>NW_028270145.1:92001281-92659509 GCF_037043375.1 Chiloscyllium plagiosum | reverse complement strand
CCAACTCCTGAACTCAAAGCACTGACCAGTAAATGCCAGCATTTCTTAAAGACTTTGCTTGGGAGTTACACTATTAAAGGCTTCCTGTGCATCCACGAGGCTAAACAGGGAACTACCAGAAAAACGGGTAGGAGCATTAATGGGAGAAGGTGCACACACTGGGAGAAGGGGCAGCATGATGGCACAGTAGTGGGGACACACAGAAGCACAGTGGTGAGCACAGCACCAGGGCCCCAGGTTCGAATCCAGCCTTGGGCGACTGCCTGTGTGGAGTTTGCACATTCTCCCCGAGTCTGCTTGGGTTTCCTCAAGGTGCTCCAGTTTCCTCCCACAATCCAAAGATACACAGGTTAGGTGAATTGGCCACGCTAAGTTGCCCATAGTGCTCAGGGATGTGAAAGTTAGTTGCATTATTCAGGATAAAATATAGGATAATAAGGTAAGGGAATGGGTCTGGTTGGGTTACTCTTCGGAGGAATGGGGTGTGGGCTTGTTGGGCCGAAGGGCCTGTTTCCACACTGTAGGGATTCTATGATTTGTTCCTCTCGAATCATTGGTTAATATATCCTGATATCTCGTGAACTGTATAACACTGGTGTCTGAGCACCTCCACTCTAAGGGCTGTGCAGTTCAGGAAAAGACCCCACTAGCACAATAATTAAGAAAACTGGAGCTGGTTAATAAACATAGCCGTGTCAGCAAAGTGTACAGTTCCAGAACAGATAAATCAGTTGGCATTTGCAGAGTTATAACTGTTGTTGAATCTTGCTGGGGCTTTCCTTTGTCTGGTCAGAGTAAAACTGGGTTTTCAGTTAAAGCAGGTGTTTTTTTCATTTAAAAGCTCCTGTAGAATACCTCAAAGATTAGAGAAACAACAAAACAAGCTGTGAAACGCATCAGACAGATTTCGAAATCCTATGAGCTTTTCTTGTCAGAATCCAGGTGCACCTCACTTGAAGAAAGTCTGTTTCTACCTGTGAGGATGTCGACTACTTTTACATTGTAGACACTCAAGATAACTCATGTTAAAAACTTACAAAGGAGCATTGATTTTGACTAATCCACTGGATTTCGGCAGAGGTGGAATGCTGCTTTGTGCAAGATCATTGCAAGGTTTGTGAAAAATGCCAATGCAGAAAAAACACTGTGGCTTAGATTTTCAGAACTGACTGAGCTCAAGGCGGCAAGAATCACAACTCTCCAGACTCCAGACCTCTTCTGGTATATTGTGTCCAGTGTTGGTCACCCAGTTATAGGAGGGATATTATCAAACTGGAGAGGGTTCAGAAGAGATTTACCAGCATGTTGCCAGGTACGGAAAGTTTGAGTTATAAAAGGTGTTGGGATTTTGTTTCACTGAAGTATAGGAGGTTGTGAAGTGACCTGATAGAAGTTTATAAAATAATGAGGGGTACAGATAGAGTTAATAGTCATTGTCTTTTCCCTAGGATGGAGGATTTCAAGACAAGGGGGCACATGTTTAACGTGAGAGGAGAGAGATTTGAAAAAGACACAAGCGACAATTTATTTTACACAGAGGGTGGTTCACAGGTACAACGAACTTAGATTATCTACAATGTGCAAACAGGCCATTTGGCCCAAGAAATACATACCGACCCTCCAAAGAGTAACCCATCCAGGCCTAATTCCCTCTGACTAATGCACCTAACACTATGGGCAATTTAGCATGGCCAATCCATCTGACTTGCACATCTTTGGATTGTGGGAGGAATCCCACGCTGACATAGGGGGAATGTGCAAACTCCACATAGACAGTCACCCAAGGCTGGGATCAAACCCAGATCCGTGGTGCTGTGAGGCAGCAGTGTTAACCATAGAGCCACCGTGCCACCCTGCAACTTCCTGAAAAAGTGATGGATGCAGATACAATTGCAACATTTAAAAGACATTTGGATAGATACATGAATAGGAAAAGTTTACAGGGATATGGGCCAGGCGCAAGTAGATGGGACGAGTTTAATTTGGGATTATGTTTGGTATGGACTGGTTGGATTGAAGAGTCAGTTTTCATGCTGTATGACCCTATGACTTTATGACCTCAGTAAAAAAGTCACAAAACGCATAATTTTCACTCAACTGGGGAGGTGGAGGGCTCGCTGTCTCTAGAAGCAGAAGGCAGGCTGACATGTCAGGGGTGGATTAGTGCTGAGATGGAGTGATCTGAAGAGCTATCTCCTTTCTTTATTTTAGAAGCCATTAGGCCGAGTCTCAATTCTCCTGTTCCTTGGATGCTGCCTGACCTGCTGTGCCTTTCCACTTCAGCACCTGCAGTCCTCACTTTCTCTCATTAGGCCCTCTAACCCTCACCCTCCATGTCTGCTTATAGTCTTCATTTGAACTCAGCCAGTACCCAGCATAATTTGATACAGCTCTCACTCCGCACACTTGAAAAATATTCTGTTTGCAGAAACTGTAGGAATTGGGAATACTTGGAGGTGAAATTATTTTTAAGTAACAGCAAGGAAAGGTATGGAGGGAAGTTTTAGGAAAGTGAAAAGGAAGACAGATTAAATAACAAAAGGCACGAAGGTGAAGACAATTAGAGATTGCAATGGGGCAAATGTAAAAACAAAAAATATCTAGAGGAGATATAAATGGGCAGAATAAAATCATTGCCAAGGGTTATCATCTAAAAGGATGGTACAGAGTCAACTATCAGATCCAATGCTGAGTCCAGAAGGTCAATATGCACCTAGTCCAATATTAGGTGGTAATTCTCAAGCTCAGCTCTGCACCCCCCCACCACCTCCTCACAAAAACCTTGCCGGCCAATTACTCCAAGTTCCGATAAAGGATCACAGACCCAAAACTTTGTCTTTCTCTCTCCATGACCTCAGGATAATTTCCAGTACTTTCTGTTTTTCTGCCTAGGCCCTAAAATGTGGAGCACCCTCCATACACCTCCCTGCTTATGTTTTAAAACAGTCCCTAACATGCACTCTTTGGCTAAATTGTTGGTGACCCACTCTGATAACTCCTGATCTGGCCTGGTGTTGTGTTATTTTATACTGCTCCTTGACAGAACTTTGGACATTTCCTTTGGTGGAAGGCATTACATTATACTGTATATGTTGATGAAGTTTTAGTTCAGATTTCCACCACACACTATACTTTGCCTATGTACTCGCATTCTTGGACAGAGTCAATCACCATGTTTTTGCTATTAATATTGCTCTTTTAAAGTAGTGAAAAACATGTTCCTTAGCAAGACGTGTGTACTTCATGTGGTTTGCACTAAATACAGAGTACAGTAAAGAGATATTTATAATGATGAATATTCAAGTAAAATCACTCTGGTTGCCTGCTGTGAGGCACAATGTGGAATTTAGACTGAATGTTGCATTGTCCTGTAATCAGCTGGCATTTCAAGTTTCACTGTTTCCTACTTCATCAATCGTTGGCAAGCCAACAGCCACTGCAGACTGCACACTACTGCACTGAATGCCACAGAAAATGCCCAGTGACAGCAAGTGATCGCATCGATGTCTGTTTTATCCAGCATAAATAACCCTCTCAATATTTTCATAGTTTTGCAAGCAAAAGACAATAATGTCCTTCTCTATTGATAGAGTAGGCTTTTAAAAATGTAAAGTGCCAACTTACGAGCCTTTGACAGTGTGAAATGGAACATCAGCGCTTTTGAATACTTCATATATGCATTATCTGTTCTCCAGCCGATAGGAAGTGCCAGTGGCTTCCCTGGAGACCAAAATTAATTCAATCTTTGCATGATCATAATTTAAAATCATGCTGTCATGGTCCACAGCAGAAATGGATAAATTACACGCCAAATCTATTCTTGTTGAAAATTTCATCAATGTCCTTATAGAATTAACATAAAATGAATAGGATCATAGACTGACAGTATTGAAAGCAGAATTCATGGATAACTTCAGCTACTTTCTCACTGGAGGCAAGTAGAAGGTTCCTCTAGATATTATTTAGTCAACATGTGCAGAAATGTCAATATACACCTCTGGAGTAAATGGATACTTGAAACTGGGCCTCCAGGTACACAGATAGGGATACTACCATTGCACCACAAGTTAGGACCTCAGTTTAAAATGGTAAGTACTGAACAGCTGAGCTATGTAGATCAGGAAGGATCCAGCATCACCCTTTTGGCTGTACTGAATTCATGATTGTTAGTCAAGGTAGACGATGTTAGACTATAGTTGAACCTATTAACATTGGATTAGAAAGGAGAATATCAGAATGTAGTCATTTTAATTTTGTCTGAGAGTGTGATGTTAAGTTTGCTCTGATTGCTACAACATGAACTGTAAAAGTCGAGAAAGTACCACAAGGTACACAATGGGTGGTTAATTCGATAACACATAAGTACCATAACTCAAAGTTAAAATTACGACCCAGAACTTCAACTGAACTACATTTCTCACTCTCATTCTGCAGCAGGTAAGCACTTTCAAAGGCACATATTACAAGGGTGATTCAGATACAGAAGCAGGGAGGTACAGTACAGAATTAAAGGCTAAAACAGCTTAAGGGAAGTAAAGATGCCAGGCAGTACAAGCCACAGGATGGCAACGAACAGAGAACTTCACAGTCACCTTTAACTCTTGTTATGTCTCAGAGTCATAGAGTCATAGATATCTACAACATGGAAACAGACCCTTCGGTTCAACTCGTCCATGCTGACCAGATATCCTAAACTAATCTAGTCTCATTTACCAGCACTTGTCCCATATCCTTCTAAACCCTTCCTATTCATATATCCATCCAGAAGCCTTTATAATGTTGTAATTGTATTAGCCTCCACTGCTTCCCCAGGCATTTCATTCCATACACGCATTGCATGTCATTCCAAATTGTTTCTGAGCAAAGCTCCCATGCAGCATTTTTCAACTGACATTGTAAAGTTTGATTTTAAATGTGAGTCTTATACAGTCAGTGACTATGATCGTCCATCCTACAAACGACAGTGGTCTTCATGTGCTATGGTCATTCCAATTTACATCAACACTGGTATTTCAAAATTATCACTGCACCCCCATGTAAGCCACGATATTCAAATAAATCAGAAATCATAAATTCATATGATGTATTCCTAAAGAACAATAAACCAGTGCTCATTAAATCAGACAATATTTGTGGACATTTGTCCAGCATCAATGAGACTTCAACCTCATTTGCATCGATCTTTCACAAAGGTTTCAACTGCATTTTTTCCACCATTATATAAGAACAATATTCTGTTTTGTTCTCCTTTAATAAACAAATCCAGCACACTGGCAATGTAATCAGTGCAGCCACTTAATTCCTAGTCACCTTCAAAAGGATGGAGTTGTGGTTGTAACTATTCAGTGAGTACTCTAAACCATATTATATAATAGTTAGAATGAGTTTGTATGTACAATTAGTTTCATGTTCAAGTAATGATCAGTAAACAACTTACATCATCGGAATACAAGTGCCAGGCAGCTACTCAAAGTCATTCGAGCATTCATTTTAACAATGAAAACCAATATCACTTAGTGAAAGCCAACATACAAATAATTCTTTTCTTTCAAAGCATGTACAATTTAAAACAATGCGTACGAATGCACAAACCAATCGGCTTTTAATTCTAGTATAAGTGAATGCAGTTGGATGCATTTTAATTTAACAAACATACCAATTATTAGTGTGGACAGAGCTGAGAAATACTAAGGGTAAAAAGACCCTCTTGAGAGTTATCTATAGGCCCCCAAACAGTAGTCTGGATGTCGGATGGAAGTTAAATCAGGAGCTGAAATTGGCCTGTCGCAAAGATGTTACTACAGTTGTTATGGGGGATTTCAACATGCAGGTAGATTGGGAGAATCAGGATGGTATTGGACCTCAAGAAAGATACTTTGTGGAGTGCCTCAGAGATGGATTCTTAGAACAGCTGGTGCTGGAGCCGACCAGAGAGAAGGCAATTTTGGATCTGGTATTGTGCAACGAACCAGAATTGGTCAGAGACCTCGAAGTGAAGGAGCCATTGGGAAGTAGTGACCATAATACAATAAGCTTCAATCTGCAATTTGAGAGGGAGAGGGTACAGTTGGAAGTGACAATATTTCTGTTGAATAAAGGGAACTATGGAGCTATGAGGGAGGAGCTGGCCAAAGTTCAATGGTGCAAAACCTTAGCAGGGATGACAGTGGAGGAACAATGGCAGATATTTCTGTGTATAATGCAGAAGTTGCAGGATCAGTTCATTCCAAAAAGGAAGAAAGATCCCAGGAGGAGGCATGGGTGGCCGTGGCTGACGAGGGAAGTTAAGAAACATATAAAGTTAAAAGAGAAAAAGTATAACATAGCAGAGATAAGTGGGAAAATGGAGGACTGGGAAGCTTTTAAAGAACAACAGAGGATTACGAAGAAGGAAATACGCAGAGAAAAAATGAGGTGCGAAGGTAAACTGGCCAAGAATATAAAAGGAGGATAGTAAAAGCTTTTATACATATGTGAAAGGCAAAAAAATGGTTAAGACTAAAATTGGGCCCTTGAAGACAGAAACAGGGGAATATATTACAGGGAACAAAGAACTGGCAGAAGAATTGAATTGGTACTTCAGATCTGTGTTCACTGGGGAAGACACAAGCAATCTCCCTGAGGTAACAGTGGCTGAAGGACCTGAACTTAAGGGAATTTATATTTGACAGGAATTGGTGTTGGAGAGACTGTTAGGTCTGAAGGTTGATAAGTCTCCAGGGCCTGATGGTCTACATCCCAGGGTACTGAAGAAGGTGGCTCGAGAAATCGTGGATGCGTTGGTGATTATTTTCCAGAGTTCGATAGATTCAGGATCAGTTTCTGCGGATTGGAGGGTGGCTAATGTTGTACCACTTTTTAAGAAAGGTGGGAGAGAGAAAACAGGAAATTATAGACCAGTTAGTCTGACCTCAGTGGTGGGAAAGATGCTGGAGTCTATTATAAAGGATGAAATCATGACACATCTGGATAGTAGTAAAAGGATAGGTCAGAGTCAGCATGGATTTATGAAGGGGAAATCATGCTTGACTAATCTTCTGGAATTTTTTGTGGATGTAACTCTGAAGATGGATGAGGGAGATCCAGTAGATGTAGTGTACCTGGACTTTCAGAAAGCTTTTGATAAAGTCCCACATAGGAGGTTAGTGAGCAAAATTAGGACGCATGGTATTGGGGGCAAAGTACTAACTTGGATTGAAAGTTGGTTGGCTGATAGGAAAGAAAGAGTAGTGATAACCGGCTCCATTTCGGAATGGCAGGCAGTGACCAGTGGGGTACTGCAGGGATCAGTGCTGGGACCGCAGCTTTTTACAATATATATTAATGATATAGCAAATTTGCTGATGATACTAAGCTGGGTGGCAGGGTGAAATGTGATGAGGATGTTAGGAGATTACAGGGTGACCTGGACAAGTTAGGTGAGTGGTCAGATGCATGGCAGATGCAGTTTAATGTGGATAAATGTATGGTTATCCACTTTGGTGGCAAGAACAAGATTACTACCTAAATGGAATCAATTTAGGTAAAGGGGCAGTACAGAGAGATCTGGGTGTTCTTGTACACCAGTCAATGAAGGTAAGCATGCAGGTACAGCAGGTAGTGAAGAAGTGTAATAGCATGCTGGCCTTCATAACAAGAGGGATTGAGTATAGAAGCAAAGAGGTTCTTCTGCAGCTGTACAGGGCCTTGGTGAGACCACACCTGGAGTACTGTGTGCAGTTCTGGTCTCCAAATTTGAGGAAAGACATTCTGGCTATTGAGGGATGCAGCGTAGGTTCACGAGGTCAATTCCTGGAATGGCGGGATTACCTTACACTGAAAGACTGGAGCGACTGGGCTTGTACATCCTTGAGTTTAGAAGACTGAGAGGGGATCTGATTGAGACATATAAGATTATTAAAGGATTGGACACTCTGGAGGCAGGAAACATGTTTCCGCTGATGGGTGAGTGCTGAACCAGAGGACACAGCTTAAAAATACGGGGTAGACCATTTAGGACAGAGATGAGGAGAAACTTCTTCACCCAGAGAGTGGTGGCTGTGTGGAATGCTCTGCCCCAGAGGGCAGTGGAGGCCCAGTCTCTGGATTCATTTAAGAAAGAGTTGGATAGAGCTCTCAAGAATAGTGGAATCAAGGGTTATGGAGATAGGGCAGGAACAGGATACTGATTAAGGATGATCAGCCATGATCATATTGAATGGTGGTGCAGGCTCGAAGGGCAGAATGGCCTACTCCTGCACCTATTGTCTATTGTCTATTACATTTCATTCAGCACTTCCCAACCTAGTAGATTTTCAGAATTAAATCTGTCCAGTAAATCCGTAACTGGAGATGCAAAGAAGGATCTGCACTCCTTAGTTACTCTATTCTCACCATTACAGTCATGTCTTAGAGTCATAGAGATGTACAGCATGGAAACAGACTTTATTACAATGCATACATGGAACAAGCTGTTAAAATGTCTGAGTTATTCCATTTGTCAGAATCCACGACCTGAACTTTAGATGTTCTAAATATCTACTTTTGTACTTGTAGTCAAACACTCAGCCTTCCAAATTCCACTGTCTGTAAACCTGAGGCCATCCAAAACTCTGTTACCTGTGACGTAACTCAAACCAAGGGCAGACCATTCCCTATGTGCTTCAAGATAGGATCAAATACAGGCTAGCAGTTAGAGCTGTGAGGGAAAACAGTCACCCAGCGATGACTTTCACCAAATTTGCCTATTGATGGACAGAGGATGAGTTCACCAAAGGAAATGATAGGTCAGTTCAAGGATGGAAGACGAAAAAGAGGTCTTTCAACAAAGAAAAAGTAGCAAGCTTTTTATTTGCCAGTAAAAGAGAGGGTGCCTCATGATAAAGTTCACTTCCAGATAAAACCTACTTGGAGTATTGTGAGCAGATCTAGGCACCACATCTTAAGAAGGATAAATTGGCCATAGAGAGAGTGCAATGTAGGTTTATGTAGCCAATACCTGGACTTGAGAGCTAAAGTTATGAGGACAGATTGTATACAAATTAGACCTGCTCTTTCATGAATTTAAAAGATTAAGGAGCAATTTGATCAAAGTCTTCAGCATATTAAGAGGAAAAGACAGAATTGGTGTGGCATGGTGGCTCAGTAGCTAGCACTGCTGCCTCAGTGGCATAGACCTGGGTTCAATCCCAGACTTGGGTGACTGTCAGTATGAAGTTTGCACGTGCTCCCTGTGTCTGTATGGGTTTCTGCCGGGTACTCCAGTTTCCTCCCACAATCCAAAGATGAGCAGATCAGAAGGATTTGACCATGCTAAATTACCCAGTAGCTCAGGGATGTGCAGGCTAGGTGGGTTAGCAATGGTAACTGCACTGTCATGGGAATAGGGTGGGGGTTCAGGTCTGGAAGGGATCCTCTTCAGAGGGTCAGTGAAAACTCAATGGGCTGAATGGCCTCTTTCCACACTGTAGAAATTCTATGATTCTATGATAAAGATAAACTATTGCAATGGTTGGCGATTCTTGAACAAGGGGTCATGGTATCAGAATTAACAGTATCATAGTAAGTGCAAAAGATAATTTCATAACATCTGTCAAAGGCACTATAAAATTTTCAAAAACATGGTGACTTCAGATAAAATCTGATTCAACTATCTATTATTAAGCTTTTAGATTTAATTTTTATTTTATGCAAAGGGTCCTTTTTATTTGTTATTTTTATTCTTGACAACTTACATTGCTGAAATATCACCAGACTGCTCATGTATGGAGGCTGACAACACTCCTGATTAATGAATCCACTTCTTTAAACAAGTTAATGTCAAGACTAAAGAGCAGAGAGAAAATAGAGATGTACTACTTAAGAATTCAGACACACATATTCCTCAGGATGAATAAACCAAAACTGAAAAAAAAAACTCAAGCAATTCTTCAGAATACATTGAAAGAAAATACAGTTAAGGGAAATCATTCCATTGTTTTTGACTCGTTAAACTGGAATAAAAGAATTTTACAGGAAAGTAAAAACTTTGGCTCTAGGTGTTAGTTTGGCTGTAAGGGGATCTCACAGAAAACTGTAAAACTCTGACAACTCTAGATATGATAAATGTAGCAAGGATGTTCCCAATGGGTTTGCAGATGACACCAAAATTGGAGGTGTAGTGGACAGCGAAGAAGGTTACCTCAGATTACAATAGGCTCTTGATCAGATGGGCCAATGGATTGAGAAGTGGCAGATGGAGTTTAATTTAGATAAATGTGAGGTGCTGCATTTTGGGAAAGCAATTCTTAGCAGGACTTATACACTTAATGGTAAGGTCCTAGAGAGTGTTGCTGAACAAAGAGACCTTGGAGTGCAGCTTCATAGCTCCTTGAAAGTGGAGTTGCAGTTAGATAGGATAGTGAAGAAGGCTTTTGGCATACTTTCCTTTATTGGTCAGAGTATTGAGTACAGGAGTTGAGAGGTCATGTTTTGGCTGTACAGGACATTGGTTCGGCCACTGTTGGAATATTGCGTGCAATTCTGGTCTCCTTCCTATTGGAAAGATGTTGTGAAACTTGAAAAGGTTCAGAAAAGATTTACAAGGATGTTGCCAGGGTTGGAGGATTTGAGCTATAGGGAGAGGCTGAACAGGCTGGAGCTGTTTTCCCTGTAGCATCGGAGGCTGAGGGGTGACCTTATAGAGGTTTACAAAATTATGAGGGGCATGGATAGGATAAATAGACAAAGTCTTTTCCCTGGGGTCAGGGAGTCCAGAACTAGAGGGCATTGGTTTAGGGTGAGAGGGGAAAGACATAAAAGAGACCTAAGGGGCAACTTTTTCACGCAGAGGGTGGTACGTGTATGGAATGAGCTGCTAGAGGATGTGGTGGAGGCTGATACAATTGCAACATTTAAGAGGCATTTGGAAGGGTATATGAATAGGAAGGGTTTGGAGGGATATGGGCCGGGTACTGGCAGGTGAGACTAGATTGGGTTGGGATATCTGGTCAGCGTCGACGGGTTGGACCGAAGGGTCTGTTTCCATGCTGTACATCTCTATGACTCTATAAATGGAACGAGTTCAGTTTAGGAGACCTATCAGTATGGATGAATTGGACCAAAGGACTTGTTTCCATGTTGTATGACTTATGCTGTACGCATAAGTTCTTCTTAAGTTATGACTTTTGCCAATTTAAAACCAAACTCTCTGAACTTACAGAAGCAAGAATTTATTCCTACGGGGAATACAGATACAATTCCCAGACTATAAACAGAAACTCAGCTTCAGTAGAAAAATATGCCAGACACCTAACTTTCCTCAAAAGAAAGAAAAAGATCCTTTTTCGCTCATTCATATTGGGAACCAAATATTGTCAGGCAGAAACTGTCATAGAATAATACTGTTTTTACATTGGAGATGATTTGGATACACAAGAGGAACAGGTAACGCAAATAAAATCAAAGCCCCCAAGAAAGAAAGATGAAGTAGTAAAAGGGTTTCTGCAACAAATGTCAGACTGATAATACAAGTGCGACCCAGGCTGAATACAGAAGTTTTAGAGGCAAAGTGTAAAAACAAACTGAAGTCAGAAAGCAAAGACAGAGCCCAAGCAAAAGGAGAATCCAAAAGGCAAATAATTAGTCAAGTGCTATAAAGGAAGGAATGTGGCTGATTGAAGACCAAAAATAGGATTTGTGTGTGGAAGCACAGGGTACTGTTGAGGTAGTAAATTAATACATTTCATCCACTTTTACTATGTAAGTACTGCCACAACCGTAATGAAGAGGAGGCAGTTGAAACACTTGCTAGGTTAAAAACTAATAGAGTCTTTGAAAGGTTGGTTGTCCTAAACATTGATATCACCAAGAGCGAATGAGATGCATCTCAGGATATTGAGAGAAGAAAGGGTGAAAATCGTGCAAGCTCTGATCACATTACATGAGTAAGAGACATAGCGGTGGTCTCAGAGGGCAAACTTTATACCCTTGTTCAAAAAAAGGCATAAAGACAAGCCCAGCAACTGACAGTCAGTTTTAACTTCTGTGGCGAGAATGTTTTCAACAGCTGTAACACTATATTCTGCACTCTGTTCTGCTATCATGATCCACTTTGTATGGTACTATCTGCCTGTACACCAAGCAAAACAGCACTTTTTACTGTAATTCGGTACATGACAACAATAAATCTATCAATCAATCATTCCAAAACAGTCACCAGCAGGAACACCTTGCCTGCCTCTATCTTATCCATCTCTTTCATAATTTTATATGGTTCTATAAAATACCCTCTCAATCTTCTAAATTCTAGCGAGTGCAGTCTCAGGCGGCTCAACCTCTCCTCATAGGGTAACCCCTCATCTCCAGAATCAACCTGGTGAACTTCCTCTGCACCCTCTCCAAAGCCAGTATATCCTTCCGCAAGTAAAGAGACCAGAATTATGCACAATACTCCAGGTGCAGCCTCAGCAGCACCTTGTACAATTGCAGCAGAACCTCCCTGCTCTTAAGTTTAATCCCTCTGGTAATGAAAGCCAATATTCCGTTTGCCTTCCTGATTACCTGTTGCAAATCAACTTGCAGCAATTCACATACAAGCACTGTAAGTCCCTCTGCACAACAACATGCTGAAATCTTTCACTATTTAAATAATACTCTGACATTCTATTTTTACTTGCAAAGTGGATTATCTTACATTTACAAACATTGCACTCCATCTGCCAGACTCTTGCCCACACACTTAACCTATCTAACTCTCTCTGCAGATCCTCCATATCCTGTAGGAGAAAGTGAGGACTGCAGATGCTGGAGATCAGAATCAAAAAATGTGGCACTGGAAAAATACAGGTCAGGCAGCATCCAAGGAGCAGGAAAGTCAATGTTTCAGGCAAAAGTCCTTTATCCGGAATGACTGATGAAGGGCTTATGCCAAAACATCAACTGTCCTACTCCTCGAATGTTGCCTGACCTGCTGTGCTTTTCCAGTGCCACACTTTTTGACTCCACATCCCGTGCACAGTTTCCCTTTCCATTTAATTTTGTGTCATCAGCAAACTTGGATACGTAACACTTGGTTTCCTCTTCCACATCATTTATATGTGTCATGAACAGTTGTAGGCCCAACACTGACCCTTGCAGCACCCTGCTCACTACTGATCTCGAACCAGAGAAATACTCATTTGTCCCAACTCTCTGCTTTCTATTGGTTAACCAGTCCTTTGTTCATGCTAGTACATTGCCCAGAACCCCATGCATTCTTACCTTATGGATGAGTCTTTTATGAGGCACTTATCGAACGCCTTCTAAAAATCCAAGTGTACAACATCCATCTGTTCCCCTCTATCCACCGCACTTGTTACATCCTCAAAGAACTCCAGTAAATTTGTCAAACATGACCTTCCCCTCCTGAATCCATGCTGCATCTGCCTGATGGAACCCAATCCATCTAGATGTCTCACTATTTCTCCTTTAATGATAGCCTCCAGCATTTTCCTGACTACAGATGTTAAACTAACTGGCCTATAGTCAACTGTCTTTTGCCTACACCATTTTTTAAACAGCGGCGTGACATTCGCTGTCTTCCAGTCTGCCGGGACCTGCCCGGAATCTAGTAAATTTTCGTAAATTACCACTAACACATCTACTATAACTTCCGCCTTTTCTGTCAGCATCCTGGGGTGCATTCCATCAGGACCAGGGAACTTATCTATCTTTCCACCGTCAAGTTTGCTCAACACTGCCCCTTTATTGATAACAACTGAATTGTGGTCCTCACCTCTCATTGCATCCTTAACATCAGTTTTTGGTATGTTAGACTCATCTTCCACTGTAAAGACTGATATAAAATAGTTATTCAAGACCTTGGCCATGTCAGCATTACCCAAGACTAGTTCTCCTTTCTCATTCTGTAAGGGACCTACATCCACTTTAGCCACCCTTTTCCCTTTTATATATTAATAAAAACTTTTCCTACCTGTTTTTAAAATGTGTCCTCGTTTGCATTCATAATCTATCTTTCCTTTTTCTATTTCTTGCTTCGTTGCTTTTTTAGATTTTCCCAATCCTCTTGTTGCCAACTACTCTTGGCTACTTTGTAAGCCTGAGCTTTTAATTGGGTGCTTTGCTTTATTTCCTTGGTTATCAAAGGCTGGCTCTTCCTACCCTTGCTATCCTTGTTCTTGACCAGAATATACTTCCCTTGAGCACTGTGAAAAATCTCTTTGAGAGTCCTCCACAGTTCCTCAACTGTTCCACCATATAACTTGTGTCCCTAGTTAGCCATCTCCTTCCTCATCCCATTATAGTCTCCTTGGTTAAGCATAATACCCTGGTCTTAGATGATACTATTTCTCCTTCCATTTGTATCTTAAATTCGATACTGTAATCATTCTTTCCGAGAGGATCATTAACTATGAGATCATTAATTTTACTGTCACATTACGCAGGACCAGATTTAAAATTGCACCCTCCCTTGTAGGTTCAGTAACATACTGTTCAAGAAAGTCATCACGGATGAGTTCTCTGAAGTCCTCTTCAAGAGTCCCTCTAGCACAGAAGAGAAGGTCATGACGAAGTTGACTGGAAAGGCAAATAAAGCGATTAGTGGTGAATGGTTGTTTTCTGGGCAGGAGCAAGGTAAATTGATACATTGGAGTATCCCAAGGGTTGGTATGAGGCCCACATTTTTAATGAATATCAATAGCCTAGACTACTCTCCCAATGCTTCATCATTGGATATGTTTAAGGCTGAGATAAGCAGATTTTTGGTCTCTTGGGGGAATGGTTGGGGAAGGTTCTTGGGAAAGTGATGCTGAGGTCAAAGATTGGAAATGATCATACTTATTGGAAGAGAAGCCACAACGGGATATAACATTGCCTGGTACTCCTATCGCTTACTTTTTAACTGTTCAAAACCATGAGAGGTCTGATCAGAATAGATAGAGAGAAACTGTTCCCATTGGCAGAGACTGAGAGCTAGAGGAACACTGATTTAAGGTGAATGGAAAGGAGCCAAATACATCATGGTGAGATCAGTCCTTACGCAGCAAACTGTTAGGATCTGGAATATGTTGTCTGAGAGCTTGATGGAGGAAGATTCAATCATGATTTTCAAAAGCAAATTGAACAATTACGCAAAGATGAAAAATTTACAGGCTTACAGGGGAAGGACAAGGACTGGCTGAGTAATTCTTTCCAAAAACCAGTGCAGCCACAAATTGAATGCTCTCTGTTTATGCTATAGCTACACTATGATAGCAGGTGTCCAAAGGCTGAACCATATCAAACATGGGCAACCTATTCTTAGTTTTCTAATACTGTGCACTAATCATTCATGAACATGGATATGAGTTTGGTGGAATTTGGGAATGTACTCTGATTGTTCCAACTCCATATTTGTAAATGTTGCTTTACACTTCTCGTTGTCGCAGAAAGGCTGCCAACATGATCAAATACTGCTCCCATCCAGTTAAAGTTCCCTCCCAACCTCTTCTATTAAGCAGAAGATACAGAAGCTTGAGCACATGCACCAACAGGTTCAACAGCAGCTTCTTCCCTGCTGTTATCAGACTGCTGAATGGACTCTCTATCTTCATGTAATGTTGATCTTGCGAATGATGACCTTGTTTTGTGCACTTCCTATGCAAATATAACCTTTTATTCTTTGCTCTGTCTAAGCACCCTATGATCTGTATGTCCTTGCTTGCTATGAGTTGCCTGTACTGCTCGCAAAACCAAACCTATCACTGTACATAGACACACATGACTATAATAAATCAAACCAAATCATTTATCTTCCTTCCCAGTGGCCTGAACATGAACATGAATTGTGTACATTAGAGGCAATTCTAAGTGAAAAATGGTTGTAAATACACCAATATAACAGCCCACGGCTCATTTAGCTTTGAAGGAATGCATGCATAATCTTTCATGTTATCCTTCATGTGTCGTTGCTCAGTTGCAGGCTTTGGAACATTCAAGATGTGTATATAATTGTTGACTTTTTCCATGATATTCTCCAGAAATCTTTTCCACAAGTCAGTCCCTTGGTATTCCCTAGTTTGCAAACAAATAGTCCTGATAAAAGTTTGCTAATAGAACTAAAGAAATTTGTGGATAAATTTATACATCATTCAAGAGTCAATTCAAATGAGCACCAATCAATATGTACAGTTGAGGTGTTCATAATGAGGTGGCAAAACCAAATCAAATGACAAGTTACTTAATGTTAGATGAAGGTGAGCTCACTGCAAAGGGAAATGGAAACTGTTGACTGAGTAGCTTAATGCAGACAGTGCTAAGTGGGAATCTGTGACTGATCATCAATCATCCACAAACCACAAAGACACACATTTCCACAGCATCATGTTCTTTCCTTAACGCGGCAGGCAGCACAAAAAGGTTGGGCCAATTTTTTTTAAATCGACTCGGGGAAAAAATTATTTCTTTCAGAGGACAGTAGGACAAACTGGCAAAACGTTTTAATTTAATTGCTAACCGATAACACAGAACGCAGCGGTACAATTTCATTGTTCTGCTGAACGGGAAATTGTTGATGTATCTGCGAGAGAAATATAATGGAGATATTTTTCAAATTGTCATGCATCAAAATGTCAAAATTAGGTTTGATTCAAAGAAACAAAGTCAAACAAGATGTCTTACTTTATTTTAATTTAGAGTGATAGAGATATACCACATGGAAATAGACCATTTGATCCAACTCATCCATGCTAACTATATATCCTAAATAAATCTAGTCCCATTTTCCAGCATCTGGCCCTTATCTCTCTAAACCCTTCCTATTCATATACCATCCAAATGCCTTCTAAATGTTGTAATTGTACCAACCTCCACCACTTCCTCTGGCAGCTCATTCCACACATGCACCACCCTCTGCGTGAAAAAGTTGCCCCTTAGGTCCCTTTTATAGCTTTCCTCTCTCACTTAAACCTATGCTCTCTAGTTCTGGACTCCCCAACGCCAGGGAAAATACCTTGTCTATTTACCCTATTCATGCCTCTCAATTTTATAAACCTCTATAAAGTCACCCTTCAACCTCTGATGTTCCAGGGAAAATAGCCCCAGTCTATTCAGCCTCTTCCTACAGCTCAAACCCTCCAACCTTGGCAACATCCTTCTAAACCTTTTCTGAATCATTTCAAGTTTCATAATATCATTCCTATAGCAGGGAGACCAGAATTGCACATAATATTCCAAAAGTGGCTGAACCAATATCCTGTAGAGCCACACCATGACCTCCCAGCTCCTATACTCAATGCACTGAATAATAAAGGCAAACATACCAAACACCTTCTTCACTATCCTGTCCACCTGCGATTCCATGTTCAAGGAACTATGAACCTGTACTCTAAGGTCTCATTGTTTACCAGCACTCCCCAGGACCTTACCATTAACTGTATACATCCTGTCCTAATTTGCCTTTTCAAAATGCAGCACCTCACATTTATCTAAATTAAACTCCATCTGTCACTCCTCAGTTACTCAGAGAATGAAATATTTAGAAACTATGCTGAAATAAGCTGTTTTGTGAATCAGTCAGCAACTTATCAGAGTTTCCTAAAGCACATAGAATCGTAGCATACAGCATGGATAGAGACCCTTCAGTCCAACCAGTCCATGCTGATCATTTTCCAAAATTAAACTAGTCCCACCTGCCTGCATTTGACTCATATCCCTCCAAATCTTTCCTATTCATGTACTTATCCAAATGTCTTTTAAATGTTGTAATTGTACCCACATCCACCACTTTCTCTGGCAGTCTGTTCCACACACGAATCACTCACTGTTTAAAAAGGTTGTCCCTCTTACCCTTTTTAAATCTTCCTCCTCTCACCTTAAAAATATACTCACTAGCTTTGAACTCCCCCACCCTTGGGGAAAAGATCCTTGTCATTCACCTGATCTATGCCCCTCATGATTTTATAGACCTCAATAGGGTCACCTCCTAAACTTCCCTGAAAAAAGTCCCAATCTTTCCAATCTATTTTTATATCTGAAACCCTTAATTCCCGGCAACATTCTGTTAATTTTTTTTTCTGAACCCTCTCCTGTTTAATAATATCTTTCCTACAACAGAGGAGGCCATTGGAGTCACTCAGGTAACTCAATAATGTTGATACTGTCTTCCAGTGAAATTGGTGAGAGGTCCAGTGCTAGCTTCCAGACATAACTGGTTGGAAAGATTTCATATAGGAATCCTACACTTTCAGATTTTTTTTTAATGTGAATGTAACACAATGTATTTTCAGTGAAAAGGAAACCAATTTAAGGATAGGCTAAAAGGTGGCATTCTATATATGGTTGTTCACTTAATGATTCTGCAGTCACATCAAATGCATCAGGAGACATGAGCAGAGATGGCAAATATTTCTTTACACAGACTGAGTGAAATACAGCAAACTTTGTTTTAACCAGCAGCTAATGAACACGTGCTCTCAATATCCTGATTTCCACAATGTCTGAGTAGTCAGTTGAGGGTGCAAGTGGGGAGACTCTTTGATGATAAATAATAATTTAAATAAAACTTAAGTGATTTATGCTGTAAATAAAGTATACCAGTGGTGTACGTATCCCCTGCATTACATTTCTAATACTTGGTGTGTACTTTTACATTGATTATATGGACCTCTTGATCAACTGGAATATTTGATCAACTGATATACTCGGTCCCATGGGTGTCAGTTAATAAAAATAATCACCAACAGAATTATCTACATTCACACACCATTTAATATTTAGCTGTAACTACTGTACCTCTAAATGAAAGAATATAGTGCATGGAGCAAGCAGCATGGACATGAAAAAGAATGAAAAAAGTCAGAGAATAAATATTACAAGATGTGCAAAAAGAACTCCATTCACAGTACCCAATTATAAATGAACTAGTTAAGAGTTTCTGGACTATAGCCTTAACATATTCAAAATACATACATAATAAAAATGCACATATAACATACTGACTCTAACTTGTACAACTGGTGAGATGTTTCCCTGATCTGCCAGCAGTTTTGCTTAAACTGTTTAAAATATGCAAGTAAATGCAAATGTAATGTGCCCCTTGAGGCTGATGGTCCTCCTTCTAAAGCTTTAAACAGCGAGCAATTTACAAACAACATTTAGAGATCCGACATGTTCAGAATCCCCGCCACCCCATCCCTAACCTCAGGCAGCCGCCAGACACAAGTTGAATAATCGAAAGTCAAACTAACAGCAGGATACAGCTGTGAATGCCTGAGTTAATCTTTCCTCTAATCACCATGAAGTTTGTTATGCTCTGGATATCAGTCTAACTCCACTTTCAATGCAGATACATGCTACGCTAACATCAACTAACATCAGAAAATGGGGGAGATACTAAATGAATATTTTGCATCAGTATTTACTGTGGAAAAGGATATGGAGGGAAATAGATGGTGACATCTTGCAAAATGTCCAGATTACAGAGGAGGAAGTGCTGGGTGTCTTGAAACTGTTAAAAGTGAATAAATCCCCAGGACCTGATCAGGTGTACCCGAGAACTCTGTGGGAAGCCAGAGAAGTGATTACTGGGCATCTTGCTGAGATATTTGTATCATCGATAGTCACAGGTGAGGTGCCGGAAGACTGGAGGTTGGCAAACGTGGTGCCACTGCTTAAGAAGGGCAGTAAAGACAAGCCAGGGAACTACAGACCAGTGAGCCTGACCTCGGTGGTGAGCAAGTTGTTGGAGGGAATCATGAGGGACAGGATGTACATGTATTTGGAAAGACAAGGACTGATTCGGGATAGTCAACATGGCTTTGTGCATGAGAAATCATGTCTCACAAACTTGATTGAGTTCTTTGAAGAAGTAACAAAGAAGATTGATGAGGGCAGAGCAGTAGATGTGATCCATATGGACTTCAGTAAGGCGTTCGACAAGGTTCCCCATGGGAGACTGATTAGCAAGGTTAGATCTCATGGAATACAGGAAGAACTAGCCATTTAGATACAGAACTGGCTCAAAGGTAGAAGACAGAGGGTGGTGGTGGAGGGTTGTTTTTCAGACTGGAGGACTGTGACCAGTGGAGTGCCACAAGGATCGGTGCTGGGCCCTCTACTTTTTGTCATTTACATAAATGACTTGGATACGTGCATAAGAGGTACAGTTAGTAAGTTTGCAGATGATACCAAAATTGGAGGTTTAGTGGACAGCGAACAGGGTTACCTCAGATTACAACAGGATCTGGACCAGATGGGCCAATGGGCTGAGAAGTGGCAGATGGAGTTTAATTCAGATAAATGCGAGGTGCTGCATTTTGGGAAAGCAAATCTTAGCGGACTTATACACTTAATGGCAAGATCCTAGGGAGTGTTGCTGAACAAAGAGACCTTGGAGTGCAGGTTTTGAAAGTGGAGTCGCAGGTAGATAGGATCGTGAAGAAAGCGTTTGGAATGCTTTCCTTTATTGGTCAGAGTATTGAGTACAGGAGTTGGGAGGTCATGTTGAGGCTGTACAGGACATTGGTTAGGCCACTGTGGAATATTGCATGCAATTCTGGTCTTCTTCCTATCGGAAAGATGTTGTGAAACTTGAAAGGGTTCCGAAAAGGTTTACAAGGATGTTGCCAGGGTTGGAGGATCTGAGCTACAGGGAGAGGCTGAACAGGCTGGGGCTGTTTTCCCTGGAACATCGGAGGCTGAGGAATGACCTTATAGAGGTTTACAAAATTATGAGTGGCATGGATAGAATAAATAGACAAAGTCTTTTCCCTGGGGTCGGGGAGTCCAGAACTGGAGGGCATAGGTTTAGGGTGAGAGGGGGAAAGATATAAAAGAGACCTAAGGGGAACTTTTTCACACAGAGGGTGGTACGTGTATGGAATGAGCTGCCAGAGGTTATGGTGAAGGCTGGTACAATTGCAACATTTAAGAGGCATTTGGATGGGTATATGAATAGGAAAGGTTTGGAGGGATATGGGCCGGGTGCTGGCAGGTGGGGCTAGATTGGGTTGGGATGTCTGGTCGGCATGGGCGGGTTAGACCGAAGGGTCTGTTTCCATGCTGTACATCTCTATGACTCTATAACTAAAATGGTTTAAAGGAAATTATTTTAATGGGATATAATTTTATATTAGTCTACCATGTCATTTTTTCAATGAGCCTATTTTGCTTCAATCATTTCTTCACTTGTAAAAGTTGAATTATTTTTGATGAAAGATTTTATTTATCTGACTCAAAACATGTTAGTTTATGTTTTGTTTCCACTACCCCATACTGAACAAATTTGCTTCTTTATTTTCAACATAAAACTGAATAGACTAGGATTATATACAATGTACAAGCGGTGGCTTCATAATAATAAAATATCCCGAGCACGTCAGAGGAATATTTTCAAGCAGGTCTAAGTGCTGAACCACATGTGGTGATATTTGGATGAATTGCAAGATTTTGGTCAAAAAGATGGCTTTTAAAATGGTCTTAACATAAGTAAGGGAGAGGCAGAGAGGGAAAAAGGTATGGGAGGAAATTCTTGAGCTAAAGGATGGAGCAGCTGAAGACCAAATAATTGCAAATATCTCAGAGGACAATGGAGCTGGAGGAGGCTGAGGAGATAAGGAGAGACGAGGCCACAGAAAAAATTGAAAACAAAGAAGAGAATTTAATGTCAAGACTTTGTTTACCCAGAAGCCAATATGGGTCAGCAAGCATAGGATTGATAGGTAGAATATAATTAATGCAAGTAGTCATCTGGGCAGCTGAGTTTTGAGTGACCTCAGGTTTATGGAGGGCAGAATGTAGGTGATCAGATAGGAATGCATTAGAATAATTAGCTTTCAAGGTTAACAGTGGCAGATGGATTGAGGCAGAGGTTCAGGCAATGTTATGAAGAGAGAAATAGCCATTCTTAGTGATAGTGTGAATATGAAATCAGAAGCTCATCTTCGATGCTGATATGTGATGCCCATTCACTTGGAAGCAGTGGAGCAAGAAAAAATTTGGAATTTCTTGAAACTATCTGTGGAATCTGTTCTTGGTTTTAAGAATGTTTGAAGATGACTTCTAAGAGTTGGCATCGATTGCAAAGGGATCAACTGCAATTTTCTTGAATAAAGAATGCATGCCACATGTCTGCAGAAGTGACACGAGTGATTGTGGTTATGTAAGACGATGTGGTTTGTGGTTTATTGTATCGACTATTTAGAACAAAATTTAACTGTTTGTTTGAAGGATGATTTGCCTATTAAGTCGTATGCAATTTGAAGTAGTTCTGAATTGTATTAAAGTAAAAGATACCAAAAGCAAAATCTAGGTAACTTCATTTGAAAGTCATTTGTTTTACAGTTCCCTAAGGGGAACTACCAATATTGCGACATCTGCTTTAGTATCAGAAATTGCCATTGAAAGAGTTGAAATCAGTATCTAGGGAATAGAAACTGGAGCGAGGAGTGAAGATAATGGCTTTGTCTTGTTAAGATAGGTAAGATTCTAGATAAGATTCCCTGAATTGGATGAAATTTCTACTCATCCAGCTCTAGATGTTGGATAAGTAGTCAGAGCAGAGGTATGAAGGGAGGTGGCTGTGAGGTACAGCTGTGTTTCATCAGCATGCATGGCAAAACTTGCACTTGTGGCATGAAGATGAGAAATAAAAGGTGGGGAAGGGGACAAAGATAAATCCTTGGCACACACCGAAGGCAATATCACTAGACCAATAAGAGAAGCCAGTGCAAGTGTCATATTACAGTCAGTTAGGTAGAGAAGAATGAAACAGTCCAACCTAATGTGACAATTGTGAAAAGGCACTGGAAGAGGATTGTGGGTGAATCCTGCATGCTAAAGACAGATTGAGAAAGAAGGGATAACTTACTGCTGTTACAGTCCCAGTGGATGTCATTCACGACATTAATAGATCCCTTTTGATAGAGTGGAAATAGTATAAACCTGATTTAAACATGAATACAAACATGGAATTCCAGGAAAGATGACCATGAATCTAGCAGATATTAGTATAGTTAAGGACATCTGAGAGGAAAGGGGTGAGTTTAATTGGGAGTAGTTTGCACATTACATAATATCAGCACAACAATGGGCCTTTTGGCTCAACAAGTCTGTGCTGTTATTTATCCTCCATACAAATCTGCTCCTATCCTTTCAGTCTGTCTCTCCATTTCACTTCTTTCTCTTGACCCAGTCTTATTTTCTTTTAAGTATGTCTATAGTCAGCTATTCAATGTGACAGTGAGTTCCGCATTCCGCACATTCAAAGAAATTTCTCCTTAATTCCCTCTTGCATTTATAGTAACTTTCTTGGTCCAGATATTGGTGTAGCATTTTAATTCTGATTTCTCTCCACGGATCCTGCCAGGCCTGCTGAGATTTTTCTGAGAAATTGGAATTAAAATTTTGGGTCCAGTGACCCTTCTTCTTTGTTCTGAAGGAGAGTCTCTGGAGCTGACACATTAAATCTGATTTCTGTCCACAGATGCTGCTGGACCCGCTGACATTTTCCACCAATTTCTGTTTTGAGTCTGATTTCCAATATTGGCAGTTCTTTCAGTTTTTCATTTTGTAGCAAATTTGAGCAAAAGTGCTGCTTTGAAATAATCATGCTCCAAGATGAGGCAAACTAATGTAGAAATTAAACACTTGACTATTTCAGGCTCTCGATACTAGCACTCAACTATTCCCAAGTAACAGGCATGCTGCAGACCAATGTTTCACATGTGTCCTAGCACAAATCCCAGACAAGTGTAAACATTGCATCACTTTGGCATTTTTAAACCAGCCAGTCCTGCAGGCTAAGGAACTTTGCCAACATAGAGCAAGATATATGTACTAGAGATAAATGAGTTAGGCCAAGCCTGTCAAAATTTATTTCACATTCAAATGACTGGCAGCAAACAAGGGGTGGAGATTTCCATTAGCTCAGACTCGTCTGGATTGGAAACCTGGTCCCAGAAATGGAAATGATCTTACCACCCCATTCTCCCTCATACCCTCAAAAGAAGAATACTGTAAGGGTGACTGTTTTGAACAGGGCCCTGACTGAACATTCCTGTGCATTTAGAGACAAACTTGATTTCATTACAGTAAACAGACCAGTAGCCTCATAATCAAAACAAGACATAATTACAGGGAAGAGCTCTGAGCTGTGATCTATGCTATGCTGTTCATTTAGAAAGGAGCAAGTCAATAAGGCAAAGCATTTGATCTTCACACGCAATGTAGCTAAATGAAGAGCATTGCTTGTTTCCAACAATGTGATTTCTCTCAAAATGACACCTGAGTTCTCACCAAATTCCCTGCTGACTGACATATTTCCACAGCTTGTTAATTAGTTTGTAGATTAAATCTACACTTTGGGGAGACAAGTCAGTTGCAAATACCTGCAAATGATTCATCACAAGCATTATTATAAATTTGCAAGTGTGAAATATTTATTATGGCCTAAGGGACATGCTTGCCTAAGCAAAATGAACACACAAAATAGCTTTAAACGTGTCAAGATCCATCCATTAGTAAAAACACCAGAAATATGAAAATGTGTTCAAGGGAGTTATATGTTTTTGACAGCAGAATGTTAAAAACAAGCATTTTGAAATACTAATGAACTTACAGCTTAAAATAAAATCACTGCACAAGTACTCTGAGTGCAATTCTGTAGTGACAAATAAAGGAAGGAACAATGGACACTTATCCATTACTGCATTAGATCTATACCACAGTATGGCACTTCACAAGTTTCCAATCTTCATTATTCTTTCAGGTTGAAGGTGTCCCTTTCAGCATATTAGACAGAAGAGTTAGGAAAGCAGGGGAATCATCATCCTCTTATACACATTCTCTAGTCTCTCATTAAAGAGCAGTAGATAAAACACAGACCGTAAAACAGTACAACACAAGAATAGGCCCTCTGGACCATAATGTTGTGAAGAACATGATGCCAAATTAAGCTAATCCCTTCTGACTGCCACTGGTCCATAGCCCTCCATTCCTTGCATATTCATGTGCTTATCTAAAAGTCTCTTAAACACCCCTGTCATATCTGCCTGCACCACCACCCCTGGCAGCTCGTTCCAGACTCCTACCGCTCTCTGGGTAAAAACCTTGTCCCTTACATCTACTCTGAATTTTCTCTCTCACCTTAATTACATGCCCCTTAATATAAGACATTTCAACACTGGAAGAAGATTCTGACCATCAAAACTATCTGTGCACCTCATAATTTTATAAGACTTCTAACAAGTCTCCCCTCAGCCTCCGTTGCTCCAGAGATTTTCTCGCCTCTCCCTACAGCTCATATCCTCTAATCCTGGAAGCATCCTGGCAAATCTCTTATGCACCCTCTCCAAAGCCTCCACATCCTTCCTATAATGTGACGACCAGCATTGAATGTAATCCTCTAGGTGACCTAACCAAAGTCTTATACAGGCTGTTCTGCTATAACATGCATTTCCTCAATGTGAATTCACTGTAACGTGATTGATGAATTGGAGATGCTGTTTCTGAAGTGCAAACTTTTAAAGTGTGTGTTGGCTGTAACACGATTACAGTACCAACACTTTAAGTACTGTTTCTAAAGCGTGATTTTTTTATAACATGGGGTTGCACAAGAATGCAACCATTGCGTTATTGAAGAACTGACTATAATAGGGACCTGGAAGTGGGCTGACTGGCCACTTTCTGTTTGCAATCTGAGTAACATAATTGGCAATTATTTTAAAGCCACATTTATTGAAATATGTGACATAAAAATGGTGTTTAACAAGTGGCTACTTGGTTACACATGAAACCACACGTTGAATGCTGCCCCTTGAATTCAACAGACCATTAAGCTAACAACCCTTTCGAATTGGCTTGGAAATTGTTCAGTCGCATTTCCCTCAAAGTTTCTTTCAGTAAGTTCTTTTGGTGCAGAACCCTTACTTATCTATAGAACAGCCAATTCAGTTTGTTAAAATTGATAAGTATTCAGGTTCTGTATGTTTTATAAGTTAACAGGAATGTTCTCACTTATTGAACAAAGAACAAAGAAAATTCTAGCACAGGAACAGGCCCTTCAGCCCTTCAAAGCTGCGCCGATTCAGATCCTCTATCTAAACCTGTCGTCTATTTTCTAAGGATCTGTATCGCACTGCTCCCTACCCATTCATGTATCTGTCTAGATACATTTTAAATGACGCTATCAGGTGCTCCTATACCACCTCCGCTGACAACGCGTTCCAGGCACGCACCACTCTCTGCATAAAGAACTTTCCATGCATATTTCCCTTAAACTTTTCCCCTCTCACCTTAAACTCGTGACTCCTAGTAATTGAGTCCCCCACTCTGGGAAAAAGCTTCTTGCTATTCACCTTGTCTACACCTCTCATGATTTTGCCCCCCTCAACCTCCGTCTTTCGAATGAAAACAACCTAATCTACTCAACCTCTCTTCATAGCTAGCACCCTCCATACCAGGCAACATCCTGATGTATCTCCTCTGCAACCTCTCCAAAGCATCCATCTCCTTCTGGTAATGTTGTGACCAGAAATGTACGCAGTACAAAGCCACTGCCCAAATATATCTATTCACTCAACTTCCCAGAATGCAATTCAACCGCTCCCACTGAGCTCTGCTGCCAAAATGAAGGCCCAATGTCCCAGTGGTAAATTGAGGCTAAGATAAACATGAACCTCAGCAAAATAAATAAAAACTGAAAGAACTGCGGATGCTGTAAAACAGAAGTTGTTGGAAAAGCTCAGCAAGTCTGGCAGCATCTGTGAAGAGAAATTAGAGTTAATGTTTCAGGTTAATACTCCTGGATGCGACCAGGTATTTGCCAAAACTCACACCGTATCACATTCCTCAGTGACTGCCTCCTCCCACGTGGATTCCAACTCAAGTTTCATTCCTCGTGCTTTGAATCCACCCAGGACTACAGAAATCCCTGGGATGTTCAATGTTCCACATTTAGCTGCTTTTGCCGTATCCTGAGATCAGAACTCAGGGCTGTGCAGCATCACATGCACACACTCTAGACCTCTCTCTCCAACATCATCGCATCACACTGACTCCGCAGATCCACTTCATCCTCCAGCTCATTTGTGCTAATGGGATACTTTTTATTTTATTTTCAGGCATCAAGACACACAAAATGCAACAACTCAAAGACATGCATGGCCTTCTGGAAGCTCCTTCTCCTCTCCTTCCTTCTGACTCCATCCCCTCCCCCAAACCCATCCTCTGTTGGGTATTCACCATCCCTCCTAACCTCCGCTCTCCAATGCTGAACATTCTATACTCAACAAAGAACTCAATTTTATCCATAGGTGTCTCCACTCCAATGAATTTCAGGCCAGTTCCGAGGAAGGGTCACCAGACCAAACATTTTAACTCTGATTTCTCTTCACAGATGCTACCAGACCTGCTGAGGTTTTCCAACAACTTCTGTTTATTGCATCTCAGTGAAATAACTGTCATCCTAGAGCCAGATGAATAAAATGCACCACATTTATCGCCAGAATACTTGAGTTTACAATATTCCCAGGTGTAGCTTTGCTTATCAACCAGACAGTAGGGGCATGCTCAGTTAACTCCTTCACAACGTTACTTTTCCTTCATTTTCCACTTTCTCGATGGAAACAAAGAACTCAAGACAATTAAAAAGACAGAAACTAAAATGTTGAAAAACTGAAATAAAAACACAAAATGCAAGGAAATAATAAAGCTGCCAAAATCCGACCAGACCACAGAGTTGCTCTCAGAGAGAGAGACCATTCGTGGTGGTTTAACCCAAGGGTTACTGTGTGCCAGAAAAAGAGCGAGGTTAAGCAGAGTTCCTCATGATGACCTCAGCTGGTGCAAGAAGCGAACCAAAAAAAAGTCCTATGAATGTAAAATACCAGGATTATCCATGAAGATGGTCATCACTAGGAGGAGAAAGTGAGGACTGCAGATGCTGGAGATCAGAGCTGAAAATGTGTTGCTGGAAAAGCGCAGCAGGTCCGGCAGCATCCAAGGAGCAGGAGAATCGACGTTTCGGGCATGAGCCCTTCTTCAGGAAGGTCATCACTACCAAGGCAGAGGGACTGTCTTAAGAAGACAGACTTGTTAGCATCACAAATTAGCTGGGCGAAAGTGAGGACTGCAGATGCTGGAGATTAGAGTCAAGAGTATGGTGATGGAAAAGCACAGCAGGTCAGGCAGCATCCGAGGTGCAAGAAAATCGGTGTTTTGGGCAAAAGCCCTTCACCTGGAAGGAGTTTGATTCATCAGATTCCTGATGAAAGGCTTTTGCCCAAAACTTTGCTCAGCACAACACTCTCAATCACAAATTAACTGTCCAGCCAATTGACCTAACTGACCCCCAACACCACAAATCACAAAGTATGCTATATCTTACCCTTCACAGCTAACACATGCAACTCAATTCTACTCTGAAAAGCAGCTGGTTACATAAAGGACAGAGTAACACCGGCCCTCTGGTGTTTGCCACAACAAACTGACTATTTATCACTTGGGAGCACTATTCAACCTGAAAAGCACCACAGGCAACTGTTACATACCTTAGGTCTTCTTAGACAGTCCCTCTGCCTTGGTAGTGATGACCATCTTCATGGATAATCCTGGTATTTTACATTCTTAGGATTTTCTTTTGGAGGGGGGGGGGGGCGGGAAAGAGGTACAGGGTCACCCATACTACCTACCCAATATCTAGTTGTAAAATATTAGAACTCAGAAGCTTAACATTAGAATCCCAATGTGATCAGAACTGGATGCTATATTTTGCATAACTGCCCTCATGTGTCACACTGATTCTTCTGGAAATAGACTGGAAACTCTTTAGCGAGAGAAGACCAGATAGAAATTATTTGTTTAATTTTATGTACAACAGGTGAATGGACAAGGTAAAAGTTAGAACCAAATTGCTCCACTAAACCTCCTTGAGAAGATAAATATTTAACTATACTAGTTTGCTCTGGTTCAATGGGTTTAGTTATGTTTTAGAGTATTGTTCTCTGAGAAGCCAGTACAATAACATTAAAATATATGACTGACAAAGCACAAATGAGATTTCCATATTATTTAATTATCTAGATGATTTTGATAGAATAATATTTAAAAAGATATACGATTTAAACCAAATAATACAAATTGCTGAATTGCCATTAGTAATGGATGTCATAGAACTCATAAGATCCCCACAGTGTGGAAGCAGCCCATTTGACGCACGAGTCCATACTGACCCTCCGAAGCACATCCCACTCTGACCCACCCTTCTACCCTGTCCTGTCATATTGCTTTATCCTGGCTAATCCGACTAGCCTACACATTCCTGGAAACAATGGGTGATTTAGCATGGCCAATCCACCTAATGTGCATTTCTTTGAACTGTGGGCGGCATGGTGGCTCAGTGGTTAGCACCGCTGCCTCACAGCACTAGGGACCCAGGTTCAAGTCCAGCCTTGGGCAACTATCTGTATGGGTGTTCTGGTTTCCTCCCACAGGTAAAAACAATGACTGCAGATGCTGGAAACCAGAGTCTGGATTAGAGTGGTGCTGGAAAAGCACAGCAGTTCAGGTAGCATCCGAGGAGCAGTAAAAACGATGTTTTGGGCAAAAGCCCTTCATCAGGAATACAGGCAGAGAGTCTGAAGGGTGGAGAGATAAGTGAGAGGAGGATGGGGGTGGGGAGAAAGTAGCATAGAGTACAATAGGTGAGTGGGGGAGGGGATGAAGGTGATAGGTCAGGGAGGAGGGTGGAGTGGATAGGTGGAAAGGAAGATAGGCAGGTAAGACAAGTCATGGGGACAGTGCTGAACTGGAAGTTTGGAACTGGGGTAAGGTGGGGGAAGGGGAAATGAGGAAACTGTTGAAGTGTTCCGAGGCGTTCTTCCTCCAGGCGTCTTGTGGTGAGGGAGCCGTAGTGAATGAGACCCAGGACCTCCATATCCTCGACTGAGTGGGAGGGGGAGTTGAAATGTTGGGCCACAGGGCAGTGTGGTTGATTGGTGCGGGTGTCCCAGAGATGTTCCCTAAAGCGCTGTGCGAGGAGGCGTCCAGTCTCCCCAATGTAGAGGAGACCGCAATGGATACAATAAATGATATTGGTGGATGTGCAGGTAAAACTCTGATGGGTGTGGAAGGCTCTTTTAGGGCCTTGGATGGAGGTGAGGGAGGAGGTGTGGGTGCAGGTTTTGCAATTCCTGCGGTGGCAGTGGAAGGTGCCAGGATGGGAGGGTGGGTAGTAGGGGGGCGTGGACCTGACCAGGTAATGACGGAGGGAACGGTCTGTGCAGAAGGCAGAAAGGGGTGGGGAGGAAAATATACCCCTGGTGGAGGGGTCTGTTTGGAGGTGGCGGATGATTTGGTTTATGCGAAGGTTGGTAGGATGGAAGGTGAGCACCAGGGGGGTTATGTCCTTGTTACGGTTGGAGGGGTGGGGTCTGAGGGCAGAGGTGCGGGATGTGGACGAGATGCGTTGGAGGGCATCTTTAACCATGTGGGATTGGAAATTGTGGTCTCTGAAGAAGGAGGCCATCTGGTGTGTTCTGTGGTAGAACTGGTCCTCCTGGGAGCAGATACAGTAGAGGCGGAGGAATTGGGAATACAGGATGGCATTTTTGCAGGAGGTAGGGTGAGAAGAGGTGTAATCCAGGTAGCTGTGGGAGTCGGTGGGTTTGTAAAAAATGTCAGTGTCAAGTCGGTCATCATTAATGGAAATGGAGAGGTCCAGGAAGGGGAGGGAGGTGTCAGAGATGGTCCAGGTAAATTTAAGGTCAGGGTGGAATGTGTTGGTGAAGTTGATGAATTGCTCAACCTCCTCGCGGGAGCACGAGGTGGTGCCAATGCAGTCAATGTAGCGGAGGAAGAGGTGGGGAGTGGTGCCGGTGTAATTACGGAAGATCGACTGTTCTACGTAGCCAACAAAGAGACAGGCATAGCTGGGGCTCATACAGGTGTCCATGGCTACCCCTTTGGTCTGGGGGAAGTGGGAGGATTCGAAGGAGAAATTGTTAAGGGTGAGGACCAGTTCGGCCAAACGAATGAGAGTGTCGGTGGAAGGGTACTGTTGGGGACATCGGGAGAGGAAGAAACGGAGGGCTTGGAGGCCCTGGTCATGGCAGATGGAGGTGTAGAGGGATTGGATATCCATGGTGAAGATGAGGCGTTGGGGGCCAGGGAAACAGAAGTCTTGGAGGAGGTGGAGAGCATGGGTGGTGTCTCGAACGTATGTGTGGAGTTCCTGGACTGGGGGGATAGGACAGTGTCGAGGTAGGTAGAGATGAGTTCAGTGGGGCAGGAGCATGCTGAGACAATGGGTCGGCCAGGGTGGTCAGACTTGTGGATCTTGGGAAGGAGGTAGAACCGGGCAGTGCGGGATTCTCCGACTGTGAGGTTGGAAGCTGTGGGTGGGAGATCTCCTGAGGTGATGAGGTTTTGTATGGTCTGGGAGATGATGGTTTGGTGATGGGGGATGGGGTCATGGTCGAGGGAGCGGTAAGAAGAGGTGTCCTCGAATTGGCGTCTGGCTTCAGGGGTGTAGAGGTCAGTGCGCCAGACTACCACTGTGCGCCCTTTATCTGTTGGCTTGATGGGGAGGTCAGGATTGGAGCACTGCGTGTTGTGAGGGTGAGAGGTTGGAGTGGGGGAGGGGGGTAGACAGGTTGAGGCTGTTAATCTCCCGGCGCCAGTTGGAAATGAAGAGTTTTGTCGAGGGCAGGTAATAGGCCAGCAAAGGGTGTCCAGGTGGATGCAGTGTGTTGGAGGTAGGCGAAGGGGTCCTCAGCACTCTTTCCCCCCACAGTCCAAAGATGTGCAGGCCAGGTAAATTGGCCATGCATTAGTCAGAGGAAAATGGGTCTGGGTGGGTTACTCTTCAGAGGGTCGGTGTGGACTTGTTGGGCCAAAGGGCCTGTTTCCACACTTATGGAATCTAATCTAAGCTTCAGCTTATATTATGGAAAATTAGCTGTAATGAAGGTCTGGAGGTGTCTGTAATGACATGTCTGAAGAGGCTGATGAAAATAACTACAAGAACTGAATGGTCTTGACAAGGTGGACATAGAATGGGATGTTTCCTCTTGGGGCTCAGCCCAGAAGAGGGGTCTGTGTGTAACAATCAGGGACTGACATGAGGTGAAACTATTTTCCCAGAGGGGTTGTGCGAATTATGCAAAGGCAGACATACATAGATTTTTGTCAGGTGAGAGAAATAAGGATTATCGTTTGGGAGCGGGGTGTTGGTGAGAATGTGAAACTTCAAACCAACAGATCAGCCATGATCTATTGAATGGTAGGGATGGCTAGAGGGGTCAAGCAGCCTACATCAGCTCCTAACTCACATATTCATACGTTCGTAGATGCTGTGCTATGGCTGTAGAGAGGAGGATGCACAATCAATGACATGTAGGACAGCTATGTCCAGATTATTGTCATCGACAATTAGGGATGAACACATGAAACCAACAATGAAAGGATTATTGCAGCTGAGCTCTTGTAGCTTCTCATTCTCCTCCATGAACTGAACATTTACAAATGTGACTGCAATATTTAAGAAAGAAGAGAGGGAAAATTCAGGTGGCCCAAAGTGAGTAGGCCTTGGAAACGGTTGCAGTACTATGTAGATTACCAAGAGGAGGAAATTACAATGGGATATGGTGAGACACAAGCATTTGGAACCCAATCTGCAGATGTGTGCAGGGTTGGGTCAGAGTATTTTCCTAATGGGGAAAGGCGAGGGGAAGCAAAGTGATTTAGGTGTGAACATAATCGAATAGCCATAATCAAATACTCACGCACGATATAATATAATCAGAAAGGCTCATGGGAAGTTGGACTTCATCTCAAAGGAGCTTGAATACAAAAGTGAGGAACAGATTCTTCAACTGTGCAGAACCTTGGTCAGACTGCATTTGGAAAACTGCCTTCGGTTTTAGGTATTGTGCCTTCAAAATGATAGGTTGCCATTCAATGGGGTAGTGCCCTGCATTCTCCTGTTTAAAAGCTGAAGAGTTGACCTAATTGAGCTCTTTAAAGTACAAAGAGATTTGATAGGATGAATGAAAAGGAAGGATTCCGGCTAGGGAGGAGAGCATAACCTCAACCTTAAAATAGGACCATGCAGGAGTATTAGCAGCAAATACTTATTGGCTGAAATTTTCAATAATGGGTTGGCACTGTACACTCAATGGAATAACTTGGACATCTCACATTACTAGTTGATTGGATTATCAGACAACACGTTGCCAATGATCAAAATGTTTTCTCTCAACTATCATATAGAAATCTCTTCCCAATTGCATTTCATCTGATGACACACCACTTACTTTGCAAATAACAGTTTTCAAGAATAAATCAACCCATTCAAACTTGTTATGACACACCTCTGAAGTAGCTGGGATTTAAACTCTTGTCTTTTGGCTCAGAGGTAGGATAGACTACCATTACGCCACAGGAGCCCTAAATGTGTGCTTTATTTTTACGACTGACATACACATCAGTTGATATTTCCTGATACCAATCACCATTAATGCCAAGTGGTTAAATGTCTGCAGGCCCCTGTTTTCCCCTGCTTTCAAAAATAGACAGGTACATTTTACACCAAAATTAATGGTCAACTATAAATTTACACACGGGTTCCTGAAAATGAAATTACATCCCCCCAGTCACAGCATATCTCAAGCAATTAATGATCCATTTAAAACCTCATTCATTCACTGTTACAGTACACATTTTTGCAAGAAATGTGTCCAACTATAGTGAGCTAGAGCTACTAGTCACCAATTTGATGAAGTGAAACAGGTACATCTTTCCTGGTGAGAGAGGAAGGATAGTTGCCTACAATAAGAAATGAGTAGAGCAATTTGGTTGACATTATGATGAAGCCAATAGAGTGAACCCTTGAAAAACAGGCCTGACAGAAGGACTCAAAGGAATGTTTAATGGTCATATGTTACTGAATATTATTGCAAAGTAAAAGAACAGCATACCTATGGAGAACAAGAAAAACAGATGTTAAAATGCTGCATTGATGCAGATAAATGAGAGCAAGGCTATAGACACCAAGTAGAATTATATGATACAAACTATGAATTTACTGCAGATTAGGACTTCCAAAAGGCAAACCACATTTTCTCAAATCTCACCGGTCTGTCATTAAAAATTGAACATTCATGAAGTTATAGATCATAGCATACAAGAAATCATGGACTCTCAGACGTGAAACAGCTCTATGTGGAAAATGTCTGCACAAATAGTGGAAATGCTTTTGCATTAATACTGCAAGCAATGCCTTATTGGGGAAGCATGTTTTTTTTTCATATTTTGCATCACTTCCTTCTTTCCAGGAGAATCACTGCCTCTTAAGATGGAGCACTTGATTCAAGGTCAGTTAGAAACGGACAATAAATGCAAACCATGTTCATATCCCATGAACAATATAACCTGTCAAAACTAAAGCATCAGTCGTCTTCAGCCCAGCTTAAAACAGCCAATCACACAATGGGGCACTTTACACTGACTTTGAAGAGGTAATGAGCTGAAAATGTGTTGCTGGAAAAGCGCAGCAGGTCAGGCAGCATCCAGGGAACAGGAGAATCGACGTTTCGGGCATAAGCCCTTCTTCAGGAATGTAGAGGGAGGAAGAGAGCTTCTTCAAGGAAGGCATCCTTGTAAGAGGATTCGCAGTAGGTTGAAGTCTTTGAGGAGAAAGTGAGGACTGCAGATGCTGGAGATCAGAGCTGAAAATGTGTTGCTGGAAAAGCGCAGCAGGTCAGGCAGCATCCAAGGAGCAGGAGAATCGACCTTTCGGGCATAAGCCCTTCTTCAGGAATGTAGAGGTACCTCCTTTGAAGAGGTAATATCAAGTGAATGAATGACTACAGGTAAAGAAATGATAGAGTCCAGAACTGAATTTTCCTTTCCATTTTACTGTGCAACAGCAGAATGCTGCACAAGATTGTGATTAATGACTTTGTTCAGACTTTGCAACAATCATGAAATGCCATTTCATTCCAGAGAGTTTTGCAGACGTTCGTGAGAAGGTTTTTGAAGAATTCAGAACATTTGGATCAGAGACAATTAGTTCCGTAGCATTTCTCCTCACGTAGGAAGTGTTTACATATTTGTAAAATTATCAAGCAGGAGAAAATATGGAAATACAAACAAAGAAATTGAAGATGCTGGAAAAAGAAATAAAAACAAAAAATGCTGGAGAAACTCAACAGATGTGGCAGCATCTATGGAGAGAGAAACAGAGTTAACATTTTGAGTCTAATAAGACATTCTTTGGTCTGAGAAATCTATTTGCTCAGATAATTACCTGTAAAGTCACAAATTTAGATACTTATAGCAATTTCACAAAAATTATTTATATTATGATCAGCAAGACCAAACCCTGGGAACAGAGAACTACTAAACTTGGTCACCATTTTCTACCCAATTAATCATTAAAATTACAATGTCAGTTTTAAACCCATGGGATTTCACTTCAGAATTGCTGACTTTTAATGGGACTTTTATGGGCAGTTTTCTAATTTTTCCAAATGAGAGCCATACTTCACAGTATTATCAGATCTGAGGGTAAGCTAGCTAATAATATAAAAAAAGAATGCAAAAGTATTTTAGATCCATTAAAAGTTAACAGAGAGAGATAACAGTGGTCATTAAACTGCTGGAAAATGAAGCTGGAGAAGTACTAATGGGGAACAAAGAAATGGCAGAGGAACGGAATACTTTGCATCAGTTTCACAGTGGAAGACACCAGCAGAATACCAGAACATCAAGAGAGTTGGGGACAGAGGTGAGTGCAACAGCCATCACTAAGGCAAATGTGTTGGGGAAGCTGAAAGGTCTGAAGCTGGATAAAGCACCTGGACCAGATGGACCACAACCCAGAGTTCTGAAGGAGATAGCTGAGGAGCTTGTAAAAGCATTGGTAGTGAACTTGCAGGAATCACTAGAGTCAGGGAGGGTCCCAGAGGACTGGAAAGTGGCTAATGTAACACTCCTGTTTAAGAAGGGAGGAAGACAGAAGACAGGAAATGATAGACCAGTTAGTCTGACCTCAGTCATTGGTAAGATTTTTCAGTTTATTGTTAAGGATGAGATTACGGAGTGTTTGGAAATGCATGGTAAAAAATGGTTTTGGTAAGGGAGGTCATGTCTGACAAATCTGTTAGAATTCTCAGAGGAGGTAATGAGCAAGTTAAACAAAGGAAAGCCAGTGGATGTGATCTATTTTGATTTCCAGAAGACCTTTGACAAAGTGCTGCAAAGGAAGCTGCAAAATAAGATAAGAGTCTCTTGTTAGAGGCAAGATTCTGGCATGGCTAGACAATTGGCTGACTGTGGAAGGCAGAGAATGGTGATGGAGCAGTCTTTTTCAGGATTTAGTGGAGTTCCATAGGGGTCAATGTTGGAGGCACAACTATCCATATTATACATTATAGTCTAGGCAAAGGCATTGTTGCTAACTTTGCAGATAACACACAGATTAGTGGAAGGACAGGTAGTATTGAGGAAGTGGGAAGGCTGCAAAAGGACTTGGACAAGGTGGAAGAGTGGGCAAAAAAATGGCAGAAAAAATACAACATGGGAAAATGTGAGGACTTTAGAACACCTTAATATTCTAAATGGGGAGAGGGTTTGGAGAGCTGAAGCACAAAGGGACTTGGAGGTCCTCGTTTATGATTCTCTTAAGGTTAACATGCAGGTTCAGTTAGCAGCTAAGAAGACAAATACAATGCTAACATTCATTTCAGTTGAGCAAGAATATAAGAGAAGAGATGGACAGCTGAGGCTGTATAAACCACTGGTCAGAACGCATTTGGAATATTGCGAGCAGTTTTGGACTCCGTATCTAAGGAAGGATGTACTGGTGTTGGAGGGAGTCCAGAGGAGGTTTACAAGAATGATCCTGGGAATGAGGGACGTCATGGGAGGAGCTACCACCTCTCCAATAGAACTCCTAATAGATCTACACCAGAGCAACAAGATAGCCAGTAATCTTTCATCTTTATCAAACCTCTTTTATTGGTTTTATATTTATTCCTTTTACTCATGGTTGATGATTTTGAATCCACCCCTTCACAACAGACTCCAATATCTGTGTCCCAATTCAAAATTCCCCTTTTCCCTGATTCAACCTTCAACAATCCCAACTTCAATATGCCTGTAATTCCTGGAATATCTTTAGTTCTGGAGCCAGTGTGTCCATGAACATCTAACCTCTCGATAATCTCAGACCCCAAAGCACTGTTCTGAATATTAAAAAAAACTTGATATTGAAAATTCTGGAAATCTGAAACAAAGGCAACATGGGGACTCAGTGGTTAACAATGCTGCCTCACAGCACCCAGGGACACGTATTTGATTCCACCCTCAGTGACTGCCCATGTGGAGTTTCCACATTCTCCCTGTGTCTGCGTGGATTTCCTCCGGGTTCCAGATTCCTCATTAGTCCAAAGATGAGCAGGTTAGGTGGATTGCCCATATTAAATTGCCAATAGTGTTGAGCGATGTGCAGGTTAGGTGGATGAGCCATAGTAAATGTAGAGTTACAGAGATAGGGTAGGGGATGGGTCTGGGTTGGATGCTCTTCGGGAGTTTGATGTGGACTTGATGGGCTGAATGACCTCCTTCCATACTGTAGGGGTTCTATGAAAGACCAGAAATATTCAACAGGTTCAGCAGTATCTATGGTGTAAGAAACAGAGATTGCAACAAAAGTCACTGACCTTAAATGTGAACTTTTGCTTTCTCTCTATAGATGCTGCCAGACTGGCTGTTAGCTTGACCTAAGCACAAATTATCTCAATTCAATCATGTAGACAATGCATTTGAAAATATGAAAAGAGCCACTGCATTGCAATGGGGTTTTTTAAAACTATTTTTCACAGCACGCATACATTCTACAAAAAAAATAAATCCCACAGTGAATGCTGTTTATGTGGAACTGGCTTCAGGTCACAGTGACTCAATTTAATAATGTCAGTTTCCTGCTTTCTAATTTACAGTCCAAATAGGCCTCATTCCCCATCATGCAATGCTCCCATATGAGGCTTGCCTGAGGCAAACAATGAGTCGGGAAAATTGCTAGCGATTTGTGAAAATGCTCTAAATCATTCCAGCTATTAGAAAAAAATGACCAAGGCAAAGTAATTAAGTCAGTGGTCCCATGACAACATTCTGCAGGAAAGCTCCTCCAGGCAGATTGCTCCAAAATTCACAATTACAATGGAAACATGGTGGTAATGTCACTAACCTCGAACTCCTAAGTCTCAATGTATGACACACGGGGCCATCAGTTTAACACCGACTGCATGTTCCAGCTGGCTGCGAACATACTGCATACTTATTCATCCAAACAGCCACATTCAAAACTGGGTGCGGGCTAGTCTTAAGTCCATCGTGAGATCCAATCTCTGCCATCAGTCACTATTCTCTAGATGTGAAATGGAACTGAAACGTTACTGCAACAATGCCCAAGTCAGGTGGAGTCAGTGTCATTTTGATGGGTGAGAGTACATGAGCCAGGTTTGCTGGACATTAAGGGATTGATGGGTAAAACTAGGGTAACATGGGTTTACAAACTCCAACTACATTTCATTGGCAAACATTTATTTGCACATATGCAGAACATGCAGATGAGGGTGTCCCTGGCTAGGCCAGCATTTATTGCCCACCCCTAATTGTCCATAAGAGTCAACCACATTGCTGTGGGTCTGGATTCACATGTAGACCAAAACAGGTAAGGATGGTAGTTTCCTTCCCTAAAGGACATTAGTGAATCAGATGACTTTTTCCTGATAGTAAACAATGGACTGGTGGTCAGAGTGAATACGTCAGTCACCTGGTTATACTCCAACAAAATTACGAGTTTTTGGAGCGATGAAAGAGCTGTTGGACTATAACCTGGTGTCGTGTGACTCCTGACTTTGTCCACATCAGTCCAACACCAGCTCTTCCATGTCATAGTGAGTACAGAGGAAGCTCGATTATCCAAAGGACACAGGCGGGGAGCATTATTTAGCCAATCATCAGGACCTTGTGATCTTGCCATATATATATAGATAATCGAATGCCGGATAATTGAGGTTCCTCGGCACGTGATTATGCTGTTGTGTCAAATGTTGATCAAAGGCAGATTGCGCCATCCAATTGGCACTGGCTAAATTAACTTTGGCAATGCAATGATGCAGACGTTCGCAGCAATCACTTTAAAGGAGGTGAATGATGGTCAAAATGTCCCATCATTATTGGAACTTCCACTAGTGCTGTATGACAAGGGGAATATCACTGCCCCTTAAGTCATGCAACTATGATGGTGGACTCTATTGAATTCAATTAAAAGTTTGATGGTTGATTTGGGTCTGGATGAGAAGGGACACACTCTTTTCCATGTAACGTTTTAGTCATTCCATGTAACTTTTTAGTCATTCAGCTACGCAGTACCTTCACCAAGTTGGAGCACGTGCTGTGACCAGAAACAGACAATAGGATTGCTGAAGGTCCACTTCTACAGCTTGGATCAGTTTGTGGGAATCCTCCAGTATAGATCGGACAGAGTATTCTGCATTATCCAGCCGTGCTGTGCTCAACACACCGGGAGCAAGCTCTGGGAGAGGATGTGATTGATGTTGAATGGTCAGAGTAACAAGAACAGTCGTCATTCCAGTGGAAGGATGAGGACATTCAGATGGTCAAAGCTGTCCTTGTGGATGACAAAACCCATTGGGTGCAGAAAGGTAGAGAAGCCTATTAGCTTAAAAACCCATGTAGTTCACTAATGGAAGAAAACCCATTGTCCTTACGTGGTCTGGCCTACATTTGATACCAGACTACATGTTAATGCTTAGCTGCCTTCAAACGACAACTGAAGAACAATTAAGGATGGGCAACAAATACTGGCCTTGCGTGTGATACCTATGTTCCATGGAAGAATTTTTTAAAAATGCTTTTACTGACTATAAATGTGTATTTGCTCACCATGAGTCTCGCGTGTAGTGAAAATGAATGCACTAACTGAAAGTTTTATTTTTGCCCGCAAATATAAATAAGGTTGTTGAACAAAATGGTCCCTGACTTTACTTAGTAGCTATTCTGAATAAAGTATGCATTTTAATAAAAGTAGGCTTGTATTTATATCATGTCTTTCACTACCAAAAGACATCCCACAGGCTTTCTGCAGCCAATGAAGTGTTTGTCATTTTCGTAATATACAAAACACCGCAAACAATTTGTGCACAGCAACATTGCAGGTAGGACGATGATTAGATTATCCGTTGACTAAGAAATAAAGATTGGCCAGGGCATTGAGAATAACACCCCTGCTCTTTTTCAAAATAGCATTACTGGATGTTTGATGACCAACTGAGAGGTAAGACAGAACAAAAAGGGTTTAATTGGACAAATCATGCGCCTCTGCACATATTACTTGTTTTCTTTAAAGATTGTACTAGCAAAAGACAGCATCCTTCCTGAAAGAGTTTCTGAAGGAAGCATATGGAAGGGTCTAATTCAATGGTAATCAAAATACAATTAACAAATTTACTTCAAATTTGCTATCGTGATGCAATTACTGAGGTGACAGCGCAGAATTTGTAGGCAGAACTATTTCAGTTGAAGGGAGTGGAATCAAACAGGATCAAGTGAAGACGACCTGACTGAAACAGTTAAAAACTAAGTTCCTCCACTCAAAGAAAGCCCAGTTCGCTCACTTGAATTGTACATTTTTCATTATGCTTGGGTGTCAAAACCCTCAAAATGTGTTATTTATTTTTTCATTCCCCAGCTGGCACCCAGTACACTGAGGTGATTGTGATATATTACATGGGTTGAATAACATATTAGACAGACTTACGATTATTATTTGGCATTATTGCAGAGAAGTACCTGCACTACTCCAAAAAGTACATGAAAGATAACCTTAAAAAGAAATGTTAATCTCAAAGACTGGCACATATTAGATCATGTTGTGAAATAAATTCTGCCCATAGAGTTGAGAGCACAGAATAAATAATCTGAGTTTATAGAACGGATTGAAATTGACAGATACGATGTTGAGGATATTACAGAGACGTAGCTGCAAGAGGACCAGAGCATGGAACTAAACATCCAAGGATACGCGTCCTATTAAAAGGACAGGCGAACGGGCAGAGGGAGTGCTAATTACATTATCACAATTTTTGGAATTTTTTTTTAAAATAAACAGAATTAGTTACAGTTCTGTAAGGTTTTTTGAACATGGTCAGGGTCTTTTGATGCAGTGACCTAAGTATGCTATTTTCAAGCAAGTATGATTCAGTGAAGTGTCTGGTGAGGTAGTTGTGGTGGTAATGGATAAAATGTTCATGCAGCTTAGTTGAAATACAGTGAAATCTGACCGGAAGCCGTTAGTTTAGCTGTTAACATCTGTTCAGAAGCATCAGATGTTCAACTCAACAGAATGTTTTCCTCTGAGCAAGCAAATCCAATTTTCAGTTCAGGAGAACAGGTACCCTAGTTTTAGTTTTAATCTCTAAAGACTCCAGGCTGTAAAGTTATCAAACGTTTCGACCAGAAGATCAGGAAAGAAGTTATAAAACTGTGTCTGCAGTTGAGAACCAGGAAGAAATCAGTTAGTAAGAAATTAGAGAGTTGAGAAAGAAGTGCTATTTCTCTGGGATTTGAGTACATATAATTGATAACATTGGGAAACAAGCTGAAATTTTGTTTTGCTGTTTATGTTAAAAGTTTTCTGTTTTTCAATTATATCATTTTTCTGTTGTATAATCGTTTCTTTTTTGTTAAATAATCTTTGCAGTTTCCTGTGAATGTTTCAGGAACTAAAAACCAGGATCATGAATGGAAAAACCTGAAATTATAATTGATCAAGCCAGGTTTCGCTCTGAGATCTGATTTGTCCAGGATTTCCATTAGCTGGGATCATAACAGCAGCGATATACTTTCCATAGAGGGAGTGCACCAAAGATTTATCAATTGAATTCCTGGGATAGTGGAATTATTTCATGGTTCCAGATTAGAATGGTGCTGGAAAAGCACAGCAGTTCAGGCATCATCCAAGGAGCATGAAAATCGACGTTTCGGGCAAACACCCTTCATCAGGAATACAGGCAGAGTGCCTGCAGGGTGGAGAGATAAATGAGAGGAGGGTGGGGGTGGGAAGAAAGTAGCATAGAGTACAATTGGTGAGTGGGGGAGGGGATAAAGGTGATAGGTCAGGGAGGAGGGTGGGGAAAGTAGCAAAGAGTACAATGAGTGAATGGGGGTGGGGATGAAGGTGACAGGTCACAGAGGAGGGTGGAGTGGATAGGTGGAAAGGAAGATAGGCAGGTAGGACAAGTCATGAGGACAGTGCTGAGCTGGAAGTTTGGAACTGGGGTAAGGTGGGGGAAGGGGAAATGAGGAAACTGGTGAAGTCCACATTGATGCCCTGGGGTTGAAGTGTTCCGTGGCGGAAGGTGAGGCATTCTTCCTCCAGGCGTCTGGTGGTGAGGGAGTGGCCCAGGACCTCCATGTCCTCGGCAGAGTGGGAAGGGGAGGTGAAATGTTGGGCCACAGGGCGGTGTGGTTGATTAGTGCAGGTGTCCCAGAGATGTTCCCTAAAGCACTCTGCTAGGAGGCGCTCAGTCTCCCCAATGTAGAGGAGACCGCATCGGGAGCAATCATACAATAAATGATATTGGTGGATGTGCAGGTAAAACTTTGATGGAAAAGGAAGGCTCCTTTGGGGCCTTGGATGGAGGTGAGGGAGGAGGTGTAGGCGCAGGTTTTGCAATTCCTGCGGTGACAGGGGAAGGTGCCAGGACGGGAGGGTGGGTTATTGGGGGGCATGGACTTGACCAAGTAGTCATGGAGGGAATGGTCTTTGCGGAAGGCGGAAAGAGGTGAGGAGGGAAATATATCCCTGGTGGTGGGGTCCGTTTGGAGGTGGCAGAAATGTCGTCGGATGATTTGGTTTATGCAAAAGTTGGCAGGGTGCAAGGTGAGCATTGGGGGGTTCTGTCCTTGTTACAGTTGGAAGCATGGGGTCTGAGGGCGGAGGTGCGGGATGTGGACAAGATGCATTGGGGACATCTTTAACCATGTGGGAAGGGAAATTGCGGTCTCTAAAGAAGGAAGCCATCTGGTGTGTTCTGTGATGGAACTGGTCCTCCTGGGAGCAGATACGGCGGAGGCGGGGGAATTGGGAATACAGGATGGCATTTTTGCAGGAGGTAGGGTGGGAAGAGGTGTAATCCAGGTAGCTGTGGGAGTCGGTGGGTTTGTAAAAAATGTCAGTGTCAAGTCGGTCGTCATTAATGGAAATGGAGAGGTCCAGGAAGGGGAGGGAGGTGTCAGAGATGGTCCAGGATTATTTCATGGGAAGAGACTGAGGAGACTGTGTCTGTATCCCTTAGAATTTCAAAGAATGAAGGCTGACCCAATTGAAACTCAAAATTCTTAGAGTGTGACAAGATGGATTGGCTCAGATGTTTCCTTTGGCTAGTCAGTCTAAAAACATAGGAGATAATCTCAGGACGAGGGGTAAGGCATTTAAGACAGAAATAAGAAGGAAATTCTTTATTTTGAAAACTTGGAGTTCTAAAATCTTTGGAATTTTCTACTTCAAAGAGCAATCCTTCAGTATGTTCAAGACAGAAATTGATAGACTTTTGAAGGTGAATGACATCAAGGGATATGGAGATAGTGTGGGAAAGAGGCACTGGGATAGATTATCTAATTCAATAGCAGAGCAGGTATGATGGACTGAATGACTGAATTGTGTTCCTATGGTCATTGTGGAACAAACAGGCTTTGTGAACATAAGAAGTTAGATCCCATCTCTAAAGAGACCTCATAAAATTCCAACATGAGGGAAATTGAATTCAAAATTCAAGAGTGTTTCATTCTTCTCCAGGCTGGATCTCTAGGAAGGAGAAAGTGAGGACTGCAGATGCTGGAGATCAGAGTCGAGAGTGTGTTGAGGCTTGTGGGGCAGAGAAAGGTGCCAGGAGGGGCCTGTGTGCCGGTAGCGAGGCCCGGGGGGGGGGCATGTACCTGACGAGGGCATCGTGGAGGGAATGGTCTCTCTGGAATGCTGATAGGAGTAGGAAGGGGGTATTTTTGGTGGTGGGGTCCATTTAGAGGTGGCAGAAGTGGCAGAGGATGGTGCAATGTATGCTCAGGTTGGTGGAGTGTAAGGTTAGGAGTGGGAGGTTCCGTCCTTGTTGCGTTGGGAGGGGTGGGGTTCAAGGACGGTGATGCAAGGAGATGCACGGGAGGGCATCGTCAACCACGTCGGAAGGGAATTTGCAATCTTGGAAGAAGGAGGCCATCTGGGACTTTCTGGGGGAATTGGTCATCCAGGGAACAGGTGCGGCAGAGGCGGAGGACTTGGGAATAAGGGACAGTGTTTTTACAGGCGGTAAGGTGGGAGGAGGTGTAGTCTAGGGAGCTGTGGGAGTCAGTGGGCTTGTAATGGATGTCTGTGGTTAGTCGGGCTCTGGAGACGGTGATGGAGAGGTCCAGAAAGGGAATGGAGGTGCCCAAGATGGTCCAGGTGAATTTGAGTTTGGGGTGAAAGGTGTTGGCAAAGTTGGTGAACTGTTCAACTTCCTCGTGGGAGCACGAGATGGCACCAATACAGTCATCGATGTAGCAGAGGTGGGGCTGGCGTCGGTGTAACTACGGAAGATGGACTGTTCCACGTGCCCGACAATCAGGCAGGCACAGCTGGGTCCCATGCGGGTGCCCATGGTTAACCCTTTGGTTTGGAGGAAGTGGGAGAATTGGAAGGAGAAGTTGTTGAGGGTGGGGACCAGTTCAGCCAGGTGGATGCAGGTCCTGGGCCTCCTCCACCGCCAAACCATTACCACCCGATGCCTGGAGGAAGAACGCCTCATGTTCTGCCTTGGGACCCTGCAACCACACGGGATAAATGTGGATTTCAACAGCTTCCTTATTTCCCCTCCCCCCACATTATCCCAGTACCAAGCCTCCAACTCGGCACCACCCTCCTGACCTGTCCATCACTCCCCCCTCTGACCTATCACCTTCTCCCTCACCTTCATCCACCTATCGCTTTCTCAGCTACCCTCCCCCCAACCCACCCCCCCACCTCCCCACCCCACCCCCCGCAATTATCTCTCACCCCGACCCCAAACCTCATGCCTGATGAAGGTCTTATGTCCGAAATGTCGATTCTCCTGCTCCTCAGATGCTGCCTGACCTGCTGAGCTTTTCCAGCAACACACTCTCGACTCTGATCTCCAGAATCTGCAATCATCACTTTCTCCCAGATGAACAGTACTCAGATTAACTTTTGAGGTCTACCTATTCAATCAAGGCATCTGTCCTGACCCAGGCAAAGCGAGGATGAAAATAAAACTGCCAAGACAAGAAAATCTGCAGAGATGTCTTCAATGATTTTTAAACTTCCGAGCACTAGACATGCCATACTCTTCTGAAAAAGCATTATTGTGAAAAAAAACTTCAGCAAAGGCGTGCCATGTTTATGGCAGAGGGCCATCAACATAGGTTTGAACCATTCAAAAATGTTGCCAGCAAAAACCTGTTCCCTACAGTACTCTGACCCAACGAAGGAGAAAATCCTGGAAACTGCCACACAGAAACAGTGTGCATCATCCAAAATGGTAAATCAGTTGAATTTGGATTAAAAGGCTATCACAAGGTGCAGTTATACTCCTGTAAAGACAAAGTGGCTGAAGAATTGTGACAGTCAAGGAGCATAAAGGTTAGGACGAAGGGGAAAAAAGCTTTTGACAAATACTAAGGGTTCAATGTGGCAGGGGACTATTAAATAAAAGTGAGGATCTCAAAGGAAATTATGAAAGCTAAGACCATGAGAAAGCATTGTTGTGTCAAACAAAAGAAAACCCAAAAGGTTTTATTATTGAAATATAAAAAAGTGTAAGAGAATAATGAGAGCAAGAGCAAGTCAAGAGACATGATGTTCCCTGTTGGCTGTCTGGAGGGTTTACGCCTGCTGTCCACACACTGATTGAGGTGCAGATGTATTAATGTTTGGTTCTGGAAGGTTGCAACTATACACGGACCTTGGAGATTTGAGCAGCAGCAGGGAAAATTAGAGGAAACATAGATTAGGGAATATTGAAGTACTCTGTGTGTGGATCTGGAAGAAGTTCTCAATAACCCCTTTGCATTGATCTTCACAATGGAAAAGGACATGCAAGTATAAATATCAGAGTGGAGGACTGTGAAATAATTGAAGAAATTGACATAGAGATAAATCTGTAGACCTGGATGAGATGTTTCCAGGCTGTTGAGGGAGGCAAGCAAAGAAATATTAGTGGCCTGGAAGTAATTGTGAAATTTTCTATGGCCACAGGTGAAGTGCCAGAAGACTGATAAAATTGTCTTATTATTATAGGGAGAAAGGGATAGACCATGACATTTCAGGCCAGTCAATCTAACCTCAATAGTAGGGAAATTATTGGATTGAATTCTGAGGGATGGAACATATTTGCATTTGGAGATACTGTGATTAATTGGGAATAATTTGCATGGATTTGTAGAAGAAAAATAATGTTTGATAGATTTAATCAAATTTTGAGGAGGCAACCAGGGTGTTGATGAGAATAATGCATTTGATGTGGTCTACATGGAATTTGGCAATGCTTTCAAAAAGGTTCCTCATGGCAGAGTGGTCAAGAAAGTAAGAATTATGTGATCCAAGGCAAAATAGTACATTGGATCCAAACCTAGCTGACAGGCAATAATCAGAGGGTGATGACATGTATGACTAGAAGTTTGAGTCTAATTAAGTTCCACAAGGCTCGGTGCTGGAGCCTTGCTGTTTGTGGTCTTCATTATATTTTAGATTTGAATGTACGGGGTATGATCAAGAAATTCATGGGTTATGCAGGTTGGTAAACAGTAAGGAGGATTGTTAGGCACTACAGGAGTATATTAACAAACTGATCATGTGGGCAGAGCAGGGGCAAAAGGAATTCAACTTGGAAAGTGTGAGGTAATGTACTTCAGGGGGGCTAAAGAAACAAGGGATTATATTATGAATGGTAGCGCTCTAGTGTGCAGAACCACAGATCCCTGAAGGTAGCAGGGAAGGTAGATGAGATGGTTGAGAAGGCAGATGGGATTTCTTAGTTGAGGCATAGAATACATGTGCAGGGAGGTCATGCTAGAACTGCATAAAACACTAATACATTATAGCACATTATAGGCACATAGTTGATTTCACTAGAGACAGCACAGAGGAGGGGATAAACCGGGATGCTGCATCAGCATGATGGTCTGAGAGATGAGCCATGATTGGATAGGCTGTGGTTGTTTTCGTTAGAGCAGCAAAAGTTGTGAGATGACTTTTTAGAGGTGTATAAGATTATGAGGGACACAGAGTGAATAGGAACACACGTTTTTCCGTTAGTAGATGAGTCAATAAGCTGAGAGTATAGATTTTAAGGTAAGGGGGAAGAGATTAAGAGAAAAGTGGAGGAGAAAATGTTTCACACAGAGGGTGGTGAGACTGTGGTGTTTACTGCTGACAGGGTAGTTAAGTCAAAGAGTTGTAACATTTCAGCAGTATTTAGATATTCACTTGCATTGTCATAGCCTCCAGGGCTGTGGGCCATAAAGCTGGAAAATGAGATTTGCATAGTCAGATCTTTGTTAACTGGTGTGGACCCAATGAACTGAATGGCCTCCTCTGTGCTGTAAACACCTGAGTTTATGATCCAATTATTCAAACATACAGCATGTAATATTTGCTTTAGCAGGTCAGGTTTCAAGATTCTAGACATATCCATTTGGTAAGCAAGCCACTACAGATGCCAATCATAAGCAATTCAAAGTGATTCTGGTGCAGAACCACTGTAGTGCACTATTTGAACTACAACAATTTCTTGCAAAAGTACAGAAATATGATTTCAATCTCTACTATAAAACCTGTTGCAAAATGGCCACATCTTTGGAAATAGGTTTCCCATCAGAAGCAGAGATCATCATTGGAAGGTAAATGAGAACTACTCTGTCAAGCCATTGTTGGCCCAAAATTTTAGATATGGGATAAAATGATCAAAACAAGGGAGAATTAATGTGGTGCACGACTAACACATGGATGCAGAACTACCTTATCAGAGCACTGGACAAGAGATCAATCATACTTCCTCGATAGGGAAAAAGCCTACCTGCAGCAGTATCCAAAGTGTAGATTGAGTCTGGGTTCTACAAAGTTCAAACACTGATGAGAAACAGAAAAAAAACTCTGAACTATCAACTGTTCCAATGGTGCACAAACTGTGCAAAGCTTGAAAAAGACTGGGGAATATTATCAGAACATAAGCCAACATGCTAATAACACATAAGGCTCCAACACATTTTCAAATCAACAGTGACTAAACATGAAGCTGAAATCTCTAGAGGGTTACAGCATCACAACATCTTGAAGGATTGTCAAATGGATTCTTAGGCTCTTAAAGTTATTCAAACATTTCAATTTTTGTTTGTGTAAATGGTTTGCAGATATCCTAAAAGGATGCATATTTTTCACCTTGTGTATGTCACTTCATCTTGAGAGGTGAGAGAAAGGGATGTGTATTATTTCTTCAAGAGCTGTGTTGCTTTAAGAGTTTGATAAGTTAAGGCACCAAGGACCAGGATGTAATCCACATGACTGACTGCCCTGCACAATCCAGCAAAAAGCATACTAACAGGAAAATTGTACGCACAGTTATCTATAACTGCAAGTTGTAGTCCAAGCTGTTAATAAACTTGTTTGAGCTTTTTGAGTAAATTGAATCCACATTATTCAATCACTTACTTATAAATAATTTCATCTTCCACTTCCACCAAATTGTGAAAGTACATTTGCCTTTACTTCTCACAGTTTACACTGCTTCTAAGTTGTACATTGTCTGCAAATGTTTAAAGTGTCCCCTGCATTCCAAGTTGTAGATCATTTATACAAATCAAGAAAAGCAAAGGCCAAATGCCAACCTTTAGGAAACTCTACCACAAACCTTCATCCAGCCTAGAATATGTCCTTTAACCACTACTGTTTCCTATCACTCAGTCAATTTTGTGTCCACATTGTTTCATAAGCCATAATTTTGCTCAAATCTGTAGTGTAAAATTGTATCAAATATCTTTGAGAAGTCCATGTACACCCCATCACAGCATCACCCTCAACACAGAGCCTCAATTCATTCCAGCAGAACAGTTCCCTCAGAAATCTATGCTGGCTGTCCCAAATTAATTCACATTGGTCCATGCAACTGTTCATTTTATTCCAAATTATTGTTTCCAGAAGTTTCCTAACTACTAAAGTTAAACTGACTGGTCTGCAAATGCTGGGCTTATCCTGATAACCAGGCAAAGGCATTCTTTGCAATCCTTCATCCCTCCTGGACCGCATGCAAGTCGAGGGAAGACTGAGATAATTTTTCTGTCCACATTGTACATTTTACTAAAATTTCTTGTTAATTATTCAGTTCCCTTCATCTCACACATATGCCTGACAAAAATTAGATCTCTCGTTTAGAGTTCTTTACAGCAGTAATCATCTACTTGTGATTCTACAAGGTTAACCTTACAGGTTAGTTGAAACAATCAAACTGTGAAAGTCACAATAAGAGTGTGTACTGGGTTTAAAAATTCCACCTGGACGTGCAGTCATCTGATCCCTATGATTTACCAACTTGGAAAACAATGTATCGTCTAATTATGCAATCGCAGTAACAATGAATGGCACATGAGTTGAGTGACTTTACATTGGGCAGTCCAGTTTTCACATAAATATATTGGATTTTGAATGTCAATTTCATGCCAACAGCCTAGTTTGTAAACCCAATGCCTGGCTTTGCAAATGTTCACGTGGATCCATTTGATGAGCACGTTACCCGATTCCTTTTTTTCAGCTCTCCTGCTATCTCCTGAAGGCCAACAAAAATTCTGGCCCTAATCTGAGTCAATGAAAAAAATAAAGTGATGGGAGGGAATCATGTTATGGGATGGAGCTCCAATGAAGAAATGGAATAAAAGGCTCAAATGTTATTAATCGATCTATTCCACACAGTGGGATACAAGGGTTCCAGATGGGCATTGAACAAGCAGTGGAAAGAGTAACCTTGTTGGGTCAAATATTTTTCTCTGTTTGATGGCTTTTATTCTTAGAAACTGCATTTGAATGAAACAGGTTAGTGCTACCATGGGTTCAGATTTTAAGATACCTAATTACATTTTATTAAGGCATCAGTTATTTACTGAATGTGTCATATTTCCTTTGAACATTGCAGCAATTATCCTTGGTGCTAAGCTGAGCGTACAGGATGTGTGTGACTTAAAAGGAGGTCAATAGTTTATCCCCGGTGTAAGTTAATGTTACCAACTGGAGAGGTGAAGCTTAAAAGTATATTTATCAAACCTGAAGCCAACCCACCCTTCAACTTGTCAATTTTTTTTCTTGTGTTCTTCAAGTCACTGGAGCAGATAACAATTGTGAATTTTAAATTAAGAAATGCTTTTGTAGTGCTCCTGAGGAGGAGGAACAAAATAGCGATCTTCACCCTTTCCTTTTAATAGATCTTTTAGATTTTGCACAGCTGCTGTGAAAAGATATTTCCCTTTCCATACAGAATGTGGAATCTTCAAAAGAATGCATTGGTTCAATTACTTCAGCAAGTTCTACATATTTGACTTTGAAAATAAGTTGGCATCTGTTTCCAATGTCTGCTGATTCAGGAAGGCAATGAATTTGGTTAATACAGAGGCCTTTTGATAATCAAAGCCCAAGAGCATTGATTGAAAAAAAAGCTAATGTATCTAGACCCTAGAGGGGATTAGTATTTGTATTCATTCCAGCTCCCAGGGATGTGTAACCAATTTTTCCATCATTGCAACGTGTTTCTGCTCATATTCCCATCCTCTGAAAATTGGTTCTGCTCTCAGAATGTGGGTACCACCATCCCCTCCTGCCCCACTGTAAATTAGAGTTCTCTTCCTGTCTTCACGTGGACTCTTGGTATATCTGGAGTGGGTATAATCCAAAAACAGTCAACAAAAAACAGAGTGCTGCCCATGTTTCCATTCATGACAAGGCCCAACCAAATTAAAGTGGACTATACTGGTAACATTACGAGCAACAGGGAAAGCCCCTGTAACTCTAAATCTTTTATTAAGCCAGAGAGATGAGTTTCTTTTCTGGACAGCAGACTACTGCTGCCACAACCGTTTGGGACAAGCCAGTCCACATAGAGTCATACAGCATGGAAACAGACCAGTCAGTGCAACCAGTCCATGCCAAACATAATCCCAAACTTAATTAGTCCCACCTGCCTACCCCTAGACCATATCCCTCCAAACCTTTCCTACTCATGTATCTAACCAAATGTCTTTTAAACATTGTAACTGTACCTACATCCACCACTTCCTCAAGAAGTTCATTTCACACACAAACCATCCCCTGTGCAAATAATTTGCCCCCATGTCTTTTTAAAATCTTTTGCCTCTCACCTTAAAAAATGTGCCCCCTAGTCTTGAAATCCCCCACGCTCAGGAAAGGGCAACTACCACTAACTCTATCTGTACCTCTCATTATTTTATAAACTTCTATCAGGTCACCTTTCAACCTCCTACTCTCCAGTGGAAAAAGTCCCAGCCTATCCAGCCTTTCTTTACAACTCTAACCTTCCATATCCGACAACATCCTAATAAATCTCTTCTGAACCCTCTTCAGCTCAATAATATCCGTCCTATAACTGGGTGACAAGGTACAGGTCTATTAGCAAAGGCAGCTTCGAACTGGAGGGCCTTAACAAAGTCAGGACATTTGGTGTTTGGAGTGAGTACAGGTGGATAAAAACACAATATTACGTCAAAAAGAAATGTTACGTTGAATGAATTAATATGATCTGAGCAAAACTCAATTTAGAAAATTCATCCTAATAAAGGAACAAGGGTATCAGAGTGAACTGCTCAAATGTGTAGAAACATGAAGATGAGTCAAATCAAAGTATAACAGCGACAATACAGCACCTCATGTTGAATAAGAGGACAATATGCAGTTACACAATATAATTCTCAGAGAACTATGGTCCCAACAAAAACACTAGTTTGCTTTAGAAATAAATATATTTTATAAGCAGTAAAGTGGAGAAGGATTGACGTGACAATACAAATTACATCAGCTCACAAGTGTATTTTATATCAGCTTGTTTTTTCCTTTCAACATGAAGAACAGCATGCTGCAGCTTAACAAAATAAACACTGCTGTGATGAATTAAACATACAATGAGTTCCTGACAAATTCCATTATTAATTCTGTCAAGGTGACCTTTTAACTGAGTGATTTTGGTGCAATCTGTGCAACTAATAAAGCTTACACTGGACTGTCCATTCATTTCATGAATGAAGTGTGAGTCTAATTGAGAAACCAGGCAGAAACCCACACTGCAGTTACTTTATTGTCCTAATATATACCAGGTCTTGACATCATCTCTAAGACCAAGGAAAGCTAATTTAACAAAACAAACTTAAAATGTTGTGATGAAACAGCTACTAAGGTTGACTCATAGTGTTTGTCCTTCAAAACATTTACCTGTTTTTTTTCCTACCTATTTTATCAGTGTGGAACAATGGAATAGAAATTATTATATAGGAGAAGTCATTTGCCTTGTTATGTTGGTGCCAATTTTAACTCTTCCACTACAGACATAATATTTCAATCTTATCTCTCCGCTCTTTTCAGACATGTTCTTATACTCTTGCTTTTCAAACATGCAGTTACATTCCTTTCGCTATCGGGCAGAATCTTAGCATCGAGTTGAGTAGATGTGGGAGTGGATGGGCAGTTAAATACTTTGAAATTAACGGAATATCAGGAAGCAACCCACTAACATGCAACTACAGCACATGAGGCATGAGGGAAACCTCTTTGGAAGAGGAAGTTTCCCAGTTTAAATGTGATCGTAGATTGTTCAGAGCTATTTTTAAACACAATGTCATGTTGGACTGTGCATGCATTGATTTTTTGCAACTCATCAGTGAAAGCAAGGTGAAAGCATCATTCAGCAATTGGGGGGATGAAGGCTTAAGTTCTCTTCAGTGGTGAAGCCTCCCAGCTGCTCTCTTGCATAATTGCGTGAAAGGCATCTGTTCTGAGAGTTTTTTCTCAGAGGTTTGTGCATCTAATCTCCACGTGCTCTCTGTATTATGTCAAACCTTGGCACAGTGCACTCACATTCGTTTTGCTTAGGCCTCAGATAGGGACCAAGGTGAACAGGAACTTATCACCAGCAGGAATCCAGGAGCTGCAGGAACCTCCTTCTCAGAGACATGCCACTTTTCAGGAGAGGTGATGAGCAGTACGATGATGCAAACTCACAAAAGGCAACAGACACAGCATGCCTGAACACCAGCCTCTCAAGAAACTCAGGGTCTCACGTCAGGTGCTGAAAGACCTGCTGTCAAGTGGACCTGGTGACTGCCTAGTGTCTGTCAAAACAATTTCCACCTTCAATGTCTTTGCCTCAGGCTGCTCCAGAGGGAAGTGCATATCCTTGTGCAATTACAAATCTTTAAGCTTCCCCTTTCTCGCACTTTAACTTGATTTGAAACTAAAGATGATGAGATTTCTTAACTGGAAAGCAATGTAACTCAGTAAGAATAGAGGTATTGAGTGAACAGAGTTGGTGCAAATGCAGACACTGGCAGCAAAGCAAAGTTTGTGGAGAAGGCCACTCAAGAGGATATTGAAATAGTCAAGTATAGAGGTAATAAAGACAATGGATGAAAGGGTTGGGTGCGATTACAGAAGGAAAACAAGTTGTCTTCATTCATCCATCAAGATATGGTTTACCTGCTGTTTAATCAATTTTCCAGTGCTGATCTGCTATATTTTGCACTTAAGTGAACCAATTTCCATTCCAACAAACTTATTAGTGACTGCTTTCATCTATTTCCAAAAAAATTCTTAGTGTACAATTTCCCCCAGCTTCTGATTATTAACTTACCCCGCTCCAACACCCAGCACTGAATCGGTGTACTGTATCCCTAATTGATTAAGAAACAGATTAGAATGTGTTTTATGAGCTCTTCTCATTTTGAACTGAACATTTGTTATCCCAAGGAAATCAATTTCAAACGTTTTTTTTGACTAAGGTTTTCCTGCTGATGCACTAAGTACTATTTTAACCCTGGATCTGAAATGCAATCTCTTTATGTTTTCAATGTTTAAATAAGTTAAGCTATTGCAACCACACTGACTAACTTTGGCTGTCAGATCACAGGACTGGCAACACAGCTGGAAAGAGTTGGTTGTGCTCTGTAACAGTGGTGTTAAAAGTATCAAAGTACACTACCTAATACATGTATCATTTTCCTGGGAGCAGGTGAGAGAGATTTGATACGAGACACTGACCAGCTGAAGGCCTTTTCTTTTTAAGATTTTATTAGCTAAAGATTTTCAACAGCACTTAAAATGCATATTACATGACAACACACATCAGTCCTACTGATTCAGGTTGTAGACCATTGAATTTCGATATTTCCTGCTGCATCAAAGGACTATCGTCTTTATTTAGTAAATACATTTTCCTACCCACCAAATTTTGTTGGCAATTGACACAAGGCCCATTGAAAAATATTCCTGCATTGTAAAAACGTGCCCAAAGGAAGGAGGACGTATCTGTTCTGATAAACATGTGCAACATTTTCTTTTTATTTTTAAAAATTGGGTTTCTAAATTAGAGCCAGATGGATTTTGACTCCAGTTCTGTGAAGGTGATAGTTTCTTTAAAAAGTTAGAAAAATCATTTTGGAATACATCCTCTCCAAGAAAGCATGTGAATCAGTGAAGTATTCAGGAGGATACCAGTATTGTTCATGGATAGAATATTTTTAATGTGGTTTTATGCTAATAAAAATGGAGAAAACAAATCTGGAACCATTAGTTTTATCTTTTGTCTTCTGTTCAGGAGAATCAAGTTTTTAGTTTAGATGAGTTTCTTCCATTAAGTGGAAGAATTCTACCTTATGAAGTTTCTAAGCATTTAATGTGAGTAACTGAAAGGCAGTATGTCAGCAGGGTGGTTCAGTGGTTCTCCCGGTGTCTGCGTAGGTTTCCTCCAGATGTTCTGATTTCCTCCCTCAGTCCAAAGATGTGCAGATTAAGTAAATTGGCCATGCTAAATTGTCCTATAATGTCCAGGAATGTGCAGGCTAGGTGGATTAATTATGGAAATTCCAAGTTTACAAAAGGCAGGTCTGAGTGGGATGCTTTTCAGAGGATGGCTGGGGACTCCATGGGCCGAATGGCCTGCTTCCAATCTAATGTGATTCGATGAGAGCTAAAAGAAAGTTCAAGCCAACCGAATTGGAAAGTTATTGATAAACTGTTTTATTAGCTCCAGAAGGATAACTGAATACAGCCAATTAAATATGCAGTTAAAAATTCTAGACAGAAGTGATGGAGAGTTATTTCTCTGGGTTGACAATCTGTTAAAAGATATTGCTAGGAAACAGGTTGAAAACATATTTTGCTGTTTGTATAAGATCGTTCTAATCTGTCATGTACACCTTGATTGTTTTCTACAAAGAAAACTGATGTACTTTTGTTAAAGAACCTTTGCAGCCTCATGCAAGTTTTTCAATGACTAATCACGATGGTAACTATCTGCTAAAATTAAACATATGATCTATCAAACCAGGTTCATCCTGGGGTCTCACTCATCCAGTACATGGGAAATCAGAGTGCTTTTAAAAGTGCTTTTTTAGTATTCCACATTTAGTATTTTCTATGTAAACCAGATGAGCCACTGAGCAAGAAATGCACTGCTGGCCCATGTAGTCAGTCTACACTTTTCAGTTTAATGGCTACCTTTTTTGTAACACCAAAAGCCATTTCTCCGTGCCAGCTGTATGACAGCACAGTCCTGTAGCAGACCTCCCTGATCCATCTGCTCCAACCTCCTCTCTGACCTATCACCAACACCCCCTCCACTTTCATCTACCTATCGGATGCCCAGGTACCTTTCCTGCAGCCCCCTTAATTTCTGTTGAAGGGTTTACGCTCGAAAAATCAACTCACCTGTTCCTCAGATGCTGCCTGACTGGCTGTACTTTCCCAGCATCATACTTTTCCACTCTGTTACTGAAGAAAGGTTTGTTCAGCCAGCATCACAGGATTTTCTGATTGGCTGGTCTCCCATATTTTGTCCTCCTTTAACTTAAGGTCATCCAAATATCTGCTGCCAATGAGCACTCAGTCTCATTCCCCTGCTGACCCTATGTTCGTTAACTAACATTGTCTTGCAGTCAAGCACTCCCTTGATTTTTAAAATTTTTATCCTTATTTTCAAATCCTCCATGGCCTTGGCCAGTAATATATTCTCGAAGCCCGCAAACCTCTGAAATCCCAGAACAAATAAAAAACACCTGGGTATCACAAACTGGTTCTGCCTAATCTTGTATAACTCAATAATGAGCTCCGGTGTGATCTGTTCGTTCACTTGCAGGTATTACTATTTTTTTTAGATACAAGCCAAAAATTTTTTATGTCAATGTCTTTGATTGATACTTGATTCACTTGGCATGACTGTTGAAACGGTTCACTGACGTAACCTAAGCTGGTGATAATATTAATTAGGTACCCACTTTACATGTAACAGCAGAAGCAATCATAAATTGATTTTCTTTTCACTTACTGTTTATAACTTATACAATTTACACTGAATAGCAGAATAATAGTAACGAAATTCCAAACTGGCAGCATGTAATAACCACATGTCACATATTTAATTAAAACATATTGCTAAGTGAATCAGAACAAATCACTCTGTCAAAATTAATCTACCTTGATATGAAAAAAACTATTTCCCAATTTCATCATTCTGCACTTGGAGTCTTGTTCCACATTGACTGCCAGCTTATGTAAGTTGCAGAGTAGGTAAGGGGTTGACATTCAACAAATATTTGGGACAACTCAGTGGTTAGCACTGCTGCCTTATAGCACCAGGGACCTGGGTTCGGTTCCCTCCTCAAGCGACTGTCTGTGTGGAGTTTGCACATTCTCTGTGGCTGTGTGGGTTTCCTCCAGGTGCTCCAGTTTCCTCCCACAGTCCAAAGATGTGCAGGACAGGTAAATTGGCCATGCTAAATTACCCATAATGTTAGGTGTATTAGTCAGGGGCAAATGTCAGGAAATAAGTCTGGGTGGATTACTCTTTGGAGGGTCAGTGTAGACTTGTTGGGCCAAATGACCTGTTTTCGCAGTGTGGGGAGTTTAATCTAACCAAAAACATTTGCCAATGGACTTTCCAGGGACATTCATTGTGGAGATGTGGCAACAGTCCTCCACCCTCTGCAGACGCATCCATGTCACAGGACCCAGCTCTCCTGCATCAGGGGTCTGTCTTCTTTTAAGCCTTTCAGTAACTTGTCTATCCCCGAGTTCCGATGGACCTTCCATTCAGTACAATCATAAGTAAAAGTCTACCTTTGGAATTTGCAAGTCGATTGAAATGCAGTTTAAATTGTATGCAAATATGGCTTTAAAGTTTTTCAGAAATGCCTTTGCGAGTAATTTTGAAATGTTATTTTCCATAGTTATCCTTTTGTTAATATTGTTATTAGGGTTCATAATAATAAAGAAATAATAAATTTGGTAGCCCAGGTTTAAATCTGAGCATGTTTTGGACAGATGTCAGTTAGAAACTCACCTGTGACTCCAAATCTGATTGCATTGAATAGATGTTCTAACTTCATTGATTAGTTTAATACCTGGGATATCCATGGAGATAATGGTTTTTAAGAATGGACTAAAACATTGACTTAAAATGGCCACATGCATCACCTGACACACACAGACTGACAGAGTTTCATGAAATCACCATAAATTAATGTGAGGACAGTCTGAGATGAAATTGACATGTCCGCTAGGGCAATGAAGCCAGTCATCAGACAGCCCCCTACCCCTCCACTTCTCCCCCACCTCCAGACGTGTAAACAGAACCTCTTTTTTAACTTGATTTACACTACTGCAAATTTCAGCACACTGTAAATAAAATATACACACAATCACTGATCCTGAAAACATAACTTCAGTGGATAAAGAATATCATAACAAGCTACTATTTCAAGAAACTCTTTTTGGGAGTCAGGAGAAGATGGAATCAAGAATGCATAACAAAACAAACCTGAACTCAAACGTTCGAGAAAGATCTCTCTCAAAAAAAAAGCAAGGTTTCGGTTCAATATTACAGGGAATCAGGGATCCGAGAAATTGCAAAATGTCTGCTATATTTGCAGCTACTGAGGGCCCAAGAAATCAGCTAACCAACCATAGTCTCAGTTAAAACTTCAGACCGCAAGGACATTCAAAGAACTTTAAAGTGTATATGCTCTAGTCATTCTTTCTACTGGAGTATATTGATTTTGCACTTGTGTATGTATTTGTGTATATGTGTATGCTTCAAACTGACTGCATAAAGGGCATACACTTGATGTTACATTGGTATTATGTTTCTCAAGATTAGCGAGAAATAAACCTATTATTTCTGTTATTCAAGTAAACCTTGGGATTGAGTTCTTGCAGCTAGCCATGGCTTGGTAGCACCACTACTAACAAAACTGGCCACTTCTCAAATGACACAGCTACTAGAATGGACTTCTTGAAAGTTGTGAGGGAACCAACAAAAGGGAAGAAATACTATTTGACTTTTTCCACACTTGTCTATCTGTTCCAGATACATCTGTTCATGATGATATTGGAAGAAGTGATCACTGCAAAGTCCTTATGGTGAGGAAGGTACCGCCTTTATATTGAGGATATCCTCCATGAAGTTGTGTAGCCAAAGTCACTGGATATTTCAAAGACTATGGATTGTGACAACAGTCTGACAATAGTACTAAAGGTGTGTACCTCAATATAGTTACAACACCAGCAATGGTGAAAACTGCCCAAATAGGTCCTGTCCACAAAAAGCAAAGCAAATAGAATCTGGTTCTATTTCTGTCACTGTCCCATCAATTTATTCTTGAACATCAGCAAAGTGATGGAAGGGTCAGTGACAGTGCCATCTGATAACATTTGCTCAGCTGGCGCTCAGTTTCGTTCTACCCAGCATACTGAGCTCCTGATCTCACTGCAGCCTACATCCAAATAGAAACAAAAGAACCAAATTCCAGGGTGAAGTGGGAGCAACTGCCCCTGATATCAATGAAGCATTTGACTAAGTGTGGCATAAGGATATCTAGCAAACTGGAATCAATGGGAATTGGGGGAAACTTTCCACTGGTTTGTATCATATTTGAGTACAAAGAAAGACTGATATTCTTGGAGGTCACGTCTTAGTTTGTCCCAAGACACCACTCTGAAGAACTCCTACAGTGATATACTGGGACTATCTTCAGCTGCTTTATCACTTCATAAGGTTCAAAGTGAGGATGCTTACTGGTAATTGCAAAATGTTCAGCACCAATATGGCAATCCTCAGATGCAGATGCAACCCATATACATATGCAGAAAGACCTGGACAAAATGCACACTCAATCTTGTAAGGAGAAACTAATCTGCACGCCGCAAAAGTGCCAAGACATGACTACTGGCCCTTATATTCAATGACATTACGTAGACAGAGTACACCACTATCAACACGCAAGATGTTGCCAGAGACCAGGAACTGAATTGGCCTAGCCTTATACGTAAGCCCAATATACAAGAGCAGGTTAGCAGCTATGAATTCTGCAGTGACTTGACTCCTGACTCCCTAAAATGTGACCCCATCTACAAGAAATGTCTCAGGTATGTGATGGAATACTCCCCTCTTGCTTGGATATGTACAGCTACAAACGCACTCAAACAAAACACTCCTGCCCTCTCATTGCAGCCCTGCAAATTTTTTCTTAAGACTTTTTTTGAATTCCCCACTAAGTATCAGAATTGAATCAGCCTCCATCAAATACATATAAAATCATAGAGCCATAGAGATGTACAACACAGAAACAGACCTTCCATTGCAACTCATTTATGCTGACCAGCTATCCTAAATTAATCTAGTCCCATTTGCTAGTCCTTGACCTATATCCCTCTAAACACTTCCTATTCAAATTCCCATCCAGATGCCTTTTAAATGTTATAATAGTACCATCCTCCACCACTTCCTCTGGCAGCTCATTCCAAAGATGCATCACCTTCTCAACCATTCACTGGAGAAAGATGTATATTCCTCATGTTATCCTTGGTTCTTTTGTAAGCACATTTAATCTATGTCAAAAATTACTGGAAAAACTCAGCTGGTCTGGCAATATCTGTGGAGAGAAAACAGAACTCTGAAGAAGAATTACTGAACCTGAAATATTAACTCTGCTATCTCTCCACTGATGCTGCCAGACCTGCTGCGTTTGCTAGCAATTTATGGTTTTGTGGATGTAAGTTTGCTCGCTGAGCTGGAAGGTTTGTTTTGAGATGTTTCATCACCATATCAGGTAACATCATCAATGAGCTTCTAGTGAAGCACTGGCATTATTACCCGATTTCTATTTATGTGCTTAGATTTCCTCGAGTTGGTGATGTCATATCCTGTGGAAATGTCATTTCCTGTCCTTTTTCCAGAGGGATTGTTTTGTTTCTGACTCTCAGCATCCACAGTTTTTTTCTTAAATCAATGTCTTGTTCTCAGTTTTTCTACAAAGGAAATTCTGGCATACTGTTCATCATCTGTTGGAAGTCTATGTAAAGAAGGACTCTTTTTGTTATGGATGGCCAATTTTGCTGCCTGTTCAATGAAGAGCCACTATAAAATTAAGCATGTGATCTATGAAGCCAAATTTCACTCTGGAATATGACTTGCTGAGTTTACAATTGTTTACTGTAGTGATTAGTCAGTGCAATATATTCACATGAGGCTTTGGATGATCTTTAATGAAAGAATGAAAGCTTTGATTTTTTCTCTCTTTTGCGTAAATAACTATCTAATATAAATAAGGCTAAAAGGGTTTTCTGAGGTAATTGACTTTAGTCACATACTTTCTGGTGCAGTGTTCCAAAATACCTTCTGATTTATTTAAAACAAATTAATTTCATTGAACTAAGTTACATTTTTCTGCTTCAATTTTGAAATCCAAGTCCCAAAGATGACTGAGGGGTTAGACTGTTTGGTCAGATTGGGTCAGGTTATTAAAATGCTGAGAAAGTATAAGCTCTCAGATTTGACAGGCATTCTTATATAAATACTTCACAGATGGCAGAAAGAACTGGGGCAAATCAGCTACACCAAACTGAAAGGTTTGTTATAGAGGGGTCACTTCTCAGGATTTGAGTTAGGGAAAAGATTGAAATTTTGTCTTACTAAGTGTTTAAAGATTTTTTTTCCAAAATGTATTCTATATCAAACTAATTTCTTTTTATTTTGTTTTCAGCTATTTTGTAATAAACCTCTGTTAAAGAAACTCAGCCTAAGTTCAGTGACTGGTCACCATATTAGCTGAAAACAAATTATGATCTGTCAGGCCAGATTTCATAAAACTCAACTCTTTTTCACGCAAGAAAAAACTTGAAAATGGTTCTCCTTCATTTTTGATCTGATTAATAAGATTTAATTGAGTGTGCTAGCTACATGCCAAAAAGAAATAAAAATATTTATTGTGACCAACTGAAGGGAGCCAATCATACAGCATGAATAGAGGATTAATTAATGGACAAAAAAAGGGCATTTTCAAGTTGGCAGTCTGTAGCTAGTGCAGTGGCTAAAAAAGTATTGCTAGAGCCTCAGCTATTTAGAATTTATATTAATGAATTATATGAAGAGATGGAGGAATGAATCCAAGTTTTGCAACAATACAAAGCTAGTTGGAAATATAAACTATGAGGACAAAAAGAGGTTAAAAAGAGATAAAGACATTTAAGGAAGTGTTCAACAAATTGGTAGATGGAGTACAGTGTGGGGATGAGTGAGGTTATTCACTTTGCTTGTAAGAATAGAAAAACAGAATGTTTTTAAGGCATGAAATTTGTAAATATTGATATTCAGGCACACTCATAGAAGACAACATGCAATTAGGACAGCAAAAGGCATGTCAGCCTTTATTCACCAGGAACTGGAGCACAAGAAATCTTGCTACAATTGTCTTTGGTTAGAGCACCCATAAAATACTGAGTGCAATTTTGATCTTCCTATCTACGGTAGAATATACCTGCACCACAGGTACAGCAAAGTTTCTCTATTCTGATTGGTCAGATGAAAAGTTTGGCCAATGCTGATTGACTAAATCGGGCCCATACTCTCTGATGTTTAGAAAAATTAAAGGTGACCACATCAAAACACGGAAGACCATTGACAGCATGCATAACAAGTCCCTTCGATGAGGGACTCTAGAACACGGGGAGACATTCCAAGATAAGGGAACAAATGCTTAGGATTGAAATGAGGAGAAATTTCTTCACTCAAATCGTTGTGTCTCCTTGGAATTCTCCGCTTGAGGTTTGTGAAGCCACATCCATTTAAGTTTGAGATAGACAGATTCTTGGACTCTCAGAGAATCAAGGGAAATAGAAAGTGGATGAAAAAGTAGAATTGTAGCTCAAGAATATCCATGACTATATTGACTGACTGGCAGACCAGGCTTGATGTGCATATGGTGTAATCCTATTTCTATTTCTTATGTTTGTGTTGTTATTAAGGAAACATCTGTAAATCTCATGCAGCAACTAATGCAACTGGAATGACATGAGAGTGATGGGAGAAAATGTTAAGAAAGACACTGCCATCCAGCCGACGTGAGATTATCTGATATGCAGCTACTGTTCAGAAGAATGTAAAATACAGGTGTAAAGTTTTACCTTGCAGATAGGCATTTTCAAAACATGATGCATGGTGGATAGGAACAAACAGCAAAACAAAACTATGAAAACGTATTGACTGCCTTTGTTCGTTGCAGAGATATCAAATCAGGGTGATAAAAGAGAGAGTGAAACACAACCAAAACATTTTCTAAATTACCACATCTTTATACTTAACACCATATTATCAAAGAATGGTTTACTTCAGACTTCCCAACGTAACACAATCAAAATGGATCTGAAAGATACTGACGTGCTCCTTGATTTTTGTTGCCAATATATCAATGAAAAGTTTTGTTTTATTAAATACTTGTGAAATGCTTTCACCATTGTAAAAATGTGATACAAGTACAAGGTATTATCTATAGGGTCCCAACATATTAACAGAGATGCACAAATGGTGAGATAAGATGGGTGCTGCATGGGGAACATTGCAATTAGGCTCAGTTTATGAAATGGACAAAAGTGAGGACTGCAGATGCTGGAAACCAGAGTTTAGATCAGAGTGGTGCTCGAAAAGCACAGTCGGTCTCCACCCTGGAGGCTTCCTGTCTCTATTCCTGCTGAAGGCCTTTTGCCCGAAACATCGATTTTCCTGCTCCTCAGATGGTGCCTGACCTGCTGTGCTTTTCGAGCACCACTCAGTTTATGAAATGGCCAGGAGGTGTCTGAAGGTATTGCTTCAGGACATTTCAGGGTCACTCATAACTTTCATCAGTATAGCTGATATAACTTTCATCATGATGTTTTGTGCAGCTATTAAAATATATTATTGAAAAGTAACTATTTTTATATTTTACTATGGTTCCCACACCCAGTGAATGCCAACATGACCAACATATTCAAAAAACAGGCCTGACATTTTATAAAGCAACTGGCTGAAAAGCCTGAGGGAGTGTGTTGTTGCTCTGGCTTCATAACATCAGCTTTAAAAATACACAAGACTCCTTTTCCTGTGTTGAAGGAGGGGCTGAAGGGCTGTGAATGAAACTTGAATGGGGAATCTAAATACTGAAGGCACAAAATTGGTGGCACATTTCTGAGCTTCAAGTTATGTTATCACACATGTAACAGCAAATTTGGACATTACAAATCGTGTATTGTTTAACATTAAACAATTTTAGCTCTTTTAGTTCATGAATTTCAAATGATAATAATTCCACTATGCTCCCTCTGTCAACTAAAAATTATCACAATGGGCCCACTGCTACATCTAAGCCATGCCTAATACACAAAGGCACTCAATTCCAGGATTAAGGTATTAACACAGAGTGCTAGAGGATTTAAGCATGTCTCCAAACTGTGGTTGGAGTGATTTTTTTTGGTCACTTTTTTGGATATGTCTGCACACGGGGACTTGTAATCAACACCTGATGTAAACATTTTACAATTTCTGTAGGAAAAGGCATAAAACTTCTGTCAGAACTTTATCAGCCTCCTTGTCTCTTCATCCAAACACTGGGTGTACATGGCATACTGAGTAACAAGGACAAGAGGAGCTGTGTTGGAGATGGGAACGCCTCCATTTGCATGAAAATTTACAGATGTACACTGAGTCGGTATGAAAAGAGATTGTGGGCCACAGACTTGATGTAAGGTTCTCATACGCAATGCACAGCGTGCTTTTTAATTAAAATGGTGCAAACAGTCTGGAGGTAATATGAACACTTCAGGGAAAATTTAAAGCTTTAAAACAGGAAACCCAACCCAGACCTACCCATTTCTAGTTTCGTCAAAGGTGGAATGTAGGATGGCACTCTCAGAGTCCACTTTCAGAACTCATTAGTCAGTAAAATGTATAAGCCATGTGACTCTTGTGTAGCTACTGTTTATTTTCAATTGCTGACCTTGATTCCTGAGCTTGTGGAAAATAGGCACATGACAGAAAGCAAGAGGACAGGATCTATGAAGTAAATGCCTTTATTGATTTTGGATCAGGAGCAGCAAAAGTGTTTGACGTCAGACTGTCATCCAGATCCCAACCACAAAGTTGACCCACCTGCAACAACTCCCCGTCTGCCACCCCCCGTCTGACCTGCATAATGTCAAAAATGGCCTGATGTCCACTTCCCAAGTTCTATTTCCCATTCTCCAGCTTCCTGTCAGATTCTGAGGTTTTATCAGGCCCTTAATGTGTACCACATGGATGCTCAACAGCTTGGCTGATCCATTTTGTGGACGATAGTACTTTAATCCATTTTAATAACAGGTCTACTTGTGGAATCACAGCCTGGGAGAAGTCTGGAAATTAAGGCCCTCTGTTCCAATCTCCTTCAGTGATACCTGAAGCAAGTGTATGCTCAAGTAAAGACTGGATTTACCTTGACTGTAGATATACCCTGCAACTGAACATTCCATCAGAACTCACTGACTAGGATTACAGGTCATAACAATTGTTTGGACAAAGAATGAAAGAGCTGTCAGTATCGGTGGCATAAAATATCACTCAGAATGCGAACTCAGCTTTAAGAGGACAACTTGCATTTACATAATTTACAATAGCATTATGAACCTCTTATGCAGCTCTTTAGCCTGACTTTTGATGATCTGTCTTAAGAGGTCATATTTGAATAATGTCTTAGAGGAGGACAGGGAGGAAAGGGAGGCTTAGAGGAGAAATTCCAGAGAATAATTTATTGTATGATAGCCTTGACGCTCTGCCCTCATTAGTGGAGAAATTAAAATCAGCATTGCAAAAGAGTTCAGAATTGCAGGAGAGCAGAGATCTTGTGGCTTATGGGTTTGGGGTAATTACAAGGATCTAAAGAGGCAATGGCATGGAGGAGTTTGCAAACAAGATTGAGGATATTAACTGCTGAGCCTGGGAACCAATATATGTCAGTGAGCACAGTGGTAACAAATAAATGGGACTTGGTGCAAGTTAATACATGGGCAGCAGTGTTTTGGATGTGCCATGCTTAGAGAGTATGATGTCAGATAGAATAGGATTAGATGATTTTAAAAAATGCATAGTAGAGGCTTTCAACACTAGATGAGCTGAGACATAGAGGGAGCAAGAGGAGATCTGCAATGGAAGCAACCAATTTGGGTGATGGACAGTTTCAGATATTGGTGGTAGGTGTTCTTGCATTAGGGAATAGTTTTGAAATGGCTAATGTGGGAGTCTGCACTAAGTTCCATACAATCTGATGATACCATACAGTCTTGGGTGGGGAAATCAAGAGGATAGCTCTGAAATTTGGATAGTACACACAGTATTTATGCCTAGCAATATTCTTAGTAACAATGTCTAAATAGCCAATATCATTATTGTGAGTCAACCTGTTCTGACATCTTATGACACACAAGTAGAGATTGCTGGAAAAGCTCAACTGGCCTGGCAGGGCCTGTGGAGAGAAATCAGAGTTAATGTTTCCAGTCGAGTGACCATTCCTCAGACCCATCACTTGATCCAAAATATTAACTCTGATTTCTCACCACATATGCTGTCAGGCCTGCTAAGCTTTTCCAGCAATCTCAATTTTTGTTTCTGACTTGCAGCATCCACAGTTCATTCAGTTATTACGGTATACCAGCCCTGGAGCAGGTGGGACTTGAACCCAGGCCTTCTGCCACAGAGAGGGAGACACTACCACTGCACCACAAGAGCTCTCAAGCTAACCAATCAATGTAACTTGCATTTAGTTGCTATCATACAATAAATTAATCTGGTCCCACTGGTAGGTAAATCCTACCAAAAAATGTGCACATGTCTCTGCAAGTGTTTCCATTTTATACTTTTCCCTAAGGCATTTTGAGGTAGCCTTTGCAGCGGTGATGAATATAAACATGGCTGATAAGATATTGAGATAAAGAGTGCTGGAACTGGTCCCTCTCCCATTCCCCATCTCCTTCGTTCTTACATTACCAACAACTCTTTGATTCATCATGTTACCTCTTTCCAAAATCAGAATTTTACTTTCGCTCTGCCAAGCTTCTCTTCTCATTAGCTCTTTCTCCTCCCTCCTTTAATTCTGATCTACTATGTTACTCATTCAGTTTATCACCCTGTTCCCCATCTGATTAAAAACACTGTTTCATTGTTGTCACAATGAACATTTTTCCACAAAAATAAGTGGATCGATTGCAAGATATATTGTACGCCACTTATGCACTTGAATCAAATTAGATAAAACGTGTGATCAAATAAAGAAGCAAATTTTTTAAGGAATAACGTTAAAAGTCGAATCACGTTGAAGGTTAATGTTATGCTTCACCAAGTCGCATAAAGATTTGTGACCACTGTTTATTACCTGCAGGGCACCTTTCTTGAGGCTCTGGGTTTAATCCCTTCTAATAACCCATCCAGGAGCCACCACTGTCAATTAAATCCTACGCACATGTCTCTGCAAGCTGCAAGTAAAACTGCCCACTGTCCTGTCCTCAGGAATTTAAATATCTGTCAACTCATTCAGGTCAGGGTGGGAGTAAGTTGGGGTGGCTTAGTGGGAAGAAGCTATGATTGGAAACTGACAGTTATGACAGCAATCATCACTATATAGACACTGCAGCAATCTGTCAGCGAGGTTTCAATCAAGTGAAGGTATGAAGGTGTTTGTGGTGAGGTGGTAGTACCTCTGCCTCTAGCTCAGGGTTCAATTCCCACCTGGTCCAAAGGTGTGTGATAACATTTCTGAACAGGTTAATGTCGAAAGGTATAAATACATGATTTCCTTGGGACAGAGGGAAGGAAAAAAGACTTGGGTTTCTTCACTTTCCCCCACTGGCACTACTTTGATGTTGTTTCCGTATCCTTCCATCATTTTTGTTATTCTAGCGCTGCCCTAGGTGATGGTTGACTGGTTGATTTGGTGGTGGGTTTACAAAAGAAAACTCAGTTCTGATGGCATTTGGTAGTATCCCTACCTCTGAACCAGGAGACCTGGGTTCAAGTCGGCACGGTGGCACAGTGGTTAGCACTGCTGCCTCACAGCGCCAGAGACCCGGGTTCAATTCCCGCCTCAGGCGACTGACTGTGTGGAGTTTGCACGTTCTCCCCGTGTCTGCGTGGGTTTCCTCCGGGTGGTCCGGTTTCCTCCCACAGTCCATGTGCAGGTCAGGTGAATTGGCCATGCTAATTTGCCCGTAGTGTTAGGTAAGGGGTAAATGTAGGGGTATGGGTGGGTTGCAGGTCGGTGTGGACTTGTTGGGCTGAAGGGCCTGTTTCCACACTGTAATGTAATCTAATCTAAAGTCCTATCTATCCCTGCACAATTGATTAAAAACTATTTTTAGTGAAGGTAATACAGCCAATATAGTCATTATCCACCAGCTAAGCTTTGATTCCAACCATCAGTATTTCATAAGGAGTGATTAATTAGTTCTGGAACTTTTCAAAGCAGGTACAACTTCATTTTCTTTCTCTAGTTGGAAGGTATATTTTTATGAAAATCATCAAAGGTACAAGGGGACAGATTATGAAAAAGTGTAGCTATACAATGAAAACCGTAATGGTTGAGGCATACATGAGGAGAGAGGACCATGTTTTGCTGGGAAGGAGGAGGAGTACGGCCATGTTTAGAATACAGGTCGGTGGAAGCAGACTGGCCTAAAGGTTATGGCAGGAGTACTACCACTAAAAGGTTTAATGTCCTCACAGAGGTGGTTGAGTTCGCAAATGCGTCTTCACATGCATCTAACCCTATTTCCTATCCAAGACTTCATAAGCTTTCATATTGCTTCATAAACACGCACTCATTACTTACCCATTAACATTCCCTAGCACTCAGGACACCTATCATTCTAGATGGTCCATTTAATCCTTACAACACATACCAAAGCTTATATCCACCCCCTGCAATGTTCACCCTCCTCTAACCATTCAGGGAGCACATCACCCGAACACAGTCCCAAACATTCTGCCATTCCTCTTGCAGGGCAAGGTCACACCCAACGGGAGGGAGCATAGCAAAACCAATGTTGAGGACAATGATACCTGCATCTGCTGAGCCCTACAGAGCAAATCCATATCATGGTGTCAACTGCAACAGAGCCCATCACATCCAGTGTCAGTGAGAACATTAAGCATTATGTTCCTGTCTGAGATCCCTTTCCAACTCCAAGACCATCCACATCCTCTTATTTGGCATGAGGTACAAGCTGCTAATGGTGAGACCATGGAAAGCTTGCTTTCCATCCCATATCAGTTCCCTCACCCCAAACCTCCTCCATCTGGGCTTTTCTCTTCTGCCAGTTTGCCCAGATACAGCACAACCAGAATGAGCAAAGGAAGCAACCGCGAAGAGCCACCATCAACTGATCAGACCCTTACAGCTAACTGCGCTATACGTAACTTAGAGGAAATCCCAGCTCATGCCATACTGGCAGTCAGAAAGGCAGGCTCAAAATTAAGCAACAGTGGGGATTTGAGAGAGGAGGGGGTGCTGCACCAGAACTGGATGTTGCCAGAGAGCATGTGAAAACCAATGGAGTGTTTCTTTGGATGATTTCGCTGAGAGGTAGCCAATCGATGAGAAATTCGAGAAGGCGGAGGATCATGGTTGGAGAACATCAGGGGCAATAAGGGTAAAGGTGCAATACTTTTACCAGACCACAGGGCTGCTCTCTCATTCGAGGGAGGTAACTAGTGAAGATCTAATCTGAGGGTCACCACGCTTCAGGCAAGGAGAGAAGTTGAGAAGAAGTCTTTCACGGTAACCTCAATTAGTGCATGAACTGAACCCATGCTTTTGGTACTCTGGATTATAAGCCAGCTGACCAAACAACTGAGTGAAAACCCCTGTCCCATCAGAAACCATAATACAGGAATGTGAAGAGAAACATTTGCAAAGGTTTCTCTGGTTGCACTCAGATATTTAGAATGGAATCAAACAAATGCAGTTCTACCCAGCTCCACATCATCGTGTATCCTTCAGTCCATTCCCTCTTACTCATTTCCCTCAATGGAACCATCTGAAGCCATGGAATTAGATACCACATCTATATTGACACCATACAACATTACTTTTCAATCATCTCCATATTGTCATGTAGCCAGTTCTGAATGAGCATCAATTTCCTCCCTTTTAGCACTGGGGCAACTGAAACAATTTTCAGCCCCCACTGTATACTTTGTTCTTATCTTTGATTTCAACCTATTCTCTAAGGTCTCAGACTTAACCCGGAGTCTGTACAGTTCAAATTTAAATTCTCATCTTGAGAATCTGAAAGTAGGCTGGAGGCCAATTCAAATAATTGTAGCAGGTGCTCTTCAATCCAGGATGCTTAGTCAGCCATCTTGAGCTGCTTCATCGATATCCTGCATTCTATTATAAGGTCCAGGTTGCATTGGTCCACAAACCTTTCCTAAATTTGCAGCCATCAGCCCTTAACATCTATTCCATTTTAGGATTTGTCGATGACTTTTAGCAGAAAGACTTGGAGAGTTGAGGTGATGGTTAGTGAGCAGAGGGAGGGAAGAGTTCAATCTTGAAAATGAGTATATTTCTCAGTTCCTTAAAATGGACGGAGATAGAAATGGGAAATGTTAAAAACACAAATTGATGAGACATTGAAGATATTTTGCCAAAGTTTACAACAATAAGCCATTCATTAGCCTGTCTTGATAAATGATAGGCCCTTCACACCCTATGTTGGGACCTCCCTGGTTTCAGGCAGTTGCTAGGAGTTGGCTGGTGTCCGCCCTCCTCTCAGGTTGTAAACACGGAAATAAAGACAGAGTTCAAGATGCACTCTGATTCCTAAGAAGAAAACTATAAAGTTTAGCCAGACTAAAGAATGCAGGTTGCAAGATCTTTTAGCTTAAACAAAGCAAGATGATCCCCTGATGTAGTGAGGTATTAATCATTTTGTATTATAACAGAGAAGCCCTAGTGATTAAAGTAAGTAAACCCAATCATAAGCAACAATTACTTACTGTTAAACAAAGCAGCTTCATCGTTATACCTAACCTCATTTCATCAAGTATTTTCTTCCAAAAGATCAGTAGGGCACACTTGCTCTGTCTCATACAAGTACAGTATGTGCTATTCACAGCATGTACTGGAGCAACTTAATGAGATTGCTTTGAGAGAATCTTCAGTTTTGAACAGTTGAAGTATATGTGGATTATGCCGTTACACAGTTAAACACTGGGCCATGTAAGCATCCCTACACATGTAGGACTTACACTGAAATTACTAGCACAAATGGACTCGAGAAAATATTTGAGGTGACAGCAAGAAATTATAATAATGGATTATAACAGGGCTTGGATAAATTTAAGGCTTGTAATGACAAAGCTAAGTGCCACATGTGCAAAGTGAATGCGAGGCAATGACCAGCCAATTACAAGAGGAACTGTAACCACTTCTCACAAGTCAGAATGAAACTACCATCACTGAGACACCACCACCTTTTGGGGGTCAGAATTTGACTAAAAGCCTAATTAGACCAACCTTGGTTACAAGAGCAGAACAGGGTCAGGCTGTTTGGCAAGGAATGAGTAGCACACCTCCTGATCCTTTGGAACATTTCCACCATCTACAGGCTCAAGTTAAGAATGATAGCAAGGTCCCCATTCAACTGGATGAGGAAGTAGCAACAATTGAAAAGAAATCCAACACTACCCAGACAAAATAATCCAGTTTCAGTGGCACACTTGCTCTGTCTCATGCAAGTACAGTATGGAGCAACTTAGTGTGATTGCTTTGAGAGAATCTTCAAGTCCCACAGCCTCTACACAAAAAAGTCTGCAATACAGAATACTATCATCTCAAATCACACACCATCTTGACTTGGACATATATTGTTAATAGATAATCGTTGTTGCATAAATATCCTGAAACTTTCAACCATTATATTATTAGTCAAAGTGGTTTCAAAAGGTTCATTATCACCATCTCCAGATATGAAAAATAAAATTGCCCTGGATATTTTGGTCTAATCTAATGAGCAAATATGTAATTTAAGTTAAAATTGCCAATTATCATAAGATCATAAAAACAGAAGTCAGCAATTTAGTCCCTGAATCACATTACACCATTCCATTAGATTCCAGTTGATTTCTCACCTATCTCTTCATGGCTCCTTTTATCCCAAATACCTTGATAGCTTCCACATCAAAAATCTATCAGAACCAGTTTAAAACTAACAAACGACATAGCATTGCTTGTCACTTGCAGAATACAGTTCAACAATCTATAATAATAACTTGGATTTATATAACGTGTTTAACAGGATTGCTTCAACTGATCCTGGAGTAAGAAAGAGAGGGAGGTCGTTATACCCTCGGATCACATGCTATAATACAATGATGATATAATAAGCAGGTATCTCAAAGATATCCTGATATGCTGATCATCAAATATACCACATTCCCCTTTCTTCACAGGGGAGGTGATGGCTTAGTGGTATTATCACTGGACTATTAATACAGAGACCCAGGTAATGTTCTGGGCCCAGATTCTAGAATTTGAATTTAATAAAAATCTGCAAGTTAAGAGTCTAATGATTACTATGAAGCCATTGTCAATTGTCATAAAAGTCCATTTGGTTCAATAATGCCCTTTAGGGAAGAAAACTGCTGGCCTTGCCTGGTCTGGCCTACATGTGACTCCAGACCAATATTGATGTGGTCAACTCCCTCTGGGCAGCTAGGTGCAGACAATAAATGTTTGCCTGTCCAGTGACAACTACATCCCATGAATGAATGAAAAAAAAGTATAAAAACACATAGGCTGAACAGGCATATATGATTGTACTTCAGCAAGTTAATTCAATAATTATAAAAACAGATAATCAGAATTCACACAATTGTCATTTCAAAATGTGATGTATCACTTTGGGGATTTGAGAACTCCTCTTAACGTGGTAATCATACACCTCTCTAAAGAGGCAGGCATTGTTCTCCACTGCACTTGGTTCACAACTTGATTGTTTTATTTCTGGTTGATGTTGTTAACATCACCACACAATCATCATTGTTGGGGTGTCCTTCCTTATGCATGATTGGTGTACCATACATTGGACTGAGCTGGTACCTCGTCTTTTGCAATATAGAATTGTGATCAATCTGGGCAGATTGCACATTTTAGAAATCTTTGCTGGTATGTCAATATTTGAATTTAGATTTCCAATTCACACACTTTGCCCTGACTTCTAGACTTTGCAGACCATGTGGAGACCATTTATCAGATCTTAAAGTCCAGCTCAATGCAAATTTGAAAACAACATTAGCCTTGAAGCTGGTGACCACTGAGTTGTTTATTCTCACCAGTCATGTTTCAATTGATTGAATGATTTAATTTCCCAAGTTGGACAGCTATTGCAGATTGTGTTAGGAAGCTTTTTCGCAAAAAAAAGTCATCATTTTCTTCAAGATTATTGGACTGAATTTTAAAATTTTGTCCTGCAGCTCCTTTAATTTGATGGAAACCCACTCAGTCATCATGTATGTCATTCTTTCTCCTCTGTCTTTGAAGAAGAAATGACTGGGTCAAAGAGTGTTTGGAGAATTAGTTGCTGAGCAATGTTGTCTGCACTTGCCTTCTGAGCACAATGTTTACAGGGAATTGTAATTCCATGTCTATCGGTGTTGCACAAAAAGTATAGCAAAGTGAAAATCTCGCTTTGTTGCTCAATACAAAATGAGCAATGATTTGATAGTACAAGCCATACATTTTGCTAAACTGTTGGAGCATGGATAATGGGTGATGATGTGATATGGCTCATTCTCCCTGTTGTACACATCTCTTAAAATGGTTAGTCAATATATTGCAATCCATTGTCAGTCACTGTCTGATCTGGAATGCTGAATAAACTTAAAATAGCACTCATCATGTCAGCAACTGTCATGCTCATTATGTTGCTAAGTTGTCAAACAATGGGACGTCTGAAGAAGTAATCCATAATAAGAACGTAATCGACACTATACACTGTGGATATGCCTGTAGCTACTTCCATCCAAGGGGTGGATGGAATGTAGTGTAGATGTAAAAACTCTCCCCTCTGCTAATTGAATAACCTGTTTCATACCTGGCCAATACAGAGACTCCTGTGCTAACTATCAACACCTAAATATCCATGTTATAACATAGACATGATACCTTGGCATAATGCATTTAGAGTTAAAGGAACCTGTTTGTCCTTAAAAAACAACTAGGGTGGCACAGTGACTCAATGGTTAGCACTGCTGCCTTACAGTGCCCAGGACCCAGGTTTGATTCCAGCCTTGGGCAACTGTCTGTGCGGAGTTTGCACATTCTTCCTGTGTCTGCATGGGCTTTCTCTGCTGATCTGGTTTCCTCCCACAATCCAAAGATGTGCAGGTTAGATGAATTAGCCATGGTAAATCCAGGGTTAGAGGGTGGGTCTGGGTGGGTGGCTCTTCAGAGGGTCAGTATGGACTTGATGGGTTGAATGGCCTGCTTCCAAGATCTGTGCATACTGGTAGTCCTACCACTACTGAGCCATTAGTATCAACCAGGCTGATAATTTTGGGATGCCCAATATGAGCATGTGTTCTGGCACTGCAGTGTGATTCTGTCAATGCACAGAATTAGTGATCCACGATATGCTGAGACAAGGTCTCGTGTAAGTTGTACGATAGAGCACCTCTTGCCGATGTTCATGTTTTTCAGGATCCGTAGCAATAATATGTTGGCACTTGCTCTGATGTTAATCTTCACTTTGAGTGTATATCATTCTGCCTTTTCAGTACATATGGTATTAATATTTTGAGAGTACTTGAATATAAAAGCAGGGATGGACCCCTGAAGCTCTATAAGGCTCTGGTGAGACCACATGTGCACAGTTTTGGGCCCGATATCTCAGGAGATGTAGGAGAGACTAGGACCCGAGGGCATCGCCTGAAAGAAAAGGGAAGACCTTTTAGAACAGAGGTAAGGAGAAAATCCTTCAACCAGAGAGTGGTGAATTTATGGAATTCATCGCCACAGAAGGCCTGTGGAGGCCAGGTCATTGAGTATATTTAAGAGTAAGATAATGAGGTTCTTGAGTATCAAAGAGATCAAGGATTATGGGGAGAAAGTGGGAGAATGGGGTTGAGAAACTTATCAGCCATGATTGAAAGGTAGAGCAGACTCAATGGGCTGAATGGCCTAATTTCTGCTCCTATGCCTTATGGTCTTATGTACAGTCTTCTGATAAACCTATACCATCAACATGAAGTGTGAGGTTAACAATATGGAAAGCTTTAGTCATCTTCTGAAAATTACTCTTCCTTGGTTGACTCTGAACCTTATTTATGTGTTTGAAATTGTTTGCTTTTTTTAGCATTTACTACACTTGTTTCCTTAGTTACAGTCTTGTGGTCTTGTTTGCCACCTGGTGTCTGGTCTGGCTTGGCCTTTGGAGACATATTCTAAACACGTGCATGCCCAATATCCTTTGGCGCCACAAACTCTACAGGTATTTAGAAAAGTCTGGACAGATTTTGAGATGGGACAAACTGCATTTTAACAGATCTTGTTAGCTAGGGGTTTTCTGACCATAGCAATAATGTTGTCTGCACGTAAACCATGTAATTGTTGGTCTGCCATTAAGCCTTATACTTATTTCTATCATCAAGTAACGCATGAACTGTGGCCCCTTTGTGATTCACACAGTATACTCCATATGCCACATGTTAGCCCACCCACTTAACCTAGGAGAAAGTGAGGACTGCAGATGCTGGAGATCAGAGCTGAAAATGTGTTGCTGGAAAAGTTCAGCAGGTCAGGCAGCATCCAAGGAGCAGGAGAATCGACGTTTTGGGCATGAGCCCTTCTTCAGGAGTGAGGAAAGTGTGCCAAGCAGGCTAAGATAAAAGGTAGGGAGGAGGGACTTGGGGGAGGGGCGTTGGAAATGCAATAGGTGGAAGGAGGTTAAGGTATGGGTGATAAGGTGAGGGTGATAGGCCGGAGTGGGGGTGGGGGCGGAGAGGTCAGGACGAAGATTGCAGTTTAGGAAGATGGTGCTGAGTTCGAGGGTTGGGAATGAGACAAGATGGGGGGAGGTGAAATGAGGAAACTGAAGAACTCTGAATTCATCCCTTGTGGTTGGAGGGTTCCTAGGCGGAAGATGAGGCGCTCTTCCTCCAGCCGTCGTGTTGCTATGGCGGACCAACCAACTCAATCACCCCGTGGCTCAACACTTCAACTCCCCCTCCCACTCCACCAAGGACATGCAGGTCCTTGGACTCCTCCATCGCCAGACCATAGCAACACGATGGCTGGAGGAAGAGCGCCTCATCTCCCACCTAGGAACCCTCAAACCACAGGGGATGAACTCAGATTTCTCCAGTTTCCTCATTCCCCTCCCCCCACCTTGTCTCAGTCCCAACCCTCGAACTCAGCACCACCTTCCTAACCTGCAATCTTCGTCCTGACCTCTCCGCCCCCACCCCCACTCCGGTCTATCACCCTCACCTTAACCTCCTTCCACCTATCGCATTTCCAATGCCCCTCCCCCAAGTTCCTCCTCCGTATCTTTTATCTTAGCCTGCTTGGCACACTTTCCTCATTCCTGAAGAAGGGCTCATGCACAAAACATTGATTCTCTCCTGTTCCTTGGATGCTGCCTGACCTGCTGCGCTTTTCCAGCAACACATTTTCAGTACCCACTTAACCTATCAATAATCTTCTGCAGCCTCCACATCTCCTGAAAGATTTACTTTCCCATCTATAGAGTCTTACAGGAGAGTCATACAGCAGAGAAACAGACCCTTCTGCCTTCTCTGTCTCTTCATCAAAGTTATTTACATAAATTATAAATAATTGAGGTCCTAGCTGTAATCCCTATGGCACACCACTTAGTGCATCTTGTCAACGTGAAGAAGATCCATTTATGCCAATTCTCTGCTTTCTTTAGCCAGCCAATCTTCTGTTCATGTCAATATGCTAACTACTACACAATGTGCTTTTATTTTCCGCAGAAACCTTTGATTTGGCATTTTATTAAATGCCTTCTGGAAATCTAAGTACAGTACATCGACCGGTTCCTATTTATTCACAGCACATGTTACCACCGATAAGATTTCCAATAGATTGGCCAAATATGAATGACCAATTCACAATGCTATGCTGACTCTGTCTGAATACCTTGATCTTATCTCAGTGTCCTGTTATAACATCCTTAGTAATAGCTTCTAACATCTTTCTTCTCAGCTAATTCTGTCCAACTCTTTAACCACTAAATGTCTGTTTGCATTGTTATACTGGGCCATCTATCTCTGGTGGAAAGCTAAACTTTCCAACGGTACAATCAACCACACCATTAACAAATACAGTGAATGGTTTATATCCCAACAAAATCCTTGCAGGAGACTAGTAGAAACATTTTGTCGAAAAGACTAACTGTCTATTCTCTGTCTCCTGATGCAGAGCCAATTTCTGAACGATGCCAATAACTTGTCTTAAATTCCATTAGCTTCAACTTTACAAAATGTATGATTAAAGGTATTTTGGACCAGACCAGACCCCTCAAAGTACATAATGGAGATGGCCCAGACCCTAAATATTTTACTTTTTTTAAAGGCAAATGTAAGGCGTGGTGTTCCAGATATGATTCGATTGACCCACCACTAAGCTTTAATCAAAACACGTTTTATTCTTAAAATACACAGTTAAAATACAAAAAGACGAATTGGCATAACTTTACTGTATGGAAATACTTAACAAGATAATGTATTATTTAACCACTAATTATCAACTGTTTCAATATAGGCAGCATCCCATAAGCACACCCTTGGCAAAGACAATTCACCAACACAGTTACACAATTAGTATTCTCATGTGTTGCTTCTCTCTGGTCTAAGAAAAATAAACAACTTGCCCCTTTTGATTTTTAAGAGGAAGCCTCGGTGTCTAAGATTTCACTCCAGCAACAGGGCATTCAAGTTTTCAGTTCCAAAAACTAGCAGAAACCACCAACTAACTGAAATCAAAACTAAAATCCTTTTGGGTTTGCGTAATCCTGACCATATCCACTCATGATTCTTTTGTCTTAAAAAAAACCGAGAGAGAACTTAAAGCTGTTTACCAACTGCCGACCTGAAGAAGACATTTAGGCACCACCGTGACAATACCCATCTGCAAGAGAAACAGGACAGTACACATCTCTTAAAGGCACTGTATATCACAAGGGGGACTTGTCAAACGCCTTCTGGAAGCCCATATAAGTAACATCTATGAAGGCTACCCACCCACTGCATTTGTCACCTCATCATAAACATTCAATCGGATTTGTCAGGTATTATTTACACCTTCCAAATCCCTGTTCGAAATCCCCTCTGTCTGATTAGCTGAAACATTTCCAGGTGTTCCATCAGTGTCCTTTTTGATAGTAAAGTAGTACTTCTTTAACACCAGATGGTGGGTTAAATTAGTCTATAATTACCTGGTTTTCCTCTCTCACCTTAACTAAATAGCATGACATGTGAACATTTACCATCTAAAAGAACTGTTGATAAATCAAAAGAATACTGGAGTTAGAGAATCGGTAATGTTCTCATCTATTTTCTTTAAAACCCTGGGATAGGAACCATTTAGTTTAGGAGACTTGTCACTCTTCTATGACATGATTTTCTTAATTACATTTTTTTCATTAACTTTGGGCTGTTCCTCATTTAATATCAGTTTACTTGGGATGACTGGCAAGCGGAAACCTTTCCTTACCGTAAATATTGATGCAAATTAATCATCAGTAGGTCAATTATTACCTCATTTTCATTAACAATAGGCTGGGGCTATTTTCTCTGGAGCATCAGAGGTCAAGGGGTGACCTGTAAGGATTTATGAAATCATGAGGGGCATGGATAGGATAAATAGACAAGGTCTTTTCCCCAGAGTGGGGAAGTCCAAAGCTAGAGGGCATAGGTTTAAGGTGAGAGGGCAAGAGGTGAGGCCATACTGGATTTGGTTCTGGGTAACGAACCAGGCAAGGTGTTAGAATTGGAGGTAGGTGAGCACTTTGGGGACAGTGACCACAATTCGATGACTTTTACTCTAGTGATGGAGAGGGATAAGTGTGCACTGCAGGGCAAGAGTTATAACTGGGGGCAGGGAAATTATGATGTGGTGAGGCACGACTTAGGATGCGTGGCTTGGAAAAGTAGGCTTCAATGGAAGGGCGCAATTGATATGTGGAGCTTGTTCAAGGAGCAACTATTGAGTGTCCTTGATAAGTATGTACCTGTCAGGCAGGGAGGAAAGGGTCGTGTCAGGGAGCCGTGGTTTAATAAGGAATTGAAATCCCTTGTTAAAGGGAAGAGGGCAGCCTACGTAAAGATGAGGCGTGAAGGTTCAATTGGGGCGATTGAGAGTTATAAGGTAGCCAGGAAGGATCTGAAGAGAGAGCTAAGAGCAGCAAGGAGGGGACATGAAAAGTCCTTAGTTGGTAGGATTAGGAAAAACCCAAAGGCTTTCTATAGGTATGTCAGGAATAAAAGAATGACTAGAGTAGGAATAGAGATGGAAATGTGTTGCTGGAAAAGCGCAGCAGGTCAGGCAGCATCCAGGGAACAGGAGAATCGACGTTTCGGGCATTAGCCCTTCTTCAGGAATGAGGAAAGTTGGTCCAGCAGGCTAAGATAAAAGATAGGGAGGAGGGACTTGGGAGAGGGGCGTCGGAAATGTGATAGGTGGAAAGAGATCAAGGTGAGGGTGATAGGTCAGACTGGGGTGGGGGCGGAGAGGTCGGGAAGAAGATTGCAGGTTAGGAAGGCGGTGCTGAATTTGATGGATTTGACTGAGACAGGCTGGGGGGAGGGGAAATGAGGAAACTGGTGAAATCCGAGTTCACTGAGACAGGCTGGGGGGAGGGGAACTGAGACAGGCTGGGGGGAGGGGAATAGGTCCAGTCAAGGATAGTAGTGGGAAGTTGCGTGTGGAGGGTGAAGAGATTGGGGAGTCACTGAATGAATACTTTTCATCAGTATTCACTCAGGAACAGGACATTGTTGCCGATATGAATACTGAGTCACAATTAATTAGAATGGACGGCTTTGAGGTATGTAGGGAAGAGGTGTTGGAAATTCTGGAAAGGGTGAAAATAGATAAGTTCCCTGGGCCTGATGGCATTTATCCTAGGATTCTCTGGGAAGCAAGGGAGGAGATTGCAGAGCCATTGGCCTTGATTTTTATGTCCTCGTTGTCTACAGGAATAGTGCCAGAAGACTGGAGGATAGCAAATGTGGTTCCCTTGTTCAAGAAGGGGAGTAGGGATAACCCTAGTAACTATAGGCCGGTGAGTCTCACTTCTGTTGTGGGCAAAGTCTTAGAGAGAATTGTAAGGGATAGGATCTATGAACATCTGGATAGGAATAATGTGATCAAGGATAGTCAGCATGGTTTTGTGAAGGGCAGGTCGTGCCTCACAAACCTTATTGAATTCTTTGAGAAGGTGACTAAGGAGGTGGACGAGGGTAAAGTGGTAGATGTGGTGTATATGGATTTTAGTAAGGAGTTTGATAAGGTTCCCCATGGTAGGCTACTGCAAAAAATACAGAGGTATGGCATTGAGGGTGAGTTGGAGGTTTGGATTAGGAATTGGCTGGCTGGAAGAAGACAGAGGGCAGTAATTGATGGTAAAGGTTCATCTTGGAGTGCAGTTACTAGCGGTGTTCCGCAAGGATCTGTTTTGGGACCACTGCTGTTTGTCATTTTTATAAATGACCTGGAGGAGGGGCTAGAAGGTTGAGTGAGCAAGTTTGCGGATGATACAAAAGTCGGTGGAGTTGTTGACAGTGAGGAAGGATGTGTCAGGTTACAGCGGGATATAGATAAGCTGCAGAGCTGGGCAGAAAGGTGGCAAATGGAGTTCAATGTAGGTAAGTGTGAGGTGATTCACTTTGGTAAGAGTAACAAAAAGATGGGGTACTGGGCTAATGGTCGGATACTTGGTAGTGTGGATGAGCAGAGGGATCTTGGAGTCCATGTACACAGATCTCTGAAAGTTGCCACCCAGGTAAATAGTGCGGTGAAGAAGGCATATGGCGTACTGGCTTTTATTGGTAGAGGAATTGAGTTCCGGAGTCCTGAGGTCATGTTGCAGTTGCATAAGACTCTGGTGTGGCCGCATCTGGAGTATTGTGTGCAGTTTTGGTCGCCATACTATAGGAAGGATGTGGAGGCACTGGAACGGGTGCAGAGGAGGTTTACCAGGATGTTGCCTGGTATGGTAGGAAGATCGTATGAGGAAAGGCTGAGGCACTTGGGGCTGTTTTCACTGGAGAAAAGAAGGTTTAGGGGTGACTTGATAGAGGTGTACAAGATGATTAGGGGTTTAGATAGGGTTGACCATGAGAACCTTTTTCCACGTATGGAGTCAGCTATTACGAGGAGGCATAGCTTTAAATTAAGGGGTGGTAGGTATAGGACAGATGTTAGGGGTAGATTCTTTACTCAGCGAGTCGTGAGTTCATGGAATGCCCTGCCAGTAGCAGTAGTGGACTCTCCCTCTTTATGGGCATTTAAACAGGCTTTGGATAGGCTTATGGAGGATAGTGGGCTAGTGTAGGTTAGATGGGCTTTGATCGGCGCAACATCGAGGGCCAAAGGGCCTGTACTGCGCTGTATTTTTCTATGTTCTATGTTCTATTTAAAAGGGATCTAAGGGGCAACTTTTTTCATGCAGAGAGTGATGTGTGTATGTAATGACCAGTGAGAGGAAGTAGTCGAGGCTGGTACAATGGGTAAAAACAATGACTGCAGATGCTGGAAACCAGAGTCTAGATTAGAGAGGTGCTGGAAAAGCACAGCAGTTCAGACAGCATCCAAGGAGCAATACAATCGATGTTTCGGGCAAAAGCCCTTCATCAGGAATACAACATTCAAAGGGTTAAGAGGTATACGGGTCAAATGCTGGCAAGTCGGACTAGATCTATCTTGGATATCTGGTCAACATGGATGAGATGGCCCGAAGGGTCTGTTTCCATGCTGTATATCTCTATGACTCTATGACAATATCACAGTTATTAGTTTTTAAGGGGTCAGCCTTGTTCCTGACCACTAGTCAATAGTAGAATCTTAAAAACAAGAAAACATGAAACAAGGAAAGGCCATTAATCACATCAAGTCCATTTTTCTTTTTGTAATTGACACAAATGGGACAACAAACATTTGCTTATTACCACAGCTGTTGTTATGATATCCCAGATCACAAGAGGTTATCATCAGGAATGATCTGTATATTCTATACTGACAGATATGTTTGGATGAAGATAGATGGTGGCATTCATTGAACTCATTTCACAATTTAACATCCTGGGGATTATTATTGACCAAACATTAATCAAGACAATCATTATTCACCAATACTTTCTGACTCCATTCTATGATTATGTATAGAACAAATAACTTTGCATCAAAATACTAACTGAATTCAGTAGTCTAACTGAACATTAATGCCTAGCTAGGACCATTTTAACCTTTTTTCTAGCATTCAAGGGCAATTTGAAGTTGAATCTAAGGTCAAACCCCTTTGGCATTCAATGAAATTGAACACATTGGTCCAATGTAATGATTGAAATATGGCTCGTCTGCTAATCGTAATGATGCCTGCTCTGAAGTCTCTTCTGATTTAAATTATTTTTAAATAGATATTTCTAAACTTAGGAAGCAACAATCTTTTTTTCCCTTGAAAGGTTATTTGAAGATGTTTTTATTTAAAATGTTCAGCTGATCTAACTGATATTGCTCCAAATCTAGACTGCAACTGAGCAATACAAATGAAAGGTTATGGGTGGAGACATAAGATTTGACCATGATGCCTTCATAGATGAAGAGACTACCAAATAAGTTCATTTTTACCCAACATTCAAATGCAACTCACAGTCTGAAACCTGTGAGCTGTTTGCACCAATATTTCCAATGTGCACCACCAAAGAATGATGGGTCCTATTCAGAGTTTCAGCTATGGTGTTAACTATTGTCTTTTAGTTTCAGCAAGACTTCTCTACATTTACACTTCTGAGGGAATGGAGTAAAGGTCAACATTCCATTTACATTCTATATTTCTGCCTGAATAACCTTTTGTGTTCAAATCCCTCTGTTCTGTAACTTTCTACAATCTTTCTCCATTTAAATAATATTCAGCTCCTCTTTGCTTCCTGCCAAAGTGCATAACCTCCCACATGTTCTCCAGGTTACACTTCACTTGCCAGTTGGTTTTGCCCGGTTACTTAACTTGTCGATATCCTTCTGTCGTCTCTGTTACTCTCACCAACTACCTTCCCTCTATTTTTGTATCATCTGCAGAATTGTCGATAGTGCATTCACTATCAAATATTCCTCCAAGTATATAATATTTATTGTAAAGAACTGTGGCCCCCAACACTGGCTGGGGTTTGGAGCAGACAGGTCCATTCTTGCAGTTGGACTGATACAGTAAAGCCACCTGTTGTACCTAATATCTGCATCTACACGAGTGCAATTAAAATTATTCTTCCCTCGTGTTTCAGTGAGATGCAATCAGATGCTGAATCAATGCAAGTCCTTTTTATCAGCCTAAAGCACAACTCTGTTCACAAACTTAATGCACCGCCTGATAATATGAAGACCGTATACACATGCTTCCAATAATCAATTAAATCGACAAATATTTAGGGAACGGTGTTTGTACAAGATTTAGAACTTAGAGTCGTTATTATCGCAGCCCAAATTCTTTCTATCAAGCCGTTTACACAACCCTGGGTATAGCCCGGTCAGGTTACACATTTATTTATAATCCAGTTTGGGGGTAAAAATAGACGAGTTAAAGTTTTTGCACAGGAACTCCCTCCTTCGCAAGTTGACTATAGTGTGCTCAGTGGTGTCTCAAGAAGTCCTTGCCTGCTTTAGCAAGCAGTGTGGGTTCTGGAGGGGAAACCCAGGGGCCCGGGGAAACAAGCTGTCAAACCAGCAGACAGCTAGACACTGATCCCCGCCTTTCAGCTGATCGCCTCCTGTGGGTCGGTCAGAATTCGGTCCGAAAAGCCCTGCATCCAATCCCTGACTTAACCGCAGTCCTTGAAGATCCACCGTTCGGCTCATCACAGCCCAGAGCGACATTGCCTCCCGTGTGTCTAATCTTACTGACAAAATCACAACACAGATAATAAAAGTTTGAAACGAAGGGCACCTCGTCGCTGTACCGCTGGCTGGTGCATCCATGCAAACAGAAAGTGGGCAGCAACTCTTTGTAATCTAAAAATAATGGCTTTTTTTACCTGTCCGATGGATAAAACTTTAGGCGATGTTATTATTTGAAAAGTCAGCAGTGAATAGGCTCCCTGTTCTACACAAGGGCTCCAAACAGATCAGATATCTGATGGTGATCTCTCCACCCATTTGAGGCGGGGTCACAACGAATTACATCATTTAAATTTGGCAAGAATGAGGGAAAATACAATCGTTCTGGATTAGTGGTGCTGGAAGAGCACAGCAGTTCAGGCAGCATCCGAGGAGCAGCGAACTCGACGTTTCGGGCAAAAGCCCTTCAACAGGAATAAAGGCAGACAGCCTGAGGCGAGGAGAGATAAGCTAGAGGAGGGTGGGGGTGGGGAGAAAGTAGCATAGAGTACAATAGGTGAGTGGGGAAGGGGATGAAGGTGATAGGAGAGGGTGGAGTGGATAAGTGGAAAAGAGGATAGGCAGGTAGGACAAGCCCGGACAAGTCATGGGGACAGTGCTGAGCTGGAAGTTTGGAACTAGGGTGAGGTGGGGGAAGGGGAAATGAGGAAACTGTTGAAGTCCATATTGATGCCCTGGGGTTGAAGTGTTCCAAGCGGAAGATGTGGCGTTCTTCCTCCAGGCATCTGGTGGTGAGGGAGCAGCGGTGAAGGAGGCCCAGGACCTCCATGTCCTCAGCAGAGTGGGAGGGGGAGTTGAAATGTTGGGCCACAGGGCAGTGTGGTTGATTGGTGCGGGTGTCCCGGAGATGTTCCCTAAAGCGCTCTGCTAGGAGGCGCCCAGTCTCCCCATTGTAGAGGAGACCGCACCGGGAGAAACGGATACAATAAATGATATTAGTGGATGTGCAGGTAAAACTTTGATGGTTGTGGAAGGCTCCTTTAGGGCCTTGGATAGAGGTGAGGGAGGAGGTGTGGGCACAGGTTTTACAGTTCCTGCGGTGGTAGGGGAAGGTGCCAGGATGGGAGGGTGGGTTATAGGGGGGCGTGGACCTGACCAGGTAGTCAAGGAGGGAATGGTCTTTGCGGAAGGCGGAAAGGGGTGGGGAGGGAAATATATCCCTGGTGGTGGGGTCATTTTGGAGGTGACGGAAATGTCGGCGGATGATTTGGTTTATGCAAAGGTTGGCAGGGTGGAAGGTGAGCACCAGGGGCGTTCTGTCCTTGTTACGGTTGGAGGCTTGGGGTCTGAGGGCAGAGGTGTGGGATGTGGACGAGATGCATTGGAGGGCATCTTTAACCACGTGGGAAGGGAAATTGTGGTCTCTAAAGAAGGAGGCCATCTGGTGTGTCCTGTGGTGGAACTAGTCCTCCTGGGAGCAGATACAGCGGAGGCGGAGGAATTGGGAATATGGGATGGCATTTTTGCAAGAGGTAGGGTGGGAAGAGGTGTAATCCAGGTAGCTGTAGGAGTCGGTGGGTTTGTAAAAAATGTCAGTGTCAAGTCGGTCGTCATTAATGGAGATGGAGAGGTCCAGGAAGGGGAGGGAGGTGTCAGTGATGGTCCAGGTAAATTTAAGGTCAGGGTGGAATGTGTTGGTGAAGTTGATGAATTGCTCAACCTCCTCACGGGTGCACAAGGTGGCGCCAATGCAGTCATCAATGTAGCGGAGGAAGAGGTGGGGAGTAGTGCCGGTGTAATTACGGAAGATCAACTGTTCTACGTAGCTAACAAAGAGACAGGCATAGCTGGGGCCCATACATGTGCACATGGCTACCCCTTTGGTCTGGAGGAAGTGGGAGGATTCGAAGGAGAAATTGTTAAGGGTGAGGACCAGTTCGGCCAAACGAATGAGAGTGTCGGTGGAAGGGTACTGTTGGGGACATCTGGAGAGGAAGAAACAGAGGGCTTGGAGGCCCTGGTCATGGCGGATGGAAGTGTAGAGGGATTGGATATCCATGGTGAAGATGAGGCGTTGGGGGCTGGGGAAACGGAAGTCTTGGAGGAGGTGGAGGGCCTGGGTTGTGTCCCGAACGTTTCACATCCATCAAAGTTTTACCTGCACATCCACTAATATCATTTATTGTATCCGTTGCTCCTGATGCGGTCTCCTCTACATTGGGGAGACTGGGCGCCTCCTAGCAGAGCACTTTAGGGAACATCTCCGGGACACCTGCACCAATCAACCACATCGACCCATGGCCCAACATTTCATCTCCCCCTCCCACTCTGCCGAGGACATGGAGGTCCTGGGCCTCCTTCGCCGCCGCTCCCTCACCACCAGAAGCCTGGAGGAAGAACGCCTCATCTTCCGCCTCGGAACATTTCAACCCCAGGGCATCAATGTGGACTTCAACAGTTTCCTCATTTCCCCTTCCTCCACCTCAACCGAGTTCCAAACTTCCAGCTCAGCACTGTCCCCATGACTTGTCCGGACTTGTCCTACCTGCCTATCTTCTTTTCCACCTATCCACTCCACCCTCTCCTCCCTGACCTATCACCTTCATCCCCTCCCCACTCATCCATTGTACTCTATGCTACTTTCTCCCCTCCCCCACCCTCCTCTAGCTTATCTCTCCACACTTCAGGCTCACTGCCTTTATTCCTGATGAAGGGCTTTTGCCCGAAACGTCGATTTCGCTGCTCCTTGGATGCTACCTGAACTGCTGTGCTCTTCCAGGACCACGAATCAAGAATCTGGTTTCCAGCATCTGCAGTCATTATTTTTACCTCGTTGAGATTACCATCGTTGCTGATCTTCGACTTCATTCCAAAGACTTGCACATTTGAAATGCTGCTTTAGACACCAGCCGGAGCTTGGGGCCATTTATCGCCTCAGCCTGAAAGTTGCCCTTGAGAAGGGTAAATTAGCTCAGTGGCTAAAGGGATACTAAAAATACAGATACAATTCCTGTGCTTCCCAGTGTAGTTCATGGAGGTGTACCTCCTTGCCCTGGTTTCTGTGCAGGACCATAAAATATAGGAGCAGATGTAGGCCATTCAGTCCATCAAGACTACTCAGCTTTCAGTGAAAACCTGATTGATCTGATAATCCTTAACTCTACTTTCCTTGCCTTTTCACTATGACCCTTGATTCCCTTGCTGATTAAAAATCTGTATACTATGCAATATAGTTAAACATCCCAGCCTCAGTAATCCTCTATCATACAGAATGCCATAGATTCACTACCCTCTGAGAGAAGAGATTCCTCCTCACCTCCATCATAAATGTGCAACCTCTTATTCGGAGAAAGGCTTCAGAAAAGATTTACAAGGATGTTGCCAGGGTTGGAGGATTTGAGCTACAGGGAGAGGCTGAACAGGCTGGGGCTGTTTTCCCTGGAGCGTCGGAGGCTGAGGGGTGACCTTATAGAGGTTTACAAAATTATGAGGGGCATGGATAGGATAAATAGGCAAAGTCTTTTCACTGGGGTGGGAAGTCCAGAACTAGAGGGCATAGATTTTCGGTGAGAGGGGAAAGATAAAAAAGAGACCTACGGGGCAACTTTTTCACACAGAGGGTGATACGTGTATGGAATGAGCTGCCAGAGGAAGTGGTGGAGGCTGGTACAATTGCAACATTTAAGAGGCATTTGGATGGGTATATGAATAGGAAGGGTTTGAAGGGATATGAGCCGGGTGTTGGCAGATGGGACTAGGTTGGGTTGGGATATCTGGTTGGTATGGACGGGTTGGACCGGGTCTGCTCCCATTCTGTACATCTCTATTACTCTACGATGATATCCTTTGGTAATTGACTATCCCACAATCTTTCATTGTCCCTCAAGCTATGTAACCAATTGCTTCTCACTAACAGAGATGCCTACAATCCAGTTTCTATTGATTATGGTCAAATTGACAGTGTACTAGAGAGGAAATGCTACATCATCAAGAGATGTTGCTGCAATCTGGAGCATGTCTGCATTTTTCAGGTAGTTTAAAAAAGTTTCACATCCACTAGCCAATATTTTTATCTGGCTGTTAATAAGTCCTTGATAAAAGAAACACTTCAAAAGTGTTTATTGCCTCTAACTAAAATGCTTTGGGGCATAAAAAGGATATGACATGCAAATTTTCGGCTTCTCAACTTTTAACAAAGCTGACTCATGCTTGCAGAATTCCACATACACCAGCTACATTCCTCCACTTTGTGCATCATATTGCTTGTGTGAGACCTAACCTGCTAAATGTTGTCAGACTATTTAACATAATTTAGTACATTGGAGTCTCAGTCTGAACTTGAACTCATATCATACCATACACATCTACATTTTTATGAGTCAGTCTCCCCTCTCTGTCTGAGGACCAGTTATTTACATATATATCTACGCTAGAAATTATCTGTTCCTTAGGAACTTGACATTTCTTTTCTTTTTTCTGGAGACTTGGACTTTGCAGCTTAACCCATTTCAAATTGTCCTTGAGAAGATGTTGCTGAGCTGTATTCTTGAACCGCTGCCATCTATTTTTTGTTGTAGACTCACTTCTGTTAGGGAAGTAGGTCCCAGAATTTGACCCAGGAATACTAAAGGAACAGCGATATAATTCCAAGTCAGAACTGGGTTTGGAGGAGAACTGGCACATGGTGATGTTCCTTTGTATTTGTTGCTCTTTGGCCTTCTAAATGATAATGGTCATAGGATTGAAAAGAGCTGGAAAAGAAGCCTTGGTAAATTTCTGAATTGCATCTTATAGATGTGATTTGGAGGTGCCTGTGTTAGACTGGGGTATACAAAGTTAAAAATCACACAACACCAGCTTATAGTCCAACAGGCTTATTTGGAAGCACAAGCTTTTGGAACTGCTCCACCTAATCTTACAGATGATACACATTGCTGCTACTGGCACTGGTGGCATAGGGAGTGAATGTTTGTGGATGTGGTGCCATTCAAGTAAGCTACTTTGCCCTGGTGTCAAACTTAAGAATCACACAGTTGTGCAGGAGGGAAACAGACCCTTCAGTCCAACTTGTCTATGCCGACCAGAGTTCTTGAATTAATCTAGTCCCATTTGCCAGCATTTAGCCCATATCTCTCTGAACCCTTCCTATTCAGGTACCCATCCAGATGTTTTTTAAATGGCATAAATGTACTAGCCTCAACCACTTCCTCTGGCAGCTCATTTCACACACGCACCACCCTCTGCGTGAAAAAGTTGGCCCTCACATACCTTGTATATCTTTTCTCTCTCACCTTAAACTGAAGCCCCCTACCGTTTGACTCTCCAACCCTGAGAAATACACATTGGCTATTCACTCTAACCATGCCCCTCATGATTTCATAAACCTCAATAAGGCCAACCCTCAGCCTCCAACACTCCAGGGAAAATGGCCCCGGCCTGTCAGCCTCTTCCTTTAGCTCAAAGCCCCCAACCCTAGCAACATCCTTGTAAATCGTTTTTGTACAGTTCAAGTTTAGCAACATCTTTCTTATAGCAGGGAGACCAGAATTGAATGCAGTATTCTAAAAGTAGCCTAACCAATGTCCTGTACAGCCACAACATGACATCCCATCTTCTATACTCAATGCACTGGCCAATAAAGGCAAGCATATCAAATGTCTCTTCACTACCCTGCCTGTCTGTGACTCCAGTTTCAAGTAACTATAAATCTCCACCTCAAGGTTTCTTTATTTGGCAACACACCCAAGAGCCCTGCCAATAACTGTATAAGTCCTGCCTGATTTGCCTTCCCAAGATGCAACACCTCACATTTATCAAAATTAAACTCCATCTGCCACTCCTCGGCCCATCAGCCCAACTGATCAAGGTCCCATTGTACTCTGATGTAATCTTCGCTGTTCACTACACCACCAATTTCGGTGTCATCAGTAAACTTACTAATCATTCCTCCTACATTCACATTCTCTTATATTCACAGTACATAAATTACAAAACCAGTAGATCCAGCACTAATCCTTGCAGCACACTGTTAATCACAGGCCACCAGTCCAAAAACGCCCTCCATCACTATCCTCTATCTCCTACCTTCAAGTCAATTTTGTATCTAAATAGCTGGCTTTCCTTGGATTCCATATGATCTAACCTTGCTAACCAGTCTACCATGCAGAACCTTACTTAAGGCCTTTTTGAAGTCCATTAGTGAGACATAATTTCCTACACACAAAGCTGTGTTGACTATCCTTAATCAGTCCTTGCCTTTCCAAATACATGTAGATCCTGTCCTTCAGAATCCCTTCCAATAACTTCCTAATCACTGATATCAAGCTTGCCAGTGTATAGTTTGCTGGCTTTTCCTTGCCATCTTTCATAAACAATGGCACTACATTGGCCACCCTCCAGTCTTCCAGGACCTCACCTGTGGCTATCGATGATACAAATATCTCAGCAATGAGCTCAGTAATCACTTCTCTAGTTTCCCCAAAGTTCCCAGATACACTTGAGCAGGTCCTGGGGATTTATCCAGCTTTATACATTTTAAGACGTCTAGCACCTTCTCCTCTGTAATAAGGACACTTTTCAAGCTATCACTGTTTATTTCTCTGACTTCCCTTCCTTTTTATACTCCAGAAGAGATTCCAATAATCCAATAATGTGAATCCCTGCCTCCTGCACCAGCTCCTCAGCCACACATTCAACTGCTCTATCCACTATTCCTACTCTCAATAGCACATAGCACCATGAGTAATCTAGATACTGCTCCTCTTGAGGACCTACTTTTTAATCTTCTGTCTAATTTCCTATATTCTCTCTTCAGAACTTCATTCCTTTCTTTTTCTGTGTTGTTAATACCAACATGTACACGGCACGGTGGCTCAGTGGTTAGCACTGCTGCCTCACAGTGCTGGGGACCCGGGTTCAATTCTAGCCTCGGGCGACTGTCTATGCAGAGTTTGCACATTCTCCCTGTGTCTCCGTGGGTTTCCTCCGGGTGCTCTGGTTTCCTCCCACAGTTCAAAGATGTGCAGGTCAGGTGAATTGGCCATGCTAAATTGCCTGTAGTGTTAGGTGCAGGGGTAAATGTAGGGGAATGGGTCTGGGTGGATTGCTCTTCGGAGGGTCGGTGTGGACTTGTTGGGCAGAAGGGCCTGTTTCCACACTGTAGGGAACCTAATCTAATCTAATTGCAACCTGCTGGTCACTGCCCCCTTTGAGAATATCCTGTAGCCTCTCTGAGACATCTTGATCCGGACAGGTAACACACCATCCTGATGTCTCGCTGTCGGCCACAGAAACGTCTGTCGGTGCCCTTGACTAGAGACTTCCAATCACAATTGATCGCTTGGAACCTGACATACCCTGCATTACAATAGAGCCAGTCTCAGTACCAGAAACCTGACTGTCAATAATACATTCCCCTGAGAGTCCATCATCCCCTATATTTTCCAAAGCAGCACAGTTGATTGAAATGGGGATGGCTTGGGATGGAGCAGTTTAGCTATGAAAAGAGGCTGAATAAACTCAGGTTGTCTTTTGGAAAGCTGTCTGGGAGGATACCTTTGGAAACAACAGATGAGCATTTGAAATGACGTAAGTGCTGGTAAGCAAGATTAATGTAAATTGGTCAATGCTATTCTAAGCCATATAAATCTGGATGACAGATGTCATGAAGTGGACGTGAAGAGTCTACAGTAGGATAGGGACACATAAATGAGTAGACAAAGATCTGACAATTGGAGTATAGTGTGAGAAAATGTGAAACTTGTCCATTTTGACAGGCTAATTAAAAATGCATATTCTGAGATGCAGATCTGGGTGTTCTAGCGCATGAATCATAGTAAGTTAGTATTTAGGTATGGCAAGTAATTACGAAAGGTAGATAGAATGTTATTGTATCATGACTTGAACTGAAAACAAAATAGGAAGGAATACAAGGAATTAGTGAGACCTCATCTGGAATACTGTGTACAATCTTGGTTTCCTTATTTAAGGACAGATACACATGAGTTTACAAGACTAAATACCTGGACAGAAATTATGATTTGGAGTTACTGCAGTTGGACTGGGGTGTACAAAGTTAAAAATCACACAACACCAGTTTACAGTCCAATAATTTTATTTGGAAGCACTAGCTTTCAGAGCACTACTCCTTCATCAGCACTACTCCTTCAGCACTCAATCCGAAAGTGAGTGCTTCCAAATAAATCTGTTGTACTATAACCTGGTAAAAACAAGGACTACAGATGCTGGAAACTAGAGTCTAGATTAGAGTGGGGCTGGAAAAGCATAGCAGATCAGGCAGCATCTGAGGTGCAGGAAAATCGACGTTTCGGGCAAAAGCCTTTCATCAGGAAGGGCTTTTGCCCGAAACGTCAATTTTCCTGCTCCTCAGATGCTGCCTGACCTGCTGTGCTTCTCCAGCACTACTCTACTATAACCTGGTATTGTGTGATTTTTAACTTTGGACAAACATTGGTGTTTTGAGGAATGCTTGGACAGCTTCAGCTTATATCCGCTGGAGTTTCGAAAAATAAAAACTGATTTGATTGAAACAAATAAGATCCTGAAGGGTCCTGACAGGATACATGCGGAAACACACTTGTGTGAGAATATATAATTATGGGTTACTGTTTAACAATAAAGGCTCACCCATTTAAGACAGAGATAAAGGACTTTGAGGGGCCAATTGGCCTGCTCATGCTCCTAATTCACATCAATGTAAGGCAGTGTCCATCTTGTTCCTTATAAAATGAAATTCAAAGTCATTAGCTACAGGCAAATTTGTGTTTTCCATGCCCTGTTTCAGATGGAAAATAGGCATGAACAGATTTGCATGTTATCAATCAACTACAAGTGACTAGTCCTAATATTGTATTTCTGATTAATTTTATATTTTGTATTAGTATCAAAGCGCTTTGTGCAGTATCAAATACCATGCAATTAAGTGTCCCATCATTTAAATCAGTAAGAAATTAACCCAATAGTGCAGCCATTTAATTTAAATCAGTAAATATCTAGCACCTATAGACCTGTAAGCCTGACATTGCCGGTGGGTAAATTGTTGAAGGTAAGTCTGAAAGACAGGATTTACATGCAGTTGGGGAGGTAAGGACTGATTAGGGACAGTCAGCACGGTTTTCTGCAAGTGAAATTGTGTCTCACAATTTTGAGGTCATAACCAAAAAGATTGATGAAGGCAAAATGGTAGACATTGTTTACATGGACTTTAGCAAAGCCTTTGACAAGGTTCTGCATGGTGGATTAATTAAGAAAGTTAGATCACATGGAATACAGGGTAAGCTAGCCATTTGGAAACAAAATTGGCCTGACGGTAGGAGGAAAAGGGTGATGGTGGAGGGTTGTTTCTCGGACTGGAGGCCCGTGACCAGTGATGTTCCACAGGGATCAGTACAGGGTCCACTTTTGTTTGACATTTATATAAATAATGTGGATGAGAATTTAGGAGGCATCGTTACTAAGTTTGCAGTGGAAGGGCTCTATTCCTGATGAAGGGCTTTTGCCCGAAACATCAATTTTCCTGCTCCTCGGATGCTGCCTGACCTGCTGTGCTTTTCCAGTACCACTCTAATCTAGACTCTGGTTTCCAGCATCTGCAGTCCTTGTTTTTACCTTGCAGTGGAAGGGTTCATGCCTGAAACATCGATTCTCCTGCTCCTCAGATGCTGCCTGATCTGCTGTGCTTTTCCACCACCCCAGTCTCAACAAAAATTGGTGTTATAGTAGACAGTGAAAAAGGTTATCTAAGTTACAAAGAGACCTTGATCAATTGGCTCGATGGGCTACAGAGTTGCAGAAGGGCTTATGCCCGAAACGTCGATTCTCCTGTTCCCTGGATGCTGCCTGACCTGCTGCGCTTTTCCAGCAACACATCTCCGGCTCTGATCTCCAGCATCTGCAGACCTCACTTTCTCCTACAGAGTTGCAGATGGCATTTAATTTGGAGAGAAGCAGAAGATATTGCATTTTGGTAAAACAAATAAGGACAGGACCTATACAATTAATGGTAGGGCCCTGGGTAGTGTTGTAGAAGTGAGATCAAGGGGTTCAGGTACATAATTCTTTGAAATTTGCATCACAGGTAGGCAGGGTGGTTAAGAAAGCATTTAGCACATTTGCTTTCATTGCTCAGACCTTTGAATATAGGTGTTGGGATGTCATATTGAGCTTGCACAGGATGTTGGTGAGGCCTCTTCTGAAGTACTATGTGTGCAGTACTGGTCGTCCTGCTTTGGAAGAATATTATTAATTTGGGGAGGGTTCAGAAAAGATTTACTAGGATGTTGCCGGGAATGGAAGGTTTGACTTATAAAAATAGGCTGGATAGGTTGGGACATTTTTCACTGGAGCATAGGAGGTTGAGGACATCTTATAGAGTTTTATAAAATCATGAGGAACATGGATAAGGTGAACAGCAAGTGTCTTTTCCCTATGGTGGGGGCGTTCAAAACTATGAAGCATATTTTAAAGGTGAGAGGAGAAAGTTTTAAAAAGAACATGAGGGGCACCCTTTTTTCCACAGAATGGAATGAACTGCCAGGTGAAGTGGTACAGTTACAATATTTAAGATATTTGAGGGATAAGTATACATATCGGAAAGGATTCCAGGTTTTTATTTTAATTCATTCATGGGATGAGGCTAGACCAGCATTTATTGCCCATCCTTGATTGTCCAAAGGGCCATCCTTGATTGTCCAAAGGGCAGTTAAGAGTCAACGACATTGCTGTAGGTCTGGAGTCACCTGTAGGCCAGACCAGATAAGGCTAGCAATTTCCTTCCCTAAAGGACCTTAGTGAACCAGGTAGGTTTATCCAACGATCAACAGTGGATTCATTATCATCAATAGACACTTAATTCTAGAGGTGTTATTGAATATGGGCCAAACACAGGCAAGTGGGACTAGTTTAATTTGGAAACATGGCGTAGACTAGTTGGACCGAAGGGTATGACTCCATGACTATTTGCATGTTGGTTTCTATAAAAAACAAAATCTTGAGGCTACTACTTCTGTTGTGCCATATGTCTCTGTCTCAAAATTATTAGCACTGTTTATATTATATGCATGAATATTAAGGCAGCTATCTTTTTGGGAGGAAAGGACATTTGATTTAAGCAATGGCATACTGTCTGGATTCTTTGTTAAAATTTAATATTCCGCTACTCAGATCGAAGGTGTAAGGAAACTGTTGGCAAAACAAGTTTAAGTATCAATTGCAATTCTTTTGAAGTTAGGTCATTCAAGAGAGCATAACTTGGCTATGGAGCAGCAGGTATCTGGGCAAGCCAGTATGCTTAAATAATGCTTCAAACGTTTACACGGAAAATCTACTTGCCATTTGCCGGACCAACATCTTTGAAAAGAATGCTTATATATTTCAAGATATTTCAATGCAAGGGGCCGAACAGGGAAGGCAGATGAACTCACAGCATGGTTAGGAACATGGGACTGGGATATCATAGCAATTACAGAACCATGGCTCAGGGATGGGCAGGACTGGCAGCTTAATGTTCCAGGATACAAATGCTACAGGAAGGATAGAAAGGGAGGCAAGAGAGGAGGGGGAGTGATGTTTTTGATAAGGGATAGCATTACAATTGTGCTGAGGGAGGGTATTCCTGGAAATACATCCAGGCAAGTTATTTGGGTGGAACTAAGAAATAAGAAAGGGATGATCACCTTACTGGAATTGTATTATAGACCCCTTAATAGTCAGAGGGAAATTGAGAAAAAACTTGTAAGGAGATCTCAGCTATCTGTAAGAGTAATAGGGTGATTATGGTAGGAGATTTTAACTTTCCAAACATAGAGTGGGACTGCCATAGTGTTAAGGGTTTACATGAAGAGGAATTTGTTAAGTGTGTACAAGACAATTTTCTGATTCAGTATGTGGATGTACTTACTAGAGAAGGTGCGAAACTTGACCTACTCTTGGGAAATAAGGCAGGGCAGGTGCCTGAGGTGTCAGTGGGAGAGCACTTTGGGGCCAGCGACCATAATTCCATGAGAGTTAAAATAGTTATGGAAAAGGATAGACCAGATCTAATAGTTGAAGTTCTAAGTTGGAGAAAGGCCAATTTTGACGGTATTAGGCAAGAACTTTCGAAAGCTGACTGGGGGCAGATGTTCGCAGGTAAAGGGATGGCTGGAAAATGGGAAGCCTTCAGAAATGAGATAACAAGAATCCAGAGAAAGTATATTCCTGTCAGGGTGAAAGGAAAGGCTGGTAGGTATAGGAAATGCTGGATGACTAAAGAAATTAAGGGTTTGGTTAAGAAAAAGAAGGAAGCATATGTCAGGTATAGACAGGATAGAGCGAATGAATCCTCAGAAGAGTATAAAGGAAGTAGGAGTATACTTAAAAGGAAAATCAGGAGAGCAAAAAGGGGACATGAGATAGCTTTGGCAAATAGAATTAAGGAGAATCCAAAGGGCTTTTACAAATAAGTTAAGGACAAAAGGGTAACAAGGGAGAAAATAAGGCCCCTCAAAGATCAGCAAGGTGGCCTTTGTGTGGAGCCACAGAAAATGGGGGAGATACTATACGAGTATTTTGCATCAGTATTTACTGTGGAAAAGGATATGGAAGATATAGACTGGAGGGAAATAGATGGTGACACTTTGCAAAATGTCCTTAATACAGAGGAGGAAGTGCTGGATGTCTTGAAACGGGAAAAGGTGGATAAATTCCCAGAACCTGATCAGGTCTACCCTAGAACTGTGTGGGAAGCTAGAGAAGTGATTGCTGGGCAACTTGCTGAGATATTTGTATCATCGATACTCACAGGTGAGGTGCTGGAAGACTGGAGGTTGGCTAATGTGGTGCCACTATTTAAGAAGGGTGGTAAGGACGAGCCAGGGAACTATAGACCGGTGAGCCTGACATCGGTGGTGGGCAAGTTGTTGGAGGGAATCCTGAGGGACAGGATGTACATGTATTTGGAAAGGCAAGGACTGATTCGGGATAGTCAACATGGCTTTGTGCATGGGAAATCATGTCTCACAAACTTGATGGAGTTTTTTGAAGAAGTAACAAAGAGAATTGATGAGGGTGGTAGATGTGATCTATATGGACTTCAGTAAGGTGTTCAACAAGATTCACCACGGGAGACTGATTAGCAAGGTTAGATCTCATGGAATACAGGGAGAACTAACCATTTGGTACAGAACTGGCTCAAAGGTAGAAGACAGGGTGGTGGTGGAGGGTTGTTTTTCAGACTGGAGGCCTGTGACCAGTGGAGTGCCACAAGGATCAGTGCTGACTCCTCTACGTTTTGTCATTTACATAAATGATTTGGATGCGAGCATAAGAGGTACAGTTAGTAAGTTTGCAGATGACACCAAAATTGGAGGTGTAGTGGACAGTGAAGAGGGTTACCTCAGATTACAACAGGATCTTGACCAGATGGGCCAATGCGCAGAGAAGTGGCAGATGGAGTTTAATTCAGATAAATATGAGGTGCTGCATTTTGGGAAAGCAAATTTTAGCAGGACTTATACACTTAATGGTAAGGTCGTACGGAGTGTTGCTGAACAAAGAGACATTGGAGTGCAGGTTCATAGCTCCTTGAAAGTGGTGTCGCAGGTAGATAGGATAGTGAAGAAGGCGTTTGGTTTGCTTTCCTTTATTGGTCAGAGTTTTGAGTACAGGAGTTGGGAGGTCATGTTGCGGCTGTAAGGACATGGGTTAGGCCACTGTTGGAATATTGCGTGCACTTCTGGTCTCCTTCCTATCGGATAGACGTTGTGAAACTTGAAAGGGTTCAGAAAAGATTTACAAGGATATTGCCAGAGTTGGAAGATTTGAGCTATGGGGAGAGGCTGATTAGGCTAGGGCTGTTTTCCCTGGAGCGTCGGAGGCTGAGGGGTGACCTTATAGAGGTTTACAAAATTATGAGGGGCATGGATAGGATAAATAGACAAAGTCTTATCCCTGGGTTTGGGGAGTCCAGAACTAGAGGGCATAGGTTTAGGGTGAGAGGGGAAAGATATAAAAGAGCCTTAAGGGGCAACTTTTTCACACAGAGGGTGGTATGTGTATGGAGTGAGTTGCCAGAGGATGTGGTGGAGGCTGGTACAATTACAATATTTAAGAGGAATTTAGATAGGTATATGAATAGGAAGAGTTTGGAGGGATATGGGCCGGGTGCTGGCAGGTGGGACTAGATTGGGCTGGGATATCTGGATGGGTTGGACCAAAGGGTCTGTTTCTATGCTGTACATCTCTATGAGTCTATATTTCACATACTGCAAGTTTACAGGTTTTTCAGGCAGTTGGATCTCATTATACATTACTCACTGCAAGCTAACTTTTTGATTTAATACTCCCCACAATCATAATGCATATCATTATTCATACTTTATTCAGTTATCTGTGTGAACAGAAGAGGTTCCTATTTCTCAGTACTAAAAGTCAAAATTGATAGTTTCGTGCATGTGAAACAACAGTTATTTTTATTCCTGGGACATGCCGGCTTGGTCAGTATTTATTGTCTACACATAATTGTCCTGCAGGTGATTGTGAGCTACCTTCGTGAACTGCTGCAGTCTGTGAAGTGTACATTTTTGCACAGAGGAGTGAGTAAGGGAATTCCAGTATCTTGAACAGTGACAGTGAAGGAAAAATGATATTTCCAAGTCAGGATATTATGTATTTAGAGGAAATTGATTGATTAGAGTTGGAGATATCATGAAATTATTACATTTAAATTAAGTATGTATTCTTTTAGTAGTATCCACCACTTGAAAAGGTATGGATAAAAACATAATATAACATTAATGCTGCAAATTATCCTTAAGTATTCCACAGAGTATAAAAGATAAAGTTAAATTACCCAATAGTCTGGATCAGCAGAGCAAGATTCCAAATGGTATTACCAGATGTTAAGATAACCTCATTTACCATATACTATGGAGCACAGTGATTAGCCATGGCTTGATGCTTGACTGTGATGTTGCTGGAGAGTTCCTGTCCTTTTGTAATCATCATTGGGTTCCACCTCAACTTCTATGGTCAAAGAAGATGCAAACATTGTGTTGCATGATCATTTTTCTGTCCTCTTATTGCTGCATCTACAATTGTTTTTCTCTTTAAGGTGGCAAGCCACATCAGTCATGATGAAGATTACTTACAGCTTTTAGCATTCACCAAAATATTTGTTGTTCACCCTTTGTTGCAGCTCTTTACATTTTGTTTATCTTCTAAATATCCATTTGATAGTTCTAAACTTGAGTATTGCTGAAAATAGATAGGCTTTGTCAAAGCTTTTCATCTTGCACTTGTAATTTTGTAAGTTTATCAATTCAAGGGAAAAAGCAACATTTATCCCGTATAAGAGAGTATTGATTTATATATAAGTGAACTCTTATTAGTAAAGGCTTGCCACCTGTTAATGACAATTGACAATTAACTGCCAGGTCTTTGTTAAATTTTAGACAAGGCAGAATGACTCTGATTGCCCTGAAAAATTACTTAGGTGATAAAACTCATGGAAATTTAATTTTTTATGAAGTAGCATAAATAAAATTTAAACTTGCTTATATTTGATGAAAAAATTGCCCCCATTAGTTTGTTTTTATATAGATATTAGCAGATTTCCCATGGTTTGCTCCAGGGAAGTTTAATAATATACTCCCAATTAAAGACAAGAGCATTTGGCTACATATTGTGCTGCAAATGTCATGCCGTCTCCTAATAAGAAGGCTCCAGTTTAAATAAACCAAGGATGAGGGCAATTAAAGTTGAGGATTTTCTTTAGGGAAAATGGCAGATTGAAAGCTTCTTGCAAAACTCCAGGTGCTGTTCAGAACAAGGACAGATAGCTAAGTTCTGTTAAAATGAGCAAATATTGGAACAGGAGGCAGAATAAACTTTCGTCATTCTGGAGAATTTTCCGTATATTGTAAACAATTGTTTTTCTTAAGTGTCACACATGAATTTGCAAACTGACAAGTATAATCAACAAAATGTTCATGTATAAAATGGATACACACACACCTGCTAGCAAGATATTTCCACTGTAATACTCATGGTGACTAAGGCATTTTATGATTCTATACGACATGGGAATTCTACTGTGTCAATGTGATAAGTGCAGGTGTGTGCCTCTTTAAGGCCACAAACCTAATGGCAGTTTTACATGAAGGGTGAGAGTGCTGTATGTGGGGCTCCTTAGGGCATATTGACTACGTAGGACAGTCCTTTGTCTTACATAGTCAATATGACCTAAGGAGCCTCACATGCAGCACCTCCTGCCTCACCGATGGAGCAGACTGCTATTGTATACTGAAAGTCAGCAGTCCACTCCAGTTTGACATGATATTCAGGGTCAACATTAGAGCAGTACAATAATAAAAGCAAAATATAACAGTTGCTGAAAATCTTAAATCAAAAACAAAATAGTGGAGAAATTCAGCAAGTGTGGCAGCTTCTGTGGAAAGAGAAATAGGGTTATGTTTTGAGTTTCCATGATATTCGACCGACACAGGCTAATCACGCCTGATCAAATATGAGTTCTTACACATTGAAACCCTAACACTATTCAGGTTAATCTTCACTGCCATCTTTCTAATGTCAGAAGTCACTATAGACTCGAAAATGCTAACTCAGTTTCTCTCTCCACAGATGCTGCTAGGTTGGCTGAGTTTCTCCAGCATCTGTCGTTTTTATTTCAGACCAATGCAGATTGGCTTCATGGCATTGTAAATATTGTGAAGAGCAGAACACCTTCACACCTGGCCAAATATTTTCAGGCTGGAAAAATGTACAGACTGTTCTTACATTAACTAGGCAAGTAATCCAAGCAAAATTACCCCTTTTTATGTATAATGTTCATACATATCTCATAATGTTTATGAGGTTATATTGGATTTCACTTTTCATTGAGAAGAAAATTGGAATACAATCCCAAAATATAATGATCTAACAATCGATTGTATTGCCTTGAAGCAGTAGTCTGGCTTTTCATTCGTGTTTTGTTGCATTTTGAATTATCACCTGTTTTTGAAGCTGCTCATCACTGTTTTGAGTTTTGCAGTCTTGCATGCAGAGTTTGACCAGGGATAGGTAACAACGGGACATGGCAATGCAGTGGGATGAAGCTGAAAACAGTGAGAATGAGGAGGTACAAAAAGAGATGAACAAGGATTAAAATTACAAGCTATCATTACTTCCCTTCCTGTTGATGTTTTACAAAATAATGATTTTATTATATTTTTGCAATAAGTGTAAAAAAGAATGTGTCAACAGAGTCATGAGATTCCCCAATCAGTTTTAGGGAGACCCCTATAGAAGTCCGCATCTACAACACTCCAGAAGCTGTGTCTCGTGTGTAGCAATGGCCTAAATAATGTAAATTCCTTCACAGCATAAGGAAAACGTCGATCTAGAAAATGAGACTAGGATGGCCACAAAGTCTTCCAACCCAATGCATTGTAAATAATACATTGCTTTTTATAGCCCCTCTTCACATGTAGAAATTGGGAATCCAAGGAGTGTATGTTCGAAGTCCAAGGAAGAGCTATTGTTCCCAATATTTTGCTCATCCAAATCGCCGCAATCAGTTACAATTGATTTCCTCCAATACCACAAATCTGAAATGAAAACAAATCATTCTCGAAATGTTCAGCAGGTCAGAAAGCAGTAGGAGAGAAAAATACTGTAACATGGGAGATGGATGACCGTTCATCAGAATTATTGCCTGTGTCACAAGAATCATGTTCAACATTATTCCTGCCTTCATGACACAAAGACAACTGCTTCATGATTTAGCATGCCTTCTCTGTCATACCATATATTATTATTTGTACACAAGCTTGGTTCAGTTAGTAACACTCTTAGATCTGGGCCAGTAGTCAGTGGCATCACAATCCACACCAGTAATTCAGAACATAATTTAGATTGATACTTCTGAGAAAGGGAATACACACATAGAAATGCTGTCAAATATCTGATCTGGCAGATGTCAATGATCTCATGGTACCTGTTAAATAAAAGAGAAGAACTGTGACCTGGTCAAGAAAAAAAAGAGTTAACGTTTCAAGTGAATGAATCTTTTTTCGGTTCTGAAAGAAGTCATTGGATTCGAAACAGTAACACAGTTTCTTTTCCACAGATGCTGCCAGATCTGCTGAGTTTCTCCAGCAATTTCTGTTTTTATTTCAGATCGCCAGCAACTTGCTTTTATTACATTAAACTGGGAGAAGGTTTTTTCACAAGTTAAAGTCACTTGCGTATTGTGCATGATGTGCTAGTACAAAACGGCTGCAATGTTTGACAAAATAATAGTTGCCACTCCAGTCCAAAAGTAATTTATTGTGCGCTTTCAACTGTGTTTTTCTTTTGTTCATTGTTTAAAATGGGGGACATCTATCCTCAGATATAGGGTATAACTTCAAAGCATAAATATCCATGATTGCAATTTAATCTTCTGATCATAAAGGAACAGGACATCACGATCCAGTGCTCTCATATTGTTTACAAATATTTTTAAGTCTACCTTCAATCATTGCATATTACCCAGCAAATCAGTCATAGTTAAACAGTTACAATGCTATTGTTTAATGTTTTTTATGGCTTATAGCTTCTGCATTTTTTCAGTCTGATTGTGAAATAAATTTTACCTGTGTACAAGTTTACTTTCCAAAACTGCCATCTGCCAAATTATCATCATGGAATTAGTTTAAAATCACAAATAGCAGTTGGTCATGGACATTGGGGACGTACTGTGATCAGTTTTGAGAAATTTGTACTAAATGCCAGAAAATTTACTATGAAAAACTTGTATTTCTACTCCTCTGATTTTATCCAGCAATCAACAAATTCAACAAGAATAGAATGATTTCAAGTTTAATATTATGTTTTCCTGAGGTTTTTTGGACTCAGCACACCAGAGTTAAGAATGGGAAAAAAAACAATGGTAACAATTTCTGTTCCAGATTACTGTTCATTGACTCCACTGGATGTGTGTGAACATCAGGTAAGAAGGACTGTTAATAGTCTACTACAGAATAACTTGCAAATATGTACTAGCAAGGTTTGCACTTGAATTATGACCCCCTTGACAAGGAGGACTGAAGGCATATGGTGTCCATGATGATACCCTTGCAAATTGATAAATACTCCCAGGAGATGAAGACGATATGGGACAAAAAAAATTACAAAATTTTAAAAATGGAAATCTGTATTTATCCTTTCGTTAAATATCTCACAACCTTCCTCGTTAGATCCTTTGATCTAAGGTCTATTCCAACAGCAAGTTTTGACATCAGATCAACTCACAATCCAGTCTTTGTAATGCCAGTGTACAAGTTAACAGCATGCACCTTTTATTCATCAGTGCAAATATCTGGGACTATTTTGAAGGTGAGACTTATGTTTCCAAAGCTCAAAGATGGAATCAATCAAAATAGCTGATGCGCATAAAAAAACTTCACTCGATGTTGCTTGCTGTTTATCATATCAAAAGGACAACTAGCAGTGCCAGTGTGATCCAGCTTATGTTCAACACCCTATTGCTGGCAGATGAAGGTAACCTGTGGAGCCGTTTAACCATAAGCACAGCATTTGTGTGATTTGTTGGCACATCGATGTTGCAGATCATCCCTTCACAACAGGAAGTACACTCCTGAAAAAAAAACAAAATGCTTCCTGATTAAATATTTTCACTGATGTTGCATTTCCTTTTAAATAATTCCATAGAGGACAGTATCCCATCCAGCTTGGATTCAATCCATGAAGTCAAGAGACTCTCTGAATCCCTGTTAATATCTATCAGCTAGAGCTCCCTCATATTCCCAGGTTAACAACCCTAATCAGGGATGTCATAGTCAATAACATCTTGGTTTGGTTTCAACCACTACACCCTACAATAATAGACTTCCAGTCCTTGCATAAGACACATTTGTTCCTCCTGCCATTTATTTCCAGGATCATCACTGCTGCAATTCTCATCTCATCGAGTCTTCCGTCAATCACTAGATACAGCCAAGTTACAACATAACCTAATTTATGGCCAAGGAAGAAAAATTGATAGAATCAAACTCATTTTGTATAAACTGAATCAGTTCATAACCAGCCCGAGTTCCGGCTCATTTCTGACAACACGGGGTATTGAAAAGCAGGCTGATGAATTTGGAGCATGTTTTGAGAAAGGGGTGACACAGAGTCCTTGCCCTTTGCTCTTCAGGACTACACTCAAGTCCAATGGAGGTTGACAGGAAAGAAGCCATAGCTCTTCTCTGCTGCCCTGTTCACAGGTCCTCCAACCAGGAGATCTTCAGTTATGGTACATCATGTTTATCTCTGTCGTGTACCATTCTCTCACATTTATCTGTGATGTCTGTCATTCAACTACACAAATCCATCTTTGAATAATAAATACATGGGAATCTTTGGTTAAATACTTCAAAGAATCCTAGAGAATGGTTAGAGTCTATTTAATCCATTATAGCTGTGCAGCACTTACTGTATAACCGAACTTCCTTATGTGACGGCAGCCAACTGAATAACATTCCACCTTTGAAACACATCTCTTTGAGACTGATTCACTCCTGCCATGGCTTGTAAATCTGTGTACTGTCAGGCAATACTCTGTATCTGTGCCATAAAAAAGACAAAGATTGAGATTTAGGACTGTGTTCTATTTACAAACTCTTTGGGATCTATAAAAAAATCATCCAAAGTTTCTCGGGGATTTTGTTTTCTATATAGTAATGAAAATGAGCCTACACATAAAAAATAATTAGCACTCAAATGGTAAATTCCTAACTTTGATCTAACTTATATAAATAAAGTCAGGTTAATGTACAAGTGGAATGACAATTACCATCCTAAAACCTGTTTGAATTTGCAACAAAGTCCCAAGTCAGAAACTTGTACTTTTTACTCATGAATTTTTCTGCATTTCACTTCATTATGTATTTATCTCACAAAACTGTCCATTTTTTGACAACTTTTCATTCTTGGCATTCTCCAATATAAACTCGCAGAATAATTCTTAAAATGGGGAATTCCTATACTGAGATTCTGACCATGACAATGATATAATGCAGCTATTGTTAGGGTCATTACAGTTTGAAGTCTTAATATCCTACGTTGCTTCATACATCACATGCAATTAAGTTATTTCTGAAAGCATTTACTACATTAATCTTTTTCACTTCTCTGCTAATGTTTTTTCCCTTCCCTCTCAATGCTACTTAGCTGTAACACAATGTTTCCAGACCCACTAATCATCCACCTTGTTTTTATTGAGCTTTGGCAGTGAGTGTCAGAAGGCATTTCCGTTCTAAGGGTGAGGATTAAACTTGAACCCAACTCCATCTGAAGCTTCCACATGCATAGGCTGGTTACCACTTTGCCCGAGGCACTGCTCATTTTATCATTCTATCAACTCAGAAAGGCAGTTGATCAGACCTGTGCACTAATGATTCCCACTCCACTGCTCACTTCCCTGTTAACTCAGGACAATCCAGGAATTAAGATGGTGATCAGTTGGTACAAAGAGCCCCACAAACTGCATGCATCAGCAGAGGTTTACTCGGCTGATACTGGGGATGAAAGAACTGTTCTGTGAGAAAGCAGAGGTTTGACTGGGCTAGTATTCACAGAGTTCAGAAGAATAAAAGGGGATCTGATATTTCCAAGTTCGCCAATAACATGAAAATGGGTAGCATTGTGAGTGGTGAAGAAGATGTCAAATGTCATTAGGGTGTTTTAAACAAGTTGGGCATGTGAGCAAATTCATGACAGACTCAATATAACATAGATAAGTATGAACTTGTCCACTTTTGTAGTCAAAACAAAAAGGCTGAGTATTACTCAAATGGTGATAATTTGGCCAGTGTTGGTGAACAAAGAGATGTGGAAGTCTTTATACACCAGTCACCGAAAATAAGTGTATAGTTGTAGCAAGCAGTTAGTAAGATAAATGTTATGTTAGCCTTCATTACAGGAGAGTTTCAGTACATGAACAAGGAAGGCTTACTGCAACAACAACAAAAATGCTGAAGAAACTCAACAGATCTGGTAGCAACTGTGTAGAGAAAGCAGAGTTAACATTTGGTGTCCAAAGATCCTTCTTCAGAACTGATTACTGTAACTGTATGGAGTCTTGGTGAGACCACACTTGGAATATTGTGTGCAATTTTAGTCTACTTACTCAAGAAAAGGTATGTTTGCCATAAAGGGTGTGCCGTGACTGCCACCAGACTGATTCCTGTGAGGACATGTTTGTCATTCAGGAGAGATTGGGCTGACTGAGCCTGTATTCATTGGAGTTTATAAGAACGAGAGGGAATCTCATTGAATCATCTAAAGTCTGACAGAGCTGAACAGACTGAGTGCAGGGATGAAGATTTCCGTAGTCAGAAGGGTCCAGAACAAAAGATCACTATCTCATTCCAAAAGCTTTTATGGATAATCAGATGTAATTAAACTCTGTGCCCAAAGGAGGAAAATATCTTTAAGGAGCTGTGTTGCAATCAAACACTTTAACTTTATTCAACTCAGTATATCAAAAGGTTGGCCACTTCTAGACCATGTTTATTTGCTTAAACTCAGTTAGTGCAGGCATCTGGAAAATACAATGATTAAAATATTTGAGAGGATGATTGACATTAACCTCACTTTTCTCAAAGCTATGGACCAATTCTACACTGCTAACTCTGAAGAAAATTCTGATTGCAATTTTTAGCACTTTTTTGGGAGATAATTATGAAAATTATATTAAATTGTTTATGTAAAGAATCAAAGAGCTTTGAACTGGCTTCATCTTTGCCACTCATAACAGGAAAAACTGAAGAGGCAGTGGTATAAAAATCCTGTTCATTTTGTACTTGTTCACTTCACTCATCCCTCATAACATCACAAGCAACAATGCCGCTCTGATTTGAAAAGTCATCTATCCTCAAATGTTAGCTTGCTCTCCCTCCAAGGATGCACTCGGCCCACTGTGATTACTAGCATTGTTTGCCTTCTCTCAACAATGCAGCAAATTGGCAAATTACACTTGTGTTACAGATACAAAGGAGAATATCCAGTTATATATTCTTTGTTTTTTTAAATTCATTCGCAGGGTGAGGACATTGCTCACGAGGCCAGTATTTATTGCCCACCCCTAATTTCTCAGGACGCAGTTAAGAGTCAACCCACAATGTTGTGGGTCTGGAGTCAGATCAGGTAAAGGTGACATTTTCTTTCCCTAAAGAGCATTAGTAAACAAGATGGGCTTTACTGGCAATCGACTCATGGTCATCATTAGATTCTCAATTCCAGACATTTATTGAATTAAAATTCCACCCTCTGCAGTGGTAGGATTTAAACCGGGTCACCAAAGCCAAAACAAACAGAGTTGTTATCTCTGATTTGTTACCTGTGACACGTGCTAGCAAGGCAAGGACTAGGGAAGGAGAGGAGTTGAATACATGGCTACAGGGAATGGTGCAGGCAGGAGGGTTTCAGATACTTGGATAATTGGGGTTCATTCTGGGGTAGGTGGGACCTCTACAAACAGGACAGTCTTCCTGAACCAGAGGGGTATCAATATCCCGAGGGGGATATTTGCTAATGCTCTTCGGGAGGGTTTAAACTAATTCAGCAGGGGGATGGGAATCTAAATTGTAGTTCCAGTGTCCAGGAGATTGTAAGTATTGAGGTCAGAAATAAGGTTTCAAGCTCGCAAGAGTGCACTAGCAAACAAGAAGGTGGTTTGATGTTGTGTCAACTTCAACGCTAGGCGTATCCGGAATAAGGTGGGTGAACTGGCAGCATGGATTTGTCAGGTAAAAACAATGACTGCAGATGCTGGAAACCAGATTCTGGATTAGTGGTGCTGGAAGAGCACTTTAGGGAACATCTCCGGGACACCCGCACAATTAACCACACCGCCCTGTGGCCCAACATTTCAACTCCCCCTCCCACTCTGCTGAGGACATGGAGGTCCTGGGCCTCCTTCACCGCTGCTCCCTCACCACCAGACGCCTGGAGGAAGAACGTCACATCTTCCGCTTGGAACACTTCAACCCCAGGGCATCAATGTGGACTTCAACAGTTTCCTCATTTCTCCTTCCCCCACCTCACCCTAGTTCCAAACTTCCAGCTCAGCACTGTCCCCATGACTTGTCCGGACTTGTCCTACCTGCCTATCTCCTTTTCCACCTATCCACTCCACCCTCTCCTCCCTGACCTATCACCTTCATCCCCTCCCCCACTCACCTATTGTACTCTATGCTACTTTCTCCCCACCCCCACCCTCCTCTAGCTTATCTCTCCACGCTTCAGGCTGTCTGCCTTTATTCCTGATGAAGGGCTTTTGCCCGAAACGTCGATTTTACTGCTCCTTGGATGCTGCCTGAACTGCTGTGCTCTTCCAGCACCACTAAGCCAGAAGCATGGATTTGTACCTGGAACTTCAATGTTGTGGCTTTCCAGAAACATGGATAGAGCAGGGACAGGAATGGTTATTGCAGGTTCCAGGATTTAGATGCTTCAGTAAGAACAGAGAGGATGGTAAAAGAGGGAGAGGTGTGGCATTGTTAGTCAAGGTCAGTATTACAGTGGCAGAAAGGATGTTTGAGGACTTGTGTGTTGAAGTAGTATGCTCTGAGGTTAGAAGCAGGAGAGGTCAACCTATTGAGAGTGTTCTATAGGCCTCTGAATAGATCGAGAGATATAGAGGAAAGGATAGCAAATCGGATTCTAAATAGGAGCGAGGGTAACAGGGCAGTTGTTATGGGGGACTTTAACTTTCCAAATATTGACTGGGAATAGAATAGTTTGAGTACTTTAGATGGGTCAGTTTTTGTCCAATGTGTGTAGGAGTGTTTCCTGACACAGAATGTAGACAGGCCAACAAGGGGCGAGGGCCACATTGAATTTGTACTGGGTAATGAACCCAGCCAGGTGTTCAATTTGGAGATAGGTGAGCACAATTAGGTTATTGCTGTGGTTCTGTTCGTCGAGCTGGAAGTTTTTGTTGCAAATGTTTCGTCCCCTGGCTAGGCGGCATCATCAGTGCTTGGGAGCCTCCTGCGAAGCGCTTCTTTGATGTTTTCTCCGGTGTTTATAGTGGTCTGTCCCTGCCGCTTCCGGTTGTCAGTTTCAGCTGTCCGCTGTAGTGGTTGGTATATTGGGTCCAGGTTTATTGATGGAATTTGTGGATGAATGCCATGCCTCGAGGAATTCCCTGGCTGTTCTCTGTCTGGCTTGCCCTATGATAGTAGTTCTTCCTCCAGGCATCCGGTGGTTAGGATCTGTTGATGGAGGAGGCCCAGGACCTACATGTCCTTGGCAGATCATCAACTTCACTAACACCTTTCACCCCAACCTCAACTTCACCTGGACCATCTTGGATACCTCCCTCCCCTTCCTGGACTTCTCCACCTCCATCTCGAGCGACAGACTAACCATGGCCATCTACTACGAACCCACGGACTCCCAAAGCTACCTAGACCACACGTCCTCTCACCCTACCTCCTGTAAAAACGCCATCCCTTATTCCCAATTCCTCTGCCTCTACCGCATCTGTTCCCAGGATGACCAATTCCACTTTAGAACATCCCAGATGGCTAACTTCTTCAAAGATCGCAATTTCCCCTCCCACGTGGTCGACGATGCCCTCCGGCGCATTTCCTCCACTTCCTGCACCTCCGCCCTTGAACCCCACTCCTCCAAATGCAACAAAGACACAACATCTCTTGTTCTCCCCTTCCACCCCACCAACCTCCGTGTACATCACATCATCCTCAACCACCTACAAACAGTTCCCAACAGTAGGGATGTATTTCCCTCCCCACCCCTATCAGCATTCCATAGAGGCCATTCCATCCGGGACTCCCTCGTCAGATCCATGCCTCCCACGCACCACCCCACCCCAACCCACCACCCCCACCCAGCCCATACCCCACTCCCGGCACCTTTCTCTGCAACTGCAGGAAGTGCAAAACCTGCACCCACACCTCCCCCTTCACCTCCACCCAAGGCCCCAAAGGATCCTTCCAAATCCGACAGAAATTTACCTGTACCTCCGCCAATATCATCTACTGCATCCGTTGTACCCAATGTGGTTTCATCTACATCAGGGAGACTGGACACTAACTTGTGGATCATTTCGGAGAATATCTTTGGGACACCCACACCAACCAACCTCACCACCCCGTGGCTGAACACTTCAACTCCTCCTCCCACTCTGCCAAGAACATGCAAGTCATGGGCCTCCTCCATCGACACACCCTAACCACCCAATGACTGGAGGAAAAATATCTCATGTTCCGCCTTGGGACCTGCAACTACATGGGATTAATGCAGATTGCACCTCAGTTTCCCCTCCCCCAACATTATCCTAGTCCTAAGCCTCCAACTTGGCACCGCTCTCTTGTCCATCGCCGTTCCCAACTATCTGCTCCACCCTCCCGTCCGAGCTATTTCCTTCACCCCAACCTTTGTCTACCTTCTCAGCTATTCTCAACTACCTTCCCCCCAGCCCCACCCCCTTGCATTTATCTCTCAGCCCCCGACCCTCGTTCCTGATGAAGGGCTTATGCCTGAAACGTTGATTCTCCTGCTCCTCAGATGCTGACTGATCGGCAGTCTTTTCCAGCATGACACTCTCAACTCAATTCGTTAACGCTTACTTTACCGATGGAAAGGTATAGGTATACACTGCAGGGTAAGAGTTACAGCTGGGGGAAAGGCAATTATGATGCAATTAGGCAAGATTTAGGACACATAGGATGCAAAAGGAAACTGCAGGGAATGGACACAATTGAAATGTGGAGCTTACTCAAGGAACAGCTACTGTGTGTCCTTGATAAGTGTGTACTCAGGCAGGGAGGAAGTGGTCATGTGAGGGAGCCGTGATTAAGTAAAAAATTGTATCTCTTGTCAAGAGGAAGAAGAAGGCTGATATTAGGATGAGACCTGAAGGCTCAGTTATGGTGATTGAGAGTTAGAAGTTAGACAGGAAGGACCAAAAGAAAGATCTTAGAGCCAGGAGGGGACATGAGAAGTCATTGGCAGATAGGATCAAGGAAAAGCCTAAAGATTTCTATAGGTATATCAGGAATAAAAGAATGACTAGAGTAAGTTGGGGGTCAATCAAGGACAGTAGTGGAAAGTTGAGCATGGAGTCCGAGGAGATAGAAGAAGCGCTAAAGGAATGTTTTTCATCACACTAGAAAAAGACAATGTTGTCGAGGAGATTACTGAGATACAGGCTACTAAACTAGATGGGATTGAGGTCACAAGGAGGACATGTTAGCAATTCTGGAAAAATAAAAATAGATAAGTCCCCTGAGCCGGATGGGGTTTAGTTTAGGATTCTCCAGGAAGGCAGGGAGGACATTGCAGAGACTTTGGCTTTGATCTTTATGTTGTCATTGCCTACAGGAATAGTACAGAAGACTGGAGGATAGCAAATGTTGTCCCCTTGTTCAAGAAGGGAAGTAGAGACAACCCTGGTAATTATAGACCAGAGAGCCTTACTTTGGTTGTGGGTAAAGTGTTAGAAAAGGTTATAAGAGATAGGATTTATAATCATCTAGGAAGGAATAAGTTGATTACGATAGTCAACATGGTTTTTCGAAGGGTTGGTCGTGCCTCACAAACCTTATTCTTTGTGAAAGTGATCAAGCAGGTGGATGAGGGTAAAGTGGTTGATGTGGTGCACATGGATTTCAGTAAGGCATTTAATAAGGTTCCCTACAGTAGGCTATTGCACAAAATACAGAGTTTTGGGATTGAGGGTGATTTAGTGGCTTGGATCAAAAATTGGATTGCTGAAAGAAGACAGAGGGTGGTGGTTGATGGGAAATGTTCATCCTGGAGTTCAGTTACTAGTGGCATACTGCGAGAATCTGTTTTGGGGCCACTGCTGTTTGTCATTTATATAAATGACCTGGATGAGGGCGTAGAAGGATGGGTTAGTAAATTTGTGGATGACACTAAGGTCAGTGGTGCTGTGGATAGTTCCGAAGGATGTTGGAGATTACAGAGAGACATAGAAAAGCTGCAGAGCTGGGCTGAGAGGTGGCAAATGGAGCTTAATGTGGAAAAATGTGAGGTGGTTTACTTTGGAAGGAATAATAGGAATAAAGAGTACTTGCCTTTTGGTAAGATTCTTGGTAATGTAGATGATCAGAAAGATCTCGGTCTCCATGGACATAGATCCCTGAAAGTTGCCACCCAGTTGATAGGGTTGTTAAGAAGGCATATGGTGTGTTAGCTTTTATTGGTAGAGAGACTGAGTTTCGAAGCCATGAGGTCATGCTGCAGCTGTACAAAACTCTGGTGTGTGACCACAACTGGCATATTGCGTACAGTTCTGGTCCCCGCATTATAGGAAGGATGTGGAAACTTGGAAAGGGTGCAGAGGAGATTTACTAGGATGTTGCCTGGTATGGAGGAAGGTCTTATGAGGAAAGGCTGAGGGAATTGAGGCTGTTTTTGTTGGAGAGAAGAAGGTTGAGAGGTGACTTAATTGAGACACATAAGATAATCAGAGGGTTAGCTTGGATGGACAGTGACAGCCTTTTTCTTCAGATGGTGATGGCTAGCACAAGGGGACAGAGCTTTAAGTTGAGGGGTGATAGATATAGGACAGATGTCAGACGTGGTTTCTTTACTCAGAATGTTACTCAGAATGTAGGAGGGGTGTGGAATGCTCTGCCTGCAACAGTAGTAGACTCGCAACCTTTAAGGGCATTTAAATGGTCAATGGATAAACATATGGATGATAATGAAATAGTGTAGGTTAGATGGACTTCAGAATGGTTCCACAGGGCAGTGCAACATCGAGGGCTGAAGGGCTTGTACTGCGCTGTAATGTTCTATGTTCTATGTAGAACATTACCTGAGTGTTGTGATTAACTGTCGAATGTGTGATGCTGGAAAAGCATAGCAGGTCAGGCAGCATTTGAGGAGCAGGAGAATCAATGCGTCAGGCATAAGTCCTTCATCAGGAATGGAGCTTGTGGGCTGGAGGGCTGAGAAATAAATAGCAGGGGGATGGGGCTGGGGGAAGGTAGCTGAGAATGCAATAGGTAGATGAATGTGGAGGAGAAGGTGATAGGTTGGAGAGGAGGGTGGAGCAGATAGCTGGGAATGGTGATGGACAGGTCAAAAGGGTGATGCAAAGTTGGAAGCTTGGCACTGGGAAAAGGTGGGAGGAGAAGAAATGAGGAAACTGGTGAAATTCACTGGCGAAATCCAACTTGGTGCCATCCTGCTCCTCGGATGCTGCCTGACCTACTGTGCTTTTGCAGCACCAAACTCTCGACTCTGATCTCCAGCATCTGTAGTCATAGAATCATAGAGGTGGACAGCACGGAAACAGACCCTTTGGTCCAACTCATCCACGCCGACTAGAAATCCTACCACAATCTAGTCCCACCTGCCAGCACCCGGCCCATATCCCTCAAACCCTTCCTATTCACATAGCCATCCAAATGCCTTTTAAAAGTTTCAATTGTACCAGCCTCCACCACTTCCAGGAGCAGCTCATTCCATACACATACACCCTCTGCTGGAAAAGGTTGCCCCTTAGGTCCCTTTTAAATCTTTCCCCTCTCACTCTGCTAAGACTTGCTTTCCCAAAATGCAGCACCTCGCATTTATCTAAATTAAACTCCAACTGCCACTTCTCCTCACTGCCTCCCTAATATAAGAAAACGAAAATAGAAATTGCTGGAAAAGCTCAACAGGTCTGTCCACATCTATGGAGAGAAATCAGTGTTAACTTTGTGAGTCCAGCGACCCATCCTCAGAACTGATAGTAGCTCAGAAAATGGCTGTTTATATACAGAAGATAGGGTGGGGGAGGGGGTAAGGAGTAAACAATAGCTGGGAAGAGAGGCTAAAGAGAGAGAAGGAGATAAGAACTATGTCCAGTTCTAGTCACCACATTAGCAAAAGGATGTGGATGCTTTGGAAAGGGTGCAGTGGAGGTTCACCAGGATGTTGCCTGATATGGAGGAGAGGTTAAGTAGATTAGTATTATTTTAATTGGAAAGAAGAGTGTTGAGGGGGAACCTGATTGAGGCCTACAAAATCATGAAAGGTGTAGACAGGGTAGATAGCAAGAAGCTTTTTCCCAAAGTGGATGATTCAATTACTAGGGGTCACGAGTTCAAAGTGAGAGGGGAAACATTTAAGGGAGATATATGTGGAAAGTTCTTTACGCAGAGAGTGGTGGATGCCTAGGATTGCCAGTGGAGGTGGTAGGAGCAGAAATGATAGCTTCATTTAAGACGTATCCAGTCAGATACATGAATGGGCAGGGAGCAAGGGGATACAGATCTTTAGAAAATAGGCGGCAGGTTTAGATAGAGGATCTGGATCAGCGCAGGCTTGGAGGGCTGAAGGGCCAGTTCCTGTGCTGTATTGTTCTTTGGTCTTTGTTCTTAATAGTAGGACAGACAAAGGCATGGATAATGAACTGGCGAGGAGGGGGAATAGCTATTAATGGAAACTGTTAGTGGCTAACAATGGGTTGTGTGTAATAGCAGACTATGTGATGAAAAGCCTGGTGTGCAGGGGTAGGGGCTAGGACATGGGAGAGCTCAAGCCCTAAAGTTATTGAACTTGATATTGAATCCATAGGGCTGTAGTGTCCCCAAGCAGAAAATGAGGTGCTGTTCTTCCAGCTTGCGCTGAGCTTCACTGGATCACTGCAGCAAGCCTACCACAGAGATGTTGGCCAGGGGACAGGGGTGGGGGGGGAGGTGTTGAAGTGGCTGGCAACAAGACGTTCTGGGTCTTTTCTGCAGACAGAATGCAAGCGTTCTGCAAAGCAGTCACCCAGTCTACACTTGGTTTTCCCCAATGTAGAGGAGACCACATTGTGAGCAGCAAATTGAATGAAGTGCAGATAAAGCACTGCTTCATCTGGAAGGTGTGTTTGGGCTCTTGAAAACTTCCCAAAATATCTCATCCTTTCAACACACATCCCGTAAAGGCATATTCATTAATTCGATCATAGACTGCAATCAGTATATACTTTTCTGAAACAAAAAAGCTTTTCTTCTAAAAATACAGATGTCAAAAGACCATTCTGACAGTTGACAAGAATCAGTGAATGTTTGCAATTCTCACAGACTCAAGAGTCTCAAGACTCCATGAAATTCCTAAGAAAATGGCCATAGGTGGGATGTCTCCACTGGGGTGGCACAGGGAGCCAGATTTGATTTCACCCTCATGCAACTGTCTGTGTGGAGTTTTTGCATTCTCCCTGTACCTGTTTTCGTTTCCTTTGGGTGCTCCAGTTTCCTCCCACAGTCCAAAGATGTGGAATGGTAGATGGATTGGCCAACTAAACTGCCCACAGTCTCCAGGGATATGTACACTAGTGAGTTAGCTATGGGAAATGCAGGGTTGCAAGGATGGGGTGGATCTGAGTAGGATGCTCTTTGCAGGGTCAATGTGGACTTGATAGGCCAAATGGCCTGTCTCCACACTGTAGGAATTCTATGAATAGACATGCTCAGGTGAAATCATTTGTGGAATTCATACTTCCTAACATTTATGGATTCAGCAATCTATGGACTACTACACTCACTGTCTCTTGGCCTGAAATTTTACACCGTTGCAGAAAAACCATAATTTAAATCATAATCATAAGTTAAATCATAAGTAGATGTGAGTGGGTACCATACATTCCCTGTTGTGTACCAAGGATCACATATATAAATGATGTAGATGAGAATATAGAAATCATGGTTAGTAAGTTTGCAGACGACACTAAAATTGCTGGCATAGTAGATAGTGAAGAACGTTTCCTAAGATTACAAAGGGATCTTGATCAAATGCGTCAATGGGCTGAAAAATGGCAGATGATGTTCAATCTGGATAAATGTGAGGTATTGCATTTTTGTACAACAAACAAGGCCGTACAGTTAATGGTAGGGCCTTGGGTAGTGTTGTACAGCAGATGGACCTAGGGGTGCAGGTACTTAATTCTTTGAAGTTTGCAACAAATATAAACAAGGTATTTATAAAGACATTTGGTACGCTTACCTCTATTGCTCATTCCTTTGAGTATCGGAGTGGGAAAGTCATGTTGAGGATGTACAGGACATTAGTGAGGCCTCTTCTGGAATACTGTGTCCATTTCTGGTCTCCCAGTTATAGGAAGGATATTATTAAGCTGGAGAGCGTTCTAAAGAGATTTACCAGGATATTGCTGGGTGTGGAAGGTTTGAGTTATAAAGAAAGGCTGGATAGGCTGGGACTTTTTCCACTAGAGCATAGGAGTTGGAGAGGTGACCTGATGGAAATGTATAAAATAATTAGAGGTATGGATAGAGTTACTAGTAATTGCCTTTTCCCTCGGATGGGGGATTTCAAGTCTGGGGGCACATTTTTAAGGTTAGAGGAGAGATTTAAAAAAGACGTGACAGGAAATTTTTATAACACAGAGGGTGATTCATGTGTGGAATGAACTTCCTCATGAAGTGGTGGATGTGTGTACAATTACAACATTGAGAACATAGAGACGGACAGCACAGAACAGACCCTTTGGCTCACAACGTTGTGCCGAGGTTTCATCCTAATGTAAAATATAGTAACTTAACCTATGCACCCCTCAACTCACTGCTATCCATGTGCATGTCCAGCAGTTGCTTAAATGTCCCCAATGACTCTGCTTCCAACACCACAGCTGGCAATGCATTCTATGCATTCACAACTCTCTGCATAAAGAATCCAACTCTGACGTTTCCTTTATACCTTCCTCCTAATATCTTCAAACTATGACTCCTCGTACCAGTCAATCCTAGGGAAAAGTCTCTGGCTATTGACTCTATCTATTCCACTCATTATTTTGTATACCTCGATCAGGTCTCCTCACTTCCTCCTTCTCTCCGGAGAGAAATGTCCGAGCTTATTCAACCTTTCTTCATAAGGCAAGACCTCCAATCCAGGCAGCATCCTGGTAAACCTTCTTTGCACCCTCTTCAAAGCCTCTGTATCTTTCCTATAGTAGGGTGACCAGAACTGGACACAATATTCCAAGTGTGGTCTCACCAGGGACTTGTAGAGCTGCAGCGAAACCTCGCGGCTCTTAAACTTGATCCCCCTGTTAATGAAAGCCAAAACACCATATGCTTTCTTAACAACCCTATATAAAGACATTTGGATGGATACATAAATAGGAAAGGTTTGGAGGGATTATGGACTAGGAGCAGGTAGGTGTGATGAGTTTAGTTTGAGATTATGTTCAGTATAGACTGGTTGGACCGAAGGATCTGTCTTCGTGCTGAATGACTCTATGACTTTATGACCAAAACTGAATCAAAAACAGAAATTGCTGGCAAAGGTATGGCAGCATCTGTGGGAAGAAACCAGAGGTAAAGCTTTGACCTGTTTCAGATGAAGCAGATTTTTATTTTATGACCAAAACCCAGATAAAGAATCTTTTGCCCCAAGAAACCCAGTGATAAGTTGGTCAGTCTGCAAATGATGCCAAAAGAAACAGGGGCAGCACGAGCAGAAACATCTCTGCCTTTAAATATTGTAAGGTGCCCAAACCTGTTCCTTTTCAAGTCTACCCATGTAGAAAACAGAGCTCCTATTAATATGGTTGCCTAAGCAACTAACTTTGCAACTTGCTGAAAAATCCATTTCTTTGGGTTGAGTGATGTGTGATTGACGTATAGAGTTATATTTTCAGAGTGAATACAGTAAGAAATAACGCTCTTCATTTAAATTTTCAAAAGATAATTTGCTGGTTATTCAAATTGACTGTACATTCGGGGCTAAAGAAACATACACTTTCTTTTTGAAGGCAATGCTCATTGATAGTTAGGGAACAGGTTCATCCGTTCACTCTCAACATTATCCATAACACACAGAACACAAGAAAAAGATTAAACTGCAGAACAATGGTTGCCAACAGTAAACAATCAATATTTACACTTCAATACAAATGATTATTTCCTCAAAAAGCCTAACTATGTTTTGTAATAGCAGTTGGCTCAATGTTAGCATTTGTTATCTATAACTTAAAACATTGAACAAAATAATTTAAACAAACAACAGAACGATACACGATTGCTTGAATTACCAGTTGATAAATACCGTGTAAAAATAAAACATCCTGTCACACTGACTGACTTATTGGAGTCTTATTTAATTGTTCAAAGTAAAACAAATAGTTACTGCTTTTGAAACAAACCATTTACAAAAGAAACCTTTAGATTATCAATCAGATCTTAAGCTGTAAAATCTCCCATAAGAAGACTGGTGAATTCAACAATCACATCCATTTTGCTAAAAGATACTCACGCTGTGGGCACCATTTGTCTTCAGCCCATCTGTTACACTCATAATTGTTCAAAGCATTGTTGCAAGTGAAGCACTTGAAGCTGTTTGGAAATGGAGTCGCTGTGGAAAAGAGAGGAAGTTCAGGATATTGGGGCCAGCTAATCATTCTGCAGGACAAACAAGGTATCAAGAGTGCTACAAGCCAGTGCCAAGATGATTGATATCTTCCATAAAGACTTTTGACCAGCACTGAATAAAACAAGCCAGAGGTTTTGTATCACTGGATTGAAAACTATTTTGAATGAAACACTTTCCCCAGACTACGGTGAGTGAATGGGAAGGTATTACTTGCACCACAACTGTATCACTCTGGTGTAGTTGCTTCCTTTGTTTTACTGTAGTTAGAGTGCAAATCTAGAGAAAGGCCTGATCTGATAACAGAGCTAAGAAAAGTGCCATTCCCAGCAGGAGGCAGTCTTCAGTTTCTTTGGGTCCAGGCCTAGATTCGACAAGCAACAAATACCTAACTCGAGGAAAGGCTATACTGCGGCAGGACAGATGCTGCCAGACCTGCTAATTTTCACCAGCACTTTATATATTTCATTTGTTTATATTTCAGATTTCCAGCATCCATGGTGTATTTTGTTTTTACATAATGCTACCTATTGTCCCCAGAGATTTAATGTTGAAACTTTATTGCTGGAACAGCACAGCAGGTCAGGCAGCATCCAGGGAACAGGAGATTCGACGTTTCGGGCAAAGGGCCTGTGCCCGAAACGTCGAATCTCCTGTTCCCTGGATGCTGCCTGACCTGCTGTGCTGTTCCAGCAATAAAGTTTCAACTTTGATCTCCAGCATCTGCAGACCTCACTTTCTCCCAGAGATTTAATGCATGGGCAGTATTTTTATTTTCACCATTGTGAAATAACAACAAGGAAAATGAAATTATATGTAAATAATGAACAGAGAGTGAACATTCGTCGGGGAACTTACCATGAAAATACTCAACCAATGTCATATTGCTCCCAAGGATCTAGATTGCAGACGTCTTATGATCCCTCACTGAAACACAGTACTTTTGATCACTAATAAATAGCTCCAGATTCAGACAAGATGGCTTCAATCAAAATCTATAAAGGAGACTTTAAAGGCGATTTCACTGTATTCAGCACTTACAGTTTGACAGGAGTAAAAATGAAATATCCAGTCACTGTGTGAGTTCTTTAGAAGTTGTAATGACTGCTCCAGCAACATTCAGGGCTCTAGGACATGTTGGTAATCAGCTTCAGCCAGATTGATATAGGTATACGTTATAATGTGGAAGGTGATTCTAAGCAACTGTGTAAGTCATGGAATCATAGAAATGTACAGCACGGAAACAGAGCCTTTGGTCCAACTCATCCATGACAATCAGATATCCTAAATTTATCTCCTCTCATTTGCCAGCATTTGGCCCATATCCCTCTAAACCTTTCCTATTCATGTACCTATCCAGATGTTGTAATTGTACCAGCCTCCATTACTTCCTCTAACACTCATTCCATACACGCACCACCCTCTGCATGATAAATTTACCCACTAACTGTGGATGCTGGGAATCAGAAACAAAAACAGAAATTGCTGGAAAAGCTCAGCAGGTCTGGCAGCATCTGTGGAGAGAGGTAGAGAGAACTCAATGTTAATCCACAGATGCTGCCAGACCTGCTGAGCTTTTCCAGCAATTTCCGTTTTTGTTGTTATTGTTATTGAAAAAGTTACCCTTCGGGTCTTTTTAAAATCTTTCCCCCCTGACCTTAAACCTATGCCCTTGAGTTTTGGACTCCCCCCACCCTAGGAAAAAGACCTTGGCTATTTACCGTATACATGCCCCTCATGATTTTATAAATCTCTCTATAAGGTCACCTCTGAGCCTCCAATGCTACAGGGAAAAAAGCCCCAGCCTATTCAGCCTCTCCCTCTAGCTCAAACCCTGCAATCCTAATAAATGTTTTCTGCACCCTTTCAAGTTTAACAACATCCGTCCTCCAGCAGGGTGACCGGCATTGTACACAGTATTCTTAATGTGGCCTCACCAACATCCTGGACAGCTGCAACATAACATCCTAATTCCTATACTCAATGTTCCAAATAATGAAGGCAAGTGTAGTCAATTAAGAAATGAAATCAAATCAAATTAATGCCATTGATCAGACACAAAATAGATTTTTCCAGTCTTCCTGAAAGCCCCCAGCCTGTGACATTGGGATTACAGCTGTGGCTGGATGATGATGACCAGTGCTCCAATATCACTTTGAGGGCCCTCAGAGTTTCCTAAACGCATTTAACAATGGTGGTCTGCTGGTGGTTTCTATTACAAATGTCTTGAAAGTGCTAAGAGAATGCCTCACTTTGGTTGCAGGCCATTCTCTTTTTTGTTTGTAATAACAGGCTACAGCTCCTTCAATGGCGGAAGGTTTCCTTTGGCTCTCCAGCTTTGAGAACTCTTCCACCTTCATTATTTGGAAAATCCAATCAAAGTCCGTTTCCTGTTCCCAATATAGTGTGGGGTTGCCAACAGCATATCAGGAGAAAGTGAGAACTGCAGATGCTGGAGCTCAGAGTCAAGAGTGTGGTGCTGGAAAAGCACAGCAGGTCAGGCAGCATCCGAGGAGCAGGAGAGTTGATGCTTCAGGCAAGAGCCCTTCATCGGGAATGAGGCTGTGAGCCGAGTGGGTGGAGAAATAGATGATCTGGGGGTGCAGTGAGAGAGAGAGACTCACTGAGATCCTTGTAGACAGAAGAGGAGAATTTCTTCAAGGGAGGCATCCTTGGAAGAGGTTTTGCATTAAGGTTAAAATCAACTTGGAGAAAGTGAGGACTGCAGATGTTGGGAGATCAAAGTCGAGAGAGGGGTGCTGGAAAAGCGCAGCAGGTCAAGCAGTAGCCGAGGTGCAGGAGAATCAATGTATCACCCTGAGGTAGCAGATTCAACCCAAAACAAGAAGATGTTGCAATGCCAAAAATATCCACCACTCTGTGCGGTTGTCAGAATTACTTACGGGACATTGGTGGCCTCACGTTATGAAAGTTGACATTTCTGGTGAACACTCGATCCACAAGGAGGATAAGGAGCTGGATGAGGACAACTCTTGCAGGATAGTGAGTTATGGGCATAGTATCTGGCAATATCAACGAGGATTAGCAAGTGCACCTACAAGAAAAAGAAAACACCGCATCTTAATGGAGTTCATTTCTATAAATAAGAAACTCGCTTCTGGAGGATTTACTCCTGTTAGCACGCAGAATTTCGGTTTTCTATTCCACTTTTCCTTGCCCTGAATGGGCAGGGAGCTTGTTGAGGTTGCAGTGATTTATGAGCCAGCTGGAAAGGCAGAGACCTGTGATCCTCTTCTGCACTGCCCACCAAACAAAACGCTGTGTACTTGGGGATCATTGAGGGAGCCAAGCAACACTTTCTATTGACAGTACTAACTGCTGTATTTCAGTAAGTAAATATGTTTTTATTTCATTCATTTATAGGATGTGGGCATTGCCGGCTAAGCCAGCACTTATTGCCCCTACCTACTTCCTCTTGAGAAGAAGATGGGGACCTACCTCTTGAACTGCTGCAGTCCATTTGGTATCTGTAGACCACAATGATGCATATGGTTATATGTGGCCTTGATGCCAAGGGTAGTCACTCTCGCCTCATCTCTGAATTCAGCTCCTTTGTTCATGTTTGAACCAAGGCTGGAATGAGGGCAGGAGTTGAGTGCCCTGGTGGAACACCAACTGGGCAGCAGTGAATAGATTATTGCTAAGGAAGTGCTGCTTGATAGCACTTTTGATGATAACTTCCATCACTTTTCTAATGATCAATTAGATCCTTACTAACCCAAACCACCATTGAAAATCTACTGTCATGATCCCAGCAAATGGCAAAACTGGAATAGGCAGAAGACAGAGAGAAACTTGGCATCAATTGTCCATTTAACATTTTTTTTTACATAATCCACTTCTGCAACATACATGACAACTGACCAAAGTGCTTAAATTTAATTTTAATGCCATATGTCTAACTTTGTGTTGACTTGTTGATGAGCTGCCATTGAAAGAGCTTTGATAAATTGGGCAGGGATGAACAATAAAGCAATTTATATCGTAAAGAAGAGTGAGGCTGCCTGGTGCTGTGAGTATTTCAGTCACAAATGCTGTATTGCATTGGCTGCTGCTGGGGTTCAATGGACACATTGGGGTGGGAGAGAAGTCAATGCAGTGACTGTAACAAGGTCAGCCAGATGGATCTCATAGAAAATGAGTTTCCTGATTGGGGCTGTTAATCTGGTCCAATCAGGAATCCCTGGCTGACAAGATACAAATAGGAGTGTCTCCCCCTCCAACTCTGTTTTGATTTAGTCCCTATCCTCCCCTTCACTGTTTTGATCACACAGCACTGCCCTTTGATGTGAAGGGCAGTGCTTGTCACTGGCCACCCGGGTGTTTTCCTATCTTCCTGGTGGTGGAAATTGAATAAAGATTGGTGCACTTTGTGTCTTTCACTGTGTCTCACACCTGCACACACACACAATGGGTGCTGGGGGAAAAAAAATAATAAGCACTACCGCAGTTAGGTGGTAGTGTGGGGGTTAAAGGAAAAAAAAATAAACAGAAGCGTTAAGCACTACCGCAGTTAAGCGGTAGTGTGGGGGTTAATAAAAAAAATTTAAGAGAAAAGAAAAAAAATACAAATAGGAGTGTCTCCCCCTCCAACTCTGTTTTGATTTAGTCCCTATCCTCCCCTTCACTGTTTTGATCACACAGCACTGCCCTTTGATGTGAAGGGCAGTGCTTGTCACTGGCCACCCGGGTGTTTTCCTATCTTCCTGGTGGTGGAATTTGAATAAAGATTCGTGCACTTTGTGTCTCTCACTATGTCTCACACCGACACACACACACCATGGTGCTGGGTAAAAATAAGCACTACCGCAGTTAGGTGGTAGTGTGGGGGTTTAATTTTTAAAAAAAAGGAAAAAAAAAGAAAAAATAAAGAAACAGGGAGAAAGGGCAGTGTTTGTCACTGGCCACCCGGGTGTTTGCCTATTGTGAGTGTATGTGCAAGGACTCTCCTTGAAGGGGACTATCCCTGGACTAGCTGCCCTACAGAGAAAAAAAAACAAATAGGAGTGTCAGAGGTTCTGTTCATTCTGACAGCTAGCTCTGAGGGACTTAGTTCAGTGTCAAGACCTTTCCACAAGTCAATAAAGGGTGATTTGGTGATGGTATACTGGCCTCTGTGGAGTTATTTCAGGTAGGGTTGCCAACTGTGACGAAATATACTCCTGGAGGTTATCACATGATTTGTCTCCAACCCCCAGCCATTGGTTGGCCAATCCTTGCAAAGCACTGCCTTCCTGCAGCAATTGGAAAGCAGAGAGATTCATTCCCCAATTGGTGCCAGACTGAAAATAGAGGCTTTTCCTCCCAGTTTCAATATTTTTGCATCTAGTACAGACTGTCCCTGGTTGTAAATGGGTTCCATTCATGAGTTTCTGTTTGCAAATCCATTTGTATGCTATTTGGAACACAATGCAGGATAAAGTAGATATTTGTAAATACAGGAAATTTTAAATATGTTGGATCTTTAAAGTTACATCCTTGTATGGAATCAGATTTCTAAGTATAAGCATTCATAAGTCAGATATCATAAATCAGGGACTACTCATAAAAAGAAACATTCAAAGAAAATTACAAAAAACACAATCTTTTAATGTTGCAATGAATTTTCTTCAAAGTTGCACTCAGCAGACATCAAGAGGCCTCGGGAGAAAGTGAGAACATAGCATTGAGATCGAGGCTCATCCTTGATCAGATTGAATGCAGCGCAGTTTTGAAGAGCCAAATGCCTACTCCTGTTCTTAGTTTCTACGTCTCAGTGTCCTGTAGGTTAATAACTGGAGGGTTAGCAATTCACATTAGGAGAGGGGAGAATCAACTAACTAGCACTGTGATTCTTCTGGTATTCTAAACATGAGCTTAATTAAAAATCAAAAATGATTTTGCATTTGCAGACAAGTGTTTACTTTGATTCTAAATCTTCAAGTTTGCTAATTCTATCCTATTTATCCACTATTAATACAGAGAGAATGGATTCACGAACATGCAGGGAGATCAGTCAGAATTAAAGGCGAATGTTTAAAACGTTTTGTATTCAGTTTTCAAATAGACAGATTTTCATTATATTAGAAATTGGTTAATCCAACCCATTATTATATCTTTGTTCACTGGATATTTCTTATGTATAATTTAAAAATTGCAATGGGATTACAGTTGATTCATAACCACATGTTATTACAATTATATGGTTTAGAAGATTGTTATGTTTTGAGACTGTGTCTTTAATTTACGATAAAAAGAAGTCAGGCAGATAAAAAGTTTGCCCAACACCAAACCTGGGTGTTTTAATTGTTAGAAATTAAAGGGGATTCAGGTTATTTTACTGACAAGACAGTACAAGGTAATTATGCTTGGAGACAATGGCAGCAGCTTGTGTGCTAACAGTGAGTGTGACTATGAGTGTCCAAAGTCTCAGAAAAAAAGTTGAAGATGTTGGGTTATAAACAGTTGTGCTTTAAACTTACCATTTTTATAATTCTCTGATTCCCCTTGGCTTGTCCATCATCTGCAAAACGCAGTTCAGGAATATTGTGCATATCATCTACAAGAGGCATGTAGCAAGTCACCAAGGTTCTCCTGGTGGCACAAACCACAAACTCTACTATCTAGAAAGATCAGTCATGACTTGGAGATGCTGGTGTTAGAGACTGGAGTGTGCAAAATTACAAATCACACAACACCAGGTTAGAGTCCAACAGGTTTAATTGGAAGCACTAGCTTTCGGAGCACTGCTCCTTTGTCAGGTGAAGGAGTAGCGCTCTGAAAGCTAGTGCTTCCAATTAAACCTGTTTGACTCTAAGCTGGTGTTGTGTGATTTTTAACTTAGAAAGATCAGAGCAGCACATGCAAAGGAGTATCCCCAAGTGACACCTCATCCTGATTTGATACTATTCCTTCACTGTTACTGGGTTAAAAATCCTGAAATTCCTTTCCTAACAGCACTATGACTGTACTTGCATCGAATAGACTGCAGTAGTGTCAAAGATGGAAGCCAACATCCTATGAAAGGATGAAAAAAACGGTTGTGCTCTGGAATTTAAAGTAAAAGTTGCATACAGAAATAGTGCTTAATCAATATTGAATTCAGCTTGCTACAGTAAAATGTCTTCAAGTGTGACATCTTGTCATGTCCTCCATTAATTAATTCACTGGAAGTTTAAATGTTTAAAAGTTATTGGTCTCCAGATATTATATGCAAAAAGCAAACTCTGTGTGTAAACAATGGTCTTTGTGTGCAGTACTTATCAGATCTTCATTGCTCTGTGCAACTTCATGTCTGGACATCCTGTGAAAATGCTTACATGCAGAATTAAAACTGAATTGATTCAAATTCCTAACATTATCAGCTCTCAAGTCCAACTTCTACGTATTAAATAAATTAGTTCAACAGGCATAATGAAAACCCCTCCTGTTTCTTTGATCAGCTTGGAACATCTAGAAAACATTCTTTTCTAAGGCATTGCAAATTGCCCTCTATTACTATTTCCCCCAGGTATTTTTTAAAAGAAATGTTCATGGAATGTGGCTGGGCCAGCATTTATTGCCCGACCTTAACTGTTCTTTGAAAAATAATGGTGAGTCACTTTTCAACCACCGCAATCCATTTGGTGTAGGCACATTCACAGAGCTGTTAGGGAAAGCAACACTAAAGGAATGACGATATTTTTCCAATTGAGGACGGTGAATGGCTTGCAAGGGAACTTCCAGGTGATAAAATTCCTATGTATCTGCAGTCCTAATCCTTCTAGATAATAATGGCCATGGGTTTGGAATATGCTTTTAAACTTCCAGTGAATTAATTAATGGAGGACATGACAAGATGTCACACTTGAAGACATTTTACTGAATTATTGCTGTGCAACTTGTAAATGGTACGCAGGGTGAATACTGTGCAACATAGCATTCTGTTTTGACACCATCACCTTGATGAGAAAGTGAGGTCTGCAGATGCTGGAGATCAGAGCTGGAAATGTGTTGCTGGAAAAGCGCAGCAGGTCAGGCAGCATCCAGGGAACAGGAGAATCGACGTTTCGGGCGTAAGCCCTTCTACCATCACCTTGATAACTTGTTAATACAGAGGAACCTCGATTATTTGAACGAGATGGGCGGGGACAATTTCGTTCGGGTAACTGATTATTCGGTTAATTGATTTCCTCTGGGGCTCGGACTTTTCTGTGAAGTTTGCTCCTCGTTCAGGAGACAAGGCAGCAGCACACTGCGCACGAGCCCCCGCCTCCACCCCCGTCCCAAACCCGTGCCCGCCCCCCCCAACCCCGTCCACCCCCACCCTGCCCCCAACACTGTCCGTACCCCAAACCCTGTCCGCCCCCCAATACTACCCCCACTCCACCCACAACCTCATCTGCCTCCATCCATCTCTCCATCCACCCCTGCCCCTGCCCGCCCCCAACCCTGTCCAACACTGCCCTCACCTGCCCCACCCCCCCATCCACCCCCACCTACCGTCCAACCCCAGTCTGCTACCCCCCTCCCCAGGCAGCCGGACTGGACACCAACAGTAAGACTGCTGCTGCCTTTGGGGGGTAAGTCTCCAAATAGCGCACACACCTTTTTACTGCAACTTTTTGACAGGTTCCACCTTTGCCCTGTACAGGACAATGTTGGAGAGATTATCTGGGGAAGGGGGTTTAGGATACACCCCTGTGTAGAACTCCTGGGAAAGTGTGGGGAGAGGGAGAGCGGGATGGTGGTCAGTCATTTGGAGATGGTGCCTGGACTCCTATCGATGTCCAGGACTGTTCTTGGCAGCATTTCAGTGAGCCAAGTTCATTTTTAGTCATTCTATCTGTAAACAAAAGATGCGATCAGGGTTGATACAGCTCTTTGACATAATGTTTCTATCAGGACCTTGAGATCCCCTTCGGATAATCTGAACTTTGGATACTTGATATTCGAATAATCAAGGTTCCTCTGTATCACTTTACCTTTATTAGTTTGTATAGATTTGGTTTACTTGTTACATTGGTTAGACTCTTGTCATGTGACTTATATCTTTCATGTCATCCCAGCTATTTGGTTTATCTCTAGTATCACTTTATTGTTGACTATTAATAATAATCCTTCTGCCGCAATTAATCAGATCACAGGTCATCCCTTCACTTGCTATTCAGCTGTTGACATTTTACTCACACTGTCTGACACTTTTGATCACCTGCAAAGACTTGTTATTCAGTCTGTCAACACTCAACTCACACCATTTTGTATTATCCTTTGACATTCTTAATTACCCGGAATTATCTTGCAATGATTTCTCTGCCCATAAATTCTGTGTCTGTGTGCTTCCCTCCACTTCACCTGACAAAGGAGCAGTGCTCTGAAAGCTTGTGATTTAAAATAAACATGTTGGACAATAATCTGGTGTTGTGTGACTTCTGACCTTGTGTATCAGTGGTTAATAGAAGAGCTGAATATTATTTAAACAGAGAAAAACTGTAGAAAGCTGCAGAAGAGAGAGAATTGGGGGTCTTGCTCCATGAATCACAAAAAGCTAGCAAAAAGTCTTGCTAATAGCGTACATGGCCACAGCCTGAAAACTGTGAACCGTTTTAAGACCATCTTCTAAGGCGAGATATGCTGGAATCAGAGGCAGTTTACTCAGCTGATCCCAGATATGGACAGAATCTATTTTTAATTCATTTTGCGGGATATGGGTGCCGCTGGCTGGGCCAGCATTTTATTGCCTATCCCTTGTTGCCCTTGAGAGGTGGTGGTGAGCTGCCTTCTTGACCGCTGCAGTCCACCTGCTCTGGGTTGACCCACAATGCCATTAGGGAGAGAATTCCAGGATTTTGCCACAGCACCAGTGAAAGAACAACAATGTATTTCCAAGTCAGGGTGGTGAGTGGCTTGGAGGGGAACTTGAAGGTGGTGGTGTTCCCATGAATCTGCTTCCCTTGTCCTTTTAAAAGGAAGGGGTTGTGGGTCTGGAAGGTACTGTTTGAGGATCTTTGATGAATTTTCTTATGAGAAGAATTTGAGTAGCTTAGGCAAGAACTCAGAGTCATAGACTCATGCTGCATGGAAATAGAACCTTCAGTCCAACTCGTCTGTGACATCCAGACATCCCAATCTGACCTTGTCCCCATTTGCGAGCATTTCGCCCATATCCCTTTAAACCCTTCCCATTCATATACCCATCCAGGTACCTTTAAAATGTTGTAATTGTAACTGTACCAACCTCCACCACTTCCTCTGGCAGCTTGTTCTTTATATGCACCAACCTCTGCGTTACCCCTCAGGTCCTTTTTAAATCTTTCCCCCCTCACCGTAAAACTATTCCCTCTAGTTTTAGACTCTCCCACGCTAAGAAAAAAACACCCTATCCATGCCCTCATGATTTTATAAACCTCTTTTAGGTGACCCCTCAATCTTCAGTTTGGAACAATAACAACTTTATTGAAAAATAAATGATTCTTGGGAGGCATGACAAGGTAGATGCTGAAAGATTATTCTCCCCTGTGTGACAGTCTACATACAAGGGGTTATCCAGTTAAGACAGAGACCAGGAGGAATTTCTTCTATCAGAGTGTGGTGAATGTATGGAATTCTTTATAGCAGTAGGCTGTATAGGTTGGGTCGTTAAGTGTATTTAAGGCTAAGACAGTTAAGATTTTTATCAGGAAGTGAATTATGGGTTATGGGGAGAAGGATTGTGCACACTCCTGTTAACTGAGGGTCACACTGGTTCCTAGCAAGAAAGAAGTTGAAACTCCTTGTGAAGATCTCAATGCCAGCAAAATCAAGGAACTCATTATTGACTTGCGGCGGGATGTTACTCATGCCCTCCTACAGATTAACAGCACAGAGGTGGAACGGGTGGAGAGTGTCAAACTCCTGGGAGTGGTTATCCACAAGTTTTCTTGGACTCTTCATGTGGATGCACTGGTTACAAAGGCCCAACAATGTTTCTTCTTCCTCAGGCAGCTGAGGAAATTTGGCATGACAGCGAATACCCTTGCCAAGCTTTATAGGTGCGCCATCAAGAGCATTCTGTCTGAATGTATCACTACCTGGTATGGCAACTGTACCATTCAAGATCAGAGATGGTTACAGAGCGTGATGAACTCAGCCTGGACAATCGCAAAGGCCAACCTCCTATCCATAGAATTCACCTACCAGGCCCGCTGTCAAGGAAAGGCTGCCAGCAATCTGAAAGATCCATCCCACCCTGGCAGTGTTATTCTACAATCTCTACCACTGGGGAGAAGGTACAGAAGACTGAACACCAGCCACTTTCGAAACAGTTGCTACCCTACCATTGTTAGAATACTAAATGGACTCGCAAGCACTTAATATTCGCCTGTATCTGCATTTTTGTTTTTGCTGCTGTTTATCTATTATTTGCTTACCTATGCTACTTAACTCTGTGATCTGCCTGTGTTGCTTGCAAGACAAAGCTTTTCACTGTGCCTCAGTACACGTGACAATAAATTCAATTCAATTCAATTCAGGACGTAGGTTTGCTCGCTGAGCTGGAACATTCATTTCCAGATGTTGCATCACCCTGCTAGGTAACATCTTCAGTGGGCCTTCAGGTGAAGCACTGCTGACAATTTCTGTTTTGCCTGGAGGCCCACTGAAGATGTTACCTAGTAGGGTGACAAAACGTCTGGAAATGAACCTTCCAGCTCAGCGAGCAAACCTACATTCAGAACCTCAACCTGAGCTACAAATCTTCTCAAAACTTGCTCAATTCAATTCAGATGAGCTTAAAAAGGATAGAAAAGGTAAAATGTAGATTCTCAATATTTAACTTTCATTGTCTGAATTTAATATCAGAGACATTTCATGCACTAAAACAGTTTTGCAAAGGAAGAAACATGGGCCAAAAATGGCTACTGTGATCACCTGACCACAGACTGTATCAAGCTTTGTGTAAGTAGCATAAGATAAACAACTTCGGAGCTTTAGATGCTGAAATCTGTGCTGAAAACAAAAAGTTCTTGAAATCAGAACAGGTCAGGCAGCATCTGTGGAGAGATAGCAAGCTAATGTTTCAAATCTGGATGACTGTTCTTCAGAGCTCAGGTTATATCGGAGCTAAGATATAAACAACTATCTGAGGTGAAATTAACATTTTCGCGAGGCATTGCACTTCAAATTTGTATTTCTTGCGTAATTCATACTTGTGTAATAAGTTCACATTTGGCAATGGAAGGTTGTCTTGGAGTATCCAGCTTCTAGGGACAATGGAGCTAGACTCAGCAATACACAAATGCACTTGATTTCAGCGATCACTTTTGAGCAGCAGGAAAAATACAGATTGATAACAGCTTGCCTGGATGAGTTCAGCTCTGACAACACCCAAGAAGCTTGATGCCATCTCGGACAAAGCAGCCCGCTTGATTGATTCCAAATCCAAAAGGATCCACTCCCTCCAACACCATCGCAGTAGCAGCAATGTGTACAATCTACAAGATGCACTGCAGAGATTCACCAGAGATCCTCAGATAGCACCTTCCAACCCATGACCACTTCTATCTAGAAGGACAAGGGAAGCAGATACATGGGAACACCACCACCTTCAAGTTCCCCTCCAAGCCACTCACCATCCGGGTTGGAAGTATATTGCCATCCTTCACTGTCACTGGGTCAAAATCCTGGGATTCCCTCCCTAACAGCATTGTGGGTCAACCCACAGCAGGTGGACTGCAGTGGTTCAAGGCAGCAGCTCATCATCACCTTCTTAAGGGCAACCAGGGACCGGCAGTAAATGCTGGCCAGCCAGCGATGCCTGCAGCCCACAAATGCATTTTTCAAAAAGAAAGGACTGAAAGTTTCTGTCTCTCTGTTTTGTCTTCATCATCTTGCAATCAATGCTCAGTGGACAAGCAAGTCAGTGAAACAACCGTTCCCCAAGCACTCAAGGAAATGTAGTGGTTTTATTGCATGCTAGGATCCCAACCATCAATCCAATAACTGTTGTCTCAAGTCAAAACTTAAAACCTCCAAGAATCTAAGGACTTTTAAACTGCATTATCTTTATTCTTCACATTTTTATGAGGTACACTCTCCTTTTTTAAACTTTATACTTGCGTTTGTGTGTGCATTTGATGCCACATTTTACTATTTTCCCTCGGTAAGTAATAAAATTCCTTTCTTACATTCAGGAAATTGCTTAATTTTAACAAGTACCACATTTTAATTGATGTGCAATTGCCATTTGTTAAACAGAGATAAAGAAAATACTTGTTACTAGCAACTAAGAGGGGCTGAAAAGAGGGAAACCCTCCATTTCACTTGGGGTCATAACAATTTGGCCATTTCCACCAGATTGTCTGTGTCTTTTACAATGTGCTTAAGTTTTATGTTGTTTGCCAACTTTGAAATTACAGTCAGTTCTATTATAACACGTTAGTTCCATTCTTGTGCCTCACATTATAAGAAAATCATGCAATAGCCGCACCATTTAAAATAATGGGGCTGGAATCATGTAATAGCCAATGCAGATAAGGAAAGTTTGCGTTCTATAAATTCATCAATTGCGTTAAAGCCAATTCACCTTGAAGAAATGTTTGTTATAGCAGAATTGACTGTACACTCCGTATACTGAAGTCCAGGTTATTAACATAAATCTAAAAGTTGTGTGACTCTAGTAACAGCCAGTGTAAAACACCTGCATTCTGTGAAATACCTTTCATCACTACTCCCTTTCCCTTTACCATAGCTGTATCCATTGTGCCACTATTCCTTTAATCCCATGGGCTCTGACCTCACTAACACTCTATTACCTTTGGATTTTATGTACCAACAGTTTGTTATCTCGACACTACTATTAATGGAATGTTGAGTGTAGCTACATGATTACAACACCCATGTAACTATAGGTTTTCACAACCCATAAGCTTATAAGCTTGGCTGCTGTTGAGCTGTCGGCTTTCATTTGAAGTTCTTAGAAGTTAACCACCTCTCTGCGTTGGGATGCATGAATACAGCTCCATTCTTAAGATTTCTCTTCACATTGTACACAGTCTGAAAGGATTTGTTACCAAACTGCCTAGGCCATTGATGGACATATCACTATGTCTGTCAGATTAAATACATGCACATTCAACGAAGAATTTCCTTCAAAGCATACTTCATGTAAGCCAAGATATGAAGGTGTGTTTTGCAGTGGAGCAGACCTGTGTTGTTTTAAATACATTTATTGAAACAACAACTGCCTGAGATTTACCTGAGGCAGATTGATGACAAGACTACAGTGAGTGTTCAATGGAATTTGGAGTAGAATCTTTGCCCTGCACCTTATTCTTACTGGCAGCTGTCATGGTTCTTGCCCAGCACCATCCTGCCCTCAAGCGATTTTCTCAGGCATGGAATCCAGTTGAAAGGGTAGCCAATCGAGCTAAATTCAAAACTAATTCTCAGCGGCAGACTAGAATTTTGCAAAGCCTGGTAGCGTCAGGAGCACAGCAGCTGCCCAAACATTGAGGTTGCTGGTGGTGGTGGTGGCGGGTGTTCCAGTTCTTCAAGCCAGTCCTGAAGTCACCAACATAGTTGGCCATATTTGCTGAAGGGACAGCTCCATCTTGAGTCATCCATTTACAACATAGTCTGCAACTCTAGGCTGGCAGGGCAATTTGTTGGCCCAAAGCTTCAGGAACTTGCCCACCCTCTTATTTGCAAGCAAACTCTCTGCCCACTAACCGAGCTATCAAAGGGGGCATACAAACATACAAAATACAAAGAGAACTAGATCATTCTGCTCCATTAGCCTACTCCCCCATTTAACAATTCCACAGCTGATCTGCTTGTGTTTCAATTTTCACATTTATGTCTACCCCCATAACTTTGATTCACTTGCCTAACAAGAATCTATCCACGTGCACAATAAAATGTTCAATAACCCCATCTCCCCTGCGTTCACCATGAGGAGAAGAGTTCCAAAGTCGCAAAACACTCTGAGAATAAAAAAATCTCAATATTTCTGTCATAAAAGGGTGGCTCACGATTTTAAAACTGTGCCCCTAATTCTGAGTTTATCCACTAAAGGAAACATCCTTTCCATGTCCACCTTGTCAAAGGCCATTCTGGTTCTTATATATTTCAATCAAGTCACCTCTCACTCTTACAAGCTCTAATGGAAACAAGCCCAGACTGTCCAACCTATACTTGTGATACGACCCCCTCAATGTAGATATCAATCCAGTAAACCTCCTCTAGACTGAACCTTCACTTTAATTACATCCTCCCTGTGGTACAGTGATAGTCTCCTTACCTCTAGCCCAAAAGACCCAGGTTCAAGTCCTATCTGCTCCAAAAAATGTTTAAGAGATATCTGAACAGATTGAATAAAATTGTCTATTCCTACAAAAAGGAGACCAAAAAAGCAAATAATATTTGAAATGGGTTTCTTAAATGCCCTCTACAACATTCTTACTTCTATGTTCAATACCTCTTGTAATAAAGGACATCATCCTATTATCCTAACTGACCTGTGTTGTACCATTTCCATAGAATCCCTATAGTGTGAAAACAGACTATTTGGCCCAAAATGTCCACACTGACCCTCTGAAGAGTATCCCACCCAGAACCAATCCCCTACATTTACCCCTGAGTAATGCACCTAACCTACACATCCATGAACACTATGGGAAATTTAGCATAGCCAAATCACCTAGCCTGCACATCTTTGGATTGTAGGTGGAAACCAGAGCACCCGGTGGAAACCCATGCAGACACAGGGAGAATGTGCAAACTCCACATGGACAATTACCTGAAGCTGGAGTTGAACTTGGGTCCCTGGTGCTGTAAGGCAGCAGTGCTAGCCACCATGCCACTGTACCAGTACACTAACTTTTCATGACTCAAGCACTAAAACTGCTAGATCCTTTTGCACCTTACAATTCTGGAAGTGTGTTCCAATTCAGTAATATTCCATTTTTTCAATCTTCCTGCCAAAGTGAACTTCATATTTTTCTACACTAATTTCCATCTGCCGGATTTTTGGCCACTCACTCAACTTATCTACAACCTTCTGCGAACTGTTATTTTGTCTTTACTTTTCAGCAGGGATCCTGGGTGCAGGGGCTGAGGGGAGGTGTATTTGAGAGAACGTATCGTAAATTAAGGGGCCAGTTTAACAGTTACCCAGAAATTAGGCGAGGTTTCCAGATGCAGGAAATTGCCTATTGGAATTTTCAATTTCCTCAGCAATTCCGATAAAATCTGCTGCATCTGGGATTCCACTGGGTCCTGTCATACAACTCCAGTCTGCATTGCTCTGACAACAATCTAGCCATTGGAATAAATGTTGTCGGAACTCTGTCCATGTCAATTTCAAAGCCATTTATCTTCCAATTTTTGTGCAGACAAATAATATCTTTCTGTCGCACCAGTTCTGAGATAATAAATCAAAAACTCTTACAAAGAAATGAAAATCTCCAAGCCAATTATCACAGCAGATCCTTTCTGTTTAACTCTTGTGTTATGAAATTATTAATGCCTCAGCACACTTCCTTTATCATTTTAAAAATCACACAACACCAGGTTATAGTCCAACAGGTTTAATTGGAAGCACACTAGCTTTCGGAGCGACGCTCCTTCATCAGGTGATTGTGGAGGGCTCGATCGTAACACAGAATTTATAGCAAAAATTTGCAGTGTGATGTAACTGAAATTATACATTGAAGAATTGATTGTCTGTTAAGCCTTTCATCTGTTAGAATACAGTGATAGTTTCACTTCTTTCATGTGTAAATCACAAAACCCTTTTTTTTAAAGTTGCATTCTCGGGTTAGCTGTTAACAATGGTGATAGCTAGACAATGTGTTGAAGATGTTAGCCCCCTGTGTTCTCTGTCTATGACCTGATGTTTAGATTGATTCCAATCTAAAAAGTGAATTAACAGAGTTTTACATAAATTCATGCAGTTTTTGAGCTCAGAGTTCGACATGAATCTATGTGGTTTTTGAGCAAAGTGCAATGTAACTTTGTACCAAAAAAATTCACCACACACAATATATATGTGTGCATGTGGGTCTTTGTCTGTCTGTGTGTGGGTCTGTCTGGGGTGGGGGTTGTGAGTGTGAGAAAGTGTGTGTGTGTGAGAAAGTGTGTGTGTGTGTAGTGAGTACAGAGTGTCTTAAGTCTGTGAGGGGGTGCATCATGTTTATCATTTCAGTTCACCTAAAGCTAATCGTGTACTGCGGACTCAATAGTACACAATACACCACATGTCTATAGGCAGTAGCTCGTTCTCCATAGCGTATATATCCATGACAGTCATAACAAAACTTTCTGCCAAGAAGGAGAGAGCTGGTTGAAACTGAATATGTATTACAGAGCACCCACGACATGGGAAACTAATGATAAAACAAAACTGAGTGAATAGAGGTCTCCTGAGACAATTGGCTGAATTTTTTCAAACTCATGGAGGCGTCATAATCATAAAATCCCTATAGTGTGGAATCAAGCCCTTCATCCCAACAAGTCCATACCAACCCTCCAAAGAGTAACCCACCTAGACACATTCCCCTACCCTATATTTACCCCTGGCTAATGCACCTAACCTACACATTCCTGAATTCAATGGGCAATTTAGCATGGCCAAATTACCTAACTTGCACATCTTTGCTTTGTGGAAGCAAACCAGAGCAAACCAAACAGACACAGGGAGAATGTGCAAACTCCACACAGCCAGTTGCCCAGACTGGAATCAAACCTGGGTCCCTGGCTCTGGGAGGCAGCAGTGCTAACCACTGAGCCACTATGCTGTCAATGCCAAAGAGCTCTCACACTGACCTGCTTGCCTCAGTATCTGCTCAACTCACCATGGAGTTGGTTAACCTGATAGCATTGGATTGGACTTGCCCTTCTATTATCTGTCCACCGTCCTTCATTAGACAGAGATTCTCAAAGGATGGCCTTCAGGAAGATGCTGACAGGAGTCAAGAGCTAGTTCTAGGTTCCTAGAACTGGAACTGAGCACCACTTCAACATCATGACCCATCCGGAAAACTCCAGCGTATATCAGAGTAGTGGTAATAATCAAGTTGCTGAGAACATGTTCCATGTTAGTGATTCATCAGGTAGGGATGAAAAAGATTTAGTGACATAACAGAAAGTTGAGCTAACCTTAACTCTCATCAACCTATGCCAAAGTAGAAAATTTTGCAAGGCGTTTAAGATTTTTCCAAATGCCAAAAATATTGAGACAATCTAAATTTAGATATCTGCAACAGTCCTCTTGAAAATAAAAAAAACTTAATTGAAAGTGCTCGATAAGTCATGGACCAGCCAGCGACACCCAGATCCCACAAGAGAATTTTTTTTAAAAACTAGAATATGGAAACGGGAGGAAGAAATTCAATCCTTTCAGGCTGTTTGACTCTTCTAGATGATTGTTAACTTCATTAACACCTTTGTTAAGTTTGAACAAAAGTTTGAACTTTGTAAATTATAATCTCAAGCTCAGTCAATGGTAGACTTCAGGCAAATTGCAGAGATTTGAAAATAAGCCAAGCATAATCTTGCCAGCAGACCTAAGTAAAAATATATTTCAGGATACATATCGCAAAATATCATTACCCTTTCATTACTCAGGCAGTTTATGGGCTCAATGGTGTTGTGTTGCCTGATGTTGACCAGACATCTAACTGTGCTTTCAATTAGCCTCACTATCACTGACCCAGGGAGATCAAAGTCAGCTTGTGATCAGTATACAGTTATCAGAGCATTTCTAATGCTGTCGAATGAGGGCAAAACTGGATGAGGCTGTGATGATCCCACGGTCCAATATCTTGTACAGGTTCATCATACCTCAGCAATTACAATGCTTTTAAGAAAGCAAAGGGAAAGAATTGAAGGAGAAAATAAATCAAGGCAGCTTCCACCTTCTCAAAGGCAACAAGGGATGGGCAATAAGTATTGGACCAACCAGCCAGTGACATCCAGGTCCCACAAGTGAATTCACAAAAAAGCTAGCATATGGAAAGAGGAGGAAGAAATTCAGTCCTTTCAGACTGTTCCACCCTTATAGATGATTGTTAACTTCATTAACAACTTTGTTCCTCAATGCTCTCATATCAACAACTCATGTCTATGCAACTACCTGAACCTAATAAAATGGCCAAGACACTTCACAAGCACATCATAAAATAAAAAGGACGCTCAGTCACATGAAGTGATATCAGGGTGACCAAAAGCTCTGTTCTTCCAGCCTTCTGCCTGTCTACTTTGGATTCCAGCATCTGCAGTTTTGTTTTATCTCTATCGAAAGCTTGGAAGGGGCAGGTTTGAAAGATTTTCTTAAAGAAGGCAAGTTAGATAGAGAGGCAAGGAGGCTTGGAAAGGGAATCACAGAACTCAGGACCTCAACAGCACAAGGTACAGCCACCAATAATGAGGGAATTAAAATCAGGGATCCTCAACGCAGCCAGAATTAGATGAGATGTGCAGCTTTTTTAGTGACTATAGGGCTGTTACAGAGGTAGACAGGGTAGACACTGGATGCATTGAAATTTAGAGGTCTTGAACGAATGGACATGAATTTGGAAGATACCAAACGTTGATCAATGTTAATGATTAAAATTTTAATTAGTTTCACCTTTGGAGAGAACATTCCAAGTTTCCCCTTCTTAATTCACTCTTAAATGACCTTTCTCTAACTTCATGATTATATCCCTTCATTCTTAACATCCCAATTAGGGTAAATAGTTTTTCTGTGTCTGGATCCTTTCATTGGAATTATCAAGATGTATTGTTCCTTAAATGTTATTTTCAGTTCCATTTTGAGACAATGAATTCAAACTAATTATAGACTGGCTCTTAGCAGCTGTTTAGAATGGAAGTAAAACAACAAAACAACTGCAAAGAAGTAGATGGCATTGAGTGCTCCAAGGTTCAGGAAGAGAAAGTTTAACCAATCAAAGACTCATTTAACATGAAAAAGTGTCACATTTTGAAATCAAAAGGTCACGTATTGGACAGCTACCACAGATTCCTTTCTACACTAATCTGCCCAGCACATTTATCAACCTTTTCCTTACAGTGGTGTTATTGTGAAGCTTTCTAAAGATTATAATATTTAATGATGGTACGCATTTATCTTGAATTAATTCCACCATGAATTAAGGCAAATATCAGTCTTTTAAGTACACAATAAGAATTCTGAGGAAATATTTCAGTTGTTAAGACATGTACTACTGAATGACCTTTATGCATTTAGTAAATACATTTGCTTTTTCTGACCTGCTTAATCTGTGAAACTACTTAACACAATTTAAAATAAATTGCCCTCTGTAGGTCTAGGCCAAAGTCTAAAAGAAGATGTAAAACCAGTGACCAGAGGAAGACATTTACTTCACTGAGTTTCCTCCTAAGGCTTAAGTACAATAACCAGGAAATTCCTGAAGATCCTTAAGTGTAAATGCAGCCAACATTATGACCTCTAAAGTCAGGGGAGGCCAACCCTGTCAGAAATGTCAGGAACAGCTTACTTATTATAGAGACAATCTGCCACTTCTTACTGATCAGACCCCTAAAATACTGTGGCCAGTGACATCTGGATGTTCGAGTTGTGTGGATGCCAGGAGTGACTGCTGCAGTTCCATTGTTTCCTGGGCATCCTGGCCCATGTGATTGACTGGATTCATGGCAGGTATTAGTTGAAGGGCTGCCATAGCAACAGCCACAGAGAGGGCAGCTTGTGCTGCTCGCCATTTTTACACTCATGGGGCTGGGACTCATTGCTCACAAAAATTAACAGAAAGACAGTGAAGCCTTTGAAAGCTCCAGTTCGCATTCTCCAAGAATCTGTCAAAGGTGGCAGGCTGCTTTTCCAAGGCAAAGAGGAACTTTGAGCCGGCATTCTGCGTGGCAACACTTGAAGCTTCCACCATAGTTAGAAGGCTGATGACACTGAGCCCTTTTAGCTTTAGAGATGACTACACCTCCACTGTGCTGTGCAAAGTGCTGGTGCCATGCAAAATGTAAGTTCAAGGTTGAAAGCATGTTCCTTCACACTTTCAGCTCTTGTTTTGATTTCCTTGACAGTCTTTACAATGATTGGTGTAATGATTGGTTTGTGGACGTTGAACCATTTTCTTTTCATTGTTGAGTGTCTTAAATCCACAACTCTATTGTGCTCAGTAAAGCAAGAAAAAGAACTTGAGCCTTCACAGAGAGGTCTCATGGACTGTCTCTGGAATCAAGACCTGTGCTGGTTATTTCACCATATGTAAAGCCCTCTGCTTCACAATGAAAATGACCAGTGTTTGAACTAAGTTTGCAGATGACACCAAAATTGAAGGTGTGATGGACAGCTAATACAGTTACCTCAGAGTACAGTGGGATCTTGATCTGATGGCCGATGAGTGGCAGATGGAGCTTAATTTACACAGATGTGAGGTGCTGCATTTTGGAAAGGCAAAACAGGGCAGGGATTATGCACTTAATGCTAAGGTCCTGTGGAGTGTTGCTGAACAAATACCTTAGAGTGCAAGCTCATAGTTCCATGAAAGTGGAGTGTCAAGTAGATAGGATAGTGAAGAAGGCATTTGATACAATCTTCTTTATTGGTCAGTACATTGAATATAGAAGTTTGGAGGTCATGTTGTGGCTGTACAGGCCATTGGTTAGGCTAATTTTGGAATACTACGTGCAATTCTGGTCTCCTTGCTATAAGAAGAATGTTGTGAAAGGATTCAGAAAAGATTTACAAGGATGTTGCCCAGTTTGGAAGGTTGGAGCTGGAGGGAGAGGCTGAATAGGCTGAGGATTTTCCCTGAAATATCAAAGGTTGAGGGGTGACCTTATAGAGGTTTATAAAATGATGAGGGGTATGGATAGGCTGAATAGAAAATGTATTTTTCCCGGGGCAAACTATCCTTGCTGAGTCCAAAATTAGAGAGCATAAGTTTAAGGTGGGAGGAGAAAGATCTAAAAGTGTCAAATTTTTCATGCTGAGGATGGTGTGCTTATGGAATGGGCTGCTAGAGGAAGTGGTGGAGGCTGACACAATTACAACATTTAAAAGTTGGATAAATGAATAGGAAAGGTTTAGAGAGATAAAGGGCCAAATGCTGGCCAATGGGACTGGATTTATTTAGGATATCTGATGGGCATGGATGAGTTGGATCGAAGGATGTGTTTCCATGCTGAATGTCTCTATGACTTTATAGTGTTCAACTCATTTCTGCTCCATCAGCAAGAATACGTGCTTCACCAATTTCCATTTCTGTCTCACCTCATTTCCTCCTGAAAACCTCATCCATATATATGTTAACTTTAGACTCAACAATTTCAAAGTTGTCTTGGCTGGCCTCTCCCACTTCACCCTCTGCAAGCTTCAGCTCATTCTATACTCTTCTGCTTGAATTGTAATTTGTTTCAAGTCATCCACTACCATGTCACTTTCCAAATGACACTGGCTGCCAAAGCTTTGATTCTGAAAAACTGATTCTTGCTTTCAAGCTGTCAGATGGCCTTACCCTTCTTCATCTCTTGAACTTTCTCCAGCTCCACAACTCCAGATCTCTGCACTCCTCCAATTATGGTCCCATGTGCAACTCTAGTTCTGTTTGCTCCACTATAAGCAGCCATGCCATCAGATATCTAAACCTTAAGCTCTGGAATTCCCTCTCTAAACCTCTCAGCACTTTCCCCTCCTTTAAGATGTTAGTGGTGCTATCTAAATGTAAGTATGGCATTATTCAGAGGGAAGAGTGCTTAACGGTGCATATTCAGGAGGGTCCCCTGAAACTGAGAAAGATCTAGAAAAAAATCAAAAGCTAAAAGGTTAGGATGCAGATAAAGTTGGAACAAGTAGCAGTCTTGGGAATACAGCTTCAAATAGTGCAGTTGGCTGTATATTTGCAAAAATGAATGAATGTTAGAGGTAAGATGTAATCAGAGCTGAAAATGTGTTGCTGGAAAAGCGCAGCAGGTCACCAACACATTTTCAGCTCTGATCTCCAGCATCTGCAGTCCTCACTTTCTCCTCGTAAGATGTAATCAACCTGCTTCAGTTAGTTGTCAGCCTCAGCTTTCCCAATATCTAAAGGCCCAACCTGACCACATACGTCTTTTAAGCTGCTGAATGAAGCCATTGCCAACTCCTTCCCTTGTCAAAATCTCTCCCTTGCAATATGTGCTATCTCATCCAACTGAAAGAGAGTGAGTAGCTGTTTTTAAGTTAAAGGGAGATGGAATGTAGAATTGGTGCAAATAGTGCAAAAGAAGCAAGATGGAATGAGAATGGGCAGGTGCTGAATATATAACCAAGAATACACAAAGGGAGAAAGGAAGTTATCTAGTTCTAGAATGTGAAAAGAAAGATGGTGCTAACGTATGCAATGAAGGGAAGGAGGAAATAATTATTTTTGCAATGAGTAAGATAGATGAGGCAGTGTGTTCTTGTAACTGAGACTGTGATGGATGTGTGGGAGAAAATGCAGTTGCTAAGAGCTATGGGAAGGTAGTGAAAGAGTGTGGTGAATGGTGTAGTTAAGAGTAACTGAGAATCATACAATCCCTTGAGGTACTTCTTCACCTTTCTCCTTCTGAGGGAGTTACTGGTAGTACTCAATGCATGGAGATTTTAAAAATAAACCCCCAGCAGCTAGGCAGCAGGATCTCTGTATTTGTCCTGAATTACCCCACTAGGATCTTCAGGCAGCCCTCAGGAAAGTGAGGGATTAGGGCTGGAGATGTGTGAGAGAAGAGGTCTTCAACATATCCCTGATGACAACATCCCTTTACCTGCTGATAAGCAAAAATCAAAGTGGGGAATTTAACCTTATTTCAAGTAATCCATCAGCATTCAGATAGATCTCAATAGGCATGTCAGACATTATGTGTGACGCATGGACAAGCTGTTCAATTCCTGATACATTCAGGGGAACAAATTGTCAGTCAAAAGGAAATTAAGCTAAAGAGTTAACATTGATTGGATCTCAAGTTAATGCCATCATGGAAGCATTATCCCTGAACAAAACTCAGGGTAGTATGTTAATGCAGCTAGTTATATTAGCTGAGCCCATAACAACAACCAAAATAATAACTTTTATATGTAAAATTTACATTATGTGTATATACATAGCTATACATAATATATATATATATATCACATTTTTAATTAATTGAAACATCGCAATGTTTAGTCCCATTAACTGATGTCAAGAATGGTCTGAGATGAATTTCTTTTGCCATCAATCCTTCCTCATTTCAGATTGAACAATATTTAATGTAAAAATGTGTAGCACTATTTGCATTTTGCAGTTCCTTTTTCTTGAGTCAAAAATATTAATTTTCCACAGAAATCAGAGTAAAACGTACTCAGTAATCTTACTGGCTCACAAATTACACTTCGAGAGTAGTGTACAAACACTATCCTTCCATTTACCAAACTGTACTTGTTCGGTGCTATAAAATTAAGTGAAATTGTACTGCTTCTATGTAATTCAGCAGCGGTTCCGATGCATTTAACAGATCAACAGGAAATAAATTACTTCACAGCTTTTGAAAAACTCATGACCTAAATATTAAAAATGTAAAATCCATTTTCTCACCCTGCAGTTAATATTGTCAACCTGTGCAGACACCTGACGTAGCACTTTTTAACATAAGTTGCCACTAGCAACCTGCTCTAGGTGATGAACCTGCCAGAAACTCTCAAACTACAACAAAGCCCCTTTCATGACCGGCATATCAAGTTTGTGCCTGGTAATTTCATTCCAATTAAGTCTTGTTGATTTTCAAAGATTCTTTTGATTTTACAAAGTTTTGTCCTCAGATGTTGGAATTAACATTTGGGAGTTGGAGGTTCTCGTTATGTAAATAGATGCACAATGTTGAAAAGAGGAGAATTGGTTAGTTTGGATCAGTCTTCCATCAGTTCTGGGAAGGCTCAGGGAGTGTTCTTTGTCAAAGGCACTATATTAACTGTAGGAAAACGTAACAGATATAGCTACAGAATTGATGGTACGACACAGTTAACAACATTCAGTTATAGCATGAGAGGTGATTGTGAAATACTAATGCTATCAGATGCATCATTGCACACTGCTACACGCAATTTTGTGTTAGCAATGTCAATATAAAATAAAGGATACAATTTTACAAGGGAAGCAGGAGCAGTAGGGCCCAGATGCACACAGATCATCGAAAGTGGATAATTTGAGTAGGTAAAAAGACATAAATATCATGGGTTTTATAAGGAGGAACATTGCCTAAAATGCTGAGTAAAATCTTTAAACACACTGATTTATGCCCATATGGAGAAGGGTGCCCAATGCTATGCTGGGCACCGCACTGTGGGGAGGATTGTAAGACTTTGGATAGATGCAAAATGATAGGTGCAAAAAAATCTAGGGTTCAGGAACTTCAGTTCTGTGGATGGATTGGAGAATTGATTGAGAGGAGATTGAAAGAAGTGTTAAAAATCATTAGGGATCTGGAAAGAGTAGATGAGGAGAAACAGTTTCCATGAACAGAAGGGTTGAGAAACAGAGAACTCCAAGGTGCCTTACTGAGAAAGCAAAGATGACCTGAGATAAGAGATTATTAATCCAGTGCTTAGTTACGATCTGGAATGCATAGCCTGCAAATGTGTTGGATGCAAATTCTACCACAGCTTTCAAGGGGAAGTCGGGCAATTAGCTGAAGAGAAAGAAAATTGTCGAGCTAATGGAAAAGACAAGAGAGTGGGGTTATTGGAATTGCTCTTCTTGAGAGACAGCACAAAGTTGTTGGGTTGAATGCCCTCCTTCTATGTTGTCACCATTCTATGATGTAGTCAAATTAAAACAGGAGGACTGGACTGGACATAATAAAAGGTTCTTCTTTTTAACATATAAATAAAGTGCAGAGGTGCACAGATGCTCATTACTCAGCCATGCATTGCTTTCTCCTTACAATTTGATCCAGTTTCCGTGAGATACGTATAATTTATTTGCACTTGGATGATCCAGAAGCAATGCAAGGATCAGGTAATAGAAAAATACCTTAAAATGGTAATTATTTAATAAAACGAGATTCCCTCTATGTTCTTGCCACTGGAAAACAGGGTGTTGTAAGAAGAAGAGAGTACAATGCATTTTTCTTTACTCATTCATTGGATGGGAACAGTAATGGCAAAGCAGTCATTTATTGCCCACCTCTAACTGTCTTTGAGAAGGTGATGTTTTCTCAAGTGTATATGATAGAGATATTCTCACAGCACTGCTAGAAAGAGTTCCAGGATTTTGACCCAATGAAAGAATGATGATATCTTTCCAAATCACTGTGTTCTAAAAGGAAAATTTGTGAGTGGTGCATTCCCATATACATTTTTTGTATTAGTGGTGCTGGAAGAGCACAGCAGTTCAGGCAGCATCCGAGGAGCAGCAAAATCGACGTTTCGGGCAAAAGCCCTTCATCTGCAGTCATTGTTTTTACCATTCCCATATACATACTGCCCTGGATCTTATAGGGATTGGGTTTGGGAGGTGCTATTGAAGTGCATTGCATCTCGTACATGAACACACTGCTGCTACTTTGCTGGAGGAAGCTGGCATTAACAGGTTGATTTGTCCTGGATAGTGAGAGGATTCTAAAAGGGGTTGAAGCTGCATTCAACCAAGGAAGTTGGGAATATTCCATTGCACTCTTGAACGGCATGTGCGGATGGTGGAGAGGCTTTTGGGAGTTGAAAGGTGAGTTTCTCACTGCAAGATTCCCAACCTCTGTGCTACTCTTGTAGTCACAGTATTTATATGGCAGATTCAATTAAGTTTATGTCACTGATAACCTCCAGGATGTTGATGCTGGGAATTCAACAGTGGTTAATCTGTTGAACATTAATAGGAGATTGTTAGATTATTAGATTCACCTTCTCAAAGGCAATTAGGGATGGGCAATAAATGATTGCTTTGCCATTACTGTTCCCATCCAGTGAATGAATAAAGAAAAATGCATTGTACTCCCTTCTAGTTACAACATTCTATGTTTTCCAGTGGCAAGAATATAAGAGGGAATCTCGTTTTATTAAATAATTACCATTTTAAGGTATTTTTCTATTACAAAGGTAGCACAGAGGTTGGGAATCTTGCAGTGAGAAACTCACCTTTCAACTCCCAAAAGCCTCTCCACCATCCACACATGCCGTTCAAGAGTGTGATGGAATGTTCCCAACTTCCCTGGTTGAATGCAGCTTCAACACCTTTTAGAATCCTCTCACCATCCAGGACAAATCAACCTATTAATGCCAGCTTCCTCCAGACCTGCACAAAGTAGCAGCAGTGTGTTCATGTACAAGATGCAATGCACTTCAATAGCACCTCCCAAACCCAATCCCTTTAAGATCCAGGGCAGTATGTATATGGGAATGCACCACTCATAAATTTTCCTTTCAGCACACACTGATTTGGAAAGATATCATCATTCTTTCTTTGGGTCAAAATCCTGGAACTCTTTCTAGCAGTACTGTGAGAGTATCTCTATCATATACACTTGAGTAAACATCACCTTCTCAAAGACAGTTAGAGGTGGACAATAAATGACTGCTTTGCCACTACTTTTCCCATCCAATGAATGATTAAAGAAAAATGCATTGTACTTCCTTCTAGTTACAACACTCTATGTTTTCCAGTGGCAAGAACATAGGAGGGAATCTCATTTTATTAAATAATGATCATTTTTAGGTATTTTGCTATTATCTGATCCTTGCATTACTTCTGCATCATCCAAGTGCAAATAAGTGACACATATCTTATGGAAACTGCATTGATTGGCAATTACATGGCACGATTAGTACTTGCAACTTTTAGCCTAAGCCGATTGTTATCCAGGGCTCTTGCGGTGCAGTGGTAGTGTCCCTGACACTGAACTATGAGGCTGGGTTCAAGTAGCACAACTCCAGAAATGTGTTACAATATTTTAGGACATATTGATTAAAAATATATGTGTGTTGTCCAATTCCTTCTGCATGCAAGCCCAGATTACTTCAGTATCTGAGGAGTCAAATGGTTCTGAAGATTGTGCAATTATCAGGGAAAAACTTCATTGTTGACCTTATGGTAGAAGAAAGGTCACTGATAAAAGAACTGAAGGTGGTTTGACCTAGGGCACTATCCTGAGGAGCCCTGATCGAGATGCCTTGGAGTTGATTGTGATTGGCTTCCATTAACCATTATCAGCTTCCTTTGTCATCAGTAGAATTCCAGCCAGTGAAGAGTTTCCTTCTGATTATCATTAATTCCAGTTTTGCTAGGGCTTCTTTATGACACATAGTCAAAGTCAATCTCTCATCAGCACTTGAGTTCAGCTCTTCTGTCTCAGTTTGGACCAAAGCTGTAATGACATCAGGTGTTGAATGACCCTGACAGCGTCCAAGCTAAGTATTAATGGACAATTCATTGGTAAGTGCTTTTTATTAACAATTATTGACACCATCTTCCAACACATAATGGATCATCAAGAGTCTATTGATGTAGCAGTAATGAGCTAGATTAGATTTGCCCTGTTTTTGGTGGACATGACATACCTGGGCAATTTTTCACATTGTTGGATGGATAACTATGTTGTAGCTGCACGAAAGCAATTTGCGAGGGGCAAAGCTAATACTGGAGCACAAGTATTCAGTACTATTGCATGAATTGTGTCAAAACCCATGCCCTTTACTATATAAAGTCTTCAGCTATTTCTTGGCACCACATGGAGTGAATCGAATTTGCTGAAAACTGATATCAGAGACTCTGGGGGATTCAGGATGAGGTCGCAGTCAGTCATTCACTCAATATTTTTGATTGAGGATGACTGTGAATGCCTCAGCCTTATCTTTTGTACTGACGTGGGGAATATGCTGGGCTCCATCAACACTGATGGGAATGTTTGTGGAGCAATACTGTGGCCATTTATTAATTGTCCAGCACCATTCAAGACTAGAGCTCATGCAGAACTTTGATCTGATCCACTAATTGTGGGGCTGTGCAACTCTGTGATAATGTTTCCTGTATTTTATGTTTGTGGCATTTGATTTTAAGGTATGCCAGATGCTGCTCTGGACATGCCATTCTGCACAGCTTATTGAATTCGAGTGGATCCTTTGGCCTGATGTCAATCATAAAGTATATGTTGGGCCATGAGAGTACAGAATGTGGTTGAATATAAATCTACCCCCATTGCTGATCAGTACCTCATGGGTGCTCAATTTGGAACTTCTGTTTGGAATCAATCCCATTTAGCACTGTGATAGACAGCGCACGGAAGGGCACTCTTAGTGTAAAGGCAGGACTTCAACTTCACAAAGACTACACAGTGGTCACATATGCCAGATCAGAAAGTTTCCTTCCCTAAATGGCATATGTGAACCAACATGTTATGATAATTTCATAGTCAACATTTCCAAGAATAGCCTTTTAAATCCAGATTTATTCAGTAAATTTAAATTACACCAGCTGTTATAGTCGGATTTGAACTCATGACTCTGAAGCATAAGTTCAAGCCTTTGAATTACATAATCATTATTATGTTATCACATCTGGTACTGTTTTGTTATTGTAATGTTATCTAGTCTATTACTCTGAGTACTAATTATTAGACCATCTGTCACATCACAGATGGGCATCTTATGATCAATTTGAAGGTATTTTCTGCTGCTGCAGAATGGAAATGACCTTCTATGTGATCTGTAAAGACAACACTGAAAAATCCATTTGGCTGATGGTGTCCATGTGGGATGAAATTATTTCAGCTTAAGCACAGGCACCAGCTTGTTTTTTCTTATTCATTCATGGGACATAGGATTAATTGCCCGTCCCCAGTTACCCTTGACAAGGTGGTGGTGAGCTGCCTTCTTGAACTGCTGCAGTCCACATGCTAAAAATAGACCCATAATGCTGTTGGGGACAGAATTCCAGGATCTTACCCAGTGAAGGAACAGTGATATATTTCTAATTCAGGAAGGTGAGTAGCCTGAAGGGGAGCTTACAGGTGGTGGTGTTCCCATGTATCTGGCACCCTTGTTCTTCTAGATGGAAGTGGTCATGGGGTTGGAAGGTGCTGTCTGAGGATCTTTGGTGAATTTCTGCAGTCCATCGTGTAGATAGTACACACTGGTGCTGATGAGTGTTGGTGGTGGAGGGAGTGGATGCTTGTGGATGTGGTATCAATCAATCGGGCTGCTTTGTCCTGGATGATGGAGTGCTGAAGAAGCACAGCCGGTGAGGCAGCATCAAAGGAGCAGGATAGTCGACATTTCGAGCAGGAATGCCAGCACCTGCAGTTCTTACTTTCTTTTTGCCCTGGATGGTGTCAATCTTCTTGAGTGTTGCTGGGGCTGCACCCAGCCAGGCAAGTGAATATTCCATCCCACTCCTGACTTGTGCCTTGTAGATGATGAACTGGCTTTGTGGAGTTAGGAGGTGAGTTACTTGCTGCAGTGTTTCTAGTCTCTGACCTGCTTTTGTAGCTACTGAGTTTCTGATCAATGGTAACCCCAAGAATGTTTATAGTGAGGGATTCAGTGATGATAAAACCATCGAATGTCAAGGGATGGTGATTAGATTGTCTCTTATTAGTGATAGTTGTTGCCTGGCATGTGTGTAGTGTGAATGTTACTTGCCATTTTTCAGCCCAAGCCTGGATATTGTCCAGATGTTGTTGCATTTGAACACGGATTGCTTCAGTATTTGAAGTTCTGAATGATTCTGAACGTTGTGCAATCATTGGTGAACATTCCCACTTTTGATTTTATGATCGAGTGAAGGTCACTGATGAAGCAGCTGAAGGTGATTGGGCCTAGGACACTACCCTGAGGAACTCCTGCAGAGATGTCTTGGAGTTGAGATGACTGATCTCCGACAGCCAGAACCACTTCCTATGTGTCAGGGATAACTCTAACCTGCAGAGAGTTTGTCCCCAATACCCACTGACTCCAGTTTTGCTCAGGCTCCTTGATGCCACACTCAGTTGACTGCAGCCTTGATGTCAAAGGCAGTCACTTTTACATCACCTGGAATTCAGCTCTTTTGTCCATTTGAACCAAGGCTGTAATGAGGTAAAGAGCTGAGTGGTCCTGGTGGAACCCAAGCTAGGTGTCACTGAGCAGGATATTTCTCAGCAAATACTTGATAGCATTGTTGATCACACATTCCATCACTTTATTGATGGTCGAAAGTAGATTGATGGGGCAGTAACTAGTCAGGTTGGATTTGTCCTGCTTTGCGTGTACGGAACATACCTGGGCAATTTTCTACTATACTTGGTAGATGCCAGCATTGTAACTGTACAGGAAGAGGTGGGCTAGGCAAGTGGCAAGTTCTGAAGCACCAGTGTTCAGTGCTATTGCTGGAATGTAGTCAAGGCCTGTAGCCTTTGCAGTATCCAGTGTCTCCAACCGTTTCTTGACGTTACGTGGAGTGAATCAAATTGGCTGAGGACTGGTATCTGCAATAGTGGGGAGTACTGGGGGGAGGCCGAAATGGATCATCCACTCAGTACTTCTGGCTGAAGATTGCTGAGAATGCTTCAGCCTTATCTTTTGCACTGATGTATCGAGCTCTTCCGTCATTAAGGATGGAGGTATTTGTAGACCCTCCTCCTCCAATGATTAATTATCCTACAGCCTAGTTAATAATGATTCTTCTAATGCATCTGAGTACTTTCGAAATGTGATTATGTTTCCTGTTGTCACCACTTTTTCTGACAGTGGGTTCCAAATCTTTGGTTGAAACTTTTTTTTAACCAATTGCTTCAAATTTGATCCCTTCAATCTGTCTGCTCAAGGATCCTTCTTATTTACTCTATCTGGGCTCTCATAATTTCATATACTCCAATTAAATCTCTCCTGACATTGCTATGTAGGGAACGATCCAAAGTCATCCTTCTTTCCTCACAGCTAAAGTGTGATAACAGCCTTCCTATAAAATAATAATTTCAAAGGTACATTGTACTCCAGTTATATCCTTACCACCATGTAGCATAATGTCCTGTTGTAATTTAACCTCCTTACATGATGAATTCCAAAACAGACAAAATGTAGTTAATTTTTATTATAAAAAGAAAATGCAAATCCACTAAAAGCAACCTTTCTAAATGTCCCTCTATAATAAAGGGGAACCTCGATTAAGCAAACGTGATGTACGGGCACTATTTCGTTCGGATAATCGATTATTCGGTTAATCGATTAAATGCCTTTCCTCTGGGACTCGGAGTTTTTAAAGTCTGCTCCTCATTCAGGAGACTGCAGAACACACTGTGCGCGAGACCCCGCCCTCCCCCACCCCGATGCTGTCCGACACCGACACCCGCCCCCAACTCCTGCACCACCTCCCCTGCCTTGAACTCCATGCAACACCTCTCCCCGTCCCCAACACCGCACCCTCTGCCCCCAACTCCGTGCAACACCTCCGCCAACCCCCAACCCTGTGCAACACCTCCCGACACCCCCAACCCCATGCAACACCTCCCACCCGGCCCCAAACCCCGTCCAATACTGCCCCCTCCACCACCTCTCTGGGACAGCTAGACTGGCCACCTACAAGACTGCTGCAGTTGCCTTAGTGGGGTAAGTCTCCAAATAGCACACACACACAACTTTTTACTGCACCTTTTTGACAGGTTCCACGTCAAGGACAATGTTGGAGAGATTATGAGGGGAAGCGGGGTTTAGGGTACACCCCTGTATAGAACTCCAGGGAAAGTGTGGGGAGAGAGAGAGAGGGCAGGGCAGTCAGTCATTTGGAGATGGTGCCTGTTTAATCACTGTAAAAAAAGACGCGACCACTGTTGGAAACACGTCTTTGACGTAATGTTTCCATCGGGACCTAGAGATCTCCTTCGGATAATCCGATTTTCAGATAGTATTTGGATAATCGAGGTTCCTCTGTCTATATTGACTAAGAAATTCTGATAGATATTGCAGTGCTTGTTGAATGGCACTTTGAGGTAAAAAATGATCTGAATTTAGAAATGTGGCTAATTTTCACCATAAAAATTGAGGAGCTACATTAGTCAGTAGCTTAAAGTTTCTTTCATCATGCTCAACAGTGCGATACAAAAATGACACTCCAGTTCTGAAAGGGTCAGCAAACCCTTACATCAAGCTGTCACTGTTCTTTCAGTACGACCAGCAGTCTCAATTTCTCTGAAGGGTGCAACACACACAGGCTCACACTATAAAAACATAAACATAAGAACAGAATAGGAATGGGAGTAGGCCACTTGGTTCCTTGAATCTGCTCTGTTATTCAATACAATCAAGACTGATCTGATCATGGCCTTCACTCCAATTTCTAACCTACCCATCATAACCCTTGACTTTCTTGTCTATCTAACAAGACACTGAGTATATTCAATGATGCAGCCTCCATTGCTCTCTATAAGAGTGTTCCAAAGTAAAATCTCCTTGGAGAAAGTAATTTCAACTCATTTCAATCTTAAACATGAGATGCTTCATTTTTAAATGACCCCTAATTCTAGAAACCCCTGTGAGGAGCAACATATCTACACTATCTAGTCTGCTTAGAATTTTACATTTTTCAATGGGATGTTTCTCATTATTCTTCTAAGCTCCAATAGGTATCAGCCCAACCTGTTCAACCTTGCTTCAAAGGTCAAGAATCAGCCTAGTGAACCTTAGGACTGCACACAGTACTCTAACTGTGATCTTACCGATGCCTTCCACAGATGTAACAAGGTCTCTCCACCATTATGCTGCATTCCCTGTAACAGCAAAGGCCAATACTCTATTTGCCTTCCTAACTGCTTTGAACACAGAAGCAGAAAATTGTTACAGTGCAAAAGAAGGCTATTCAGTTCATCGTGTCAATGCTGGTTCTCTGAAGGTGCAATTCACCTTGTGACAAACAGTAAGCTGAAAATGTATTGCTGGAAAAGCGCAGCAGGTCAGGCAGCATCCAAGGAACAGGAGAATCAACATTTCGGGCATAAGCCCTTCTTCAGGAATGAGGAAAGTGTGTCCAGCAGGCTAAGATAAAAAGTAGGGAGGAGGGACTTGGGGGAGGGCCGTTGGAAATGCTACAGGTGGAGGGAGGTCAAAGTGAGGGTGATAGGCCGGAGTGGGGTTGGGGCGGAGAGGTCAAGAAGAAGATTGCAGGTTAGGAAGGCGGTGCTGAGTTCGAGGAATTTGACTGAGACACGGTGGGGGGAGGGGAAATGAGGAAACTGGAGAAATCTGAGTTCATCCCTTGTGGTTGGAGGGTTCCCAGGCAGAAGATGAGGCGCTCTTCCTCCAACCGTCATGTTGCCATGGTCTGGCGATGGAGGAGTCCAAGGACCTGCATGTCCTTGGTGGAGTGGGAGGGGGAATTAAAGTGTTGGGCTACAGGGTGGTTGGGTTGGTTGGTCCGGGTGTCCTAGAGGTGTTCTCTGAAACGTTCCGCAAGTAGGCGGCCTGTCTCCCCAATATAGAGGAGGCCACATCGGGTACAGCGGATGCAATAGATGATGTGTGTGGAGGTGCAGGTGAATTTGTGGCAGATATGGAAGTGTCCCTTGGGGCCTTGGAGGGAAGTAAGGGGGGAGGTGTGGGCGCAAGTTTTGCATTTCTTGCGGTTGCAGGGGAAGGTGCCGGGAGTGGAGGTTGGGTTGGTGGGGGGTGTGGACCTGACGAGGGAGTCACGGAGGGAGTGGTCTTTTCGGAACGCTGATAGGGGAGGGAAGAGAAATCTCCCCTCCCCTATCCCCCACCACCAAGGATATATTTTCCTCCCCTCCCCAATCAGCGTTCCGAAAAGACCACTCCCTCTGTGACTCCCTCGTCAAGCCCACACCCCCCACCAACCCAACCTCCACAAACAGTAAGCATAAGGCCTATGCTTTTTTGTATAACAAGAACACCCAGATGGAAACATTCTGACCTGGCGAGGAGATTTTAACAGTTCCATCAAGTGTCAACATTAAGTGAGACTCAATATAGTTTCTCTACATCAAATGAGATTGAAATATCAAAACTAATTTAACTTTCAAACCTCGATTATCCGGTATTTTTGTTCTACAAAGTTAGTACAACATCGTTAAAAGTAGATTCAGATATCATTCATTCAAATGTTAGAATGCTAACATTTCATATTTAATAGGCCCACAATAAAAATTTGAATGTGTAACCATCTGAACAGATCATTTGACAATGTCATAATTAATTAACTGCATGATGTGCATCTGAATTGAACTCGGAATAAGCGACTTCCTTTGGGAACACTAATACATGATGAAATTTGTGTTATACATTCTACAGATGTGGAAGGCAGAATTTATCACCCACCACTGATTGTCTTTCAGAAGATGGCAGGGAGTCAGCTCCTTGAATACAACTTAGTGACTTGCTAGGTCAATTCAGAGGGTGGCTAACAGTTCAATAACATTACTGTCGATCTAATATTACAAACAGGCCAAACCAGATAAGTCATGATTGAACTACATGGATGTTCACAATAATGCCATGGATTTATATTCACCATTCATGATACATTTATTTTTTACTCCACAATGAATACATTGAATTGAAATTCTTTAGCTGTTGCTACAAGATTTGAACTTGCATCTACCAATTACTTACACAGTCCTCTGCGTTATTAGTCTCTTAACACAATCTTTATGCTATCATATTTGTGGCAATGGAATAACAACTAAGCTCCTAGTGAATTTTGAGAAGATTTGTAGCTCAGATTGATGTTCTGGATGTAGGTTTGCTCGCTGAGCTGGAAGGATTTTTTTCAGACGTTTCATCACCATAATAGGTAGCATCTTCAGTGAGCCTCCAGATGAAGCTTTTTCTTGCTGGTGTGACTGCCTGTCTCATGGTTTGCTGGGTTTCTTCTATGAGTTGGCTGTCTTTCAGTGTTGTTTCTAATGCAGCTAAGAAATTTTTCTTGTCCGCATCCTGAATTTAATCCTCTTACTAAGACGGATTTTTCATTGTCTGTTATAGGTCGGTCTGATAAGTTTTTTATCCATGCTTCTGTGTTGTCAGTGTTGTTATTTTGTGTAAGTTTGTCGAGGTTTTTTCTGTCGGTCTATTTTTTTCATTTTCTGTGTTAGTCTCTGTCTAACACCGATGGCATGTTGTACTGTGTCTGTCCGTTCATGGTCTGTTGCATTAGTGAGTAAACATTTTTGGCGCAAAATTTCACAGTTGTATTTATGGAGTCTGTTGTGGATGTCATTAATCATTTCTCTAAGCATTCTGCAGCCGCTTTGCTCTGCTATTCTTTTGGCTAATGGGGTGTTAAGGGGAGGTTTGTATTTATGACATTTAGGTCGTACCTGTTTCCTTAGGCATTCGTGCAGGAAGTACAGTTGTTAGCAGGTGGCACTCTGTCAGTTGGCATTCATTTCCCATTTTCGGGCCAGTTTTAACATATTGCGCCCATAGGTGTTAGCAAGTTTTGAGAAGATTTGTAGCTCAGGTTGAGGTTCTGGATGTAGGTTTGCTCGCTGAGCTGGAAGGTTCGTTTTTCAGATGTTTCGTCATCATACATTTCAGCTTCATCTGGAGGCTCACTAAAGATGTCACCTAGTATGGTCTCGAAATGTCTGAAAACGAACCTTCCAGCTCAGCGAGCAAACCTACATCCAGAATTAAGCTCTTCTTTAACAGTCCTGCAATGCACTGGTGGAAATTCTTGAAAAGGTTCAAAATGAAAGTTTCTGAAACACATGGAAACTTATTTTAATTAGTCATCTATTCTGTCAATTACAGATTAAAAATGTAGCATCTGAAGGAAAATGAAAACCGATAGATTTCCACTACTTATTTGACTAGAGAAAGAAACAAACATTTACCCATGCTTAATTAGATATTGTTTTCCATCTTGAAGCGGTGTTAAAAACAATATAGACTTGTTGCACCAGGGAGGCAATGGCCTGGGTATTATCATGGGACTGTCAATCCAGAGATCCACATAATATTCTGTGAGTCCAGGTTCAAATCCTTCCATGGCATATGGTGGAATTCAAATCTAATAAATTTCTGGAATCAAGACTCCAACAATGACCATGAATCTATTGTCAATTGTTGGAAAAACCCATCTGGTTCACTAATGTCCTTTAGGAAAGGAAACAGACATTCTTACCTAGTCTGGCTTACATGTGACTCCACACTCACTGCAACATGGTTGACTCTTTATTTCCCTCTGAGAAAAATGGCTGTGCAATAAACAATGGCCCAGCCAGCAGTGACCTCATTGTGTAAATCATTTTTAAAAATCTGTGAGCAAACTGAGAATATTGGGAAGGAACAGTTAGATCAGGGTCTAGATTAGAGTGGCGCTGGAAAAGCACGGCATAGCTCTATTCCTGATGAAGGGCTTTTGCCCAAAATGTCGATTTTCCTGCTCCTTGGATGCTGCCTGGCCTGCTGTGCTTTTCCAGCACCACTCTAATCTAGACTCTGGTTTCCACCATCTGCAGGCCTTATTTTTTACCTAGTTAGATCAGGGTGCTAGTGAGAACAAGAATTCGAGACTGACTTAAATACAGCCTCAATTCCACAATACCCACTGACAGTTGTTCATTACAGGATTAGCAGAATTGAATTTGAATTAAATATGGAATTTAAGAATCTGCTTTGCTGGGAAGAGATCCAACAATCATTTATGCGACTGTAGTTCAATGCAATTAAAAGATTTCACTGAAAATCACCATTAAGCAGCACGAGCACTTTGAAAAATTTCAGAGACACTTGAACCTGTACGTAAATCCTGCTTGCATAGACTTTGATTTCTCTGCAACTAAGCCTGGATTAGTCAAGGGTGACAATAGATGACAGCTTTACCTCTCTTTGCTCTGCTGTTCTCATGAGGTCTGTCATGTTGCTATGGTTACCAAACCATTTGGCTTAGGCAAACATCATTTAATACTTTAGCATACAAAACTCCTTAAGGCAAGCTTGTCATCAGTTAGTACTCCAACTAGTTGATGTTACTATTGCACCAACCAAACATAGTTTCAGAATGAAACAGTCACCAGGTGAATTACTGAATTTTATTACAGACTATCCTTTTTTACAGTGACAATGTGAAACCATATTATCTTTAAGGTGCAGGAGGTCAAGAGCAAATATAGCACTTCCAATATTCTGAGTCCCAAACTCTCTTGGTTTACTCAGCATACTTTCTGCTTTATTGGCCATGCTGTTAGAGAGAACACCACAATAGGTCAAGTGTTATAAGGAAAAGGCAGGAAAATAGAGTTGAGGATTATCAGATCAGCCATGATCACATTGAATGGCACAGCAGACTCACTGCGCTGAATGGTTCACGTCTGCTCCTCCATCTTAGAACTTCCATGATGCTAAATGTTCATGTACAGGCATTCAATGGCAGGGCTTGTTACAATCCTTGATATCCGACTCTATCGAGTGGGCTATCCTGCCATCATTTGTGAGTGATGTGAATGCTGACTGCTCACATTACTAACGACCTGTTCCGTCTCTGATGTACGCCACGTTGGAACCGTGATAATGGATACAATCACAACAGGGGTTATCATCACTGTGTCTATGGTTCAATGAAGGCACACAGAAACGGAGGAGGATTTAATGCACAGCAAGTCCCAAAACAGCAACAACCTCCAGCAACTGCCACACAGCCTCCACATGTAGAAGTTATAGCAGAAAGTCTACTCTGGAACAGGAGGAGATACAGGAGGACCAGAGTCAGTTGTCCTCTATACCATTTCCTAAAAGTAAACAAGTTGCATTACTACTGCAGTCAGAGGATTGCCTGGGACAGCATCACAGATTTGTTTCATCTCTTGGAGTGGATTGTGCAATCTGAAAGGGTGAGTGTCCACCCTAACCGTGTGCAAGACAAGGTGACAGCTGCACTAAATTCTCAAGCAACTGGCTGTTTCCAAGGATCCATGGTGACTCGTGTGGTGTCTCAATCCTCACAGGATAAAAGAATCATGGGATAAATGCTTGACAGAATCATAGTATCCCTACAATGTGGAAAGCAGGCCATTCAGCCCTTCAAGTCCACATTGACTCTCTGAAGAAAATCCCAACCAGGCTAAGTTTTATTGCTCATCATCATTTTCTATCTCTCCACCACTGGCAGTCATACTTCTAGCTGTCTAAGTGCTATGGCCTAGAATTCCTGAGGAGAAAGTGAGGTCTGCAGATGCTGGAGATCAGAGCTGGAAATGTGTTGCTGGAAAAGCGCAGCAGGTCAGGCAGCATCCAGGGAACAGGAGAATCGACGTTTCGGGCATAAGCCCTTCTTCAGGAATTCCTGAATTCCTGACCAAATCTTCTCAGCTTTCTTACCTGGTCTTTTCATATTTAAGAGTCTTTAAAACTTTCCAAGTTGACCAAACTCTTGGTCACCAGTCCTATTATTTTGTTACGTGTTTCAGTGTCAAATTTTGTTTAGTACTGTTCCCATAAACAATTTGGGGATTTATTACCATGTCGATGTTGCTGTATAGACACAATTTCCTATTATTTTCATTTACTTGGAGTAAAAATGCAGAGAGAACCCTTAGGCCCTCCTCAAAATACATCTCATGAACATGTTTCCTGTGAAAACTCTTCCACCTGAAGAAGTCTTTCATATTTAAAGGTGCAAATTAAACATGAGTTGTTATTATTACCAGTTCACAAAAAAAACCTTTTTTGCAAAATACAAATCTTCGGAATCATTTATTTTTCTTTATGCAGACTCTCCCTCTTTATGGGCATTTAAGCGGGCATTGGATAGGCATATGGAGGATAGTGGGCTAGTGTAGGTTAGGTGGGCTTGGATCGGCGCAACATCGAGGGCCAAAGGGCCTGTACTGCGCTGTATTTTTCTATGTTCTATGCATGTATAATGCAAAGTTAAATTAGGCAAGAAAATAAACATTTACTATTACTTATTACAGGTACACTATTCTTTATCCGCAATACTTGGGGCCAGTTGTTTTTCAGAATTTGAAATTTTTCAGATTTCGGAATAAATGACATTTCACAGTGAAATTTAAAAACAATTGTCTAACAGCAGATGCACGTGTGAATAGTATGAGCGCTGAGACGCAATTGACACCTGCCAGTGCTGGGCCACACCGCCATTTCACATCTGAGTGACGGGGTTCAAGTAGGTGTGGCGTTGGGTCACCTGTTAGCACGCCAAAGTGACGCTCCACACTCCATGAAAAGTTTCGGATTTTGGAGCTTTTCAGATTTCAGAATTTCAGATAAAGGATTGTGTACCTGTGATAAGCTGAAACTTTATTGCTGGAACAGCACAGCAGGTCAGGCAGCATCTAGGGAACAGAAGATTCGACGTTTCGGGCACATGCCCTTCTTCAGGAATGTGCCCGAAGGGCATGTGCCCAAAACGTCGAATCTTCTGTTCCCTAGATGCTGCCTGACCTGCTGTGCTGTTCCAGCAATAAAGTTTCAGCTTTGATCTCCAGCGTCTGCAGACCTCACTTTCTCCCTGTACCTGTGATAAGCAATGTCAAATGTCATCTCACATGCTGCTAATGGGGCAATGCAGTATATATGTTAAGTAAAATGCTTAAAATGAAAGGAACAATACTGAATTAACAGATTTCTTTGCAGATTGTTACTCAGAGAATTTCAAATCCATTTGTTCTGATAGATATAATAGGTGTCCAATTTGTTACATGTAATTATGACCCCTAAGGACATGGCACGTCTTTCACAAACAGATTTTCCAAAGCAGCAGTTTGAGTGATATTGGAGGAGGACTAAATACATAAACAGTGCCATGGAAAACTTTTAATATCTACCAGGTACACATTTACAGCAACACCTCTGACACAGCAGCACTCCTTCAGTAGAATTAGAATTAGAATTAGGTTTATTGTCACAAGTACTCACGTTATAAAAGAACAGCAGTACAGTGAACAGTGTACAATGTCACCAACACAGCGCCATCTTCACTACAAAGTATCTAGTTACAAATCTGCAGTACAAAAATATAGAGGAAAATAAAGAAAACTAACCCTACACTACATTACAGATATACATATTATTTAAGAAAATAAGAAATAAAACTTAAAAAACAAACCTGACAGTTTTTCTACAAAGGCTTCCATGTGGTCTGCCCAGGCTCTACCGGTTCTCAATCAGTAACCAACTTCTCTCCAGGCCACTGGCTGTCCCCAGACCATTCCAGGCCATTGGCTGTCCCCGCTCCATTCCAGGAGAAAGTGAGGACTGCAGATGCTGGAGATCAGAGCTGAAAATGTGTTGCTGGAAAAGCGCAGCAGGTCAGGCAGCATCCAAGGAGCAGGAGAATCGATGTTTCTGGCATGAGTCCTTCTTCAGGGCTCATGCCCGAAACGTCGATTCTCCTGCTCCTTGGATGCTGCCTGACCTGCTACGCTTTTCCAGCAACACATTTTTAGCCCCACTCCATTCCAGGCCACTGGCTGTCCCTGCTCCATTTCAGGTCACTGGCTGTCCCCACTCCATTCCGGGCCGCTGGCTGTCCCCACTCCTGCTCCAGATCACCATCCGTCCGCCCTTACTCTGAGCCCATTGGCCACTCCATGCTCCAGGCTGTTAGCAGCTCTTACTCTGCTCTGGCCTGTTAGCTGCCGTCCTGCTGTGCTCCAGGTGACAGAAGGCAGGAAAGGAAAAAGACAGATGAGAAAAAAAAGAAACAATAGAAAGAGAAAAAAGGGGACAAAGAAAAAGAACGGATGGAGCCCATGAGCTCTGGCTGCAGTGTCCTACTTTGCCACCACTTTGGATTAAGCTAGTAATTCTACCTTTAGTACTACACTACAGTATTCGCCTAGTTTAAGTACTTAAACAATTCCAGTGGAGTTTGAAACCATAAATTCTGGCTCAGAGATGAGAATGTTACCATGAAGATTATATTGTGCATCAGGCTTGTTCCTTAAAGCAATCTCCCAGTCTGATCATTAGAGGCACAGCAAGCTAGTTTGGCTTCCTCATGTAATAACTATACTTTCATTTGAAAACCTGGCTAACCGCTGGTCGGGGGATCACAGCTAAGTCTGATTCAGTCTTTATGCAATTGCCAAGCTTCCAGCGAACAGTGATCAAAGTGGGAACGATTATTATTTTTGGATGAGCTCAACCCTCTGCCCTCTCGGATGGGCAGAATGATTGCACAAACCTAACAAACTGGGATTTTGTCTGGCTAATATTTGTCTCTCGACCAACATTATTAAAACATTATCTGCACTTTGTCTCACTGCTATTTGCAGGATTGTATCATGCACAAAATAGCTGTGTTTTCTAAGTTTCAACTGTGACTGCATTTAAACACATTGCAGTGGCTCTAAGGCACTTTGAGGAGTGCTGCAGTCATTGTGACAGCCATAATATATCCAAGTTCTTGCTTTACTGCTTGATATTCTCAATTCATGGTAATGCTTCAACCATTGTTTTGGCTGGGATCAACTAAGAAATAAACTGAAATGACTAGTTTCAAACACTTTGTTCATCTTAAAAGACAGGTAGATTCATCACAGAAACCAAAAAAAAGTCTGTTTAATTGATCTACAATCGATAAATCAGCTGAACAAGAAACCACGGGTTTACGAGAAGGAAAAGGTCCATCGAAACTTGTAAAGCAAGACTTCCGCTGGCTTCAGCATGTTATCTCAGTTTTCTGCTGTAGCTCGAAGGATCACATCTCATTGAATTACAGGATCCTAATTTGTAATAAACAGAGAGCTGTAAAAATAATTCCACACAATTACAGAGGAAATACTCTTGCCCTTGTTAGTTACTTGATAATACATCCCCTGCTGTGAAACAATGCCAAGTGTATTGCCTGAACTGTCTGAGACAATTTAATCACAGTACTTTGCAGACTCGTGAGATAACAGCCCAATTTACTGTGCCAAATTTATGTTAGAGTGACAACTTGGGTAGAACTGATGACCAACTCTGAACTCATGGACTTGATAAATAAAAACTCTAAAAGATTGCAAGTGTTGAAACTATAGGAGAAAAACATTGGAAATAGTCTCTTAAATCTGAAACAGAAACAGAAATTGTTGCTGAAACTTAGCCGGTCTGGCAGAGTTAACATTTTGAGTCCAGCAGCTCTTCATCAGAATTGCTATCAGAAATAGTCTGTAGGTTCCAATCAGTATTGAGGTGTAACAGATTTTTTTGTTCACTCGTGGGGCATTCCCATGGCGAGCTGGCTGGCATTTTATTATCTGCTACAGATGCACTCATCCATGCCTGTGTCACTCCTAAAATTAACAATGCCAACATACCTTCCACATACTGCCCTCAATAGACTTGGGGTCACCCAAAACTCTACTGTGAGTGATTGGACTTGGTGCAAGTGTGATTCACCTCCCCTGTGCTAGCTGACCGACATTGATAACCAGTGAAACAACATGTTAACTTTAAAAATCTCATATTTCTTTTAAAATCCCTCAAGAGTCTAACCCTGCCCTCTCTCTATTATCTGTTCTAGGCTGACAACACTCTGAGTTTGCTGTATTCAATCAATTCTGGCCTTGGGCTCTGGAATTTTTGCCTTTAGCCATTTCATTTCTCTATCTCACTCTTCTCTTTTAAGACACTCCTTAGGACCTAACTTGCTTTAATAAGAAATGTTGCAGGAGGGAAGGATGACAGTCTTTCCTTCTTTAGAGAGTTTGCTGAAGGATCAGTTAATTGAGGTCTATAAAATCTTGAACGGTTTCAAATGGTTGGATATATGTTTCTCTTGTGGGAAAAACATAAATAAAGGCCATCAACACATCCGCTGAGAAAATACAGCGAATTCAGAAGGAACTACTACATTCAAAGTAAGAAGAGAATATGAAACTCATGACCACAGAGAGTTGTTGAAGTGAGTAGTATAGTTGCCTTTCAAGAGAAGCTAGACAAGGTTTAATGGATATCATTGGTCACGTAAATTTCTTTGGAGGTAATGCTTGAATGAAGATTTGCAAGTTTCAAACACTGTTCTTTCTTGCTTCCTTTAACTCTAAGTACGCACTTTATGAGTCCCAAGAGAATATGAGCACTCAATATCTGTTGTGTATTGTCAGGCAAACAGCAGCAAGAATACTATGAGAGGAATTACTGATTGCAAATCTGATTGCAGATTTTCACGTCTGGTCCAAAATGCCAACTGGCTTTATTGAATTTGGAATATATGAATCAGCTCACTCTTCCACTGGAAGGGAAGAGAAAAGAAATCACAAATCAAACCGGGATTGAGCCAAAACATAGTTCTGTGCTGAAAGCCATTTATTCCAGTTTTAAAATATCAACAGTAGTCATGATTTAGAGATGCCAGTGTTGGACTAGGGTGTACAAAGTTAAAAATCACACAACACCAGGTTATAGTCCAACAGGTTTAATTGGAAGCACACTAGCTTTTGGAGCGCCGCTTTTTCATCAGGTGGTTGTGGACAAAACCACCTGTTGAAGGAACGATGCTCCAAAAGCTAGTGTGCTTCCAATTAAAACTGTTGGACTATAACCTGGTGTTGAAAATGTGTTGCTGGAAAAGCGCAACAGGTCAGGCAGCATCCAAGGAGCAGGAGAATCGATGTTTCGGGCATGAGCCCTTCTTCAGGAATCCTGAAGAAGGGCGCATGTCTGAAACGTCGATTCTCCTGCTCCTTGGATGCTGCCTGACCTGCTGCACTTTTCCAGCAACACATTTTCAGCTCTGATCTCTGATCTCCAGTCCTCACTTTCTCCTATAACCTGGTGTTGTGTGATTTTTAACTTAAAATATCAAAGCACTAGTGGCAATCAACTGATCTAATTGGGGATGATCAGGTTGATTGGATGAGAAGCTTAATGTACAGATGAAGGAAAATATTTCAGGGATGTTCAAAACAATTTACTGGCATTTACCTGTGACAAAGGAATAAAATGGAGGTTGTTAACATACCACAATGGATGTGATTTAAAACCACAACACAGACTTCTGCAAAATTTATTGCTATTTTAAGAAACATGTATTTCATTACCAGTAACAATATATAAAAGCCTAGTTGAAAGTTACGAGCTTATAAATTTATTGATGCCGCACTTGCATTACTGGCGTAAAACAACAGATATAGCGGGTAACCTTTTAAACTGTTGCAAAATGGAAGCGCATGACTCACGCTATTGGTGAAGACTTCTCTGTGGCATCCAGGACACATACCTGAAAAAGTCGTTAAGCTCCAACTTTGCAGGTATAACGGGACAAATGTCTCTTGAAGTGCGTCTTCTAAAAACTCAACACACAATGTTGGGACGGTAGCAGTTAGGGGTAATCTGATCATAATACAACTCACACAATTGTGTTTTAGGGGTAATGTTTTCTAATTTATTCTTGCAGGGGTTTTGGCATTGCTGGCCAGACCGGTATCTGTAATGCATTTCTACCAGCCTTCAAATGGACACTGAGTTCACCTTCTTGAATCGCTGCAGTCCATATGGTGTAGATATACCAGTACGCAATTAGGAAGGGAGTTCCAGGATGTTGATGTAGGGACAATGAAGGGTAACAATAAAATTCAAAGTCAGGGCAGTGTGGCTTAGAGGAGAACTTGCAATGCTTGTGGTTCCCAAATATCTGTTCCCCTTGTCCTTCTTAGTTGTAAAGGTCAAGGCTTTGGAATAAGCTGTAAAAGGAGCCTGAGCAATTTGCTGAACTACTTCTTGTAGATGATACACAATGGTGCCTCTGTATATCGGTGATGGCAGGACTGAATGTTGAAGGTAATTCATGGGGTGCCAATCACATGGACGGCTTTGTGCTGTGAGATGTCAAGCATCTTGAGTATTTTTGGAACTGCTGTCATTCAGGTAAATGGAGACTACACGATCGCACTCCTGATTTCTGTTTTGAAGATGGTGGACAGACTCTGGGGTGTCAGGAGGTGAGTTACATGCTGCAGTACTGAGCCATAGAGCTCAAACAGCTGGTCCAGTTCAATGTCTGCCCACTCCTATCTGGAGCTAGGAGGAACACACCCATGCCAGCCACCTTTTCCATTCCTCATATGACCACTTTTGATTTTGTCTGATTGAACATTCCAGTGCCTTTTCCTCAGGTCATCCACAGAATCCTGCATGTAATTGGCCGATTTCTGATTACCAATCTTTGCCTTAAACATACTCAAAAATTGAACTGTCATCATGTTCTGTAGTAAAGAATTCTAAAGGTTCAAAACCCTCGAAGTTAAAAAAAATTCTCCTCATCTTGAAACAGAATAGCATCTCTCTTACTTTTAAATTGTGTCCCTTAGTTCTAGAGACCTCAGTGAGTTCCTCAGAGTAATGCCCTAGACCCAACCAGCTTCAATCAATACATCAATAACAGACATTTTATCATCAGCTCAGATAATTGCATTATGTTCTACACCATTTGTAGAACTCCACATACTGAGAAACCCAAATGTAGTAACACTTGGAAGGTATCCAGGCTTGGGCTGACACATTGAAAGTAAATTTGCGTCACAAAAATGATAGGCAATAACCATCTCCAATGAGAGACTCAAACTATTATCTTGATATTCAATGGCACCATCTATCTGAATTTCCCCCATTAACAATATCATGAGGGTTACTATTGATCAGAAACTGAACTTGACTAGCCATAAAATAACGCGGCTGCAACAGCAAGTCAGAGATACGAATCCTGCAGCGTATTACATACCTCTTGACTCTCCAAAGCCTGACAACCATCTAGGAGGCACAAGTTAGGAGTGGTATACTCCTGACTGGATGAGTGCAACTGCAACAATATTCAAGGAGCTTGTCATTGTCCAGGACAAAGTAGTCACCTTGTTTGGACAGCATATCCAGAAACATTCATTCCCTGCACCACTGACATCCAGTAGCAGTAATGTGTATCATCTAGAAGATGCAGAAATTCACCAAAGCTCCTTAAACAGCAGCTTCCAAACCCACAACACTACTATTAGAAAGACAATGACAGCAAATACATGAGGTGACCACTACCTGCAAGTTCCTCTTCAAGACACTCACCATCCTGACTTGAAAATACATCACTGTTACCTCACTGTAGTTGGGTCAATATCCTGGAACTCGTTCCTTAATGGCATAGTAGGAACACCAAATGAAATGTAGAAGGCCAAGAAGGTGCCACCTTCTCAAGGGCAAATAGGGATGGGCAATAAATGTTGACTCAGCCAGTGAATACCACATCCCATGAATAAATAAACAAAAAGGATTTTAGGTAGATATTCAGATAAGGTAATGTGAGATTCTGCTAGGTTAGATAGTTAGGTAGCTATAGTATAAGTACTTAGATAAGTAGGTAACCTTAGGGTATGAACATAGGAACTTAGGTTAGGTTGTTGGTTAGATGGTAGTTCCAAGTAAATAAGTAGCTAAGTGGATGATTTCTTGTTCGTGTGGCACTTTGAGAGCTGAAGGATTGTACAAAATGACAAGTCGGCAAAATTAGCTCCTGGGTGTATGACAATCGGAATGATGGAAGAACGGAAGTCAAACAATGGAAAAACAGTGCAATTGTGGCTCATTTGCAAAGAATAGTTAAGCAAAATCAGTGGTTTTTCTAAGCATTTGAGAATCTACCTGCTGGTGGCCAAGATTACATATTACAGTAGTTGTGTGTGGCTACCTGATGTCTCAATATGTTAAAGAGCAATTTAACATTAAAGAGCAGGAGGTTGGGAAAATACAATTACAAAGTCAGTCAGATTTTCAACAAAAAGCCTTGAAGTATTTCTAAAGCAATTTCTTCTGTGTTTAGCTTTCTTTGGCAAATTTGTTTCCCTTAACTAAACTGTTCTTCCTCACCTCACATTTCTCCTGATATTGTGTGTTGTTTGGCTGTAGCCCATGATGAAAGAGAATAGCTGTGAAGATAGAGGATATCTCGAACATGCACGATTCCGTATCACTGATTCGTGCTTGTTTCTAAAACTGTTTCATTTCCCTCATTATTTCAACTTTCCACCAGGCAGCAGACAGACAGGAGCCATGATCCCACAAAATGATTTATCTTGGAAACAATCCTTCATGTTAATATTGTTTAAATCTAGTTTCAATCTGACTTCCTGTATGTCTACAGCTCACGTACAGCACATCAGCAGAAGTTAAATCATTCATTTTCAACTGGAAGATTGCATTGATATATAGGTGTACACATGGGCAACAGAAAACAACAAATAAAAGATGCACCCAGACAAAGAATTTTCCTTCTTTTCCCAACACATAATATACTTTAAACATTCTTTCCACAGTCATCTTTAAATTACAGTTACAAATCACACAGCACCAGGTTATAGTCCAACAGGTTTGTTTGGAAGCACTAGCTTTCAGAGCGCCGCTCTGGGTGGTTGTGGAAGACACAATTGTAAGACACAGAATTTATAGTAAAAGTTTACAGTGTGATGTAACTGAAATTATACATTGAAAAATATTTGTTAAGTCTATCATCTGGTAAAATGATCATGATAGCTTCACTTCCTTCATATGTAAATCACAAAACCCTTTTTAAAAGTTACACTCTCAGGTTAACTGTAACAATTGGTGTCAGTGCAGATGTTGAGATGTTGAAGGTGTTTAAATTACAGTGAGTGTGATGTGTTTTTTATGTGTCCCCTGTTGTTGATAAAAACAAATCAGCATCAGTATAAAGTTGGGTTTATCACTAATATTTGAAATATAATAAAAGTGATATAAGGGGATAGAAAAACAAATCAGAAACAAGTCATGGAACAAAATATTATGTATTTATCTTTGCACAAATCTTTGTGATCATTGACCAGCTTTGCTGCTATCAGTGTTTTTCAAAAGAACCATTCTAAATATATTTCAACTTACTTAAGTAGATCTCTATAATCATACTCATAGAAATAAAATATTTTAAGCTCAAATCTACATTTTTGCATATCCCTGATAATCTTGCCTCTCCTTGGTAATCAATAACCTATCTACCTCTGCCTTAAACATATTTTAAAATTCTGCATCCACATCCTTTTGAGGAAGGAAATTCCAATGACTCAACCCTCAGAGAAAATAATGTTTCTTCATAAACAAAAACTAACGTTGCTGGAAAAGCTCACCAGGTCTGGCAGCATTTGTGAAGAGAAGTCAAAGTTAATGTTTCGGGCCTGGTGACCCCTTCTCAGAACCGGAGCCGAAGCGTAGGTCAGTAAGGACTAGGGTTTTTGTTAATCATTTGATTTGGATTTAATTTATTCACATGTAAGAGGTGAATTTACATGTAAGAACACGGGGCCTCCCCTAATTTGCACAGATATGAACGGGTTAAGAATTGCTGGTGACTTAGACCTGATTGCAGAGGCCAACCTGAAAATAATAACAAATCCAATTCACACGTGCTGAGAACCAGTGAAAAATATTGTTTTACGTGTTAACCAGACAAATCACATCTTACATAAGTACATCAGGGTAATGTAACAGAATGCAGAAAATAATGTTACAGCTACAGAGAAGGTGCAGAGAAAGATCAACTCCAATATACAGGAGATCCATTCATAGCCTTGAGTATAGGAGTTGGGACGTCATGATGCAGCTGTACAAGACATTGATTAAGCCACATTTGGAGCATTGCATGCAGTTCTGGTCACCCAACTATAGAAAGGATATTGTTAAACTAGGAACAGTGCAGAAAAGATTTACTAGGAAGATTTGAATTATAAGGAGAGGTTGGATAGGCTGGGGCTTTTTTTTCCCTGGAACGTTGGAGACTGAGGGGTAACCTTATAGAGGTTTATAAAATCATGAGAGGCAGAGATAAGGTAGAGAGCCAACAACTTTTCCCCATGGTAGAAGGGTCTAAAACTAGAAGGCATGGATTTAAGGTGAGAGGGAAGAGATACAAAAGATCCAGAGGGATAATTCTTTCAGAGGGTGGTGAGTGTCTGAAATGTGCTGCCAGAAGTAGTTGTGGAGATGAATAATATTTCATCATCTAAGAAACATGCAGACAGGTACAGTGCATTGGATAGATATGGAGGGCTTGGGCCAAATGCAGGCAAATGGGACTAGTTTAATTGAGAAAGCTGGGTGGTGTAGGCAAGTTGGGCCATGACTCTATAAGTCTGTTTCTATTGCAGAACCCCATCAGGGCTGTTCAAACCATTAAAGTTTATTTCACGAGAGTAGTAAGGACAAGAGTACAATACAACAGGACTACTGTCAAACAAGATATGGGCAGTCATGTTTTTGTTCAGCTAACATTTACAGAGAATAGAGGAAAAGGGTCAGGGAAACATTGAAGGCTACAGTAGGTCATCTTTGCGATGAAAAGCAATAGGGATCAGAACCATGAGATCAAAAAAGCACCAAAGTTGCAAACATCTGTTATATGACTGTTCATGGATTTATTCCAGGAAGCCCAGAATAAACAATGAAGGTGAGCCAATAAAAAGAGTCAATTTCCCACTGAGAAAACAGATCCTACGGATCTTAGCAAGTTACAGAATTCTAATGATTTCAACAACTGTATGAGGAAATTCTTCAGGAAGTGAGAACAATGCCTATCACTACCCAATCTGCCCTGCACGATGCCAAGCAGAAGTGCTAATAAAGCAAACTTCAGAACAAAAGCAAATATTACAGAAATGTGAGTGATGATTCAGCAATTGGAAGTACACAATTGTGTGTTGCAACTCTATTTATGGCTCCCAGTTGTGGAGTGTCATAGTTTAAATTAATTGGACACTAATTAATTCAATGCTGATTGCTCAAAAGTAATGCTCGAATAAAGCATTTGACCTTCAAAATAGAGTTAGTCTCAATAAAGTTCCCTTGTATATTAACATCCCTTGACATTACGTTCAGCTGTATTTAATATGGACATTGCTCAAAGCTTATAAATGGACTAAATGAAGTCCCCATGGGGTATACTGAGTCCTGGAGCTTCAGATTAAATCCACAGAAAGCTGTCCAAAGACTCAGTGTATAGATACATTGCTGGTGGGGTATAGACAGAAATAAATTGTGCAGGTGATGAGTTTCATTCTCAAACTGTGCTGGCATAACAGAGCTTGGCTTGCCAAGATTGTAAAAAAGCAAGAATCAGAGATGAGTCGAACTTCAACTCCTGTTAAAAACTAAATTTGTGACCAGAACAAGGGAAGGCAGGATCATGCTCAGTTGCAATAGTCTGCTTCCAAATCCTATTGACATTCAACATGAGGAACATGATGAGACAAAGATATTGAGGGTTTCCAGGTAGCTTCAGAACCATGTCCAAACAGAACAAGGGGTCTCCCCAAGTTTGCACGGATATGAACAGGTTAAGAACTGCTGGCGGTTTTAGAGCTGATTGCAGAGATCAATCTGAAAATAATAATTTCTTCTGGGCTTTCCATTCTTAGAGATCCCAGACCCAATCTGTGATCTTTGCAGCCGGGATGACTCCCAATAGCTTTAAAAACAGTGGGTGAGACATGGATACAGACGTCATGCTCCTTTTTCCAACTAGGTAAAAGTGAGGACTGCAGATGTTGGAGATTAGAGTCAAGATTAGAGTGGTGCTGGAAAAGCACAACAGGTCAGGCAGCATCCGAGGAGCAGGAAAAATCGACATTTCGGGCAGGATTCCTGATTAGATTCGATTCCCTACAGTGTGGAAACAGGCCCTATGGCCTAACAAGTCCACACTGACCCTCCAAAGAGTAATCCACTCAGACTCATTCTCCTATCCTATTACAGTAAATTTACCCCTGACTAATACACCTAACAAGTCCCTGAACACTGTGGACAATTTAGCATAGCCAATTCACCTAACCTGCACATCTTTGGACTGTGGGAGAAAACCAAAATCATGAGGAACATAATAGGATAAATAGACAAGATCTTTTCCTTGGGGTGGGGGAATTCAGAACCAGAGGGCATAGGTCTAGGGTGAAAGTGGAAAGATATAAAAGGGACCTAAGGGGTGACCTTTTCACTCAGAGGGTGATACTTGCATGGAAAGAGCTGCCAGAGGAAGTGGTGAAGGCTGGTACAATTACAGATAAAAGGCATCAAGATGGCTAGATGAATAGGAAAGAGGTATATGGGCCAAATGCTCGCAAATGGGATTGAATTAGGGTAGGATAACTGGTCAGCATGGATGAGTTGGACTGAAGCGTCTGTTTCCATGCTGTACATTTCTATGACTCTAATACAATTTTCACTGATAAGAGACAGGGCTTAAATTACACAGGCACAAAGCATGCAGCGTAGGAGTCACATTGTATGGAGGAGGCTTAAACAGTCTTGATGTGGATAAGCTCTGTTTAATGTCATGATATAAAGTTATCTGAATCTTCAGACATTAAAAATGCAGCAGCTTTCAGTTAGAACAAATAAACTGGCCACTGGAGTGTACTGACATGTGATATAATTTAAATAAAAGCCTCATTATCATCTCTTCCTGCAGTTTCATTTGACTTTTTAGTTGAAATTTCCAAAAGATGTTATTATAATTAAGTCTATTATTTGTGCTCAACTGAGTTTCAAAAGGTCCAACACTTCTTACCTCAACAGAGAGGGCTGAGTTCACATTTTGATAGACAGTTTAATGAGATTATGAAAGGATCAATTGTTTTGAAGTAGTTATTGAATAGAAGTTCAGTTTTTTCTTAATACACTCTACTCATTTTAGGGGATTCTAAATTTTGGAATAGGTTTCACAAGAGAGTTTTTCCTCTCTATATCAAGTTTATATAAGCTATATATGAGATTATTCGGTGTTTAACTTTTCTCAAGTCAAGAGGTCAGCCCAGAGTGGATAGTGGGTGAGCAGTTCTGGAGAAATAGAGTGGCATGAAATGGTAATGGAGTGCTTCTTATAAAATTGGGCTGAAGTCTCAGAGAACAGATTACAGAGGAGGAAGTGTTGGATGTCTTGAAACAGTTAAAAGTGGATAAATCCCCAGGACCTGATCAGGTGTACCCGAGAACTCTGTGGGAAGTTAGAGAAGTGATTCCTGGGCAACTTGCTGAGATAGTTGTATCATCGATAGTCACAGGTGAGGTGCCGGAAGACTGGAGGTTGGCAAACGTGGTGCCACTGTTTAAGAAGGGCGGTAAAGATAAGCCAGAGAACTATAGACCGGTGAGCCTGACCTCGGTGGTGGGCAAGTTGTTGGAGGGAATCCTGAGGGACAGGATGTACATGTATTTGGAAAGGCAAGGACTGATTCGGGATAGTCAACATGGCTTTGTATGTGGGAAATCATGTCTCACAAACTTGATTGAGTTTTTTGAAGAAGTAACAAAGAGGTTTGATGAGGGCAGAGCAGTAGATGTGATTTATATGGACTTCAGTAAGGCGTTCGACAAGGTTCCCCATGGGAGACTGATTAGCAAGGTTAGATCTCATGGAATACAGGGAGAACTAGCATTTGGATACAGAACTGGCTCAAAGGTAGAAGACAGAGGGTGGTGGTGGAGGGTTGTTTTTCAGACTGGAGGCCTGTGACCAGTGGAGTGCCACAAGGATCGGTGCTGGGCCCTCTACTTTTTGTCATTTACATAAATGATTTGGATGCGAGCATAAGAGGTACAGTCAGTAAGTCTGCAGATGATACCAAAATTGGAGGTGTAGGCGAAGAGTGTTACCTCAGATTACAACAGGATCTGGACCAGATGGGCCAATGGGCTGAGAAGTGGCAGATGGAGTTTAATTCAGATAAATGCGAGGTGCTGCATTTTGGGAAAGCAAATCTTAGCAGGACTTATACACTTAATGGTAAGGTCCTAGGGAGTGTTGCTGAAAAAGAGAACTTGGAGTGCAGGTTCACAGCTCCTTGAAAGTGGAGTCGCAGGTAGATAGGATAGTGAAGTAGGCGTTTGGTATGCTTTCCTTTATTGATCAGAGTATTGAGTACAGGAGTTGGGAGGTCATGTTGCGGCTGTACAGGACATTGGTTAGGCAACTGTTGGAATATTGCGTGCAATTCTGGTCTCCTTCCTATCGGAAAGATGTTGTGAAACTTGAAAGGGTTCAGAAAAGATTTACAAGGATGTTGCCAGGGTTGGAGGATCTGAGCTACAGGGAGAGGCTGAACAGGCCGGGGCTGTTTTCCCTGGAGCGTCAGAGACTGAGGGGTGACCTTATAGAGGTTTACAAAATTATGAGGGGCATGGATAGGATAAATAGACAAAGTCTTTTCCCTTGGGTCGGGGAGTCCAGAACTAGAGGGCATAGGTTTAGGGTGAGAGGGAAAAGATATAAAAGAGACCTAAGGGGCAACTTTTTCACGCAGAGGGTGGTCCGTGTATGGAATGAGCTGCCAGAGGATGTGGTGGAGGCTGGTACAATTGCAACATTTAAGAGGCATTTGGATGGATATATGAATAGGAAGTGTTTGGAGGGATGTGGGCCAGATGCTGGCGGGTGGGACTAGATTGGTCGGGATATCTGGTCGGAATGGATGGGTTGGACCGAAGGGTCTGTTTCCATGCTGTACATCTCTATGACTCTCTAACTGAGGTGGGCTATCTAACCAGACTTTGACAACTGCCCTTCCCTATAGCCACCTATGAACTTCCTCTGGAAGCAGCAAGCCTAACATCATTTTGTTTCCCAATTTCCCAGAGTGAAAGTTGCATGTTTTAGGGCCTTTCACCTCCAGGCAGTTCTGAATTATTGCATTGGTAGTGAACATTTGGCCATCGTGTGATCTTATGGAGAAGTAGTGTTGAACATTTGTGCAAATCTAATGAAAGCCCTTTTTCCCTTCAGTGTCAGTTGTTAAGAAAAGCCATTTCTCTTGTACCTAGCCCTACCTGCTAATTAGGTCACACTTATCTGATGTATGCTGCAGTGAAACCTCTTTGAGGACATACAGGATCCTTCCCTTAATCAATGAAGTCTGTTGTAATTCTATTCCTCTCTGTGCAATGCAGCAGTTAGTTTGCAAACAAAGCAACTAGCTCTGCAGGGAAAGAGTAGTCAGCAATGGATTAATGAAGAGCCATTCATCTAGTGAGAATGGTTTGTCAGGATTGCTAATGGCAGGCTACAAGTACTTCAAGGTTCCATTGGAAGTAACTGAGAATCACCCATATTAAGCAGGTTGGGTCTACACTATTGTAGATTAAAAGGATGAGAGGTGATCTTATTGAAATATAAATGATTTTTGAGAGGGCTCTGCAGAGTAGATGTTAAGAGGATATTTCCCTGCCATGGGGCAATCCAGAATTGGGGACAAATTAAAAATAAGAGATCTCCCATTTAAGACTGAGATGAAAAGAAATATCTTCTGTCAGGAGATTGTTAATCTTCAGAATTCTTTTGCATACAGAGCAGTAGAGGTAGGGTAAGTGAATACATCTAAGGTTACATTAGACACAGTCAGGTATTGTTGAAGGGAAAGCAGGGAAATGGAGTTAAGGCCACAATCTAATCAGCCATAAATTATTAAATGTCAGAGTAGGTTTGCAGGGCCAAATCACCCACTCCTGCTCCTATTTCTTCTGCAGTTTTTATAAATCTGAAAATCCATGTAGCCAGATAGATGCTGCAACTCAGTATCCATACATCAGAACATTTCAGCTTAAATTAATTGTAAAAGAATATTCTGATAAAACATTTTTCAATTATTGGTGAACACCCACACATCTCAACTTAGGATGGAGCAAAGACGGTTGATGAAGCAGTGGAAGAAGATCATAGAATCATACAATTCCTACAGTGTGGAAACAGATCATTCGGCCCATCAGGTCTGTACCGGCCCTGCCAAAATCATCCCACCCAGGCACACTTACCCAACCTTACCCTATAACTCTGCATTTTCCATGGCTAATCCACCTAGCCTGGATACTGTGGGCAATTTAGCTTGGTCAGTATGATGGTATCAGTAATTATTTAGATCATCTGCTGTTCATGCACAACGAAAATAAGAGCAGTCCAGCTTTAAATAAATTATAGGTGTTACCTAGAATGCAATGTGATCCATTTTTATCTGTCACATAAGATTTAAAAAAACCTCTTTATTCTAAAGTAGGCTAGAAAGGTAATAAAGAACTCTGAAAACATACCATTGTCAAATAGCTCGTTAAATAAAATGACAAGTGGCCAGCAAATTTAATTGTGCTTGTTTGATGTGACCTGTTTGCATTATTCTGGTTAGGTTGATGCCATATATAGGTAACAAAACTAGACCACACTTTATTTTTGCATGAGCTTACTAAGGACTGTACAGTAACAATCAAAGAGACCCACTGTTAGTGACATGCGGTTTTCAGAAATTGTCTGCATCTGTAAAATGTTGATATTGTAGGGCATGTCAGTATAAAAAGGAGGAAGTGTTGGGTGTTTTGAAAAGGATTAAGGTAGACAAGTCCCCTCATGGGATCTATCCCAGAATGCTTAGGGAAGCAGGTGAGCAAATTACTAGAGCCTCATACAAAATATTTGTATCCTCTTTAGTCACAGAAGTGATCCCAGGGGACTGGAGAACAGCCAATGTTGTTCCTTTGTTTAAGAAGGGCACCAGGGATAATGTAGGAAATTACAGGTGAGTAAGCCCTATGTCAGTAGTAGTGAAGTTATTGGAGAAGATTTTTACAGATAGGGTTTACTGAATTTGCAAAAATAGGGCCTTTTTAGCGATAGGCAGCATGGCTTTGTGTGGGGAAGGTCCGGCCTCTCAAACTTGATTGAGTTTTTTGAGGAAGTGACAAAGAGGAGTGGTGAGGACAGAGCTGAGGATGTGGTCTGTAAAGCCTTTACCAAGGCCTGTGACAAGGTCCCTCATTGCAGGCTGATATAAAAGGTGAAGTTACATGGGATCTGCGGTGAGTTGGTTAGATGGATATAGAACTGGTTTGATCATAGAGGATAGAATGACAGTGGAAGGATATTTTTTCCGACAGGAGATCTGTGATCACTGGTACTCCACAGGGATCAGTGCTGTGACCCCTGTTATTTGTAATACGTGTAAATGACTTAGAGGAAAATGTAGGTGGCCTGATTAGTATGTTTGCGGACCACATAAGAATTAGGTGAGCTGTGGATAGTGAGGAGGATTGTCAGAGGATACAGCAGGATATAGATAGGCTGGACACTTGGGCAGAGAAATGGCAGATGGAATATAAAACGGACAAATTTGAGTTGATGCATTTTGCAAGGTCTAATGAAGGAGGGAGGTAAATACTAAGTGGCAGAACCCTAAGCAGTAGCATTATACAGTGGGATCTAGTTGTACAGGTTTTCAGTTCACTGAATGTGGCAATGCAAGTGGATAATGTGGTAAAGAAGGCATATAGTATGCTTGCCTTCATCGGTTGGGACATAGAGTATAAAAATTGGCAAGTCATGTTGCAGCTATATAGAACTTTAATACAGCCATATTTGGAATATTGAGTACTGTTCTGATTTCCACACTCCCAGAAGGAAGTGGAGGCTTGGGAGAGGGTACAGAAATAGTTTATTAGGATGTTGTCTTGTTTGGACCGTATTAGCTATTAGGTGAGTTTGGACAAACTTGGTTTGTTTTCAGTTGAATGTCAGAGGATGAGGGGTGGCCTGATGGAAGTTTACAAAATTATGAGAAGCATGGATAGAATGGATAGTTGGGATCTTTCTCCCAGGGTAGAAATGTCAATTACTAGGGACATAAGTTTAAGGTAAAAGGGTAAGTTTAAAGGAGATGTGAAAGGCAAGGTTTTTTTACACAGTGGATGGTAAGTGCGTGGCATGTGCTGCTACAGGAGATGGTGGAGTCAGATTCAATAGCAACGTTTAAGAGGCAACTTGACAGATATATAAGTAGGCAGAGATTGGAGAGATACAGATCGTGTAGGTTTTTAGTTTAGAAAGGCAACCTGTGTTGGTGCAGTCTTGGTGGGCCAAAGGAGAAAGCAAGGACTGCAGACGTTGGAGATCAGAATCGAGAGTGTGGTGCTGGAAAAGCACAGCAGGTCAGGCAGCATCCAAAGAGCAGGATAATCGACATTTCAGGCATAAGCCCTTCATCAGGAATGAGGCTTGTGGGCTGGGGGGCTGAGATATAAATGGGAGGTGGTGGGGTTGGGGGGAAGGTAGTTGAGAGTTGATAGGTAGATGAAGGTGGGGGAGAAGGTGATAGGTCGGAGAGGAGGGTGGAGAGGATAGATGGGAAAGACGATCGACAGATCAAGATGGCGTTGCTGAGTTGGAGGCTTGGGAAATGAGGAAATGAGGAAACTGGTGAAATCCACATTAATCCCGTGGGGTTGCAGGGTCCCAAGGCAGAATATGAGGCATTCTTCCTCCATGCGTCGGGCGATGGAGGAGGCCCAGACCCTGCATGTCGTTGGTGGACAGGGAGGGGGAGCTGAAGTATTCAGCCATGGGGCGGTGGGGTTGGTTGTGCGGGTGTCCCAGAGATGTTCTCTGAAATGAAACAAAAGGTGACGTCCTGTCTCCACGATGTAGAGGAGACCACATCGGGTGCAACGGATGCAGATGACATGCCAACTTTTATAGGTGCGCCATCGAGAGCATTCTATCTGGATGTATCACTACCTGGTATGGCAACCGTACCATTCAAGATCAGAGACAGTTACAGAGAGTGGTGAACTTGGCCCAGACAATCACAAAGACCAACCTCCTATCTATAGAATCCATCTACCAGAGTCACTGTCAAGGAAAGGCTGCCAGCATTCTCAAAGATCCATCCCACCTTGGCAATGCTTTTGTACAACCTCTACCATTGAGGATAAGGTACAGAATAGGTGCACCAGCTGGTTTCGTAACAGCTTCTACCCTGCTGTTGTTAGAACACTGAATGGACTCTCAAATTCTTAACATTCGCCTGTACTTGTGTTTTTGGTTTTTGCTGCTGTTTACCTATTATTTTCTTATCTATGCTATATAACTATGTGGTCTGCCTGCATTGCTCGTAAGACAAAGCTTTTCACTATGCCTCAGTACACGTGACAATAAATTCAATTCAATTTGTGGAGGTACAGGTAAATTTCTGTCGGTGGCAATGGAGGAGACCCAGGACTTGTATGTCCTTGGTGGAGTGGGAGGGGGAGTTAAAGTGCTCAGCCACGGGGTGGTGGGGTTGATTTAGCGATTGAGGAGGCCCAGGACATGCATGTCCTTTGGTGATGGAGGAGGCCAAAGGGCCTGTTCCTGTGCTGTTTGTTCTTTGCTTGTCAACAGAAGTTTGACATTGTGACTCTGACAGCATACATTAATATTAACCCAAAATGCCAGTGCCATTTTGTATGTGTGCTTAAGCAATCCTTTGTGACATGCTGCTCGCCAGATTTAGTTTCTAATCGAAAGCACAATTGGGTTGGCTTGTTTCAAATCTATTCATATTGGGTTAATTCAGATTGGAGTGGCCTTTGCAAATAAAATTTTGCAGTTTGTAAACAAATGTTATTGGTGTCAGTCTTGCTCCATTAATTACACTCTCACATTACACTCTCACCTTTGTGTCAGAAGGCTCTAACTTCTACCCTTACCCTTAGCTTTTAACCTCAACTAGTACTTGGTTCAGTGCTGCAGGAATACAATAGCACTGGAGATTCTGAACTTTGAGTCCAATGTTTAACCTTCCTCATCTGCGTCTATAAGAGAACAAAATGTCGTAGTCCCAGAGAAAGAAGAGCATGGGATTTCCCAAGTGCTCTGGCCAACATCCCTTCCCTCAAGCAACAATAACTTGCCATTTCATGGTGCCTTTAACATGTCCAAAGTCATTCATCTTCAAAAAGACAAAGTGGTTAATTAATCTTGGTTATTCAGCCATTGTGTTTGTTTACTCAGCAATTGCAACGTTCAAAATGTTTGCTCCTGAAGCACAATGGAACATTGTTAAGTGCAAATGATTTCCACGTTGAATCCATAAACCCAGTCGATTTGAAAAATGACATCTTCACTTGCTCAGCAGCTCTTCAGTCGACATTGAAGATATAGAACATTATCTTTGTGCACAAAGTTTAATACAGGCCCTGAGAGTCAATAGAGGTTCTACTAGTCTCTTGCTCGGGGAAATATTCCAAAGACATTATAACAAAAGACATGTGAGAAGTAGCATTTTGGGCAGGACTTGCACACTTAATGATAAGGTCCTGGGGAGTGTTACTGAACAAAGAGATCTTGGAGTGCAGATTCATAGTTCCTTGAAAGTGGAGTCAGAGGTATATACGATAATGAAGAAGGTGTTTGGTATGCTTGCCTTTACTGGTCGTGCATTGTGCATAGGAGTTGGGAGGTCATGTTGTGGCTATTAAGGACATTGGTTAGGCCACTTTTGGAATACTACGTGCAATTTTGGTTTCCCTGCTATAGGAGGAATGTTGTGAAACTTAGAAGGGTCCAGAAAATATTTACAAGGATATTACCAGGGTTGGAGAGTTTGAGCTATTGGGAGAAGCTGAATAGGCTGGGGCTATTTTCCCTGGAGCGTTGTAGGCTCAGGAGTGACCTTATAGAGGTTTATAAAATCATGAGAGGCATGGATAGGGTAAATAGACAAGGTCTTTTCCCCAGGTTGGAGGTGTCCAAAACCGGAGGGCATTGGATTAGGGTGAGAGGGAAAAGATTTGAAAGGGACTTAAGGGGCAAATGTTTCACACAGAAGGTGGTGTATGTATGGAATGAGCTACTGGAGGAAGTGGTGGAGGTGGGTACAATTACAACATTTAAAAGGCAACTGGATAGGCATATGAATAGGAAGGATTTAGAGGGATATGGGCCAAATGCTGGCAAATGGGACTGAGTGAATTTAGGATATCTGGTTGGCGTGGACCAATATGACTGATGGGTCTGTTTCCATGTTGTACATTTTTATGACTCTTTGGCTCTATGACCAGGAACATCCTTGCAAAATTATAGGGCTTCAAAATGTTGGATCAAACCTATTGTACATTCCAAAAATACAGAGGTGTGCTACTACTGCACTTAATCTGCACTTTCCTTTATCAGTGTATCCTATTACTACTAACAAAGAAGAGTACTTTTGGTTATATTTCTGCATCCTCCCATTACTTATCATATATCAGCAGTTGGCTAGAGTTGTTAGCTGCTAGCCTACATTAATAGGATTTCAGAATTATCAGAAGTTAAATCTTGAAACTACACCTTAAGCAAACACCATTTGTACAGTGGTTGGTCTATGATATTCAATTTATTCACAAAAGAAGGTCCACAGGATATTATCCACTTCAAAAATCAAAGGAAACTACTTTCCAGAATCAAAGTGTTATCTTCACTGTGTCATGCAACAATGAGTCATTGGCTTTACGACAGTCAATCAATCATTGGTCACAGCAAACAACGGCTTTTGAAAATGGTGCATTTTACATTATTGTTCAAATTCAAATTTTAAAACATACTGCTGCACATGTTCTTTTCAATCACTTCTCTCATCTTACTCATTTCATTTATAGATACTTAAGGAATCAATTAGCCCCTACTGGTGGATTCAAGCCTTATATTTTATCTACCACTAGAACTATTTACTCCCATTAACATTATCAGACTCCACTCTTAACTCAGTTCCACCTCCACTGAAACATTAATCATCATATTTTGTCACAAATTAAGAACCCTCCCACTCTCATTACTACACAAACCCCAACTGGTCAAAGACTTTACTATTTAGAACATAGAACATAGAACATAGAAGAATACAGCGCAGTACAGGCCCTTTGGCCCTCGATGTTGCACCGATCCAAGCCCACCTAACCTATACTAACCCACTATCCTCCATATACCTATCCAATGCCCGCTTAAATGCCCATAAAGAGGGAGAGTCCACCACTGCTGCTGGCAGGGCATTCCATGAACTTACGACTCGCTGAGTGAAGAACCTACCCCTAACTTCAGTCCTATATCTACCCCCCCTTAATTTAAAGCTATGCCCCCTTGTAATACCCGACTCCATACGCGGGAAAAGGTTCACACTGTCAACCCTATCTAACCCCCTAATCATCTTGTACACCTCAATCAAGTCACCCCTAAACCTTCTTTTCTCTAATGAAAACAGCCCCAAGTGTCTCAGTCTTTCCTCATACGATCTTCCTTCCATACCAGGCAACATCCTGGTAAACCTCCTCTGCACCCGTTCCAGTGCCTCCACATCCTTCCTATAGTATGGCGACCAAAACTGCACACAATATTCCAGATGCGGCCGCACCAGAGTCTTATACAACTGCATCATGACCTCAGGACTCCGGAACTCAATTCCTCTACCAATAAAAGCCAGTACGCCATATGCCTTCCTCACCGCACTGGGTGGCAACTTTCAGAGATCTGTGTACATGGACACCAAGATCCCTCTGCTCATCCACACTACCAAGTATCCGACCATTAGCCCAGTACCCCATCTTTTTGTTAATCTTCCAAAAGTGAATCACCTCACATTTAGCTACATTGAATTCCATTTGCCACCTTTCTGCCCAGCTCTGCAGCTTCTCTATATCCTGCTGTAACCTGCCACATCCTTCCTCACTGTCAACAACTCCTCCGACTTTCGTATCATCCGCAAACTTGCTCACCCAACCTTCTAACCCCTCTTCCAGGTCATTTATAAAAATGACAAACAGCAATGGTCCCAAAACAGATCCTTGCGGAACACCGCTAGTGACGGCACTCCATGAAGAAACTTTGCCATCAACTACTACCCTCTGTCTTCTTCCATCCAGCCAATTCCTAATCCAAACCTCCAACTCACCCTCAATGCCATATCTCCGTATTTTCTGCAGTAGCCTACCATGGGGAACCTTATCAAACGCCTTACTAAAATCCATATATACCACATCTACCGCTTTCCCCTCATCAACCTCCTTCGTCACCTTTTCAAAGAATTCAATAAGGTTTGTGAGGCACGACCTGCCCTTCACAAAACCATGCTGACTATCCTTGATCACATTATTCCTATCCAGATGTGCATAAATCCTATCCCTTACAATTCTCTCTAAGACTTTGCCCACAACAGAAGTGAGACTCACCGGCCTATAGTTACTAGAAAACTAATCCCAAAACAAAATTTAATTCATCCTGTCCTTAGCAACTTCCTGGTTTCTCTACAGAAATCCTAATACAAGTTCTTCAATGGTCGTGCTCCATGTGACTGTACAATATTCTCTAACAGTGCCCTATTGACCCTCTCACTCTGACCTCCTGTGCTTTCTGCCCTTTTCATTTTCCTCAGTTGCTAGCAAGAATTTTCATTGTCCAATTCCACCATCTTAGCACAGTACCATTAAATCTTGAAAACTTGCTGCTTCCTCCTTGTCTCTAAAATATTTTTAAAGAACTATCTTTATGACTGCCTGTTCATTTTTTGCTGCCATAGATGTGTAGCATCATTAGAAATTGCAATGCTCTCTTATTAGAACACTTTAGTGACATGGTGTAAAGACAACAATCTCTCCCTCAATGTCAGCAAAATAAAGGAGCTGGTTGTCAACTTCAGGAAGCGGACTGGAGGACATGTCCCTATCTGTATCAATGGTGCTGAGGTGGACATGGTCAAGACCTTCAAGATCCCAGGAGTAATTATCATCAATAATCTATCCTGTTCCATCCACGTCAATGTTACAGTCAAGAAAGCATGCAAATGTTTCTACTTCCTCAGAAGGCTAAGAAAATTCAGTATGTCCACATTGACTCTCAACAAATTTTGTAGATGGACCATCAAAGGCATCCTACCTGGATGCACCACGGCTTGATATGGCAACTGCTCTGTCCAAGACTACAGGAAATTACAGCGAATTGTGAACACAGCCCAGTCCATCACACAAAGCAGCCTTCCTTCCACTGATTCCATCTACACTTCCCGCTGCCTTGGGAAAGTAACCAACATGATCAAAGACTCCTCCCACCCTGGTTATACTCCCTTCCACCCTCTTCCATCAGGCAAAAGACACGTTTCAAACCATGCACCAACAGATTCAAGAACAGCTTTTTCCCTACTGTTATCAGACTTATGAATGAATCTTTTGAGTTAATCTTTCTCTGCTTCTTCTCTGTAGCTGTAATACTATATTCTGCATTCTGTTCTCTTACCCTGCTATGCTTATATAAGGTATGCTTTGTCTGAATAGCACGCAATACATTATTTTTACTGTATCTCAGCACATGCGAGAATAATAAACCAAATCAAATCAAATGTGAATTGCAGTAATAATGAATCAAGGCAGGTGGCAGCCATGTTGGAGTCTGCTGCTGTCTTGCAGCAGAGAGGAAACAGTTCATGATTCGTCCACAGCGATAATGAAATGGTTAAGGACACCAAGTCAAGGTACAACGCACAACCCATTATTTGGTTAGAGAATAGTAGGTCCCTCAAGAAAACACACATGGAAAGGAAATACTTTTGTCTCAAGGCAACTCTAACATTCGATACTCATGTGCGCTAGACTTTCAGCTTCATCCAGAAAAAAGATTTTAAAAACATTCTGTAATGGACATGCTCCTTAATGAGCTCTTGAAAGAGCTTAAATGACATTTAACTGGTGCTGAGCATATCTTCCTTTCCTTGTCCTACAAGCCTCTGCAATGTGTTCCAGAGGCAGCAAGATCCAATCCTGCCCTCCAGAAATGCAATTTTCATGTCATGCCTTCTCCCATCACTAATTAAAAATTCAATCCATTGTAACAGCAACAGCAAATCACACTGAAACTTAGTGAATTACTGATGTAATATATCATCTGAGGTAAAGCACAAATGACTAATATTTATCATTGCAAGGAAAGCAACAAAACTGATGTCATTATTGTGCATTTCCTATAATGATGTCATAATATGCAAGTAGCTAATCAATATCTTGGTATTGCTGAAAATCAATTTCTGAGAATACACTTGTCTAACAATGCTTCAAAGCAAATATATGTTGCATTACTCCAATTCTTAAAACCAAACTCAAAATTAAAATCAACATAATACAATTGGGAAATGTCAACAAGCCATTAGGTGTGATCACTGTGAAGCTGAGTAGCTACACACTATCTAGGAATATTAGCTGTTGTTTGATACCCTCCTGGAAATATCATCATTCCTGTCATCAGTACCTGAATACATCCATTCTCACATCAGCATTTTCCAAACCTGAATCTAAAACATTTGCTAAAACCCTTCACTACCCAATAGATAATTCTCAATTTATAGAATCCCAACAGTGTGGAAACAGGCCCATCAAGTCCACACTGACCCTCTGAAGAATATCCCACCCAGACTCAACCCCATGCCTTTAACCCTGCATTTCCTATGGTGAACTCACCTATCCAGCACATCTTTGGACTGTGGGAGGAAGCCGGAGCACCCACAGGAAACCAACACAGACACGGGGGGAATGTGCAAGCTCCACACAGACAATTGTCCAAGGGTGGAATCAAAGCCGGGTTCCTGGTGCTGCGAGGCAGCAATGCTAACCACTGAGCCACTGTGTCACCCAGATGATTCTTGGCTATTAGCCAAACCGCCTTGTTTTCCAATCTCTTTAAAACTAATAAAGCTGTTCAAATAAAATGTAACTATATTATATGATTCTCAAATGATTTTTTTCCCCATCCTACCTCTAAGTTGCTTGCAGTTCTGTCAAAGAGGATCAGCATCACCCGAAACTACCGGCCGATCCTTGGAGGGTTGGTAACTTGAACTGAGTATGTTCACTCTTTGTGAGAATGTTGAACTGGATGGATAATTTTTCATAATATTCCTACGGCACGAGAGGTGTCTTCTAATAATATTGGTTATCTCAGAATTAGCTGTAATATGCTTCAAACGAATTTGTCTTGATTTGGGACTTTAGCTAGCTTACTGTTTACATTAGCAAAAAAAATGAACACAAGAAAAAAATTTCAGGACTTTATGGTCAAGGAGGATTTCTTACAAAATTACAGACACGAATTAAAAGCACGAGTCGGACCTTCAGCCCCCAAATATCTGCCTGCCATTCAATAAGATTGTGGCTTATCTGATTACAGTCCTGCCTTGAAGAAATGCTAGAGATGTAATGTTCATTTTTCTTCACTACATTAAAGTAGCAATTGTCATTGCGATGTCCTTTGTTGTTTTCCGCTAAGAGACAATGAAAGGAGGATAGTTCTATGTGGAAAAAGAATTAAAATATTATAAATTGCTAACCATTCTCTTGTAGGCTACAAGTCTGAAAGGTCAGAACTTGTCTTTACTCTTTATGTGCATGCTGGCTTACCCAATGTGTACTTCCACCGTTTTCTGTTTTTGTTTCAGCAGTTTCAGAACTCTAACCTTGGAAACATTCAGCTGTTTACTTCTGCAGTGATTTTCCTGGAAGCTCATCCAATATTCACTTTAAATACTTCTTTGCACTTGTCATGTGACAGTGGAATGAATTAATATTTTCAATGGCCTTCATCAAGTTCCGCTCACCCTTCACTGCATTCTTTACTGGCTTGAATCAAAGCTTGATCGCCAAACCATTATAATTTAAAATGTTGTTAAACCTCTACATTTTTAGTCCTCCCTAACTCCAACCATCAGACCTACATCCTTCATACAGATCTCATTTATTCCAATTTTGGCTCTTTCTGCCCCACTGTTGGTGACAATGTCTCCAGTCATCTACAACTCCAGAAGTACTTTCCTGGCTTCACCACCTCATAAAATCCACCTCTGTAATCAAGCATTTATTAACATGCCTCCACAAAGTGCTTTTGAACAAACCGATCCAGAACTGAATGATGGATAAGCAATCAGACAGTAATGGGATCAACAAAGGTGGGAGTAAAGTTGAGTTGTTTGTTGTTGGTGGAACATTACAGTGCAGCCTTTGGGTGACATCATTAAGGGGCTACATGGAAGAGAAGGGGTTCAAATGTAAATTCATGGAAGGCTCAAAGCAAATGGTGTAGAAAGCAAAAATAATGCTGAGAATGTCGAGAGTCAGGTGTTATGGACTAGGCCAGACCACTCAAAACATGCTTAAGCAGGCAGCCCAGACCATAACTTTGCAATTTGTTACAGTAAGTGTACAGTGAAAATTACCCAAAGTAAGTTAGCGAGGTTGACTACCAGGTTTAAACAGATGAAAAGTTTAGTCACAAAATTATACAATGAAACATGAAGAACAGAATAAAGACCTCCTACAGAAATCAGTCTATCCAAAATAGACTTAAGTATGCTGTTCTGAATATACACAACAGACCCAATAAGTAAACCCCTTTAAAAACCAGTACAAATGGAACACATGTTTACAGGTTGAAGTTAGAAGAGCCGAAGGAAAGAGAGAGAGTTTCCACACAGCTCACTGTTGAACTCTCAACTAGTTCTGGACTGAACTAAACTGCTCAGCTCAGCTAGAGAGCTGACCACTCCCCTTTCTTTGTACAGGTCACTGACTCTTGTGAAAGGTTCCTCAAATGCTGGAATAGTTACTAAAGGTGCAGGTTTTATTGCTGCCTGTGGTTTTCCGATTTGCTGACATGTATGACACGTCTGGCAAAATTCAAATAAGTCTTTGTGTAGTCCAGGCCAATAAAAATGTCCTTGTCTTTTAGCCTGTGTTTTACTCACCCCGAAATAACCTCCAAGTGGTAGCCACTCGCAGCACCTCCTTTCTATACCCTACTGGCAAAACAATTTTATGAATCTCTGCCCATCTGCTTGAATGTGTGATGGTTTCCATTTCCTCCTTAAGATATCATTTGTTAAGTGATAACACACAGGGATGCATTCATTTTCCTTCTCTGTAAATGCTCTTTGATATAACTGTTTTAAGTTCTCATCTTTCTGCTGTAATTCAATCAGCTTAGCAGATATAAAGATACTGCATGTTTACCTATTTGCTCCTTCTCTGTTCCACTTATCTGATCTAACAAAGGTCTAAGTCAGCTTCCTTATCTGTGCCTTTTGATCCCTCCTGCTTCAAGTTGTGCCTCTGTGATCTTGAAAATCAGGGAAAATTCCTCAATAAACATTCTCTATGTCTCCAGTTGCCTGCAACTCTACTGGCTTTTCAACTAGAGTAGGCAGCACCCATAGGGGTGAATCAGCTATATCATTTGCAAGGACAAATTGTATTCCTGGAGCTGAGAGTTTGTCCAGTACTCCTACCATGAATTGTCCGCTCTTCTCTGGACTCTCTAGTTTCACTTTACATAATTGTGCACTTTTTGTCTTACCATGTATTCCTGTTACCAGTACCTTTTCTAGCAATATTCTCTCAGAAGCACATACCTCCTCATCCTTCAGCATAACTGAGAGGATCCTGTATCCCTTAATATTGTAAGCTCCTTACCTGCTACTCCTGGCCTATATGAATAAACAGATCTGGCACTTCCTCCTTCATTAACCTCTGAACATCTTGTACACTCTGAGGCAGTTGTCTAACTTCTCTCATGCTTTTTTAACCAGTCCAACAAAACCTCCAGGCTTGTCTGGTTTTCCTACATCTGGCTTTCTCCTAGTCCACCAACACTGTGATGTTGTGTGGCCTACTTTATTACAATGAAAACACCGGAGCTTTTTAACTTCTTTGTCTCCCTCAAGGGCTTATTTTTTACCATGTGGTAAGTTATCCCTATGATCTTCACTGAGATCTACCTTTCCCTTTCCATGTGAGGATTTCTCTTTGCCTCAATTTCTATCCCTCAGGGACTAAAATTGATTCTGGAAGCCAAACCGTGTTTTATTGATCAGCTCGTAATCATCAGCCACTTTAGCTTCTAACCTTGCTGTTTTAACTCTCTGCTCTTACACATGTGTTCGCACTACTTCAGGCGGTGAATTTTTGAATTTCTCCAAAATAATTGCCTCTCTAAGGGCATCATAGGTTTGCCTGATTTTTAATCCATCCATCGAATTTCCATCCATCGAAATTACTCTGTTTGATCCTTTCAAACTTAATGTCAGTTTGACCTGGGTCCCTCCTTCGATTCCTGAAACGTTGTCTATAGGCTTCTGGTACAAGCTCGTAAAATGGCTTTTTTCACCTCCGCATAGTCCCCAGATTCGTCCTCTGATAGGGATGTGAATACCTCATTCGCCCTACCTACAAGTTTTGTTTGGATCCATAAAGCCACATTGCCACTGGCCACTACATTCGTTTAGCCAACTTTTCAAATGAGATGAAAAAGTCTTCCACATCTTTCTCATAAAATTTTGGTAATGCTTGAACATATTTAAGCAGTTTCTCACTAGGCTTCTGATTACTAGGGGTATGCTCGGCCTCACTCTCTTCCTCACTAAGCCTTCCCTTAGCCTTTATCTCCAGCATTTTAAGCTGACTTTCCTCTTTAAGTGTCAGTTTTTGAAGTTCAGAAGCTCTTTTTCCCTCTCTTCTGCTTCTCTCTCTTTTTCCCTCTCTTCCACTTTTAATCATAACTCAAACTCTTTCATTTCTGCTGCCCTTTCCTTATCTCTTGCCTCTAACTCAAGTTGCTTCAGTTGCAATTGGGTTCTTGCCATCTCCATAGATTCTGATGGTTTCTCCAGCAAGTTAAATGCTGAGCTACTGCTGTATTATCTCTCTTTTCCTCACAGAAGCAGGCAGTTCCAATTCCAGCTTTGCTGCTAATTCCTGCAGCTTGGTCTTATTCATCTTTTGGAAACCTTCCAAAGTCATCGCATCCAATTCCAGAAAACATTCGGCAACTGAAAGAGCCAAGCTTAGTATACCCAACCAAACCAACACCCAAAATGAAGACACTAGCACCTACCACTTACTGTTTAAAATCCCGCAAAGAGGCCCCAATCTGTTATGGACGAGGCCAGATCACTCAAAACATTCTTAAGCAGGTAGGACAGAACTTAATTTTGCAATTTGTTTTGGTAAGTATACAGTGAAAATTACCCAAAGTAATTTAGCTAGGTTGACTACCAGGTTTAAAACAGACAAAAAATTTATCACAACATTACACAATGAAATACAAAGAACAGAATAAAGAACCTCTACAGAACTCAGTCTATCCAAAATAGACTTAAGTATGCTGTTCTGCATATACACAACGGTCCCAATAAGCAAACCCCTTTAAAAACCAGTACAGGGGATCCAAGATGGCGGCGACCCAGTAAGACTGAGTCTATAGTGCTCCTCCCAAGACTTGGGCACAGTGGGTCACCTACCCCCTACCAAGCTCACCAAATCATTTATAAATCATTTTTAATAGTTTAGTAACTCAATGAGTTACATTTAAGCAACTTTATCCTAAGTTGAAATGACTAAAGGGAAGGGAGCCCGCAGCTCTCAACAAGCAGGAACCCCTCCCCCATCCTCTCCAGCTGCAGCAGAGGCGTCCACAGCCGCCCCGGGGGACTTACCTACAGTAGCAAGCCTTGCAGAAATGCTTTCCAAGCTTGACTCGAAGATCGATGCCTTTATCGTCGAATCCAGGAACCGTTGGGAGTCGCTGTCGGCCGCGCTGCAGAAGCACGACCGTGAAATTGAAGAAATTCAATGCCGAGTTGGAGGGGCGGAGCTAAAGGCCGCGACCTCGGAGACAACCGCTCAATCGGCCGTGGATCAGGTCCGGACTCTCGAGCAGCGAGTCCGGACCTTGGAAAATCATATTGACGACCTCGATAATCGAGGTCGCCGAAAAAATATTCGTTTGCTGGGCCTTCCCGAACAGGAAGAGGAAGGCCAGCTTACAGCATTCCTGGAGCAGTGGCTGCCACAACTTTTGAATCTGCAAGCTGGATCAGGCCAGGTAAGGGTGGAATGGGCCTACCGGGTAGCAATACGCGGGCCCGGCTCGAACCAGCGCCCACGCCCGGTCCTGTTCCGGCTGCAGAGCTACAAGGAGAGGCAGATACTCCTAGAAGCCTCTAGAAATCTCGGAAAAGACCCCCAAGCTATGATCTACAAAGGATCCAAGATCATGCTATTTCAGGACTTTTCCCCGGCTCTGGTTCGAAAGAGGAAGGCATTCGACGAGGCGAAGAAGCGTTTAAGGGACTTAAATGTACAGTACTCCTGACGCTACCCAGCGATGTTACGCTTTAACCATGAAGGATCTGTATATAACTTTGGATCACCAGAAAAGGCTAAGGAATTCTTGGACTCTCTTAGATAAACTGTAGGACATAATGGATGTTGGTCTGCCTTCCCCCCCCCCCCCCCTGTTTTGGTTTATATCCCCTCCCTTTTTTTTTCTTACCTTATTGCTTAATATTATTATGGGGGGTGGGGAGAGGGATTTGATTTTCTCCCCCCCCTTGGAGTTGTTTTCTGTTATTATTTTATGTATATATGAGGGGTGTATGTATATGTGTGTGTGTATGTATATGTATATATATGTATGTGTATGTATATATATGTATATATAAGCTGGGGGATTTGGTTAATGTTGGTGGGGGGAGGTGGTTACCTTATTCGATTTTACCTCTGTCTTTAGGAGCAGGGTTGTTTTTCCCTTCGTTATTTTGTATTATCATATTTAATTATTATTTGTTGAACTGGTAATTTTATAGTTATATGTTTATATATGGTATTAACATTACCAAATATACCCAGGTGTTGGTAGGGGTGGGGGTGGGGTGCTCACTGTTAACTCTAGCTTGTATTATATTTGAATTTTTCTCATTTGATTGAGGAGTGCCTGGGTCAAGGGTGGGGCATCGGTTGGGAGAGGATATGAGGGATTTTTGGAGAGGAAGTGATGCCCCCTGGGAACAAGGGGGAAAGTCTCCACTTAGATACGTTTTATATTTTTTTTATTTAGAAATAGTTTTTTACTGTATTGTTGTGGGTGTATTAAAGAGGGTTTATTTTTGTAAACTTTACATGTTCCATGCTCGGGATGTTCTGGATAGGGTTCCCCCTCCCGAGGGGTCTCGGATTGGCCCAGAGGATTATGGTTGATCAATCGGTTAAGTGGTGCACCTGGAATGTCAAGGGGAGTAATTCGCCACTTAAAAGGAAGAAAATATTATCAAATCTTAAGAAGGAAAGAGTTGATATAGCTCTCCTACAGGAGACACACCTGTCAGATAAAGAACACTTGAAATTACGATAGGGCGGATTTGATCAGGCCTTTTTTTCTTCTTTTAGCTCAAAAAGCAGGGGAGTTGTTATTCTTGTTCGGAAGAATTTCCCTTTCAAAATCCTAAGGCAGATAAAAGACGAATCTGGACGATATATCTTGATTAAAGCTCTCATAAATGGAGAGGAATATGGGATTTTAAATTTGTACTGCCCCCCGGCACACCCCTTTAAATTTATAACGGAAGCCTTTTCAAAATTGATGGCTTTTGATGCCCGTCATAGAATTATAGGGGGAGACTTTAATTGTATTATGGATCCAGAAATAGACAGGATTCCCAAGAGTACTGCAGGAGTATCTCCCAGATCTAGACAATTGATGGATCTGAACAAAGAATTAGGATTAGTAGATGTATGGAGATGTCTTCATCCACAGGGTAGAGATTTTTCTTTCTACTCTAATCCACATAAATGTCACACCAGAATTGATATGTTTTTTGCCCCCTCAATTTTTTTAAATTCCATATCATCCTGTAAAATAGGTAATATAGCAATTTCTGACCACGCTGCTGTATATATGGAAACTAAGGCGAAGAACAGTGGGACATCCCCTCGGCATTGGCGTATGGACCCCTTCTTAATGAAAGATAGTAAATTTGTAAAGTACTTCTCGCAAGAATTTAAAACTTTTTTAGAAATTAATTCAGGTACAGCTAGCAACCCGTCAATGATGTGGGAGACCATCAAAGCTTACACGCGAGGCTTGATCATCTCCTACTCAGCGACCCAGAAGAAATTAAAGGGAGAACAACAGCGTCTGCTTGAAGCCCGCTTAAAAGCGGCTGAAACAGCATACACTGATAGACCTTCTATTATTAAATTGCAAAGGATTACAGCTCTTAGGACAGCTCTAAATACTACACTTACTCAAACGGCCAAGAGGGAAATATTATTTGCAAAGCAAAGGTTATATGAATATGGCGACAAACCGGGTAGATACTTAGCATTTCTTGCAAAGAAAAAAAAGGCCCCTCAGACTATTATGTCTATCAAGGAAAGTACGGGTATTTTGACTCATGATCATAAAAAGATTAATGCGACCTTTAGAAAATTCTATTCTGAGTTATATAAATCACAGGATTGTGAAGATAGGACGAAGAGGATGCAGTCATATTTTAAAAATTTGACTTTTCCAGACCTAACTCTGGAACAAGTATCGGTCCTAAATGCTCCTCTTACACCCCAAGAAATAGTTGATGCAATTAGACACCTTCAAAATGGTAAGACGCCGGGCCCAGATGGCTTTCAAGCTGAATTCTATAAAGAATTTACAGAAATACTGGTTGGTCCACTTATGGATATGTATAACTATGCATATAGTCAGGGCTGTCTCCCGCCTTCGCTGAAAGAGGCAAATATCTCTCTTATCCTTAAAAAAGGAAAAGACCCAGAAGATTGTACATCATACAGACCAATATCCTTGCTAAATGTAGATTTTAAAATCCTCTCTAAAACGTTAGCACTGAGATTAGAAAGGATACTGCCACATATTATAAAGGAGGATCAGACGGGATTTATTAAGGGCCGTAGATCATCCAATAATGTTAGAAGGGCTCTGAATATGATTCAAGCTTGTCATCAGGGAAAGATACCAGGAGTAGTGGTTTCATTAGACGCGGAAAAGGCATTTGATAGGGTCGAATGGTCATATTTGTTTTACACATTGGAGAGGTTTGGTGTTGGACAGGTGTTTACCAAATGGATCTCAACATTGTATAGTGATCCCAAAGCAGTTGTGGTTACCAATGGATTAGGCTCGGATAGCTTCAGTGTGGGTAGGGGCTGCCGTCAGGGATGTCCCCTCTCGCCATTGTTATTCACGCTAATAATTGAACCACTAGCAGAAGCTATACGAGCTGATCCTAATATAGTGGCCCCAAGGATTGGTACAGGTAAACATAAAATTACCCTTTATGCAGATGATGTTCTTCTATTCCTCAGTAACCCTTTGATGTCCATACCTCGCTTAATCCAAGTTATTAATACATTTAGTGCATTCTCAGGTTATAAAATTAACTTTTCAAAATCGGAGGCTATGCCAATGGGTGGCCTTGCTGTGATACCCCGCTTAGCGGACGGTTCCCTTTTTCCCTTTCGCTGGTCCCTGGAGGGTTTCTTATATTTAGGCATTTTTATTACCCCAGTATTTGGTCAGTTGTATAAGGCTAATTTTGTGTATTTATTGGAAAGGATAAGGCAGGACCTCCAGCGATGGGGAGACCTGCCAATTTCCTGGTTGGGTAGAATAGCATTAATCAAAATGAATATCCTGCCCCGTCTCCTATATCCTATGAGAATGCTTCCGGTGATGCTGCCGAGGACAGCTTTATGTAAATTATACGGCTGGCTGAGTTCCTTTATCTGGAACCATAGGCGGCCCCTTATTAAGCTGAAGAAGCTACAGCTTCCACAGGCAAGGGGTGGATTGGACTTCCCAGATTTTAGGAAATATCAATTAAGTTCCCTATTAAGTTATATAGCTGATTGGGTCTTGTCTGATCCACAATCAATCTGGTTGGACATCGAGGCTTCTCAAGTAAAATACCCACTTATTAACCTTTTATTCTCAGACAAGAGGAAAATCATTACAGATCACTGTAAAAACCCTATAATACTGAATACAATCAAGGCTTGGAATATAATGCGGCAAAATGAGGGTAATTCACATAAAACATCCCCCTATGCACCGATAGTGGGAGCATGGGGATTCCAACCGGGGTTAACAGATGCCACTTTTAAACTCTGGAGATCCAGGGGTATCTCATGTCTCGGGGATTTATTTAAGGATGGGGTCCTGATGTCTTTCGGACAGCTGCGTCAGAAATTCGGATTACCCAATGGAGACCTCTTTCGATACTTCCAAATTCGAGATTTTATACAGAAGAAGACTACGTTATTAGATAGTCTTTATAAATCCGATAGAGAATGTAGTGTCCTACGACCAGTGGGGGTATCTTCCATCAGTAATATTTATCATTTGCTACATGATGAAGTATCGGGAGATATGGATAATCTGCTTAAAACATGGGATCAGGATCTGGGACTAGAAATCTCCACAGAAACGTGGAATGATATCTGGGAAAATGCTAGAAGAATTATTATTTGCAACAGAACCCAGGCTATCCAGCTGAAGATACTTCATAGGGCCCATATAGCACCGGTTCGATTGGCAAAGTTTAAGGCAGGAGCATCTCCAATGTGTCCTAAATGCAAAATAGAGGTGGGCACTCTTGTACATTGCTTATGGACCTGTCATAAGATCCGTAGATATTGGACTAAAGTAGCAAGCACCCTGACAGAAATTTTAGGAACGGAAATAAAAGTGGACCCCGTATCTCTCCTCTTGGGCTTTTCGAACTTTCCCTCCCTGGACACCTACGGGAAGAGACTATTTTCTATTCTTTCTTTCTGTGCAAGGAAAAATATTTTGATGAACTGGGTGGCGGAGGGCCCCCCTGGACTTTCAAATTGGCACAGACTAATTATGGAATGTATTCCCCTTGACTTCCTTACAAATATGGTGCACCGAAAGACCGAATTATTTTATAGAATATGGCAGCCCTTTTTGAATTACATAAATACAGATATTTCGGCTATCCTAACAAGGGCTTTTATTTAATTGAGACTACAGACCTGGCTGGTCCGCGGCCCCTCGGGGGAGGAATCCCGCACGAATACGGGTTTTATCATATCTGATGTTAACACATCCCGAGCATGTAAGAGACTTAAATATACACCCTGGTTAGTTGTAGGTTAGATTAGTAGATAGTTGAGTTTTGTTTGTTTGTGTTTTTTTTTTTCGTTTTTTTTTTGTTTTTTTTTTGTCAAATTTTGGTTATTGTATATTTGAGCTAATTGTATATCAATGTTTATATCTGCGAGTTTTGTTTATTTTTGTAAACTTGTAAAAATGTTAAATTTCTAATAAAAATATCTATATAATAAAAAAAAACCAGTACAAATGGAGCACGTTTACAGGTTGAAGTTAGAAAAGCCGAAGGAAAGAGAGAGAGTTTCCACACAGCTCACTGTTGAACTCTCAACTAGTTCTGGACTGAATTAAACTGCTCAGCTCAGCTAGAGAGCTGATCACGTCCCGTTCATTATACAGGTCACTTCTAAAACATGGCCACTTTGGCCTGAAGTCTCATCTGTTTACATATAAACAAAAAGGCCTCTCAATCCCCTTTAATCTCTGTACCAAACCAGACTGATCAGAGCCCAGCCTGGTTTATTACCCCACCCTCCCACCCCCCGAAACAAAATCAAGGACAGAGTATCCTTGAGCCAAGGAACAGCTTTTAGAAAATAAAGGGACTAGCTTTGTGACACAGGCACGAGTGAAACCAAGCATGGGCACATGTAGTCAATCAAGTCAAAGGGTGCAGAGAGATCAAGTAGTCTGAAGAAGATAGTATATCACGGTCAAAAATCAGCATTTGTGGCTTTGGGTTAGGGGTGTGGATGGGATGTCACTGATTGGAGGTGATAAAATATCAAGTTGTGTGGATTTGGAGAAATCACAACACATTCAAGGACTCAGTGGTAGAAATAGGACTATTGTATGTCTGTTTGAAAAGTCTCAAGACAGGGATTTGGGATGGGTGGTCAATTGTGTACCCAACCAAACCAACACCCAAAATGAAGACACTAGCACCTACCACTTACTGTTTAAAATCCCGCAAAGAGGCCCCAATCTGTTATGGACGAGGCCAGATCACTCAAAACATTCTTAAGCAGGTAGGACAGAACTTAATTTTGCAATTTTGCAATTTGTTTTGGTAAGTATACAGTAAACTGTATCAACTGATGAATGATTTTATCTGCAGAATGAGCAGCAAGAATAAACAGGCCACTTAATAATTGGATATACAGATTAAAAGTGACAGATTCTTAACACTGTCTTTCCATCTTACTATCAAATAAGGTCCTTGAAGAAAGCTTATAGTTGTTCAGCTTCAAGCCACCTGACTTCATTTCCTTATCCCTGATTCCGGAATCATGTATTCAAAATGGAATGTGGTGATGACTGCACGCTGCCTCACACAAGAGAATAAAGTTATGACCAGGATATTACCTAATACCTATACAGTATAATCAGGGCCAGTGCAAGCGTATTAGATACCTTAGGTAAATCTTCAACCTTGCACATCCCCTCCCCTTATTCCCCTACCCTAACCCTCTGTGATATTAACTATCTTGAATGACGGAGTAGACTCAATGGGCCGAATGGCCTTACTTCCACTCCTATTGCTTATGGTCTTACAGTCTTATCTTTAGGGAGGGGGTATCTTAAACTATCAATTTCTCTCAATCTTTGAGCGGCAGCAGAAATGAGGCTGCCAAGGCCATAGGTCACAAGGAAGGGAGCATCGTGAGAAGGGTGAAGGTCAAGGCCCCTTTGAAGTTGGTTGGATTGCAGTGGGAAGCGAGGCTGGTGAAACCAGGGCCCAAGGAGCATGGCTGGGAATTGTGGGTGGAACAAAGCTGTAAAATAGAGAAGATGAGCAAAGAGAGGAGGTGCGAAAAGGGAGGGAATAATTCCAAACATTTCAAAAAAGTAATACTCAGTTAAATTGGAAACATACCTTGGAAAAGAATATAGAATTTCTTGCTTTAGGCTGCAGAGGTTCAGGAGTCTTTATCTAATTCTAATATTAATCTAATTTTGTTTCAGTGTGAGTCAAAAAACTTCACCCACCCACAAAAATACAGAAAGAAGTGTTGCTACGGCATGGACCATTGGACTGAAGGATCTGTTTCCATGTCGTGTGACTCTCTGACCAAATCACAAATGAAAGGAGGTTGTGTAAATGTAAAGAAAGTTCCAAAAATCAAAAAGTAGCCCTCAAGAAAATTTCAAGAATGCTCAAAAAAACGGATCCTTGATATAATTACAGATTTATTTTACACCAAAATGGAGGAGATTATGATACTGATCAAGCATTATCATTGTTCTACACTTTTCACATGATTTGTACCAAATCAAATGCCCATTATAATATAAGATGTGTGTGATAAAGCTGCTCCTTTATCAAGATTATGTTGTCCCTTTTTTTTTCCAGAGAGGTCATACAAGAAGCAGACTCCGAAAAGTCTAAGTTGAAGGGTTTTAGGGCCAGTTTGATTATAGCTAACAGATACTGCCTCAGGCAACAGGCTTTCAAGTTTTAAAAAACCCATGTACAATGAAAGGAGATTGGCCAGTTCTCCCAGCTCAGCTTTTCTCTGGTTTGGTTTGGTTTCAGCAGTAGTGTTGAAAAAGCTGCTGGAAAAAAAGAAGCAGGTCTATGCTGACCCTCTCATCCCTGCAAGATCCTGTGTTTATGCCAAGGGGTGTTTATGGGGAATGTTGCAGGTATTTGGAACAGCATCATTAAGTTGGGATAATCTGTTGGGTTTTCAGATAGGTTGTTATTCTGTATTCAGTTCTCGTTTGTTTGTGTTTCATTCGATAATCTTGCAAATAAATTCTATTTTGTTTAAAACTAAATGGTTTGACCAGCTGCATCTCTCCTAGAATGTCCACTGTATATCTGCTTAAAACAACTAGCAAAGTTAGGGTCTGGGCTACTTTCTTGAAATGTTTTTTTTTGGGGGGGGGTCAGTACGAGATGATTATGTGCTAAATTAAATTATGTTCTTTGATTTTTTTACTGACCTTTAATACTATTTACAGAATGAGAATGTCACTGGATAGATTAGCTTTATATGTTAATTAAAATAAAACAAAAAAAACTGTGGATGCTGGAAATTGAATCAAAAACAGAAGTTGCTGGAAAAATTCTGGTAGTAACTCTGTTTTCTCTCCACTTAACATTTTGAGTTCACTGATTCATCTTTAGAATATTAATTGTCTATCCCTAATTGCTCTCGAAATGCAGTGATGATCAACCTTCATTAACCACTGTTGTTCATGATGCAAAAGTATGCACACACTGCTATTAGGGAATTGTAGGATTTTGACCCAGCAAATTGTGAAAGAATGCCATCATTGTTCTACATCAGGGTATGAGGCTTGGAAGGGAATTTGCAGGTGGAAGTGCTCTCATGGCTTTGAGGACCTTGTTCTTTTGTGTGGTAGAAAACATGAGCTTGGAAGGTGTTACTGAAGGAATCTTGATGAGTTGCTGCAATGCATTTTGTAGGTACATACAGCTCCCGCTATGCATCATGGGTGGAGAAAGTGAATATTTAAGATGGTAGAGTTTACTCTTCAAGTTGACTGTTTTGTGCTAGATGGCATTGAACTATCTGAGTGTTGTTGAAACTGGTCAGTTGTGAGTATTCCGACATATTCCCAACTTGTTCCTTAGTTAATAGGCTTTGGAAATTTAGGAAATGAGTTACTAGCCACAGAATTCTGAGCCACTAATTTGTAACTAGTATTTTTAGTTCAGTTTCCAGACGAGTTATGCAAATGAATGTTTTCAAAACTATCATATAAAGCTAATTAGGAATCTAATTGAAATTTTCAGAAAAGCTAACATAAATAAATGAATGGCAGTATAAGTGGATGTTTAACAGTAGATGTACACACAAATATATATATTAAAATATCAAGGAGAGTCATTGAATATTTTTAAGGCAGAGTTAAGTAGATTCTTGACCAACAAGAGGTCAAAGATTATCAAGGTAGGCAGAAACATGGAAAGAGGGCACAGTTAGATTATCCATGATCTTATTGAATGGTGGAGCAGGCTTGAGGTGCTTACTCTCGCTCTTAGTTTTTATGCCTCTGTATTCACAGTACTGAAACCTGTTTATGAACTTCCGTAGATTAATGCAAAGTTCATTTAGACTTTCTGTCCCACCCCCTTACATTTCACTGTTCTAGATGACTGCTAGTACATTAGTTTGGTGTTTGAGTGACAAATTAATTTGTGAATTAATATGCTTAATTTTCTTTTAGAAGTCTTTCAAAAAAGGTAGTTTTGAATGACATGCCATAAGAGAACTTCAACAAATTCTTGTTCAACGAGGCAAGAATAATGACCAAAAATCTGAGAGCTTCCATGAGAGACAGCAAATTTCAAAGTAAAATTGGAAACCTAATATTAATATTTCCCTCATTAATCAGAAGGTGAATGCATGTGACTTTCCCCTCAATACTGCCAGGATCACAAGGCAAATTAGAGTACTTCCTCAGCATAACAAACTGAAAGAGAACCATCAATCATGGAAATGGCCATCAACAACCAGAGTGATTTATTTTAATTACTTTGCTTTATATCTATGCTCACAGAGCCTTTTGGCTGTTTTTAAAAATATGTTTTGAATAGAAAAAAGGGCAGTCATTAATTTTCAGAAATAGAATTGGGCTTTCTAGTTTGACAGAACTTGAACTATAAGAAGAAACAAGCAGCCATCAAGTTGTCCAATTTTCATATGTTCACACGTGGAGATTGGTTCTATTAGTTTTCTGAATAGTCTGAAGTCCAGGACTCTTGTCTTACTGACGAAATAAGGTTTCTAAGTGCTTGCTGGGAAGAACTTGGACTCTTCTCATAACAGCCGCTGATGCTTACCCTGAACTGCTGCCACGGTGTGAGCTTTACCTCCAGCAGGGTATTTGAACCTGATGTGGCAATATTCATATTAGTTCCTGCTACACAAGAACGAGGCTTGGGCAACATGGTATTAAAAAATTAAACAATTGTTTATTATGGCTCCTGATATATCTTATAGTAATGAGCATTTCAGTGCCTGGGTTAATATTAAGCGATTTGGTTACAAAGAGGAACAAGCTTTCATCAAGGTATCGTGCTTCAAGTGGCTCCAGTCAAAATGGAATTTCAGACCTTCATAACCTCAGGTCACATGCTATGATCCATGAGCATATCTCTTTAAGGTATACCAACATACCAATTGACAGATATAATACAACATTAACCTCCAGTGGGTAGCTGCCAGTTATCTATTGTGATGCTCAATATTTTCTCATGAGTTTAAGCTTTTGGGAATTGTTTATTTGGACATGAATCAAGAAATGGTCCTCCAAATGGAAAATATGGTCCGATAGTGGCTATTTGACAACTTGTTTGGCTGAAAGATAGAATTACCATCCTACAAATTGCCCAATAAATAACTTATTATGAATGAATTTGATCACTATGCCCGGAATTAACTAGCTTGAATGTGACAGAACGGACAGGTTTCAACTTGCAGCAAATCCCAGGTTGCTCATGTTGCTTAGTTGCTAAATTTGAAAAAGGAATAGCAGGGGATTGCAAAGTGCCCGAAATGTAAGTTTGCACTTGTTTAGATTGGATGACTTGTGAAATGCTATAAACCTTTCTGTAAGGTTTCTGTCATTTTGGCAGGGTGGGTGGTGTCTTGAATTTTGAAACTAGTCATAAACCATACAACTTCACAGGACATTCTGAAAACAGAGTATCTGCTTTAATGAGTGAAAATACAAGAACTTTACGAGTTATTGGAATGACTCTATGGAACTGATTAATAATAGAGATTTTATCTTCATTGTCAAATAACTAGAGCTGTAGATTCAATTCAACCATTTGTGTCACCAACAAAATTATATGAGCAATGTAATAACCACAGAGTGTCAATCAGTTTTGGATTAGATTAGATTCCCTATAGTATGGAAACAGGCCCTTCAGCCCAACAAGTCCACACTGACCTTCTGAAGAGTAACCCACCCAGACCCATTTCCCTCTGACTAATGTGCCTAACACTATAGGCAACTTAACATGGGCAATTCACCTGACCTGCATACATTTTGGTCTCTGGGAGGAAATCAGTGCACCCAAAGGAAACCCACTCAGACATGGAGAATACGCAAACTCCACACAGACAGTCACCCAAGGCTGGAATTGAACCCAGGTCCCTGATGCCATGAGGTAGCAGTGCTTACCACTGAGCCACCATACCACCCTGAACAATTCCCCCCATTAGCTTCTAACATTAATTAACCACTGTGTTGCCAATCAGAGGATCATTGATCCAGATTTCACACTCCTTTTAAATTTACAGCATTAATTCAAACTTTAGGTTTAGATACAAAACATAAAAAACTCAAACTTTACTGTTTGAATTTACTGTAGGTCTTGAGCAGCAGTTTAATGAGGCAGATAAACTTTTCACTCCAAATGGAACCACTGAAATCATGGGGTGGCATAAATCTAAGGATGCCAACTCTGGCTAGACATCTTTGTGAAGATTTTGTTATAGGATCTTCGTAAGGGAGGCCGATGTTTGAAAGACACAAATAGCCGACAAGGGTTAAACAGAATTAAACAGCCTGCTCCAGCATTTAAGTGAAACACAGTTGGGCTTAAAACAGGGCTACTCCAAGGTGAATGGGAGGCTCTACAAGCAACCACCCGAGACAGTTTAATAATGATGCCTAAGCATAGATAAGTGATTGATTCCACCCTCATTAATGAAAGGATGTTGTCCCATTAGGTGAACAGCAACAGTTAGAACAAGTGGTGTAAATCCCAGTCCATGAACCAGGCAGCCTAACTCATTAAGCAGTTACAAAAGCAACAGCAAAAGTTATTTTGTAGTAATCAGTTACTTCTTTGAAGTTATTCGCAATATTAAGAAATAGTTGCTAGTTAAAGATTCTTCAAATAATCATAGAACTAAATTTCAACATAATTATAAACGTATGTGCAACAAAGCATAAGGGGAAAAACATTTAAACCTCGATGTGAAAGTTAATTAGTCTCAGGAAAGGAATCTTACAGTAGTTAGTTAAAACCAACTGTCTTTTGTATTTTTTAATATATATAATTGGGACAGTGGAAAATATTGGAGGAATAACAAAATTTGATAGAGATAGCACAAAGAATAACAGAATTCATGCAGTCCTTTGAGATAAGCAAGTCTGAGACAGACCTAAGGAGTATAGCCAGCAACTCTGGAATGTGAATTAACAGGATGCATAGAAAGATCCCATGGCCTGGAGACTACAATGAGATCATGGGAATCTGGACTGTCCATAGGAAAATCCATCACTGATTAGGTGTTTCACAGGATTGGGTGTATGGAATAGGGGAAGGACACAGTTACCACGCTATATGTGATTAATATAACATAAATTGTACCAAAAATCAGAGTTTGTCATTGATCTCTCTTCTGATCTGAGCTGTAGACTAAGTGAAAATGACTGGGTTCTCACTGCGAGGCCAGATTTGGGGAAGATCTTTAGGCTCTCTACCTGCATTAACTGGTTGTTGCTTGAATAAAAGTCTGCCACTTGCCTGAATCCTGCCTGCCTTCTAGTCTTTGTCCTTGTTTGGGGGGTGGGGGCGTTTTGGGGGGGGGGGGGTGGGTTATTAGATTATATTAGATTAGATTACTTACAGTGTGGAAACAGGCCCTTCGGCCCAACAAGTCCACACTGCCCCGCCGAAGCGCAACCCACCCATACCCCTACATTTACCCCTTACCTAACACTACGGGCAATTTAGCATGGCCAATTCACCTGACCTGCACATCTTTGGACTGTGGGAGGAAACCGGAGCACCCGGAGGAAACCCACGCAGACACAGGGAGAACGTCCAAACTCCACACAGTCAGTCGCCTGAGGCGGGTATTGAACCCGGGTCTCTGGCGCTGTGACGCAGCAGTGCTAACCACTGTGCCACCGTGCCACCCACTCAATCCTCCTACAATCTCCAACAACCATACCTTGTAAAAACAATCCTGTTCTTACTCCAACAATATGTATGCTAACTGACATCCAATGAAACTTAAAGAAATGCATGCATTTTATTGTTTACTCCTTTTATTTTTCTCCAGGATTGTTCTCAACTGTAAAATAAATCAAATAACTGTGGATGCTGGTAATCTGAAACAAACAAAACAACAAGTTTTGAGAAGATTTGTAGCTCACTTTGAGGTTCTGAATGTAAGTTTGCTCATTGAGCTGGAAGATTCATTTTCAGATGTTTTATCACCCTACTAGGTAACATCTTCAGTGGGCCTCCGGGTAAAGCACTGTTGATAATTCCTGCTTTCTATTTATATGTTTGGGCTTAGAACATAGAACATAGAACATAGAAAAGTACAGCACGGAACAGACCCTTAGGCCCACGATGTTGTGCCGAGACTTAATCCGAATATTACATTAGGATTACTTAACCTATGCACCCCTCAACTCACTGCTATCCATGTGCATGTCAAGCAGTCGCTTAAATGCCCCCAATGACTTCGCTTTCATGACCTCAGCTGGCAATGGATACCATGCATTCACAACTCTCTGCGAAAAGAACCTACCTCTGATGTCTCCTTTATACCTTCCTCCTAATATCTTCAAACTATGACTTCTCATACCATTCAATCCTGCCCTGGGGAAATGTCTCTGGCTATAGGCTCTATCTATTCCTCTCATTATTTTGTACACCTCCTTCTCTCCAGAGAGAAAAGTCTGAGCGTATTCAACCTTTCTTCATAACGCAATCCCTCCAGTCCAGGCAGCATCCTGGTAAACCTTCTTTGCACTCTCTCCAAAGCCTCTGTATCTTTCCTATAGTAGGGCGACCAGAACTGGACACAATATTCCAAGTGTGGTCTCACCAGGGACTTGTAGAGCTGCAGCAAAACCACGTGGCTCTTAAACTCGATACCCCTGTTAATGAAAGCTAAAACACTATATGCTTTCTTAACAACCCTATCCACTTGGGTGGCAACTTTGAGGGAGCTATGTACTTGCACACCCAGATCCCTCTGTTCCTCCACACTGCCAAGAATCCTGTCTTTAATCCTAATCATTAGGCACTATCTCCAAATGACTGACACCATCCGTCTCTCTCTCTCTCTCTCTCTCTCCCCACACTTTCCCTGGAGTTCTATACAAAGGTGTACCCTAAACCCCACTTCCCCAGATAGTCTCTCCAGCATTGTCCTGTACAGGGCAAAGGTGGAACCTGTCAAAAAGTTGTGTGTGTATGTGTGCACTAATTTGAGACTTACCCCCCCCAAAGGCAGCAGCAGTCTTGCTGCCCCGGAGTTGGCGAGAGTTGGGGAGTGGGAGGGGGTGGGGGGGGGGGGGGGGGTGAAGCTCGCAGAAACAAACTCTGACACAGAGAGGGGGAGCAAGGCAGGCAGAGCAAGACAAGAGGAAAATTTAGACTACTCCGAGCCCCAGGGAGAGGCATTGAATCAATTAACCGAATAATCAATTATCCAAACGAAATAGTTGCCCACCCATCTTATTCGGATAATCGAGGTTCCTCTGTAGTCTAATTCTGCTCCGAATTTTTACATTCCTATTCTCCTGAAGACTCCAGGACAATCCTGGATGTTTGGAAAACCAATGAAATATTCATTTTTCATTAATGTAGATTCTGATCCATGTTTTTGAAAAGGGACAGCATGTGATATTACGATTTATGAATATGTTAATGATGATTATGGAAACGATGATACTACTCAGACGCCAGCACGGCAGAGAGAAACACGTGGTAGAGACTTGGAGAGGTACAGAGAGAAACATTGACCAAAAGAGCTGTATTCAGGAAAATGATATATTAGTGAGAATAAAACATTGACTGTACAACAGAGAGGGAGAGAGCTTTATTTAAACTCCAGGTAAAATGGGGATGTATGGGATACAGAACAATAGCACTCTGGTAAGACAGTGCAGACTGGAGGAGGGGAAATGTAAACTGCCAATACCCTCGAAAACCAAGAAAGCACAGCATCTATGAAACCAACAGGCAAGATTCTGCAAGAGAAAGACATTCCATGGACAGACTTAGGCACATCAATCCAAGGCATGGTCACCACAGTGCTCATTCCTTCCAAACAACATCTAATAATGAAGAAATGTAACTGTGAGATTTGATCCTGCCTATCTGCTCCCTTAATCACTTCAACATTCAATTGTACACTCAATTGACTTTCTAAAATAAATCTTGGAAAATATGCCAATTGTAATTATTTGTGCCAAGATAAAATAGGCTGGTTGCAATGTTAAACTGTTGTTATTGGAACTACCTACAAATTGTTCATTTACCATCTGCCAGTCAGCAAGGGAAGCAGGAAGTACATCAATAGCCTACGAAGTCAACCTTAAAATCTTCCCTCCCTGAGTCATCTTTACAACACTGCAGTTGGAAAAAATAGTTTACAGCTGAGTTGAGAACAATTAGGCTGAAATATCACCTTTCAAACAAACATTTGTTAACATGTTCCTGCATTACTGAAGACCGACATATCAAATATCAAAGTGAAAGATACTACCAGCATATCAATGTCCATACACTGGTGCAGGTTAGGCCTCTGCTTTTTTAAAATGCATAGTAGTGTAGTTATTACAATGTTCTAGTAGAATTTTGCCCCTATTGTCCTGATTAAACAAGTGTTGAAATTTGTTGCTATTTTTAATGTATCCTTTTTCTCAATTGGCAAATAATGCAATTAATGTGTTACATTCTCATTACAAAGCACAAAGGATAATATAGCATTGTTAGCTTCCAGAGAGCAGAAGTTGAACTTAAGTCCACTCAATACAACAGCTTTTGAGTTTACTGGGCTCTCTTTGGCATAATGCACTGATGATACACAAGCAACCCATTTCTGCACCTAATTATCAAGTTTAAACAGAACTGACATCACTGGATTTACTTATATCTCAGGATATTTTTAAAATTAGTATTTGGTTTTCATACTGAAGGACTGAATTAGTGGGGAATGCAGTTCATTTTAACACAATCTCTAATCATTTAGGTACCCGATTATAGCAATCACGTTTCTTTTTCTTCAAGACTTACCTGAATATTTACAGATGATGCAGTACGTATAGTTATTATAGCTTGCTTTAAGTAAACAGTTAATTCACTCTCAGTGGTTTACGGTGGGGCCAAGGGATGAGTATGAAGGTTTTTTCATAGTGCTTTACCGATTTACAAATAATACATGTTGCCTAAATTTTTGTGTCAGAAAAACTTGCATTTTTGTAGCACATTTAACAACCTCAGGACATCCCAGAGGTCTTCACAGTCAGTTGGGAACTATGTGTGGGCTCTTGTGCCACAGTTGTAGTCCCTGTCTCTGGACCAGAGAACCTAGGTACAAGTCTCACCTGCTCCAGAGGTTGATGTTTTAAAAAAACGTCTATGCTGAAATCAAGTCACTATTGCTATGTAGGAAATGTGTTTGCCAATTAGCACTGAGCAAGGTCTCACAAACAACAATGAGATCATGAGCAGTTCATTTGAGGTTTGCTGAAGTTAGTTAAAGGAAAATATTGTCCAGCATAAACTTCCCTGCTACTGCTTATAAAGGTGCTATAGGATAATTTCTATGTAAGAGGCAGACAAAGCATCAGTTTAATAACTCATCCAAAGGATGGCACTTCTGATATGGAAGCACCCCCTCAGTACAGCATCAAATTGGTTGGGCCATACAAGTGTGTTCTCAAGCAAAAAGTGGGAAATCCTGCTGTTACTGTCAATACATATATGTGTCCTTTAGTCTGGAAATAGCTAATGTCAGCACACAGCAAGTGCAACAACCTTTGGGCAAGAGAATATTAAAACAGCAGTGCAGATGGGTTTGGAAATTATTGTCATGCAGGTGGATGTCACTAAAAGAAATGAGTAGCAGCCAACCACTGAACTCCAGAGAGACCAAGACAATTCCACAAGGACTAAGCTCTAGCTGTTATGCACAAGCTCAGTAAGATTGCAGAAAAGCAGCAAACTGATGGATTTTTAAAAAATTCATTCTTGGGATTTGGGAATCACTGGCTGGACCAGCGTTCATTGCCCATCCCTACTGGCCCTGGAAAAGATGTTAATGAGCCACTTTCTTGAACTGCCGCAGTCCTTGGAGTGTAGGGACACCCAGTTTGGAAGGAATTAACAATAAAAATGGACTTTAATGAGAGAAGGAATTTGATCCAGCAATGACGCAAGAACGGCGATGTAGTTCTGAGTCAGGATATTGTGTGTGACTTGAAGGATAAATTGCAAGTGCCTGTGATCCCATACACCTGCTGTGTTTGCCCTTCTAAGTGGTTAACCGAGAGCACAAAACTGCAAGTCTGCCAAGCTTTAAACCTCAGTGCACTCCTCTACCTCCATTTAGACAACAAATGCCAGGCAGGAGAAAAGACTAAATATTTTCCATATTTGTTTCTTGAAGTCTTGGAAATGACTAAGACTTCACTGGTACACTTTCAAATTGATGATAGAATTGTCATTTCGCTATGCAAAAATGAGACAATTCTGCAATAGATTGAAGACTATTTTTTAAAAATTAACATGTTCTCCTAGTCAACCTGCTCAGAGATGTTGTTATGCACCTCTGGTCTAAGTGGGACTTGAACCTGGGCCTCCCTGGTCCAGGGCAGGGACACTATCACTGTGCCACAAAAGGACCCAAAACATGCTTAGATGCCACTAAGTAGATGGCAATGTCTCAACCATTTGTGTGTGTAAGGCCACTAGGGCCCCTTCTATCCTTTTCAAAGGGAGTGCTAACCTTCTCTCCTTTCATACGCCATCGATCAAAGAATGGGCATCAATTAAGTTGCGGCTTTTCTGAGACTTCAAGAAATATTGAAAACAGAACACTTTCAGTGAGATTTGCACAGAACATTTGATCCAAGTGTAGATTATGGTAAAGTTAGTATAGATTAGAAATGGTGTCATCATTAGAGGAGGTGTGCCATGGTGTGAGGATAGAGGGTGTCTAGCCCACCTATTTATTTCAGACATCCAAACTTTTCCCAATGCACCAGAAACTTACACACAGTTATGACTCTGACTATTGTCATTTTATGCATCATGTGGACAGGTGTTTGAATTCTACATCGCTGAAAGGGACTATTACTGGCTGCTCTTAAAACAAACCTGAACATTTTGCAAATTATATTTTTTGAGTTGCTCTACCCTACAAGGGTTGAAATGCTCAGTCCCTGGCTATATTCAAGAATTAAATTGATTTTTTTCTTCACTCAGAGAATCATGGCATTGGAGAATAGGGCAGGGAAGTGGAGAAAAGGTAACGGATCAGCCGTGATCCAAATGAACAGAGCCACATGGACTTCTCCGGTATCGGTTCTTTAAGTTTTCATATTCTTAGCTTGCGCTCTCAAAATGTATAGAGTGGGTGTCTTGCCAATCTATAATACTCATTAAAGTCTGGTTTTATTGTCAATGGAAAAGTCCAAAATAATGGGTGCAGTTCTGGGTGCAAAATCCCTCTCCAGAGCATCTTGACTTAGCTTGAATGTTGCCATTAGACATCTGTCAAGTCTGGCACTGGTGCCTCACAGCACCAGGGACATGGGTTCGATTCCCGCCTGTCTGTGTGGAGTTTGCACATTCTCCCAGTGTCTGCGTAAGTTTCCTCCAGGTGCTCCGGTTTCCTCCCACAATCCAAAGATGTGCAGGTCAGGTGAATTGGCCATTGCTAAATTGCCCACAGTATTGGTGCGTTAGTCAGGGGTAAATATAGGGTAGGGGAATGGGTCTGGATGGGTTTCTGTTCGGAGGGGCGGTGTTGACTTGTTGGGCCGAAGGGCCTGTTTCCACACTGTAGAGAATCTAATCTAAAAAAAAACTTATAGATTTGTTCATAAGTCACTTGACACCAAGTTATAATCCAACAGGTTTATTTGAAATCACAAGCTTTCAGAGCACTGCTCCTTCAAGAACCCCTCAGAACACTACTGGTACGATAAAATACTAGGAGCATATAAAGGTAAAACTACCCTAGTCCCAGAGAACCATTGACCTGAGGTTAACCACACCTCAGGTGAACAGAGAGGTTGAGAATCCTTCATGGGAATCTCAGCTGGTATGGGAATTAAAATCGCCCTGTTAGCCTCAATCTATATCGCAGACAGCCATTCAGTAGTATAAATGTTGAAAGAATAGCTGGAGTATATTCTAAGCATATCATATAATTTACGATCATCAACAAAATAGCACAACAGCTTTATATTACAGTCAGCATGTAATGATATGACATGATATTATAGTCAATATTATGTTTCCAAGAAGTTAAATTACCAACTATGGCACAAAAACTGAAGTCACAAAGTCTGAGCAATATCATTTCAAGAGGTTAATAAGTTTAGGTCATTACAGTTGAAAAAGTTAATTATTTTGTGGCTTTACACATGATAATACCCCTCCCCCCACAGAGCACTCAGCAATGAGATGGCTCACAGGAATATGATTCCAGGTTTTTATTTCATTTACAGGTGTATGCAGTCATTCACTAATCCACACTATGATCAGAATATAAATTCCAACCAGGAACATTACCGAGACTGGTTATCCGATGTGATGCAGGTCTGATCTAATCTCTGAATCAGTTCACTGCATACACACAATACAAGCCCCTATTAAGGCTCTAAGTGCTAAGCATTAAGTAATCAGAGTCTAGGGCAGAAGTTTCAGCAACATCATTACACAAGGGTAAGAAATGAGGGTCACAGCATTTAGAAATCAACGTTGCATGCACTCTGCACCCAAATGGAGTTCCAACTATCAAACCAATTCTCATTTTTTGCCTTCCCCTTCAACAAAGTACTTTGTGCGAAGCTGACAAAAAAACGTTGTCTGCTTAGTTCTGTTACTACTGAAGTAAGCATAAAAGGCTCAAATATCATTGCTGGAATTCCACTGCCAGAAATAAGCATTATTGTCTCTGTTGTCACCTTTTCACACACAGTAAGATTGCAATGGTAGGATTTGCCATTTAACTAGAGCACAAATCAATATACAGGCATATACTACAACACATATGCTTTATGGAAAATGTCATCCAATAGAAATCTCAATATCACATGGCTACTTCTGCCCAGAAGCTAATAGAAGGCCTATTACTTCACTGAATGCACACCCTTCAATGTGATCTTTCTCAAACAATGCACAATATACCTCTATTGGTTACAAGAAGATAACGCCATGAATAAGGACTAATTCAAATGAGAGAGACAATTACAAAGCCAAAGCAGATGTAGGCACAGATTTTCATAGAAATTAACAATGTCCAATGCTGGAGGAAACACTGGCCACCTTCATTAAATCAGACTGATAGGTAGAGCCCTTTCACTACTAGAACAAACTGGGCTATTCATGGTATAACACACCTGAAGCAAGGATTAAATTATACTGTAAAATAACCCATTTTTTCTAAACAGGTGAATATGATTCAACCACACAGCTGAGCTTACACCAAAAGCATAATTGCATTATATTTAGTCATGTTGACAAATTTAAATCAAGAGGTATCATTAACGTACGTTTTAAGAAGATATTTTACTTAGCTAAGATAAATCTTGAGCAAAAAGCTATGAGCCATTTACAGACTCTCTCTTTGGATCTCTGCATTTAACCATTTTATTTAACACAAGGATTAAAAATGCATTCTCAATCCTTTGCCAAGTGTTTACTTTTTACTCTGCTTTTTCTTCACTATTTGTAAAAATTGTAAGTGCCTGATGGGTTAGTGGCCCCATGGGTGTTTGCTGCAATACCACATGTTAGCCACAGTATTGAATGTCAAGAAAATATCCACCACTTAAAGCATCACAACCAATCTTAATGTCAAAAATCACACAACACCAGGTTATAGTCCAACAGGTTTAATTGGAAGCACAGTAGCTTTCGGAGCGACGCTCCTTCATCAGGTGATTGTGGAGGTACATCACACTGCAAATTTTTGCTATAAATTCTGTGTTACGATCGAGCTCTCCACAATCACCTGATGAAGGAGCGTCGCTCCGAAAGCTAGTGTGTTTCCAATTAAACCTGTTGGACTATAAGCTGGTGTTGTGTGATTTTTAACTTTGTACACCCCAGTCCAACACCTGCATCTCCGAATCAATCTTAATGTCAACCTCCACCAACATCCACCTAAAATGACCTGCGGTAGGGGTGGCATAACAATAGTCAGGAGTAGGAACCATGGAAGATTTTTACTTTGTTCAGCTAAGTGCTCTTAGACTACATATAATGTTTTTTTTAGCACAGGCTCGGAGTTGAAATAAACTTGAACATTCTGTTTGAATGCATGGCACAACCCACTATATCCTCTTCAAGCATCTGCAGTGCATTTTAGCAATGATATCTGAAGGAATTTAAGACAAAGTGGCTTGGAATTGTCTTTATATTGGTTTACTTTGGGGTTTTAATAAGGAAATTTTTCATGAAACTATTTGAGGTGTAAAATTTAAATTCAGGCTTTCAGCTTCCATCAGGTTCTATCTACAGCAGAAGTGAGGGAGGAATGAACTGACTGCAACTTTACTGCATTTCTCACAGTATTCAAAGGTCCTCTCTGTTTCACCAATGACACACAATTTTCCACTCTACGGCGAATTTAGGTGTTTTTCCACGTAAGGAGTCAGCTATTACAAGGGGGCTTAGCTTTAAATTAAGGGATGGTAGGTATAGGTCAGATGTTAGGGGTAGATTCTTTACTCAGCGAGTCATGAGTTCATGGAATGCCCTGCCAGTAGCAGTGGTGGACTCTCCCTCTTTATGGGCATTTAAACGGGCATTGGATAGGCATATGGGTGATAGTGGGCTAGTGTAGGTTAGGTGGGCTTGGGATCGGCGCAACATCGAGGGCCAAAGGGCCTGTACTGCGCTGTATTTTTCTATGTTCTATGTTCTATAGATTGAAGTCACTAAAGAACCTGTAGCTTCACGACAAGCATCTCTAAAACACCTTTAATAAAGGACGACATCTCAAACTCCTTTAAAAATGAGGAAAATGGAAGTTGAGCCAGAGAACAAACTATCCAAAACTAATCACCAAAGGCTTGATCAAACTGCTGGGTTTAAAGGGGACTTTAAAGGGATAGTCATCAAGGCTTATCTTCATGGCAGGAGCAATTTACTGCATTTTATATGCATTTGGTTTCTCACTAGGCAGTGTCAAGGCACGAGGATGGGTTACTCTTCTGAGGGGCGGTGTGGACTTGTTGGGCCAAAGGGCCTGTTTCCACACTCTAGGGATTCTAATTATAATTCTAATTAAAGAGGAAACTATAGCTTGTAAGATGTCTTATTACTGCTGCAACTCACCTCATTAATATTCAGTAGTCTATCTCACCAAATGCACCAAACCAGCTAACCTTCCAGAATTTTTGATGTGGGAGTCAGAGAGGTACTGAATGACTTCAGCACACTGCAAGAGCCTCCATAGTGCTCAGCACCAAACAGCAGCTCATGGCACATACCATGGGCACCAGCCACACGCACACCTCATTCACAGACAGTGCCAACCAACTTGTGTCAAAACCCACACAATCATCATGGTAGCTCTCTAGCCCACTTGCAGGCCACCTAAGAAGGTCAAATTTGCATCGCATTGGCAACCAACATTGCAAAGCTGCACAGAGCCAACTTGCACACAGGGATAGCTCATAGATTGGACTGGGCTGCAGTTCAGGCCTGTTCGCTCACTCACTTAGCACCAACCAGCATGCTCACAGCAATCTATAATTTGCTGTGCTAATCCCGTTAGACTTTGGCTTTAGTTGAAGCATAAAAATACTATCAGCACTGTCATACTGAAATGATCTTTTGTACAGACATATGCATTGGTTGTTTGTCAATAGGGCTATGTCTGGAGAGATCTCTCATTGTACAGATACCAATATATCAAACAAATGCCTACACAGCGTGTGCCAGCTAGACATTTATTCAACCAAATGGCCATGTTGGAAACTGATAATCCTCAATCCAGTCAAGGGGGAGCCATTGTGTATTAGAGGCAAAGTCCACAGAGTCTAAAGGCTTGGCCATGGTCAGTCATTGGCTTGGGACACCCCCATTAAGGCTTATGTCCGCCTGCAATCCAGGGAGTGGTAACAGCAGGGGCAGAAAAGGCTGGGATGAAGAAAGTAGAGGTATTTGTAAAGGAGGGAACAAGGACAGTGACTCAGGGTGTGAGGTGTATGGTTTGCATGTGGGAATACATCAGAGGCCTTGATCGGCTCCAGGCAGTGACCACCATAGTGGCATCCACAGGGACAGCGTAGAGAAGCAGGGTGGACATCATTAAGGTGTAATGTTGGGGTTTAGAGAGGCAACGAAGTTGGAGGCACAGTTCATTGTGATGGCTCTCCACGTGTAGATGGGGGTGGGGGATGATGTGTAAAAATGATATAACAGGGGATAGAGAGGTCCGGAGGAATACCTGGCAGCCAAGCACAGCCCAGTATTGACTGTGTCTACCGTGAGCTTCATTCTTTGCCATTACTTATTATTCTTCAGATGCAGACTGCTACTTGCAAAGGCTGGCACAAAGTCAAGAATGGGCAAAATCAGAGTCACTTTGTTGGGTGACAGTGCAGGACTCACATCTGCTGGATATTAGGACATTACAGAGACAAAACACATGTTGAATGCAGCTACATTTTATTTGCAAATCTTTGCCCAAATACAGTATATGCAGAGTGAACGAGGATCCAAAGCTTGGCAAACATGGATTGCACCATGACATATTTGATTGTAAATCTAAAACTGTCATCTCAGCAATACAGAGATTGGAAACAGTAAGCAAGAAGGTGAATGCTGACCAAAGAAGTCCCATCATTTGGGGAACTTCCATCAGATGTCTTAAACGTCATGCAAGTATGGCCATGGACTCTACTGAATTTAATGACAAGTTTTGTGATTGATGTGAGCCTGGGATGGGAAAGAGTCAAATTGGAGCGGGCACTCCTTTATCAATTGCAATATGTTGATCACTCAGCTGGTGTGGCACCTTCATCCAGTTGATGCTGACGCTGTAACAAGACAGACAGACCTTCAATGGCATTACCAACACTGAATCTCCCACTATCAACATTCTGAGGATTACCAATGATTGACATAAGTTCCAGTAGATAACGAGTTTGTTGCAGAAAATCATTAAGGATTATCAAGTAGTCACTGGTCATCATGCCAGTATTTGGCTTGCATTGTAGAAGGGAATTGCAGCCTCCATTCATTTTGTTAGTGCCCACTTTTGCTGGCTGTAAATATAAGCTCATGTTTGGAATTGTCTGAGTGTTTGCCTTTATGTGAGGTTCTCCCACTGGAAAATGACAAGATGTGGGTTTCCAGCGGGGGCAGAGCAATGGGGGGCATTTAGATGGAATCAAAGCAGGGACAGGAAATCTGCATGGTGTGGTTAAACAATGACTAGGGTGAGGCAATGGAGTTATATGCACAAGGAAGATCAGCCTTATGGATTTGCTGCTGCTGAGCTAATATTTTGCTAAGGAAGGGAAACTCTCCAGAGTGCCAGTGCTTATGCAGGTGCATAGCAGCCTTTTAAAGATTGTGTAGGTGCTAGCATGCCAATCTTTAGGTGGATATAAAGTGAATGATGAGTTGTTCTGGGATTAGCACATGGTAAGATGAGATAGAATGAGGTGGAGTAGGTAGTTAATGAGGTGAGTTAGGAATGATATGGTAAACAAATCTCACTGGGCTTCATGGTGATAATCCTTCTAAAAAACTCAATGGAACTCGCACAAAGCTTAAAAAGTATAAGATTGAGCCCCTTGTTACTCAAGTAGGTGTCTCTTCTGCTGAAGACTTATTAATAGTTATTCTTTCACCATTTAATAAGAGAAAACCCAGTAGATCTGTTTTTCAAGAAGCCTTGATGACAGCCCACCTCCTCATGACAGAACCAAGAGTCAGCTGCAAGCATCTCTTACAACACTGTCCATGTGTGTGTGCAGCATGGGCTGGACAACAGCCAGGCTTGAGCTAATGCGTGGCACAAATGGTACTTGCCATTTAAGTGCTGGGCCATGATTATTTCTAACAAAAGAGAATTTAAGCATGACCCCTGGACCTTCAATGGCATTACCATCAGGGAATCTCCCACTATTAACATTACCATTGTCCAGAAATTGAACTGCATCAATCATACATATACTGTGGCTAAAGGGCCGGTCAGTGACTAGGAATTCTGTGGAGAGTAATTCACTTCCTCTCTTATTAATGCCTAGTCAACAAGGCACAAATCAGGAATGTTATTTAAATACTCTCCCCTGTCCAGGATGTGCACAGATCCACCAACAGTCAAGAAACTCAATGATATCCCAGACAAAGCAGCCCACTCAATTGGCATCTCATCTAACATCTTGAGCATTCACTCTCTCTACCAAAATACACAATGACAGCAATATGTGCCATCTACAAGATGCCTTGTAGAAACTAAGAGAAAGTGAGGACTGCAGCTGCTGGAGATCAGAGTCGAGAGTGGGGTGCTGGAAAAGCACAGCAGGTCAGACAGCATCCGAAGAGGAGAACAGACATTGCGGGCATAAGCCCTTCTCCTGCTCCTCAGATGCTGCCTGACTTGCTGTGCTTTTCGAGCACCCCACTCTCCGTCCTGTAGAAGCTCATTAAGACTCCTTCAAGTGCCTTATAAACTTGCAACGTCTACCATGTAAAAGTATAAGACCAGCAGATGCACGGGAATACTACCACCTGAAGATTTCTTTCCAATTAACACATTATCTTAGATGGAATTAGATTAATGTTCCTTCACTCCCCATCTTCTCCAGGACAATGAGGGATAGGAAATAATTGCTGGTTCAGACAGTGATGCCCACATCCCATCGTAAGGGGAAAATATTGGGAAGGGCATGGGTTAACCCCACATCAATTAATTGGTGGAATACTAATAAAATCTTAAGCTGGCCTAAATCAATTAAATTAGAAAGAAAAAGGAAATTTAGTTAGCTTGATTAAATTATATTAATTATACAGTTCATTTTATTCTTATTCAAGAAATGCTGTCAGTTTAAAATGAATTAAAATACATAAGCAAGCTTGAAATGCTGCCGTCTGGGCAACCTGCCAGACACAATTACAGGTTGACAGAGTATCACAGAAGAAAGGTGGAATAGATGAAGACAAGAGACTTAGGCATCACTGCTATTTTTGATATGTTTGAAACAATTTATTTCATTGAAACAGACTATTTTGGAATTTGAGTAATGCACTACCTACATGATATGTATAAACATCTGATGTTACTTCCTCAGAATCCTCTGGGATCGGCTCTTCCAACATTGGCTCAATAAATATCTGCCAAACCTGTGCCTGAAGGTAGGGCGGTTAAGAAGGCATTTCGCACGCTTGCCTTCATTGCTCTGGCCTTTCCGTGGAAAAGTTGGGACATCAGATTGAAGATGTACAGGACTTTGGTGAGGCCTCTTCTACTGCATGCAGTTTTGGTTGCACTTTCATAACAAGGATATTTTTAAACTGGAGGGATTTCAGAAAAGATTTACCAAGACGTTGCTGCAAATGGAGGGTTTGACTTATGAAAAATAGGCTGGGACTTCTTTCACTGGAGCGTAGGAAGTTGAGGGGTGACCTTACAGAGGTTTGATAAATTGAGCATAGATAAGATGAATGACGAGGGGTCTTTTCCGAAGGATGGGTGAGTTCAAAACTAGGAGGCATATTTTTAAGGTGAGAGGAAGTAAATTTAAAAAGGGACATGGGGGCAACTTTTCTTTTTACACAGAGAATGATTTATGAGTGGAATGAATTGCCAGTAGAAGTGATGAATGGAGGTATAGTTAGAACGTTTAAAAGATATTTGGATGAGTACATAAATAGGAAAAGTTTAGAGGGATATGGACCAAACAGAGGAAGGTGGGACTAGTTTAATTTGGGAACATGGTCAGCGTGGACTAGTTGGATCAAATGGATTGTTTCCATGACTCTATGACTCCATAATCTACTTCAATGCCATCATGAAATTTTAAAAAAACAAATAAATACTTTTGGGTATCTGAATTCATGTAGTATTACAAGTCATTTCATTCTCTAGTTATGACAGACAACTGCAAAACATCTGTGCAATGAGGATTGTTGATAAAATATGCTGGGTCAAATTTTACTGTCTCACCTGGCAACTGGAATGCAACAGGTATCAGCAGAACCCAATACAATCAGTAACCAGTGCCTTCGGGAAGGTAGAACAGTGGGGGATGAAGGGGTTGTGGCAGATGGTGGGTAAAAGTGAAAATTGACAAGCAAGATAGTGTAGACATGTTACCAGCAGATTGCCAGAGGCTTCTCATTCTGCAGCTCTGATTTTTAATGTGCCACGCACGTTCCATGCAACCCACTGAGCAAAATTGCTGCTCCAAGCAGAACTGGAACACATACTGTTCTCAATTATTCATCATTTAAAAGCTCAGAGCACTCAATAATCCATTGGCAATATATGCTTAAAGAGGCAGAAAAGGCTTTTGGATCTGTAATCACGTTTATCTAAAATCCTATTACTTGCTTTCTGTGACTGTTTCAGTGTATACAGGATTAAATGGCCTTTGCTACCAAGATTTTATTTAAGGTTTCAGATTGGCTCTGATCCTATAATTATTGTTCGAAGTAAAAACTTGTGTACTCGTCCAAATCTTAGCACAATTTGATTTTATGTGCAACTTACAAATGGTCGCCATGATGTGGGCTGGTAGATGGATTGGAATGGTTTAGAGGGAAATGGGCCAAATGCAGGCAAATGTAACTAATTCAGTTTAGGAAACCCAGTCAACATGGACGATTTGTGACAAAGGGTCTGTTTCCACGCTGTATGACTCTATGGCCTGCGGTCTCTGATGATTCCTTGAGCGATACTGCATAGGGTCACCCAAGAATTCATGGTTGGGAGAGGTGCCAAATAGAGTACGGTTCAGAAAATCCTCAAAGACTAATTGTTACAACATGGGGTAAACCCTCTTGCCCGATTTAAAGCCAGCAACACAGAAAAGATTTATCCTGTCCAATAATCTGTAAAAATTCGAGTGATCAAGAACTATTTAAAGTAAAAATTAACAACTTTATTTCTTAAAGTATAACAGAGAATAATTAACTAACAACTATTCACAAGTCCTTACTCTAACCTATCTTTTACCTTCCCTTCTATAATACTAATCTGATAAATCTCCCAATTAAGATTTACAAAACAAAGCGTCATATCTCAAAACCAGGCAGATTTTGATTCTTCTATTTGGATCTTCGTGTCTTCTTTTCTTCTTAGGGATTCTGTTTCACAGGTTACAGATTGAAAAAGGCACCTTTTAAGAGAGCTATTTTTCAGGCAGTCTGTTTACATGCTAGGACTTGGTAGTTCTCCTCCCAACTGCTCAATTTTCCCCTAGTCTTATACCCCAGAGCATCGGATTGTGTCATTGGCTTTTAAAATTGTCAATATAACTCAATTCAAACTGGATTGGAACTTGGTATTTTTCGGGTATAATTTAAACTGACTGGCCTAATTCAAATCTGTTTTCTTATCATTTCCAGGAAACCAGCTACCCCAGTAGCTGGAGCACATGTTACATTGTGTCTTATCGAGAACACTTGGTGCTGCCCCTGCTAGCTTTTAACTCTCTTAAAAAGGTATAGTTCACCCACATCTTCATAACATAATCAAGAGAAGGATGATTGGATATTTTACTGGCTATGAAGTAGCAGTAAAGTGGCCCTAGTTTGACATGTCACTGCCTTCTGATCATCATTGCATAAACAATGTCACAATAAACAAGGTGCATGTAGATTTTTAACAGGGCCTATTTGCAAAGACCTGTGGCAATAAGTTGCACACAGGCATATGAAAACTGTAGACCAAAACTGTATTTTGGGACAGAGGTATTGTTGGATATTAGCATCCGTGTATCAGCAATCCACTTCAATATCTCACAGTTCATTTCAAATGGGGAGCAGGCTAGAAAGGTTGTCCTAAAAATAGACTGTTGAAATCCACATTTATCCTGTGTGGTTGCAGGGCCCCAAGGCTGAATATGAGGCGTTCTTCCTCCAGGCGTCGGGTGGTAACGGTTTGGCAATGGAAGAGGCCCAGGACCTTGACGGAGCGGGAGGGGGAATTGAAGTGTTCAGCCACATGGTGGTGAGGTTGGTGGGTGTGGGTGTGAGGTTAGAAGTGGAGTAAACCTGGCAGAACCTAAATGGGGCATCAGTGAGCATCTTATTGGTAAGCAAGTACTGCTTGTCAATACTGTTGATGACCCCTATCACATACCGATGACTGAGAGTAGACTGTTTGGATGGTAATTGTCCCAATTGCCTTGCCCTCTTTTTTAGGGGCAGGACATAACCTAATTAGTTTTCCATATTGTCAGGCAGATTGCAGGGCTGTAGCTGTATTGAAAAAAACCTGGCTATGGGTATGGCAATTTCTTAAACACAAGTCACAAGTGGACATGTTGTGGCTGTACAAGACATTGGTGAGGCCACAATTCTGGTCACCATTTGAAAGGGAGCATGTTGTTAAACTTGAGAGGGTGCAGAAAAGATTTACAAGGATGTTGCCAGATCTGGAGAGTTCGAATAAAGGGGAAAAGTGAATAGGCTGAGGCCTTCTCCTCCTGGCAGGTCAGAGGCTGAGGGGTGACCTTATAGAGGTTTATAAAATCATGAGGGGCATGAGAAGGGTGAATAGACAAGGTCTGTTTATAGGGTGAGAGAGTTGAAAACTAGAGGGCATAGGTTTAAGGCAAGAGGGAAAAGATTTAAAAAGGAACTGAGGGGTAATTTTTTTATGCAGAGAGTGGTGCATGTGTGGAAAGAGTTGTCAAAGGAAGTAGCGGAGATAAATTACAACATTTAAAAGGCATCTGGTTGGGTATATGAATAGGAAGGGTTTAGAGGGACACGGGCAAGTGCTAACAAATAGGAGAAGTCAGATTGGGATGTCTGGTTGGCGTGGACGAGTTGGTGTGGATCGATGGATCTATGCTATTGTTGGAATGCTGTCAGGACCCATAGCCTTGTGGCATCAAGTGGCTTCAGCTGTTCCTTGATATCAGCTGTTAAGAAGGCATACAGTGTGTTAGGTTTTATTGGTAGAGGAATTGTGTTCCAGAGCCATGATGCCATGCTGCAACTGTACAAAATGCTGGTATGGCCTCACTTGGAATATTGTGTACGGTTTACATAGGCACCAACGACATAGGTAGGAAGAGAGATGGGGATTTAAGGCAGAATTTCAGGGAGCTAGGATGGAAGCTTAGAGCTAGAACGAATAGAGTTGTTGAATCTGGTTTGTTGCCCGTGCCACGTGCTAGTGAGGCAAGGAATAGGGAGAGAGAGGTGTTGAATATGTGGCTACAGGGATGGTGCAGTCGGGAGGTTTTTGGATTCTTGGATAATTGGAGCTCTTTCTGGGGTAGGTGGGACCTCTACAAGCAGGATGGTCTTCATCTGAATCAGAGGGGTACCCATATTCTGGTGGGGGGAAATTCACTAAGCCTATTGGGGTGGGTTTAAACTAATCCAGCAGGGGAATGGGAACCAAAATTATAGCTCAAGTATATAAAAGGTTGAGAGTAGGGAGGTCCAAAATCAAGCTTCAGGGACGCAAAATGGCACAGGCAAGCAAGAAGTTGGTTTGAAGTGTGTCTACTTCAATGCCAGGAGCATCTGGAATAAGGTGGGTGAACTTGCAGCATGGGTTAGTACCTGGGTCTTCGATGTTGTGGCCATTTCGGAGACATGGTTAAAGCAGGGACAGGAATGGTTGCTGCAGGTTCCAGGATTTAGATGTTTCAGTAAGAAAGAGAAGATGGTAAAAGAGGGGGAGGTGTGGCATTGTTGGTCAAGGACAGTATTACAGTTGCAGAAAGGATGTTTGGGGACTCGTCAACTGAGGTAGTATGGGCTGAAGTTAGAAACAGAAAAGGAGGTCACCCTGTTGGGAGTTTTCTATAGATCTCCGAATAGTTCCAGAAATGTAGCGGAAAGGATAGCAAAGATGATTCTCGATAGGAGTGAGAGAAACAGGGTAGTTGTCATGAGGGACTTCAACTATCCAAATACTGACTGGGAACACTATGGTATGAGTACTATAGATGGGTCAGTTTTTGTCCAGTGTGTGCAGGAGGGCTTCCTGACACAGTATTTAGACAGGCCTACTAGGGGCGAAGCCACATTACCCAGTACCAAATCTAATGAGCCTAGCCTGGTGTTAGCCTTGGAAGTAGGTGAGCACTTTGGTGATAGCAATCACAATTCTGTTATGTTTACTTTAGTGATAGAAAGAGATAGGTGTATACCACTGGGCAAGAGTTACAGCTGGGGGAAAGGCAATTACGATGCGATTAGACAAGATTCAGGAAGCATAGGATGGAGAAGGAAAATGAAGGGGATAGGCACATTAGAAATCTGGAGCTTATTCAAGGAAAAGCTACTGTGTGTTTTAGATAAGTATGTAGCTGTCAGGCAGGAAGGAAGCTGTAGAGTGCGGGAGCCGCCGTTTACGAAGAAAGTGAAATCTCTGGTCAAGAGGAAGAAGAGGGCTTATGTTAGGATGAGATGTGAAGACTCAGTTAGGGCACTTGAGGGTTACAAGGTAGCCAGGAAAGACCTAGAGAGAGCTCAGAAGAGCCAGGAGGAGACATGAGAAATTATTGGCTGATATGATCAGGGTAAAACCTAAGAGTTTCTACAGGTATTTAAGGAATAAAAGAATGACGAGAGTAAGGTTAGGGCCAATCAAGGATAGTAGTGGGAAGTTGTGTGTGAAGTCAGAGGAAATAGGGGAAGCACTAAATGAATATTTTGCAATAGTTTTCACTCTAGAAAATGACAATGTTGTCGAGGAGACTATTGAGATACAGGCTACTAGACTAGGTGTGATTGAGGTTCACAAACAGGAGATATTAGAAATCCTGCAGAGTGTGAAAATAGATAAGTCCCCTGGGCTGGATGGGATTTATCCCAGGATCCTCTGGGAAGCCAGGGAGGAGATTGGCGAGCCTTTCGCATTGATCTTTAAATCATCATTGTCTACAGGAATAGTGCCAGAAGACTGGAGGATAGCAAATGTGGTTCCCCTGTTCAAGAAGGGGAGTAGAGACAATCCTGGTAATTATAGACCAGTGAGCCTCACTTCAGTTGTTGGAAAAGTGTTGGAAAAGGTTTAAGAGATAGGATTTATAATCATCTAGAAAAGAATAATTTGATTAGGGATAGTCAGCACGATTTTGTGATGGGTAGGTCGTGCCTCACAAACCTTATTGAGTTCTTTGAGAAGGTGGCCAAACAGGTAGATGAGAGTAAACTGGTTGATGTGGTGTATATGGATTTAAGCAAGGCGTTTGCTAAGGTTCCCCACAGTAGGCTATTGTACAAAATGCGGAGGAATGGGATTGTGGGAGACATAGCAGTTTGGATCAGTAATTGGCTTGCTGAAAGAAGACAGAGGGTGTGGTTGATGGGAAATGTTCATCCTGGAGTCCAGTTACCAGTGCTGTACCGCAAGGGTTGGTGTTGGGTCCACTGCTGTTCGTCATTTTTATAAACGACCTGGATGAGGGCACAGAAGGGTGGGTTAGTAAATTTACAGACGACACTAAGGTCGGTGGAGTTGTGGATAGTGACGAAGAATGTTGTAGGTTACAGACACATAGATAAGCTGCAGAGCTGGGTTGAGAGGTGGCAAATGGAGTTTATGCGGACAAGTGTGAGGTGATTCATTTTGGTCGGAGTAACCGGAATGCAAAGTACTGGGCTAATGGTAAGATTCTTGGTAGTGTAGATGAGCAGAGAGATCTGTGTCCAGGTACACAGATCCTTGAAAGTTGCCACCCAGGTTGACAGGGTTGTTAAGAAGGCATACGGTGTTTTAGTTTTTATTAATATAGAGGGATTGAGTTCCGGAGCCATGAGGTTATGCTACAGCTGTACAAACCCTAGTGCGGCCGCACTTGGAGTATTGTGTACAGTTCTGGTCACCGCATTATAAGAAGGATGTGGAAGCTTTGGAAAGGGTGCAGAGGAGATTTACTAGGATGTTGCCTGGTATGAAGGGAAGGTCTTACAAGGAAAGGCTGAGGGCCTTGAGGCTGTTTTCGTTAAAGAGAAGAAGGTTGTGAGGTGACTTAATAGAGACATATAAGATAATCAGAGTTAGATAGGGTGGACAGGGAGAGCCTTTTTCCAAGAATGGTAACGGTGAGCACGAGGGGGCATGGCTTTAAATTGAGGGGAGATAGATATAGGACAGATGTCAGAGGTAGTTTCTTTACTCAGAGAGTAGTAAGGGACGGAATGCTTTGCCTGCAACAGTAGTAGATTTACCAACTTAAGTACATTTAAGTCGACATTGGACAAGCATATGGACGTACATGGAATAGTGTAGGTTAGATGGGCTTCAGATTGGTATGACAGGTCGGCGCAATATTGAGGGCCGAAGGGCCTGTACTACGCTGTAATGTTCTATGTTCTATTCGCACCATTACAGGAAGAATGTGGAAGCATTGGAAAAGGTGCAGAGGAGATTTACCAGGATGTTGCCTGCTCAGGAGCAAAGGTCTTATGAGGAAAGACTGAGGAATTTGGGTCTGTTCTCATTGGAGAGAAGGCGGCTAAGAGGGGATTTAACAGAGACATACAAGATGATCAGAGGATTAGATAGGGTGGACAGTGAAAGTCCTTTTCCTAGAATGATGATGTTGGCTTGTATGAGGGGGCATAGCTGCAAATTGAGGGATGATGGTTTTAAGACAGATGTCAGAGGCAGGTTCTTTACTCAGAGTGGTAAGGGGCGTGGAATGCCCTGCCTGCCAATGTAGTTAACTCAGCCACATTAGGGGCGTTTAAACAGTCCTTGGATAAGCACATGGCTCATGATGGGATAGTGTAGAGGGATGGACTTAGATTAGTTCACAGGTCAGCTCAACATCGAGGGCTGAAGGGCCTGTTCTGTGCTATATTGTTCTCTGTTCTATCATGTGATGTGTAGCAAATTGGCTGAAGACTGTGATCTGCATTGCTGGGGACCTCTGATGGAGGCCAACTTGGATCGTTTACTTCTGGTTGAACATAGTTGCAAAAACCTCAACCTTATCTTTTGCATTAATGTGTTGGGCTCCCTCATCATTGAGGTTAGAGATATTTGTGGAGCGTCCTCCTCCAGTAAGTTGGTTAATTGTCCATCAATGGTCACAATTGGACATATTAGGACTGCAAAGCTGACATAGCTTAGCCCTGGCTGCTTATGGGTTGTTTTGAATGCAAGTGGCCCAATGTTGGAGTTTTTAATCTGATGCCATGAGACGTCATGGGATCTAGAATCAATGTTGAAGATTCCTCAAGTCAACTTCCTCCCTGCCAGTGGAGAGAGGTGAATGTAGTGGCCAACACGTGGGAGAAGATGCTGCATAAGTCACCTGGACCGGGTGGACTACACCCCAGGATTCTGAAGGAGATAGCTGTGAAAATTGTGCATAAATTGGTGATAATCTTTCAGGAATTACTGGGGTTCAGGGAGAGTCCCAGAGGACTGGAAAATGGTGAACGTAACACCTCTGTTTAAGAAGGGAGGAAGGCAGAAGACAGGAAATTATAGGCTAGTTTATCTGATCTTTGTCATTTCTAAGATTTTTGAGTCCGTTATTAGAGATTGAGGAATACTTGGAAGTGTATGGTAAAATAGTGCCGAGTCAGCACAGCTTTGTCAAAGGGTGTTCATGCCTGACAAATCTGTTAGAATTCTTTGAGGAGATAACATGCAAGTCAGACAAAAGAGAATCATGAACATGATATTTCTGAATTTCCAGAAAGCCTTTCACAAGGTGCCTCACAGGAAGCTGGTAAATAAGAGCCCATGGTGTTAGGGGCAAGAAACTGGCATGGTAGAGGACTGGCTGATTGGCAGAAGGCAGAGAGTATAGATAAAGGGGTATTTTTTTCAGGATAACAGCTGGTATCTAATAGAGTTCCACAGCAATCAGTGTTCTAACAACAACTTTTCATATTATACATTAATGATCTGGATGAAGGAAGGACAGGGACAGGATTTCAGGGTCACTGGAAGGTGCTGGCAGACAGCGAAGTGGTTAGAAGTGTGTCTATTTCAACGCCAGAAGTATCCGAAATAAGGTAGGTGAACTTGCAGCATGGATAGGTACCTGTGACTTCGATGTTGTGGTCATTTCGGAGACATGGATAGAGCAGGGTGAGGAATGGATGCTGCAGGTTCCAGGGTTTAGATCTTTCATTAAAAACAAGCCAGGCAGTAAAAGTGGGGGAGGCGTGGCCTTGTTAGTCAAGGATAGCATAACGGTGGTCGAGAGAACTTTTGATGAGGACGCATCTACTGAGGTAGTGTGGGCTGAGGTTAGAAACAGGAGAAGAGAGGTCACACTGGTTGGAGCTTTTTTTATAGGCTTCCGCAGAGTTCCAGGGAGGTGGAAGTGAGGATTAGCAACATTATTCTGGTAGGAGTGAAAGGTACAGGGTGGTCATTATGGGGGACTTTAACTTCCCCAACATTGATTGGAAATGCTATAGCTAGAGTACATTGGATGGATCAGTTTATGTCCAATGTGTACAGGAGGCTTTCCTGACCCAGTATGTCTAAGGGCCAAGAGGGGAGGCCACACTGGATCTGGTGCTTGGTAATGAACAAGGCCAGGTGTTTGATTTAATTGTAGATGAGCACTTTGGAGAGTGTGACGATAATTCAGTTACGATTAGTTTAGCAATGGAAAGGGATAGGTACATTTCACAGGTCAAGAGTTATCGATGGGGCAAGAGCAATTATAATGGGATAGAATGGAGTAGCAAAATGCAGGGGATGCAGACAATCGAAATGTGGAGCTGGTTTAAGGTACAGATATTGCGTGTCCTTGATAGGTATGTCCCTGTCAGGCAGGGAGGAAGTGATAAGGTAAGGCAACCGTGGTTTACTGCAGAAATTGCATCTCTTGTTAAGAAGAAGAAGCAGACTTATGTGTTGATGAGGCAAGATGGTACAGATGAGGTGATGGAGAGCTACAGATCAGCTAGGAAGGATTTGAAGAGAGTTAAGAAGAGGAAAGAGAGGACACGAGCAGTCTTTAGTAAATAGAATAAAGGAGAACCCTAAAGCTTTCTATAGATATGTGAGGATTATAAAGGATGATTAGGGTATGATTAGGGCCAATCAAAGTCAGAAGTAGGAAGTGGAGTGTGGACCCTGTAGAGATCGGAGAGGTGCTAAATGAACATTTCTTATCGGTGTTCACTCAGGAAAAAGAGAATATTGCAGAGGAGAAGAATGAGGTACGAGATATTAAACTAGAAAGGATCGAGGTTAGTTACATACAGGTTTTATCAATTCTAGAAGGAGTGAAAGTAGACAAGTTCCCTGGGCCGGATGGGATTTATCCGAGGATTCTCTGGGAAGCTAAGGAGGAGCTAGAGCCTTTGACTTTGATATTTGAGTCGTCATTGTCTGCAGGTTTAGTAGCTGAGGACTGGAGGATTGCAAATGTTGTTCCCTTGTTCAAGAAGGGCAGCAGAGATGACCTAGGTAATTATAGACCAGTGAGCCTTATTTCTGTTGTAGGAAAGGTTTTGGAAAGGATTATGAGAGATAAGACTTATAATCATCTAACAAGCAACAATTTGATTTCAGATAGTCAACATGGTTTCGTCAAGAGGCAGGTCGTGTCTCACAAACCTCTGAGTTTTTTGAGAAGGTGACCAAGCATGTAAATGAGGGTCAGGCAGTTGACGTAGTATACTTGGACTTCAGTAAAGCCTTTGATAAGGTTCCACATGGTAGGCTGATGGAGAAAATGCAGAGGCATGGAATTGAGGGTGATTTAGCAGTTTGGATTAGAAACTAACTTTCTGGAAGGCGGCAGCGGGTGGTGGTTGATGGAAAATATTCAGTCTGGAGTCCAGTTACTAGTGGTGTGTCACAAGGATCTGTTTTAGGACCACTGCTGTTTGTCATTTTTATAAATGACTTAGACGTAGGCATAGATGGATGGATTAGTAAATTTGCAGATGACACTAAAGTCGGTGCAGTAGTGGACAGTTTGGAAGAATGTTACAGGTTGCAGGGAGACTTCGATAAACTGCAGAATTGGACTGAGGTGGCAAATAGAGTTCAATGCAGCTAAATGTGAGGTGATGCACTTTGGGAAGAATAACAGGATGGCAGAGTACTTGGTTAATGGAAAGATTCTTGGTAGTGTGGATGTGCAGAGGGATCTTGGAGTCCATTTGCATAGATCCCTGAAAGTTGCCACCCAGGTGGATAGTGCTGTTCAGAAGGCATACAGTGTGTTAGGTTTCATTGGTAGAGGGATTGAGTTCCGGAACTGCAATATCATGCTGCAACTATACAAAACGCTGGTGTGGCCACACTTAGAATATTGTGTACAGTTCTGGTCGCCCCATTACAGAAAAGGATGTGGAAGCATTGGAAAAGGTGCAGAGGAGATTTACCAGGATGTTGCCCGGTCTGGAGGGAAGGTCTTATGAGGAAAGACTGAGAAACTTGGGTCTATTCTCATTGGAAAGAAGGCGGCTAAGGGGGGATTTGATAGAGACATACAAGATGATCAGAGGATTAGATAGGGTAGACAGAGAAAGACTTTTTACTAGGATGATGATGTCAGCTTGTACGAGAGGGCATAACTACAAATTGAAGGGTGATAGATTTAAGACAGATGTCAGAGACAAGTTCTTTACGCAGAGAGTGGTAAGGGCGTGGAATGCCCTTACTGCTAATGCAGTCAACTCAGCCACATTAGGGAGATTTAAACAATCCTTAGATAAGCACATGGATGATTTTGGGATAATGTAGGGGGACAAACTGATAATAGTTCACAGGTCGGCGCAACATCGAGGGCCAAAGGGCTTGTTCTGCACTGTATTGTTCTATGTTCTATGTTCTAAGGAACTGTTGGTACGACAGGGTTGATACTTTTTGTCGTCTGCAAATTTATGAGGTTATGCACATTGGTAGGAAGAATAGAGGCACTGACTATTTTCTAAATGAGGAAAGGATTCAGAAATCTGAAGCACGACGGGATCTCAGAGTCCTAGTTCAGGATTCTCTAGGTTAGTTAGCAGTTCAGAAGGCAAACACAATACTAGCATTTACTTTGAGGGGGCTAGAATCCAAGAACAGAAATGCATTGATGAGACCATTTAAGGCTCTGGTCAGACTGCATTTGGAATATTGTGAGCAGTTTTGGAACCCATATCGAAGGAAAATGTGCTGGCATTGGAAGTTTACAACAACAATCCTGGAGGTTGTTGTTTACAAGAGGTTTTATAACAACAATCCTGGGGATGAAGGACTTGACATATGAATAGCATTTGAGTAACAGGCTAGATGGGCCAATTGGCCTAATTCTGCTCCTATAACTAATGGCGTTATGTATTGGACATTCCCTAGAATGATGATGTTTTATCTGGAATATAGTTTGTTCAGTATGGTTCCATAGTATGATTTTGACAGGTTGTTACTTGACTAGTCTAAGAGACCAGCTCTCCCAACTTGAGCATTAGTTGTTGTGATTCTGTTCGCCGAGCTGGGAATTTGTGTTGCAGATGTTTCGTCCCCTGTCTAGGTGCCATCCTCAGTGCTTGGGAGCCTCCTGTGAAGAGCTTCTGTGATGTTTCCTCCTGCATTTAGTGATTTGTATCTGCCGCTTCCGGTTGTCAGTTCCAGCTGTCCGCTGCAGTGGCCGGTATATTGGGTCCAGGCCGATGTGCTTATTGATTGAATCTGTGGATGAGTGCCATGCCTCTAGGAATTCCCTGGCTGTTCTCTGTTTGGCTTGTCCTATAATAGTAGTGTTGTCCCAGTTGAATTCATGTTGCTTGTCATCTGAGTTGTGGCTTTTGAGCATTAGTCCCCAGACATTAGTAAGGAAGATTTTGCAGGATTGACAGGGCTGAGTTTGCCTTTATTGTTTCTGGTGACTAGTTGGTGCCAGCTGGTCTGTTTGGTTTCATTCCTTTTTTTGAGACTTTTCAGCACTTGATACAGTGGAGTGGCTTATTGGCCCATTTCAGATGGCATTGCTGTGGGTATGGAGTCACACAGACCAGACAGGTAAGGGTGACAGGTTTTCTACCCTTTAGTGATTTCATGGTTATCAATGTATTTTTAGTTCCAGAGTTTTCCAAAGTTCAAATACCACCATTTGCCATGGTAGGATTCACATCCAGATGATATCTAGATAATCTTATTCTCTGACCCTTTCCCATAACCTTGCAAATTTCTCTCTCTTCAGATAATAATCCAACTCTCCCATGAAAACTCCAGTTGACTTTGCCTCCATCACACGCTCATACAGTATATTTCAGAATTTAGGGTGTCAGCTAGGATGGTTCTGCCAAGCAGAGTAGATATCCTTTCCTGCATGTTCAATCAGCTTTGTGACAATATGTCAAGTTACAGCTTGATCCTAAGCATTTCTCAGGTTTACGGCATAGCGAATGTTCACTGATTTTACCTGACAGGTGGCGAGACTGAACTGGTCATAGAGCTATCACAAGCCCTCAGATCATGTTTCAAGTTAGCCATTCACCTGGACTATGCTAGACAAACAGAGCTGGTTCTTCAAACACTTTCGTTGTAAGTTTACCTCTTTCAAGTCACAGGCAATCAGTCAGGAAAACTGAGCTCTCCAGAATTAGATATAAACAGAAGCTATCTGCAGCAAAGGAGGTCATCTTATGGACAGAGAGTTTGAAAATCAGGATTTAACCTGAACAGCACCATGGAGACCAACCACCAGCAACACCACTGCTCGTCCTTTATGAAAGAAACTCTCAGTTTCCCAGACTGTAAATCTCCCATTGTTCTGCAATTCCCAGTGCTTTAAATGTGCTTCCCCTGCAATTGTTTCCAGTGTGTCACTCATCTCATAACCCAGGTGCTCCTACCACCCTGTGCCTCTTCCCATGTTCATCATTCCACTCACCATTGCCCTCTCATGCCTGTCAGTTCTGTCTCTCACTTTAGACACTGATCCTTGGTTGTGTTCATTATATGGATTGGCCACCCTATTTCAGTTCAGGGGTGCACTTTAGGGCATACACGGCTGCGGACCTGCTATTAGGAATATTGCTCATGTTTCCAGCCTGCACCAGACAGTGAAACACTTCCAGCATTGCATCCATACTCATGTAAACACCTCATGGCTGCAGACTTAACGGCCTCTTTTCCCTGTTCACTGGAAACAGAACCTCTGTCTAGTCTCGCATCATTTTCAACAGCAGCATCATGGAGGTGTACCTCAAACATAGAGCTGTCTTTCATCTGATTTCACTCATCTCTGCACAGTCGTTCTTGTTCAATATCTTTTCACTGCCCCGACCATAACCTTAACCCTATGCGTGCAGTCCAAAGGCTGAAGACAGAATATGGTTCCTTCTTTGGACATACCCAAAACTATTTCTGAAAACCACACATTGTTGGCAGTATTGCCTGCCTGCCAGATTTAATTAGATACCAAAGGGTAAAGGTCGACAGTATCCCATCAGATCCCTTGACTAAATTTGACCCCAGCAATGGGGACTCTCTCAATTGGAGAAGTCCTGTCTGTTACCTCTGGTTAGAATGAATTCAAATTGACTACAAGCATCAGGATGTCATGTTGCAGCTTTGTAAGACTTTGTTTAGGCCACAATTAGAGTATTGCATTCAATTCTGGTCGCCACATAACAGCAAGGATGTGGAGGCTTTGGGGAGGGTGCAGAAGAGGTTTACCAGAATGCTGCCCAAATTAGAGGGTATTAACTACAAAGAGAGGCTAGAAACACTTTGGTTGCTTTCTTTGGAGTGGCAAAGGACTGAAGAGAGACTTGACAAAAGTCTGTAAGATTACGAGATGCATAGATATATTTGACGGTCAGAATCTTTTTCCCACAATTGAAATGTTCAAAACTAGGGGGACATGCATTTAAGGTGAGGGAGGAATATTCAAAGGAGATGTGAGGGGCAAGTTTTTTTTAAAAACAGAGAGTGTTAGGAATCTGGAAAGTGCTGCCAGAGGTAGTGGTGGAGACAGATACAACAGGGGCATTTAAAGGTCTTTTACAAAAGCACATGAATATGCAAGGTATGAAAGGATATGGACCAAGGGCAGGCAGAAGGGATTAGTTTAATTTGGCATCATATATGACACAATATCTAGTACAGCATCATAACTTCTTATGTATTTTGTGTAGTAAAAGCCCCTAAGATGCACCACAGAGTGAAAGCAGACAAAACAATTGACACTTGATAAAAAAAAAGATGCTAGGCTTGTTCACAGAAATAGGTGTTAGAGCTTTACAAGAAAAGATAGCCTGGAGTAGTTTAGGAAGGGAATTTCAGAGTTTACCATTTAAATAGTTAAAAGAACTGCAGTCAGTCATGTAAGTCCAGAACTAGAGGGCAGAGGTTTAGAGTGAGAGGGGAAAAATATAAAAGGGATCTGAGGGGCAACATTTTCACACAGGTGCATGTATGGACTGAGCTGCCAGACGAAGTGGTGGAGGCTGGTACAATTGCAACATTTAAAAGGCATCTGGATGGGTATATGAATAGGAAGGATTTAGAAGGATATGGGCCAATTGCTGGTAAATGGGACTAGATTAGGTTGGGATACCTGGTCTGAGTTGAGAGTGTGTTGCTGGAAAAGCACAGCAGGTCAGGCAGCATCCAAGGAGCAGAGAAATTGATGTTTCGGACCTCACTGTCTCCTGGGATATCTGGTCAGCATGGACGAGTTGGACTGAAGGGTCTGTTTCCATGCTGTATATGTCAATGACTCTATAAATGTGGTGGGTCAAGGACAGACAAAAGGCATGAATCTGAATAGCATTGTTATGACTTTAGTCTGTTTGGTCATGGTGATAAAGTTATGTGCAACTGCCAATAGTTTCAATGGCAGGATCGATGCCAGTACAGCAACCAAGATGGTTATCAATAGAAGCAACTAAGATCTTCTTACTGTACTTTATTTTCAGCACAGTTGCAACAGTGTGGTTACCAGCACTGACTTAAATTTGAAAATACAGGTGTCTGACCAATAGGTTTCCGTGCAATGCTTTATAAGGAGTACTCAGTCTTTATTAAATATTAATGACACAGTAAGATTAACCGACTGTCAATCTGTCGTCATATCTGATGAACTTGCAAAATAAGTTGTCTTTCTAGTCTAACTGGCAACTTACTGAAAGGTAACCATTCACAAAAGATGTCTTTTAAAAATATATATTTTTTTTTAAACTTACCAGCAAAACAAGTTGCTCTTGTCATTCTTTTGGGATGGATGCCAAAACTATTAAAGTAACTGTGAAAGAGTGACAAGCCAATAACAAGCCAATTAACAGGACTGTTCCAGCTACTAAGTAGAAGCCTATTAACACTCTGAATCATTACATGTCTAATGTCAGCCCTTGTGCTCTTGGTGAGGTTTTCCGCTTCAGGGTAAAACCTTAAGCCAGATGGAACAAAACCAATCACTCGATTCTTGGGTTCAATGCTCTTTATAACGTGTTAAATGGAACAGTGCTTTTGCACTATGATGTATGATGTGGTACAAGGGCAGGTCTGAACACCCAGTTCTTCCTGACTAAAAGGTTGTGAGTAGACTACGGAAAGCACAAATGTTTGCATGGGCACTTGGCAAATTCAGAACAACTATGAGGAAAAAAAAAAGGTGTGAACAATTGGTCAGGACAACTGCTTCATAGACATTTTGGACTGCAACACACATGGAATTGTGGTACATCGATAGATATAAAGTTGCTGCCTAATGCATCTGTTTTCTCAACCCAATGACATGAGTCTCAACATTCATCTACTACTGAGGTATGCAACTTGTGTCAGTAAATTAATCGTGAGGGGGACAGTACATGTCATAGCCACATTGGCCAGTAATCCAGCATTCCAGGCTAATACTCTGAAGACATGGGTTGAAACAGCACCATGACAGCTGGTGGAATTTAACTTCAATAAACAAACCTGAAACTAAAAGTTAGTCTCAGTCAATGGTGACGATGAAATGATGGTATGATAAAATATTGCATTTCTTATAAGTAATATGTTAGAAGCCTGAAATCAAAAACAGGCAATGGTGAAAACACTTAGCAAGTTAGGCATCAAAGAAAATTCATCAGCGTGGTGTTCAATTGTTCCATGTTTAATTACAGGAATCTGGGAACTGATCTATACTCACTGTACTTGACTGTTTTAACGTGGGTGTGGACTCACTGAAAATTAAACAAGCTGTAGAAAGTTTGAGTGCAGACATTTTGTGACTGTAGAGATACTTACAAGCATTACACATAAAGTATTTATGCACATAGAAACTAATGTTATCTCTGCATAGTTGAAATAAAAAATATACAGCAACCAGCCTGAAACATTAACTGTTTCCCTTTCCACATATGCTGCCAAATCAGAGTGTTTTCAGCATCTTATTTTAAATCATTTTCCATTTGCTATTAAGCATGAACATTAAACAGATCAAAGGCTCAATAAAAGTAGATGGGTGAATAAAGAGTTAATATTTTTAAGCTAAAAGTAAAGGAGCCATAATCTGACCAGACCATAGGGCTGCACTCTCAATAAAGTGATGACTGATGGTGGTTTAACCAGAGAGTCACCACGCCTCCGGCAAGGGGAAGGTTGAGAAGGAGAATCCTTAATGGTAACCTCATGCATATACACTACCCATATCAGTAATTAATGGAAGTAGCATTGGGACTCGAGCAAGAGCTAGCGACGCCCAAATGTCACCTCTTCTGGTAAAGGCACACTGAATAATGAGCCAATCAGGTAGCTTAATTGGGCAGTGGAGGGATGTCCCAGATTCAAAGCCTGAACTGTTGACACCTCTTCCAAGTACAGCAGTGCCAGAGCTAATGGCTGCTGACAGTATTACACCCACCCAAGATCGACAAAAGGCAATGGACCCAAGTGCAAATGAGTGATGACAAGAAGGAATTTGAAGGATGGGAATTAAAATGGGGAGGAGGGGGTGTTGGCAAAGTGATAGCGTAAGGGCTGGGGGTGGCTTCAATCGAACTACCTTCCAGATGTCAGGTCCTCAAATGTTAAGAATCTTTGAAGAATGCCCAGTTGGTGAAATGTTCTCCTGTTACCAACCTCATCACAGGGGACAGTATTAACACAGACATGCTCACACTTAGCTGTAAATCAGCCATTGTCCAGTTGACAACAACCTGTAAACTTTAATAGTGCATTCCCTACTTTCAAACTTTCTAAGAACCAAAGAACCAACAAGAAACAGGCCATATTATTGAAATGTTACCTTGATAACAAAGATAAGTCTGGTAAACTAATGACTATCTGGCCGAATGGGGAAGCTGAGGGAAGAATCAATTTTGATCCACCATATTCAGGCAGTATATTCAGATGAAATTCCGATGGACATTCAATTAAAAGCACCCATCAAATTACACATCTCCATTGCACAAGCCAATTAGCTGAATTAGAGAGAATTCAATTATGGCTGACTTCACCAGTAAAAATTAAAAGTGGACTTGTCAGGCAGGCATCCAACACTCCATTAAACACACTTCTTGTGATAGATAGTCCCCTAATCAACCTGTTCAGGAATGTTGTGCCACGCCTCTAGAACAGGGATTGAATCCGGGATTCCTGGTTCAGAAGTAGAGGCACTGCCATTCCATTGTAAAAGTCCTCAGAGTTAAACTGAAAACAAAAACTGCTGGAGATCACATTGGGTCAGGCAGCCTCCATGGAGATCGCCAGCATCTTTTTGTTTTCCGTACAGATTCCAGCATCTGCAGTAATTTGCTCCTTAAAGTCTGGCATAGTACCGGCAAATTAGGTCCATAAGGGGACTGAACCCACAACCTTGGCATTATTAGCACCACATGCCAGCCTTCTGAGCTAATCCAGCATGACCAACATATGCTATGTTAATATAATATAGAGGTGCCAGTGTTGGACTGGGGCGCACAAAATTAAAAAAGAAAATCACACAACACCAGGTTATAGTCCAACAGGTTTATTTGGAAGTACTAACTTGCGGTGCGCTGCTCCTTCATCAGGTAGCTGTGGAGCAGAATCATAAGACATAGAATTTATAGCAAATCTCAGTTTATTAATATGTAAATCCCAGAACTTCTTTTAAGTTATATTCTCAAGATAACTTAATGTTTTATAAAGAAAGGTGACATCTCAGCTCAATCGATGGGGTGAATTTGCATTTGCAGAATTATAATTGCAAATACATTCTATTTTGCTCAAAAAGCACACAATCTGCAGGCAGTCAATGCAGGCAGTCAATCCAGTAACATTTTATAACTTCCTACTTTGGACATCAACCTAGTCTGACTCAAGATTGGGATACAGACAGAATCTGACCTCACACCTTTAATACATTGCCTGAGCTGAGATGTCACATTTTTATAAAGCCTTATGTCAAGAATGTAACTTAAAAGAAGTTCTAAAATGTACATATTAATGAACCGAAACCTACAACCCATTCTTAAAAAATGAAAGATTTAACAGCAATATAGGTTTGTTCAATGTATCATTTCAGTTGCATGATACTATGATCTTTTGCTATAAATTCTGTGTCTTATGATCAGCTACCTGATGAAGGAGCAGTGCTCTGAAAGCTCGTACTTCTAAATAAACCTTTGGGACTAGAACCTGATGTTGTTTGATTTTTAACTGTGATAATATTATATACACAAAACCCAGCATCCACCTGTTAAATTCAATTACAGTTTGCCAAAACTAGTCCATAAATGTTCATTGTCAGTTTAAAAAGCAGATGACAAAACCAAACCAAAGGCAACTTAGTAAGTGAGAACATCTGGAAGACCAGCTTTACCTATCCATCTGTACCAGACACTTTAACCCCATATCAACATGGACTTTTTCCAAGATGATTCAGGCCACTGGCTTTCACAAGTCAGGAGCAAACAGACTAATTTGCTGTTATTTACTCCTGTTACTAAAGATTGCAATATTTATACCAAGCACAACAAATATGGAACATAGAACATTATAGCGCAGCACAGGCCCTTCAGCCCTCAATGTTATGTCGACCTGTGGAACCAATCTGAAGCATATCTGACATTATTTCATTTTCATCCATATGTTTATTTAATGACCATTTAAATGCCCTGAAAGTTGGCAAGTCTACTACTGTTGAACTTTATTGAGTTCTTTGAGATGGTGACCAATCAGGTAGATGAAGATAAAGCATTCCATGCCCCTGCTACTCTAAGTAAAGAAACTACCTCTGACATCCCTCCTATATCTATCATGCCACCAGCATCCCCCCGCCCCCACCGCCCCACACACCCCCAATTTAAAGCTATGTCCCCTTGTGCTAGCTATCTCCATCCAAGGAAAAAGGCTTTCACTGCCCACCCTATCTAACCCTCTGATTATCTTATATGTCTCTTTTAAGTCACCTCTCAACCTTCTTCTCTCTAACGAAAACAGCCTCAAGTCCCTCAGCCTTTCCTCATAAGACCTTCCCTCCATACAGGCAACATCCTAGTAAATCTCCTCTGAACGCTTTCCAAAGCTTCAATATCCTTCCTATAATGTGGAAATTAGAACTGTATGCAATACTCGAAGTGCGGTCACACCAGAGTTTTATACAGATGCAGCATGACCTCATGGCTCTGAAACTCAATCCCTCTACCAATAAAAGCTAACACACCATATTGCCTTCTTAACAACCCTATCAACCTGGGTGGCAACTTTCAGGGATCTATATACATGGACACCAAAATCTCTCTGCTCATTTACACTGTGAAGAATCTTTTCATTCTCCCAGTACTCTGCAATCCTGTTACTCTTTCCAAACTGAATCACCTCATACTTTTCTGCATTAAACTCCATTTGCCACCTCTCAGCCCAGCTCTGCAGCTTAACCTGCAACATCCTTCAGCACTATCCACAACTTCACCGACCTTAACGTCATCTACAAATGTACTAAACCATCCTTCTACACCCACATTCAGATCATTTATAAAACTGACAAACAGCAGTGGCCCTAAAACAGATCCTTGTGGCACACCACTGGTAACTGAGCTCCAGGATAAACATTTCCCATCAACCACTACACTGTCTTCTTTCAGCTAGCCAATTTTTGATTGAAAACAGTAAATTACCCTCTATCCCATGCCTCAGTATTTTGTGCAATAGCCAACTGTGGTGAATCTTATTAAACGCCTTACTGAAATCCATATATACCACATCAATCGCTTTACCCTCATCCACCTGTTCAGTCACCATCTCAAAGAACTCAATAAGGTTTGTGAGGCACGACCTACCCTTCACAAAACCATGTTGACTATCCCTAATCAATTTATTCCTTTCTAGATGATTATAAATCCTATCTCTTATAACTTTTCCAACACTTTACCCATAGCCGAAGTATGGCTCACTAGTCTATAATTACCAGGGTTGTCTCTACTCCACTTTGTGAGCAAGGGGACAACATTTGCTATCCTCCAGTCTTGTGGCACTATTCCTGTAGACAATGATGACAAAGATCAAAGCCTAAGGCTCTGCAATCTCCCCCTGGCTTCCCACCATTAGCGTTAAGACAGATGTTACATAAAAGTCAAGCCATGGGTAACGCAGCTACCTAATTCCCTTCCATACATCACCCTTCAGTTCATTATTTGGGCAGGAGTCAAATTTCTTGATTTTAAAATTGTTTCCAGTTCCATTCCTTGGTCTTTAAACGTGTCATCAGCTTGGGTCCTCTCCAGTGAAGTGGTATGGAATGCTTTATTGGAATAAACGTACATGCTCAGACTTTGTCCAACATGAGATTCAATGACCTATGGAAAGCAAGACTCCATCACCAGTCAGTTGGCTGGACATTTGGTTTGCAATATAGAGTAACACCAACAGCTGTTTCTGGTCCCTACCTGCTCTGGTCTGTGACTGGGCCCTCAAGTGTTTTCTGGGCAATTAGAGATAGGAAATAATTCTGACCTAGCCAGTTACATTCACAATCCCAATGAATAATTAAAAAGTGCCCTAATGGAATAATTTCAAAATAACATTTATGGAATGTTGGATATTATAAAGCTTTGAGTGCTACTGGTGCTGCACTCAAGTCAAGAGCATTCCATCTAAAAGATGCTAACTGTGCTAAGCACTCAAATCATTTCAACACAGTAAGGCATTCTTGAAACATAAAGGTCTTTTAAGCTGGAAATTGATGAAGTTACTATTATGGTTACCTTCTTTAACTTTAACTATGATGCTTAATGTTCTTATTGATAACCAGCCTCTGAAAAACTCATTTATGTCCTTCATGGTGCAAAGAAAATTAATTATACTGTTGCATTCAGGCAGATGAATTTGACATAATCAGTGATTTCAAAGTGACACCATCCACTTTTCATGGAATGAGTAGAGGATTGATTCGATATTCGTGGCTGTGTACATCATTAGCTCATGATGTATGCATTCATCAGGGATGTATGGACGACTACTGCTGAATATTTTACTTCTTGCCATTTGCAGTGACTTTCCTTTTGGTTTAAATTCCCTGCATGAAGACAGGAAGGATCTTGGCTCTAAAATTCCTTTAGCTATGTATTGTTAACACAATTAATCTAAAGACCATTGTGGATTGGTGTTGCACTTACGCAGGACAAACAAGGCAAGGGGAATTAATGATGAACAGTATCAGCCTGGGAAGCACCAATCAGATAGACCTTGGTGTGTGAAATGATCTCTTAAAGGTGGCAGGTCAGATAGATCAAATGGTTAAGAATACCTATAAGGTACTTGTCTTTATTAGCAGAGGTATCGAGTATAAGAGGAACGTGGTGATATTGGAACTATATAAAACATTGGCTAGGCCACAGCTAGAATATTGCATGCATTTCTGGAATCTACATTGTAGGATGAATGTGATTGCACTGCAGAGGGTGCAGAAGAGGATTTACCAGAACATTGCCTGGGCTGGAGAATTTTAATTATGAAGAGAGATTGGATATACCAGGGTTGTTTTCCTTGAAGCAGAGGAGACTGAGGGAGAGTGCCAGATGAGGTGGCGGAGGTGGGTACAATTCCAACATTTAAAAGGCATCTGGATGGGTACATGAATAGGTAGGCTTTAGAGGGATATGGGTCAATTGCTGGCAAATGAGACGAGATCCATTTAGGATATCTGGTCGACATGGATGAGTTGGACTGAAGGATCTATTTCCGTGCTGAATAATTCTGATACGATTGACTTATATAAAATTATGAGGGGCATTTGGAGTAGAGGAGACTAACCGGGGACATGTTTGAATTGTATAAAATTATGAGAGGCATAGATAAGGTAAAGTTGAAGAATCATTTTGACCAGGGACATAGATTTAGTGTAAGGCGAAAGAAGTTTTGGGGGAGATTGAGGAAATATTTTTCACTCAAAGTTGGTTGGAATTTCGAACTCACTGCCTGTAAGGCTGATACATAACATTTAAGAAGTTTTTAGATGTACACTTGCAATGACAAGACATACAAGGTTATGGGCCAAGTGCTGGAAAATGGGATTAGTATAGTTAGGCCATTGTTTATGACCAGCACAGACACAAAGGGCCTTTTCCTGTACTGTAGATCTCTAGGATTGTCAGATGCTTTATTCTGTAGATCCTTTTCAATCATCTCATCCTCCACCACATTTTTGGGGCCTACGACCTTTGTTTCTCTGACACTAAAATTGTAGTAAAGGATCTGTAAAGTTTTGGATTCAATTTGGGACACCAAATTCCACAAATAGCTTGTAGGTAAAAGGAGGTTAGTGAAGAAGTCAATAACATTTTCCTATATTATTTTCTGCTACATAATGTTGTTTCTGGAATTCTTTACCCTGCTCAGTGCTCCTTGCCAGTTCCATCCTGTTTCTCCAAGACCATGTCTTCAGTATCTCATCTGACTGTACATTTGTCCCATCTTTGCCCATGTGTGATGTGCATGATAACACTTTCTTCTTTGTAAGTTTCCCTGGCCAATCTTCATTCAGCTATCTCTTCATGAGCTTTACGATTGATTGGAATTCAAAACAGACGGTTTGACTGTTAGTGAGGCTGCATGTGATCTATGACGTAATGTTTTCGATCTTGTTTTTAAATACCTCAAATGCTAGCTTTAACAAATCTACCATGTTGACTCATTGACTGCAGGAAAACTGTATGTTGGGAACTCCTGGAACAGCAATGTAAAACCAGTTCAACAACTTGCTCTTAGGGAAATGCCCATCACAAATTATTTCAGGATTGACACAGACTGGAAAAATGTTACCCTGGCAGGAGCCAAGCATTGGTCGAGATTGATAAAGTACAGGGGGATATTTCACAATTCAACTTCAAAACATCTGGCAGTGAGCAAGGAAAGCCCCAACTGTTGCCTCAAATAGCTGTTGTTATTTGTATGTAAATTCATTTTGTTGATGACATGTTGGGCTGGACTTTGTGGAGCCTTTTGGAGTGGGAGAAATGGCAGCCAGACATGGATATGAGTGAAGGAGGCTCGATGTCAGAACCTTAGCTGTGGAAAAACAGCCCCTGATTGTGCTGACACGGGGATGTAAGCGCATGGGAAGCTCTCTCAATCAGCAGGAACATCAAATACTCAAAACTGACCACTTGGTATGATATTTACATATAATTCACTGCTACATTTTGCAGTCTCGCCATTTAAATGAGGAAGAGTCTCCAATGCCTTCATTAACACACTTGTTAAATACTGGTGACTGAAATGTAACTAACTTACTCACAATGAGAGCTCTTCAGACTTGCTGTAGATTTTTTGGAGTTATTTTTAACCTGTGTCCAAGCTTGATAATCTAGGATTCTTGATGGCAGGATCTGTGGAAGGAAGTGACTTGAACTAGACTAGCCATGTAAATACTGTGACTACAAGAGCAGGTTAGAGACTAGGAATCCTGCAGTGAGTAACTCACCTCTTGACTCTCCGTATCCTCTCCACTATCCACAAGGTACATGTCAGGATTGCGATGGAATATGTTTCATTTTCCTGGATGCATGCAGTTTAAACAAAACTCAAGAAGACATCCAGGACAAAGCAGCCCACTTCTTTGGCATCACATCTACAAACTTCCACTCTCTTCACCAGCGTAAACTCATTAGCAGTAATATATATACAAGATGCTTTGCAAAAACTCAACAAGGCTCCTTAGACTGCACCTTCCAGTGGTTAGCATCATTGCCTCATAGCACCAGGAGTTTGGCTTTAATTCCAGCCTTGGGTAACTGTGTAATGTTTGCACATTCACCCCAGTGTCTGCATGGGTATCCTTCAGGTGCTCTGGTTTCTTCCCACGCTGCATAGATGTGCATTTTAGGTGGTTTGGTAATGTCAAATTGCCCCGTGGTGTCCAGGGATGTGCAGGCGAGGTAGATTAGCCATGAGAAATACAGTGTTAAGGGGATGGGGTGGGTCTGATTGGAATGTTCTTCGGGGGTTGGTGCAGACTCGATGAGCCAAATGGCCTTTATCTGCATTGTAGGGATGCTATCAATGTTCTATTAAATCTATGCCCACTGTCATGTGGATTAACAAGAGCTTAGGAACACCACCACCTGCAAGTTCCCCTCCAAACCACTCACCCTCACACTTGGTAATATATTGTGGTTCCTTTAGAGTTGCTGAGTTAATAACCTGGAATTCTCTCCTTAATAGCACTGTGGAGTTAGATGGACTGCATCAGTTCATGAAGGCAACTCAGCTATACCATCTCAAATGCAACTATGAACTGGGCAATTAATGCTGGCCCAACCAGAGATTTCCACTGAATTTTAAAATGTAGTTACTATAGTCAAATACTACTACTGTTTTAAGGAAGGGTTGCTTTAAGACAAATGTCTTCCACAGCCTCAGGACATCCCAGATCACTTCACAGCCAATGAAGTGAAGTCACTATTGTTACATAGAAGCCAATTTTCACACACTGACAGCAATGAAGGAATGATAAGCAATTCATTTTAGGTGTTAGTTGAGAAATAAATATTGGCCAGGGAAAACTGCCTAGCTCTTATTCAAATTAGTGCTTTTTTGTGTCAACTTTAAAGATTTGATGGAGCCTTGGTTTAACGTCTCAGTCAAAAATGGTACCTTCCCCCTGCAATATTCCATAATCACTGCACCACAGTGTCAGGCTGGATTGGATCCACAAATTTCTTGAGTGAAATGTTAGCATTTTCTAGATTATCCACACAATCCTTGGGTGTCAATGACATTATTAATATGTACAAGCAGATAAAAATTTGCTTTGCTTTCCCAGCTAAAAGATTACACTTGCTCAGGCCGACAGTGCAATTTTAACTCAAATTATAAGTTCGAATTCAACTAAGGGGCTTTAAATCATTTCTGTGCCTGAAGAAAAAATGTTATGCAATGAGTCAAACTGACACTTGGCCAATATTTGACACTTCTTCGAAAAATAATTGTTTAACAGTGTGTCACGCACTGTTGAGAGTACAATGCTGGAAAAGCACAGCCTGTCAGGCAGCATCCAAGGAGCAGGAGAATCAATGTTTCGGGCAAATGCCTTTCATCAGGAATGAGGCTGGGAGCCTAGGGAGTGGAGAGATAAATGAGAGGGGGGTGGGGCTGGGGGGGGGCGGTGGGGAAGGTAGCTGAGTGCAATAGGTGGATGGAGGTGGCAGTAATGATGATAGATCAGATGGGAGGGTGGAGCAAATGGGTGGGAAGGTAGATGGACAGGTAGGACAGGTCATGAGGACGGTGCTGAGTTGGAAGGTTGGAACTGGGGTAAGGTGGGAGGAGGAGAAATGAGGAAACTGGTGAAATCCACATTGACGTCATGGGGTTGGAGGGTCCCGAGGTGGAAGATGAGGCATTCTTCCTCCAGGTGTTGTGTGGTTAGGGTGTGGCGATGGAGGAGGCTCAGGACCTGCATGTCCTCGGCGGAGTGGGAGGGGAGTTGAAGTGTTCAGGCACGGGGCGGTGGGGTTGGTTGGTGTGGGTGTCCCGCAGATGTTCTCTGAAGCACTCTGTGAGTAAGTGTCCTGTCTCCCCAAAGTAGAGGAGACTGCATCGGGAGCAACGGATACAGTAAATGATATGTGTGGAAGTGCAGGTGGAAGTTTCCTTTGGAGCCTTTGACAGAGGTGAGGGGGGAGGTGTGAATGCAGATTTTGCAATTCCTGTGGTGGCAGGGCAAGGTGCTGGGAGGGGAGGGTGGGTTGATGGGGGATGTGAACCTGACGACAGAGCTGCAAAGGGAACGGTCTTTATGGAAAGCGGATAGGAATGGGGAGGGAAATATACCTCTGATGATGAGGTCCATTTGTAGGTGGCGGAAATAGCGGAGGATGATGCGATGTATACAGAGGTTGCTGGGGTGGAAAGTGAGGACTGGGTGGGTTCTGTCCTTGTTGTGGTTGGACGGGCGGGGTTCAAGGGCGGAGGTGCGGGAAGTGGAGGTGCACAGGAGGGCATCATCGACCACATGGGAGGGGAAATTACAGTCTTTAAAGAGGTTCTGTGGTGGAACTGGTCCTCCTGGGAGCAGATGTGGTGGAGGAATTGGGAATAAGCAACAGCATTTTTACAGGAGGCAGGGTGAGAGGAGGTGTAGTCCAGGTAGCTGAGGGAGTCGGTGGGTTTGTAGAAGATGTCAGTGTTGAGTCGGTCCTTGTTGATGGAGATGGAGAAGGAGAAGTGCAGGAAGGAGAAGGAGGTGTCAGAGATGGTCCAGGTGAACTTAAGGTCGGGGTGGAATGTGTTGGTGACGTTGATGAACTGTTCAACCTCCTCGTGGGAGGACAAGATGGCACCGATGCAGTCATCAATGTAGCGGAGGAAAATGTGGGGAACGGTGTCAGTGTAACTGCGGAAGATGGACTGTTCCATTTGCTGACAAAGAGACAGGCATAGCTGTGGCCTATGCTGGTGCCCATGGCTACTCCTTTTTTCTGGAGGAAGTGTATAGGGACTGGATGTCCATGGTGAAGAGGAGGTACCATCTCAGACCTTAATTCCACCTGTACCATATCAGACACCTCCCACCCCTTCCTGGACCACTCCATCAATGGGGATCGACTCAATACTGACATCTTCTACAAACCAACCGGCTCCCAATCCCTCCCATAAAAATGCTATCCCTTATTCCCAATTCCTTCACTCCACTGCATCTGCTCCCAGGAGGAATAGTTCCATCAAAGAATACACCAGATGGCCTCCTTCTTTTAAACTCCGCACATTCCCTTCCCACATGATTGATGGTGCCCTGAATTGGAAGGTTGGATCTGGGATAAGGTGTTGGTCCTGGGCCTCCTCCATCGCCACTCCCTTACCACCCGAAGCCTGGAGGAAGAACGCCTCATCTTCTGCCTCCAACCCCATGGCATCAATGTGGATTTTACCACTTGCCTTATTTCTCCTCTCAACACCTTATCCCAGATCCAACCTTCCAACTCGGCACCACCCTCCCTCATGACCTGTCCCATCTGTCCATCTTCCTTCCCAATTACCTGCTCCACCCTCTCCCCTGACCCATCACCGTTACCGCCATCTCCATCCACCTATCACACTGTCAGCTACCTTGTCCCCAGCTCCACCCTCCTCTCATTTATCTCTCCACCCCCTCAGCTCATAGCTTCATTCCTGATGAAGGGCTTTTGCCCGAATTGTCAATTCTCCTCCACCTTGGATGCTGCCTGACCTGCCATGCTTTTCTAGCACTACACACTCAACTCTCATCACCAGCACCTGCAGTCCTCACTTTCACATTTTGATGAACCTAGATTTAGTCAACACTATATTTTTGAGTGCCCACATTGAGTCAATGCTAAATATATAGAACATAGAACATAGAACAATACAGCACAGAACAGGCCCTTCGGCCCACGATGTTGTGCCGAACATTTGTCCTAGCTTAAGCACCCATCCATGTACCTATCCAATTGCCGCTTAAAGGTCACCAAAGATTCTGACTCTACCACTCCCACAGGCAGCGCATTCCATGCCCCCACCACTCTCTGGGTAAAGAACCCACCTCTGACATCTCCCCTATACCTTCCACCCTTCACCTTAAATTTATGTCCCCTTGTAACACTCTCTTGTACCCGGGGAAAAAGTTTCTGACTGTCTCCTCTATCTAGTCCTCTGATCATCTTATACACCTCTATAAAGTCACCCCTCATCCTTCGCCATTCCAATGAGAAAAGGCCTAGCACTCTCAACCGATCTCAACTTTGAGTGCGAGCAGCAGCTAAGGTAAGACTGTTTGTTTTAAAATTACTTACCGGTAGCGGGCAGCGGTGTGTTTTTCTCTCTTTACAGAAAGAGCGGGAGCAGCAGGGGGAAGTGACGAAGACCGGAGGGGCAGCCGGGTAGGTTTATTTCCCTTTTTTTCCCTTTAAAAGCGCGCAGGAGAAGAACCCGAGACACTACAGAGCCTGTCCCCGTTACTCAGAAGGGAAGGGTGGAGAAGAGCAGAGCAATAGTAATTGGGGACTCGATAGTTCGGGGCACAGATAGGCGGTTTTGTGGGAACGAGAGAGACTCATGTTTGGTATGTTGCCTCCCAGGTGCAAGGGTACGTGATGTCTCTGATCGTGTTTTCCGGGTCCTTAAGGGGGAGGGGGAGCAGCCCGAAGTCGTGGTCCACATTGGCACCAATGACATAGGTAGGAGGAGCGCTGAGGATGTTAGGCAGGCTTTCAGGGAGCTAGGTTGGAAGCTCAGAGTTAGAACGAACAGAGTTGTTGTCTCTGGTTTGTTACCCGTGCCACGTGATAGAGAGTCGAGGAATAGGGCGAGAGAACAGTTAAATGCGTGGCTACAGGGATGGTGCAGGAGGGAGGGATTCCGGTATTTGGATAACTGGGGTTCTTTCTGGGGAAGGTGGGACCTCTATAAACAGGATGGTCTGCACCTGAACCTGAGGGGCACCAGTATCCTTGGTGGGAGGTTTGCTAGTGCTCTTGGGGGGGGTTTAAACTAACTCTGCAGGGGCATGGGAACCCAGACTGTAGCTTTCGGGTGCAGGACCTGGAGTGTAGGGAGGTTAGGAACATGGCATCAATTTCAAAAGAGGGTGCATGTAAACAGGAAAGTGCTTTGAAGTGTGTATACTTCAATGCAAGAAGTATACGAAATAAGGTAGGTGAACTTGCAGCGTGGGTTGGTACCTGGGACTTCGATGTTGTGGCTATTACGGAGACATGGGTAGAACAGGGACAGGATTGGCTGTTGCAGGTTCCAGGGTTTAAATGTTTTAGTAGGGTCAGAGGTGGGGGTAAAAGAGGGGGAGGTGTGGCATTGCTTGTCAAAGATAGTATTACAGCTGTGGAAAGGACGATGGATGAAGACTCGCCATCTGAGGTAGTTTGGGCTGAGGTTAGGAATAGGAAAGGTGAGATCACCCTGTTAGGAGTTTTTTACAGGCCTCCTAACAGTCCTAGAAACGTAGAAGAAAGGATTGCGAGGATGATTCAAGAGAAGAGTGAAAGTAATAAGGTGGTTGTTATGGGGGACTTTAACTTTCCTGATATTGATTGGGAAAGCTATAGCTCAAGTTCGTTAGATGGGTCAGTGTTTGTCCAATGTGTGCAGGAGGGTTTCCTGACACAATATGTAGATAGGCCAACAAGAGGTGAGGCCATATTGGATTTGGTTCTGGGTAATGAACCAGGCCAGGTGTTAGAATTAGAGGTAGGTGAGCACTTTGGGGACAGTGACCACAATTCGGTGACTTTTACTCTAGTGATGGAGAGGGATAAGTGTGCACTACAGGGCAAGAGTTATAGCTGGGGGCAGGGAAACTATGATGCTGTGAGGCATCACTTAGGATGTGTGGCCTGGAAAAGTAAGCTTCAAGGCAAGGGTGTAATTGATATGTGGAGCTTGTTCAAGGAGCAACTATTGAGTGTCCTTGATAAGTATGTACCCGTCAGGCAGGGAGGAAAGGGTCGTGTGAGGGAGCCGTGGTTTAATAAGGAATTGGAATCCCTTGTTAAATGGAAGAGGGCGGCCTATGTAAAGATGAGGCGTGAAGGTTCAATTGGGGCGATTGAGAGTTATAAGATAGCCAGGAAGGACCTGAAGAGAGAGCTAAGAGCAGCAAGGCGGGGACATGAAAGGTCCTTAGTTGTTAGGATTAGGGAAAACCCTAAGGCTTTCTATAGGTATGTCAGGAATAAAAGAATGACTAGAGTAGGAATAGGTCCAGTCAAAGATAGTAGTGGGAAGTTGCGTGTGGAGGCTGAAGAGATTGGGGAGACACTGAATGAATACTTTTCGTCAGTATTCAATCAGGAACAGGACATTGTTGTCAATGTGAGTACTGAGTCACAATTAAGTAGAATGGATGACTTTGAGGTATGTAGAGAAGAGGTGTTGGAAATTCTGGAAAGGGTGAAAATAGATAAGTCCCCTGGGCCTGATGGCAATTATCCTAGGATTCTCTGGGAAGCAAGGGAGGAGATTGCAGAGCCATTGGCCTTGATTTTTATGTCCTCGTTGTCTACAGGAGTAGTGCCAGAAGATTGGAGGCTAGCAAATGTGGTTCCCTTGTTCAAGAAGGGGAGTAGGGATAACCCTAGTAATTATAGGCCGGTGAGTCTCACTTCTGTTGTGGGCAAAATCTTAGAGAGAATTGTAAGGGATAGGTTTTATGAACATCTGGATAGGAATAATGTGATCAAGGATAGTCAGCATGGTTTTGTGAAGGGCAGGTCGTGCCTCACAAACCTTATTGAATTCTTTGAGGAGGTGACTAAGGAGGTGGACGAGGGGAAATCAGTAGATGTGGTGTATATGGATTTTAGTAAGGCGTTTGATAAGGTTCCCCATGGTAGACTACTGCAAAAAAATACGGAGGTATGGGATTGAGGGTGAATTGGAGGTTTGGATTAGGAGTTGGCTGGCTGGAAGAAGACAGAGGGTAGTAGTTGATGGCAAAGGTTCATCTTGGAGTGCCGTCACTAGCGGTGTTCCGCAAGGATCTGTTTTGGGACCATTGCTGTTTGTCATTTTTATAAATGACCTGGAGGAGGGGTTAGAAGGTTGGGTGAGCAAGTTTGCGGATGATACGAAAGTCGGAGGAGTTGTAGACAGTGAGGAAGGATGTGGCAGGTTACAGCGGGATATAGATAAGCTGCAGAACTGGGCAGAAAGGTGGCAAATGGAGTTCAATGTAGCTAAGTGTGAGGTGATTCACTTTGGTAAGAGTAATAAAAAGATGGGGTACTGGGCTAACGGTCGGATACTTGGTAGTGTGGATGAGCAGAGGGATCTTGGTGTCCATGTACACAAATCTTTGAAAGTTGTCACCCAGGTAAATAGTGCGGTGAAGAAGGCATATGGCGTACTGGCTTTTATTGGTAGAGGAATTGAGTTCCGGAGTACTGAGGTCATGTTGCAGTTGTATAAGACTCTGGTGCGGCCGCATCTGGAGTATTGTGTGCAGTTTTGGTCGCCATACTATAGGAAGGATGTGGAGGCACTGGAACGGGTGCAGAGGAGGTTTACCAGGATGTTGCCTGGTATGGTAGAAAGATCGTATGAGGAAAGGCTGAGGCACTTGGGGTTGTTTTCATTGGAGAAAAGAAGGTTTAGGGGTGACTTAATAGAGGTGTATAAGATGATTAGGGGTTTAGATAGGGTTGACAGTGAGAATCTTTTTCCACGTATGGAGTCAGCTATTACAAGGGGGCATAGCTTTAAATTAAGGGGAGGTAGGTATAGGACAGATGTCAGGGGTAGGTTCTTTACTCAGCGAGTCGTGAGTTCGTGGAATGCCCTGCCAGTAGCAGTGTTGGACTCTCCCTCATTATGGGCATTTAAGCGGGCATTGGATAGGCATATGGAGGATAGTGGGCTAGTGTAGGTTAGGTGGGCTTGGATCGGCGCAACATCGAGGGCCGAAGGGCCTGTACTGCGCTGTATTCTTCTATGTTCTATCCTCGTACGACCTATTCTCCATTCCAGGCAACATCCTGGTAAATCTTCTCTGCACCCTCTCCAAAGCTTCCACATCTTTCCTGAAGTGAGGCGACCAGAACTGCACACAGTACTCCAAATGTGGCCTAACCAAAGTCCTGTACAGTTGCAACATCACTTCACGACTCTTGAATTCAATCCCTCTGCTAATGAACGCTAATACACCATAGGCCTTCTTACAAGCTCTATCCACCTGAGTGGCAACTTTCAAAGACCTATGAACATAGACCCCAAGATCCCTCTGTTCCTCCACCACACTAAGAACCCTACCGTTAACTCTGTATTCTGCATTCTTATTTGTCTTTCCAAAATGGACTTGGCGGGTTGAACTCCAAATGCCACTCCTCAGCCCAGCTCTACATCATATCCAAGTCCCTTTGCAGCCGACAACAGCCCTCCTCACTATCCACAACTCCACCAATCTTCGTATCATCTGCAAATTTACTGACCCACCCTTCGACTCCCTCATCCAAGTCATTAATAAAAATTACGAACAGCAGAGGACCAGAACTGATCCCTGCGGAACTCCACTTGTAACTGGGCTCCAGGCTGAATATTTACCATCTACCACCACTCTCTGACTTCGACCGGTTAGCCAGTTTTCTATCCACTTGGCCAAATTTCCCTCTATCCCATGCCTCCTGACTTTCCGCATAAGCCTACCATGGGGAACCTTATCAAATGCCTTACTAAAATCCATGTAAACTACATCAACTGCTCTACCCTCATCCACATGCTTGGTCACCATCATCAACAAATCATCAACTTTAGTGAACTTAAGCATTTACTGTAGTCCCTATTTTCTGAGCAGCTAGTAACCTTTGTATACTTAGCAGATCAAGAAATTTTGACGACTGTGGTTTTTGCAAAATATTTGCAAGAGTTGTTACAGTCTCTCCTTAGAGGGAGACATGTCATTTCTCTTGCTTGCTTTTGTCAGAGTCTTATACTCACATATTCCAGCTCATACTAGCCTCTTCAGCCCCTTTCCTCAAGGTAATGCTTTGGTATTTAAGCAGCTGTTATGCAGTTCTTCAGAGAGTGGGCTTAGTTGGTCTCCTGCCTTAGCAGACAACACATCATTTTCTGCAAATGATGTGCAATCCATAGGTGTGCCAGCACATAGTTGTGGTTTAAGGAGGAGAGATGAAAGAAGAAGTTTGTCATGAAAGGAAAGAACACTGTCTCAGCCTGAAGAACAAAGTACTATTGGTGAGTCTACTGTGGACAAGATTGGGAGACACTTTAATTGGTTGGATAACAAACTGAGTCATTAAGGCATTGGATCCAAGTGTGATCATAGTCCTTGAAACATCACAGACCACAGATCAGAATAATTATATACAGAAATGGGCAGAATGTACACAGAAGCCTGTCTAGACTTTCTGTAGCTTTCATCCATCATGTAAAAATAGAGTTACTAGAACTTAAGTCGTACAACATGAAAACAGACTCTTCGGTCCAACTCATCCATGCCGACCATGTTCCCATACTAAACTAGTCCCACTTGCCTGCATTTGGTCCATATCCCTCCAAACTCTTCCTATTCAAGTACTTACCCAAATGTCTTTTAAATGCTGTAACTGTACATGCATCCATCACTTCCTTTGGCAGTTCATTCCACACACAAAACATACTCCACGTAAAACAGTTGCACCTCAAGTCCTTTTTAAATCTTTCTCCTCTCACTTTCAAAATATGTCCCCTAGTTTTGAACTTCCCCACTCGAGGGGAAAAGAATTGGTAGGTACCTCATCCATGCCTCTCATGGTTTTACAAACCACTATAAGATCATCCCTCAATCTCCAATGCTCCAGTGAAAAACGTCCCAGCCGATACAGCCTATTTTTATAACTCAAACACAAACTGACGAATGAATGATGGATCAATGTTCTATTTGCTGGGCAAATATGATAATGAGAGTGTCTATGCAATTTGTAATGAAACCAGAAAAAAAAAATAGTTAAAAACAAAATCAATCACATAGCAACTACACCGTGACATTTGGAACAATGACACCTCCTGTGAATTGTAGGAGCTTGTTTCCTTGCTATATGAGACTTGTGTTTCCTATGCATGCTGAAATTATCAGGCAAGTTTGAACATTTTATCAGTGACCATCGGCCTTTTGTGGCATGCGCTGTGTTCTCACTGAGATAGCAGCACACCCTCTTTTATGGCGACTGGCACTGCACTAAATATATCTCCAGTCTATCATATGTAATTCACAATTGAGGCTTTATGGGCAGCACGGTGGCACAGTGGTTAGCACTGCTACCTCACAGCACCAGAGACCCAGGTTCAATTTCCGCCTCAGGTAACTGTCTATGTGGAGTTTGCACATTCTGCGTGGGTTTGCTCCAGTTTCCTCCCACAGTCCATAACTGTGCAAGTTAGGTGAATTGGCCATGCTAAATTGCCTATAGTGTTAGATGTAAGGGAATGGGTCTGGGTGGGTTGCTCTTCAGAGGGTCAGTGTGGACTTGTTGGGCTGAAGGGCCTGTTTCCATACTGTAAGTAATCTAACCTTTATGCATCATTTAAAGCTATTGTTATATTGTTTTCCAATGCCTTTGAATTCATAATTCCTGGGATTTGACAATACAATACTTTGAATATATGGAATAGGATGGTTAGTGTGGATAACATAACAGAATAGACAGAATTGATTGATACATATGCATATACATCTGAAGAGGATAGTTGAGGTATAACACTAATGTAAATGGACAGAGGAGACAAATAAATAGGTTTTTTTTGCCTTGGCTCAGAGTTTTTCATTGCACTTGGGACAAGCAATGTTTACAGAACACAGATTTCCATGTTCCCATTTCCGAGGGGTAGGTTTGTAAATGGAATGCCACCAAACCTCTGTTGGAGTGCTTTTTGGAGATGAAATGACAATGATAGAAAGATGGCCTCTGCTGCTTTGCATCTGTTGTTGTCCTGCTTGGACAGTTGATGACGAGCTGATGTTCAAATATCAGAGGGAGGTCTCTGATTGCTACTCTCATCATCACCCCAGAGAGGAATCTGTACATTTCTGGAAAATTGCTATTCATGAGGATGCTTCGAGGAGCCACTGCCTCCCTCACTTTCTGGTTGACGATTCATTTCCAGCCTTAATTCATTTTAATACAATTTAACAATGTATACTTTATGTGGATCCCATTTCTGCTCTAGTGTAGTCTCAAGTCTCTTATCACTGGTGTCAACGTTGAGCTACCACATCTTACCCTCTCCAACACCAGCACAAGTTTCCTTAGATACAGGGCCCAAAACTGCTGCCACCAGAAAACAATCTGTATGCTCCTCCACCACCAAACCAAATTCCTCTTGTCTCATTCAAGGGGAAAGAATGAGGAGATGAAAGAAAGAGAAATACACATTAATAGATAAGAGGAAGAGACATACCAGCAGAAAGCAAGAGAGATGCAGAGAAAACAGCAGCATGATAAAAAAATTTGCAATATGTTTAGATTAGATTCCCTACAGTGTGGACACAGGCCGTTTGGCCCAACAAGTCCACACCGACCCTCTGAAGACCAACCCACCCAGACCCATTCCCCCACATTTAGCCCTGCACCTAACACTATGGGCAATTTAGCATGGCCAATTCACTTAATCTGCACATCTTTGGACTGTAGGAGGAAACCGCAGCACCCGGAAGAAACCCACGCAAACACGGGGAGAATGTACAAACTCCACACAGACAGTTGCCCAAGGCAGAAATTGAACCCGGGTCCCTGGTGCTGTGAGACAGCAGTGCTAACCACTGAGCCACCGTGCCACCCTTATCTTATTACTATACATGTTATAGGACATTCTGGTGACCTATTAAAATTCCTGCATATATTATGAATCTTTTTACAAGTCTCATATTTAATTCTTTTCACATCTTGCCAGACACTTATAATCCCCAGATTATTATTTAACCTCTTATCCAATGACTCGCTATAAGCAGAAATAAGTTTACTTGTATTTCATTTTGCTAATTGCAACAGAGCAACAACTACAATGCATAAAAAGGAAAAATTAAACCAAAAACACTGAATAAAATTAGTAAACATCAGGTTATCTAGAAATAGAAACTTGAAATTTGACTAATTGAAATATTGCAAAGCACAATTAAAACAAAATCAATGGCAACATCGAACCAGATTAGTAACAAAACATGTTTACTCACAAAACTATGTTCATCTAAGTGAATGCAATTGGAATTTCCACACATCAAGGAAGATAATTTGAACACAAGCTATTTATCTTGTCTTCAATCAAACATGGTATGATAATGAAATGGCAGGACTATTTCTCTACAGTCAAGACTTGTCTGAAGTGAGGCAGGCACATGCTAGACATAGCGCTGTAAAATGTAAGCTTGTCTCATTTAGTTAAGCATTTCTTCACTGCTCAACCCTGAGGCATCAACATAACACAATAAACTGCTCAAAATGTACTACTGCTTCCCTATGCCATTTAGTACAAGCTAAAAACAATAAAGGTTTGATTAGGATAACAACATTTGCATATAAAACAAATCTCAGCAATGTAGTAGCTAATGGGAAAGCCAGCACTTGGTGCCCAGAAATGCTGGAGAAGGGTATTTTCTTCAATCAATAATTATTTGATGCAATTGGATGGGTTGACAAGTCTTTTCATTTTCATTCTTACATGGGACGTTGATAACAATGGCTGTGCCAACATTTATAAACATAACCAATTGCCCTGGTGAAGGTGCTGGTCAGCTGTCTATCTTCATGTGCTGCAGTCCATGGGGTGTAAGTATAGCCACTGTACCGTTTGGAAGAGAGTTATAGTATCATGGAGATCAACACCACAGAAAAAGGCCCTTCAGCCCATCGAGTCCATGCCAGTCAAAAACAACCATCCAACTACTGTAATCTCATTTTCCAGCACTTAGCCCATAGTCTTGTATGCCTTGGCATCATAAGTACTCATCCAAATACTTCTTCAATATTATGAGAGTTTCTGTCTGTACCATCCTTACAGGCAGTTCCTCATTCCAACCATCTTCTGGGTGAAAAACCATTTCCTCACAGCCCCTCTAAACCTTCAGCATCTTACCTTAAACCTAGGCCCCCGCACATTGATCCCTCCATCTTTCTGTCAACCTTGCTATATCTCTCATAATGTTCGACATCTCATTCATGTCCCCCCTCAGTCCCCAAAGCTCCAAGGAAAACAATCCCAGTCTATTAAATCCCTGTTCATAATTAAAACTCTCCAGCCCAGACAACATCTGGTAAAGTGTTGGAAAAAAATTACTGCTGATGCTGGAATCTGTACTGAAGACAACAAATCTTGGAGATCAGTGTCTAGAGTCTTAATATAGACTCAAAATGTTAGCTTGCTCTCTCTCCATGGATGCTGTCTGACCCGCTGTGATCTCCAGCATTTGTCGTCTTCAGTACAGCCTGGTAAATCTCCTCCATTCCTTCTCCAGTGCAATCACATTCCCCCAGTGGTTAGCACTGCTGCCTCACAGCGCCAGAGACCCGGGTTCAATTCCCGCCTCAGGCGACTGACTGTGTGGAGTTTGCATGTTCTCCCCGTGTCTGCGTGGGTTTCCTCCGGGTGCTCCGGTTTCCTCCCACAGTCCAAAAATGTGTGCAGGGTCAGGTGAATTGGCCATACTAAATTGCCTGTAGTGTTAGATAAGGGGTAAATGTAGGGGTATGGGTGGGTTTCGCTTCGGTGGGTCGGTGTGGACTTGTTGGGCCGAAGGGCCTGTTTCCACACTGTAATGTAATCTAATCTAAATCTAATCTAATATAGATTCCAGAATTGCACATAATACTCATGGCCTAACTAAGTTTTCATGCAGTTCTAGTATCACCTCCCTGCTCTTAAATGATCTGGCTCCAATAAAGGAAAGTATTCCCCATGCCGTCTTAACCACTTTATCTACTTATCCCACTGTCTTAAGGCACTGGTGGGCATGTACACCCAAGTCCTTCGCATCCTTGGTGTTTCCCAGGGTTCTACCATTCATCATGTATTCACTTCAATTTAGAGGATTTTGTTCCAGGATTTTGACCCAGTGACATTGAAGGAATGACAATTTAGTTCCAAGTCAGGATGAAATGTGGCTTGGAGGGGAACTTGCATGTGATGGTGTTCCCTTATATCAGCTGTCTTGGTGTCTAGGTGATGGAGGTCATGGATTGGAAGGTGTTGTTGAAGGAGCTGCACTGAGTCACTTTAAAAAGGGAAATTAAGGGCTAACCGGGACAGTACAGGGTTAGAGCCATATATAGCCAAAAGCAGAAATGTCTCCTTCCATAAGGGACATTAATGAACCAGTTAGGTTTTTACAATAATCAGTTTCATTTCACCAATACTAACTATTTATGTCCAGATTGTTAAAATTGAATTCATATTCTCAAAAAAAGATCTGCCACTTGAACTCATGCTCTCTGTCTGATTAATTGAGACTATCTGGTCGGCATGGACGAGTTGGACAAAAGGGTCTGTTTCCTTGCTGTACATCTCTATGATTTTATGACTTCCAAGTTAACACTCCACTCATATTAACTAGAGCAGAGCATAAATAAAGCATACTAAAAATGAAGCAGTCAAGGGTTAAGCATCTCTTTCCGGTGTAAGAGGATATTTAAGCCTGTTAACTTCAAATAACAATCTTCTCCTATTGCAGGAAGGCAAACCAATTATCATGAACTCTGATTGATTTTGTCAACTGGAGAAGTAGCTGGAAGCAATGTGGATCACCATCATCTGTTTGCCAGATTAACAATCTGGTATATTGAGTCTCTGGGGTGAATTCATTGAAGGAATTCATTCATTTTGAAGGCCTCAGGCCCTGACATTATCACTTATATTTTAAAAAATCTCTATTCTTCCAAAAACTGCCCGGAATCTGTTTGACATGCACTGTCAAATTCATTCAGAAGACAATTCATAAACTAATTGCACTGAAATGTTGATATTTTTAGCAAGTCACAAATGCAAATAGCAAGAAAACTAAGCAACAAACCTATGATCTGCACAGATAATGCAAGTTCATCCAAATGTAAGTAATCTGCAGGGGCTGCCAACTCCACAGGATTGGCCTCGTGTGCCCAGGTTCGAAAGTCAATCTCCAAGATGCTATACTGAAGACAACAAATGTTGGAAATCATAGCGGGTCAGACAGCATCCATGGAGAGAGAGCAAGCTAACATCGAGTCTAGATGACTCTTCAGAGCTCTGAGATCATGGGACGAAACCTTCAGAATACTACTGGATGACTAATTAAGTATATTCAAAGACTGAGATAGAGAGGTTTTTAATCAGTAAGGGAATCAAGGGCTATGGGGAAAAGGCAAGAAAATGGAGTTGAGGATTAAATCATCCAATAAATGCCAGAACAGACTTGATGAGCTGATTACGTAGGAATTTCTATTTATCATATAAAGGCAAAACTGAGACACAAGGAAGTTTACAGAGTGCAAATCATATCACTGAACGGTGACAGTTTTGTAAATACATAATTAATTTTCTGGTAGCAACAAAGCACTGTGGAAAGTCATGCACATTCATGCATTTCTCATTAACCAAACATCAAAACAAAATATGTTGACTGTTTTTGCTAATGTTTAAGCGAGTGATTGGATCTATTTTGCATTCAAGCATTCATGAGCAGACAATTGAAAGACTCTGGGTAAAACTGAAGACCAGATAAGAAAGATTTGGTGAGAGTTGTTTACAGACCTCTGATGACAATACATTAGCAGTATGCATAAACAGGATCAGAGATGCTTGTTTTGAAAAATGTGTTATTTTGAGAGGCAGTTTTACTGTAACATGGGAACAACAGCAAATATCAAATTCCAAAAGGAGCAGACTTCTTGGTGAGTTGTTCAGTTCTGGGTACCAGATCTCAGAGGGAATCCATTAGTCTGAGGGGTTACACTGCAGATTCCCAACAATGTTACCAGGGGTAAAAATACATGGACAAAAAAGTTGTATTCTTTTCAATATGGAAGATTAAAGGGATGATGTGATTGAGATGTTCATGATGTTCAACTGAATTGATATTGTACATAGAAAAAACAATTACCTTTAATTGGAATTTGGCTATTTACGATAATGTCAGGAACCACTTCTTTACTCAAAACTTCATGAAAATCTGTACCTCTTTTCCGCCAAAAGCTGTTGCGGCTACATTAATTAAACATTTCAGATCTGTGATTGTGAGATTGTTAGGCAAGGAAAACAAAAGCAGAAATTGCGGAAGAAACTCAGCAGGTCCAGCAGCAGCTGCAGAGAGAAAGCAGAGTCAATGGTTTGAGTACAGTGACTCTTTTTTCAGAACATTCTGAGGAAGGATCACTGGACTCTAAATAATAATTTTGCTTTCCCCTCCACAGATGCTGCCAGACTTGCTGAGTCTCTCCAGCAATTTTTGCTTTGGTTTCAGATCTTCAACATCTGCAATTTTTTGATTTATTTAAAGTTAGGCAATAATATTGAGTTACAGAGACATGATCAGTATTGATCTAACCCAATGGCAAAAGAAGCTCAAAGGACTGATTGGAGCTTTCCTATTCCCAATTTCTCTGTGACTCAGGTCTTTATATAAAAAGGAAGATATGTTGGTTGTGATTTTATTTGGTCAGAATTTTGAAAGAGGTCAGCAAAAAACATGACTTTACATAATCTACCTGTTACAAATGTTACTTCAACGATGCAGTCTGCTGCTTCCTTAAGAAAATACCTAGTTCCGTTATGAAGACGCAGGGTTTTTAAATCATCATTTTATATAGATAATACAAATAATCCAGAATTGCTGTTTTGAAGCATGCTTCTGTTTATTTGCATACAAAGCAAATTGACCGGGTGCTGGCAGGTGGGACTAGATTGGGTTGGGATATCTGGTCGGCAGGGACAGGTTGGTCCGAAGGGTCTGTTTCCGTGCTGTACATCTCTATGACTCTATGACACCAGCCATTACACCACAAATCAGAAACATATACAAAAACATAGGAAGAAGGGTAGGTCTTGAGCCCATCAAGATGGCGAAAGTGAGGAATGCAGATGCAGGAGATCAGAATCAAGATTACAGTCATGCTGGAAAAGCACAGCAGGTCAGGCAACATCTAAGGAGCAGAAAATTGACGTTTTGGGCAAAATCCTTTCATCAGGAATGAGGCCTCATTCCTGATGAAGGGCTTTTGCCTGAAACATCGATTTTCCTGGATGCTGCCTGACCTGCTGTACTTTTCCAGCAGGACTTTAATCTTGACTTTAGCCCATCAAGCTAATTAAATAGGATATTGTGGCTGATTTGTGGCCTAACTCCACATACATATCTTTGTCCTATAATCTCTAATAGCTTTGAATAAAGAATTCAGATTTAAAAATCAATAAATAATCTAATATCAATTGTGTTTGTGGAAGGGATTTCCAAATTACTGCCACTCTTTATACTTAGCAATATTTCCCAAATTTACTCCTGAAAGATCGGACTATAAATTTCTATCCTATGCTTCCTAGTTCTGAAATTCCTAGCATACAGAAGGAGTTGCTCATGATCTACCCTGTCTGTATTTTATCCCATTTTTGTTTCTGAGAGTTGAGCTATGGACATCTATCGAATTGATCCACACTCAAGGGCAAAGTGTTGCAGTGGATTGCCATTGCTCTCTGCAGGGTGACTGACCAGGTCAGTCTCCTGCATGGCATCAGGCAAATTGGAAGGATTTAAAGGCTGATAATCACATTTTGCTAAATTTCCAGTAGGCGGAATACATTTGTTCATTTCAGGCAAGTTAATCCAAGGTTGCGAAATTTCCCCACACAACTGGAATCAGGGAGGCAATGCCATAGCGGTAATGATTAATAATCTAACCAATTATTAATCCGGAATCCCAGGATAATCTAACTGTAGCAGATTGTGAAAGCTGAAGTTTAAGAAATCTAGAAATAAAAAAAGCTAGCATAATGGCAACCATTAATGGTAACCCTAGAATCAGAGTTGTACAGCGCGGAAACAGACCCTTCAGTCCAACCCGTCAATGCCGACCAGATGGGACTTTGTCGAATGCCTATCTGAAGTCCATCCACGTCCAGCGCTCTGTTCTCATCAATCCTCTTTGTTACTTCTTCAAAAAACTCAATCAATTTTGAGAGACATGATTTCCCACACACAAAGCCATGTTGACTATCTCTAATCAGTCCTTGCCTTTCCAAATACATGTACATCCTGTCCCTCAGGATTCCCTCCAACAACTTGCCCACCACCAAGGTCAGGCTCACTGGTCTATAGTTCCCTGGCTCGTCCTTACCACCTTTCTTAAACAGTGGCACCACGTTTGCCAACCTCCAGTCTTCCGGCACCTGTCCTGTGACTATCGATGATACAAATATCTTGGCAAGAGGCCCAGCAATCACTTCTCTAGTTTCTCACAGAGTTCTAGGGTACACCTGATCAGGTCCTGGGGATTTATCCACCTTTAACCGTTTCAAGACATCCAGCACTTCCTCCTCTGTAATCTGGACATTTTGCAAGATGTCACCATCTATTTCCCGACATTCTATATCTTCCATGTCCTTATCCACAGTAAATACTGATGCAAAATACTCGTTTAGTATCTCCCCCATTTTCTGCGGCTCCACACAAAGGCTGCCTTGCTGATCTTTGAGGGGCCCTATTCTCTCCCTAGTTATCCTTTTGTCCTTAATGTATTTATAAAAACTCTTTGGATTCTCCTTAATTCTATTTGCCAAAGCTATCTCATATCCCCTTTTTGCCCTCCTGATTTCCCTCAAGTATACTCCTACTTCCTTTATACTCTAAGGATTCACTCGATCCATCCTGTCTGTACCTGACATATGCTTCCTTCTTTTTCTTCGCCAAACCCTCAATTTCTTTAGTCATCCAGCATTCCCTATACCTACCAGCCTTTCCTTTCACCCTGACAGGAATATACTTACCCTGGATTCTTGTTATCTCATTTCTAAAGGCTTCCCATTTTCCAGCTGTCCCTTTACCTGTGAACATCTACCCCCAATCAGCTTTTGAAAGTTCTTGCCTAATACCATCAAAATTGGCTTTTCTCCAATTTAGAACTTCAACTTTTAGATCTGGTCCATTATTTTCCATCACTACTTTAAATCTAATAGAATTATGGTCACTGGCCCCAAGGTGCTCCCCCACTGACACCCTCAGTCACCTGTCCTGCCTCATTTCCCAAGAATCGGTCAAGTTTTGCACCTTCTCGAGTAGGTACATCCACATACTGAATCAGAAAATTTTCTTGTACACACTTAACAAATTCCTCTCCATCTAAACTCTTAACACTATGGCAGTCCCAGTCTATGTTTGGAAAGTTAAAATCCCCCACCATAACCAGCCTATTATTCTTACAGATAGCTGAGATCTCCTTCCAAATTTGTTTCTCAATTTCTCTCTGACTACTGGGGGGTCTATAATACAATCCCAATAAGGTAATCATCCCTTTTCTGTTTCTCAGTTCCACCCAAATAACTTCCCTGGATGTATTTCCGGGAATATCCTCCCTCAGCACAGCTGTAATGCTATCCCTTATCAAAACCACCCCTCCCCCTCCTCTCTTGCCTCCCTTTCTATTCTTCCTGTAGCATTTGAATCCCAGAACATTAAGCTGCCAGTCCTGCCTATCCCTGAGCCATGTTTCTGTATTTGCTATGATATCCCAGTCCCATGTTCCTAACCATGTCTTGAGTTCATCAGCCTTCCCTGTTAGGCCCCTTGCATTGAAATAAATGCAGTTTAATTTATTAGTCCTACCTTGTCCCTGCCTGTCCTGACTGTTTGACTCACTTCTGTTCTCAACTGTACCAGTCTCAGATTGATCTCTTTCCTCATTATCTTCCTGAGTCCCACGCCCCCACTTTACTAGCTTAAATCCTCCTAAGCAGTTCTAGCAAAATTCCCTGCCAGTATATTAGTCCCCTCCCAATTTAGGTGCAATCTGTCCTTCTTGTACAGGTCACTTCTACCCCAAAAGAGATTCCAATGATCCAAAAATGTGAATCCTTCTCCCATACACCAGCCTCTCAGCCATGCACTCATCTGTTCTATCCTCCTACTCCTGCCCTCACCAGCTCATAGCACCAGGAGTAATCCAGATATTACTACTCTCGAGGACCTCCTTTTTAAATTTCTGCCTAACTCTGTAATCTCCCTTCAGAATCTCAACCTTTTCCCTTCCTATGTCATTGGTTCCAATGTGGACAATGACCTCTTGAGGGCCCTTCTCACCCCTGAGAACATTCTGCACCCTCTCAGAGACATCCTTGATCCTGGAAAGTTTTGTCATAGAAAGCAGTCAAGGCCAAAGAATTGAATGGTTTGGAAAGAGAATGTTTTGGATGAAGGAGTTAGATATAGTTCTTAGGGCTAAAAGGATCAAAGATTATGGAGAGAAAGTGGTAACAGGATATTGAATTGGATGATTAGCGGTAACAGGATAAATAGTTCGATGATTAATCATAATGATTAGCAAAGCGGCCTCAAGGGGCTGAATGGCTTACACTGTGGGGTGGCACGGTGGCTCAGTGGTTAGCACTGCTGTGTCACAGCACCAGGGTCCCAGGTTCGATTCCAGCCTCAGGCGACTGTCTATGTAGAGTTTGCACATTCTCCCCATGTCTGCATGGGTTTCCTTCGGGTGCTCTGGTTTCCTTCCACAGTCCAAAGATGTACAAGTCAGGAGAATTGGCCATGCTAAGTTGCCCATGGTGTTAGGTGCATTAGTCAGAAGGAAATTGGTCTGGGTGGGTTACTCTTCAGGGGGTTGGTGTGGACTGGTTGGGCTGAAGGGCCTGTTTCCATGCTGTAGGGAATCTAATCAGTTTCCATGTTTCTAAAACTTATCTGGTTATTAATGTAATCTAGGTAAGGCAATCCATCATCCTTATGTGTTTTGGCCTTCATATTATGCCAGAACCACAGCATTGTGACTGAGTATTAATTGCCTCATAAAATAGTACTAGCAAGCCTTTTAATTCAGGGAGTAATTAGCAAAGAGCAATATTTGTGGGCCCAGCCAGCAATGTCCATAACTCTTGAACAAACTAAAACAAAACCTGGTAATTTTATGCTGCACTCCTTTCAATCATGACTAATATATCTCTCCTAAATTGAGACATCCAGAACACAACACAGGGAAGCACAGTAGCTCAGTGGTTAGCACTGCTGCTTCACAGCACCAGGGACCCAGGTTCGATTCCAGCCTCGGGTGGCTGCCTGTGCAAATTCCCCATGTCTGTGTGGGTTTCCTCTGGGTGCTTTGGTTTCTGCCCACAGTCCAAAGGTGTGCAAATTAGGTGGATTGGCCATGCTAAATTGTTCACGGATGTGCAGGATAGGTGGAAAGAGGGTTACAGGGATGGGGTGGGGGCTGGATCTGGGTGGGATGCAGTTTGGAGTGTTGGATTGGACTTAATGGGCTGCTTCCACAATGTACAGACTTTATGAACACAGTTCTCTAACTATGTTTGGGTCCAAGTAAGACTGAAATTAGAGATGCAATAGGGCTTCTGTCAATGTGCCTGGAAGCTAATGAAGGCAGGGAGGAGGAGATGAGGTTCTATGGCTCCATAATCACTCGTAAAATACCATCATAGGTGTAATTATAGAAGTCTCTGAAAACAAAATTATTTGGCTTATCCAACAAAAGCGTGTGAATTGAATTGTTAAAATGTTGTTTTAATTGAACACAAGCCACATGCAAGCCTTAAAATGACTATCTCTACTTCAAAATTTTGCTCAATGGGAAGAAGCAATCTGGCTTACCTCCAGGTTTCCATCTTGTCATTAAAATAAAATTTTACTCCTGATAACTGTCAATTTCATCAAATTGGTAATATTAAATTAGCATGGATTTGCCTGAAATTGTTACTTGAAAGGAGCACATAATGCCATACTTGTCTTATCACTGAAAGTGGGATTAGTGACATGCAGTACTGAACTAAGTACCTTCAAGTATATCTTCCTCAGCCCTTCGACTCAAGAGGATTCAAAGCTCCTGAGTAAGCACTATAATGTAGGAATAAGAAAAAGATAATTTAGCATAGTCAGCTTTCAATTTGACACAGATTCTTTTTTAAGATCGGATTCATTTTCAACCAAGTTGTATAAGTTACATTAAGGTTGTCACATGATACTCTATTGCACTTCTTGGGAGCAAACATTAATCTGAGATTTTGCCCACCCTGTCAGAGATACAGAAAATGTCTTTGTATAATTCAGAAAACATTAAAGGAAAATCTGTGCCTTGGTTAAATGTATTTCTCAATTATCATTAAAGAAGATCGTTTACCACAGTATGCCATCATAAAGTCGTTTATGACATCCCAACTTCATGAAATGCATTACAAGCCTCTGACCAATTGTTATTGCAGTTCTGCAGTCCATGATTCATTTAATCACTTATTTGCCTGCACCTATGATGCCCTTTTTATTACCCCATTTCTCCAAAATCTCACCATCTCAGACAGAGGCAACATCTTAGTTGTATTATCACTAGACTATTAATCCAGAAACTCAGTTAAGGTCTTGGGGACCTGGGTTTGAATCATGCCATTGAATTTGAATTCAATAAAAATCTGAAATTAAGCGTCTAATGATAACCATGAAACCCACTGCCAATTTTTGGGAAAGGCTACCTGGTTTAGATTACTTATAGTGTGGAAACAGGCCCTTCAGCCCAACAAGTCCACACCGACCCACCAAAGCGCAACCCACCCAGACCCATTCCCCTACATTCACCCCTTCACCTAATACTACGGGCAATTTCGCATGGCCAATTCACCTGACCTGCACACCTTTGGACTGTGGGAGAAAACCCACGCAGACACAGGGAGAATGTGCAAACTCCACACAGTCAGTCGCCTGAGGCGGGAATTGAACCCAGGTCTCTGGCGCTGTGAGGCAGCAGTGCTAACCACTGTGCCATTCACTAAGGTCCTTCAGCAAAGGAAATCAGCTGTCCTTAACAGGTCTGGTCTATATGTGACTCCAGACCCACAGTAATATGGTTGATTCTCAACTGCCCTCTAAAATGGTCAGGCAAGCCACTCAGTTGGAATTATCAGAATGAAGTCTTAACAAAGAAATGAAATTGGATGAAAAATCTGGCGTTGATTTAGGCAAAAACAGTCTGTCAACCCTGCAAAGTCCTCCTCACTAACGTTTGGGACTAGTGTCAAAATTGGGAGAGCTGTCTCACAGGTTAGTTAAGCAACAGGTTCACATAGTCATTTTCATGAAATAACAGCTTAAACAGTATGTCCCAGACACCATCACCACTGTCCCACCAGCAGGACAGATTCAGCAGAGGTGGTGGCACAATGGTAGCTCACCATCACCACCTCCGGGGAAACCCCAGATCAGCATTAAATACTAGCCCAGCCAGCAATGCCCATATCCCACGAGTGAATTAAAAAAAACCTCTATCTGAAACAACTCCCCAGAGGCTGGTAGCCCATCACCAAGTCACCATTTATTTACACATGGACTGACCTTGACACTGATCCAGCTCCCTCAGAGCCAGCTCTCAAAGTACCAGGATGTCTGACACTCCTGTGTATATCTCAATTGGGGCTCCCTGATTGGACCACATTAACAGCCCCAATTAGGGAACTCAAATTCTATTAGGTCCACCTGCCTGACCTTGCTGCATTCACTATACTGTCCTTGCAAGCAACTGTCCATTCAAAAACGTGTCTTTCCTTTCAAACATTCTTGAATGGTTTGTCTAATTTCCAGCTGATCACAAATCCATCCACAATGTTGCAAATTAGGTTGATGATGCTGCCAAAGTATTGCAATAGCCTAATACAAATAACTAATTGCATTCTCTTACTGTGTTCTTCTACTTCAACTTGCTCGATCTCTCAGTACTCTTTGACACAGCCAAAGATACCATCAATGTCACATTTATTCCACAGACCAGTGGAAAGGACTGCTTCTCTTGGACACTGTCTCAGTTTCAAAATTGCAAACAGCCATTGTTATCCTATTTGCTCCAAGTTGCACTTAGCAGTGAATCTAAATGCCTATTTCCACATCCATCACATTGCCAGCCTATTTGCCTCAATTCACCTCCAGCAGAAACTCTCATTCATCCTTTGCCAACTCCAATGATTTCCTCTCAATAAACTTTAGCTCTTTTCAATCTCTGGTAAACATATCCTGTTAAACACTAAATCCTCCTTACAGAGCATTTCCAGGTGACCTACATGAGCTCCCTCCCCAGAACTAGGAGAAAGTGAGGACTGCAGATGCTGGAGATCAGAGTCGAAAGTTGTGGTGCTGGAAAAGCACAGCAGCATCGGAGGAGCAGGAGAGTTGACGTTTTGAGCATAAGCTCTTCAACAGGAATCCTGAAACGTCGACTCTCCTGCTCCTCGGATGTTGCCTGACCAGCTGTGCTTTTCCAGCACCACACTTTTCAACCCTCCCCAGAACTCCCTGGATAGTGTTGTAGAACAGAGAGGCTGAAAGGTTTAGGTACATAATTCTTGGAAATTTGCATCATAGGTTAAGGCTAGTTAAGAAGGCATTTAGCACGCTTGCCTCAATTGCTCAGGCATTTGAATACAGGAGTTGTGACGCCTGTTGAAGTTATACAGGATATTGGTGAGGCCTCTGTTGGAGCACAGAATGCAGTTCTGGTCACCCTGTTTTAGGAAGCATATTATTAAAGTGGAGAGTGTTCAGAAGAGATTTACCAGGATCATGCTGAGACTGGAGGGTTTGAGATGTCAAAATAGAGAGGAAAGCCAGGGACATTTTCCAATGGAGCATAGGAGGTTTATAAAATCATGAGGGGTGAATCATAAGGTGAATGTCAAGGGTCTTTTCCATAGCTGACATATTTTTAAGGCGAGACAAGAAAGATTTAAAAAGGACATGGGGGCAACTTTTTTTTTTTACACAGAGTGGTTTTGTAAGACCATAAGACATTGGAGCAGAAATTAGGCCATTCAGCCCATTGAGTCTGTTCCGCCATTCAATGGCGGCTGATATGATTTTCGACCCCATTTTCCTACTTTCTCATCGTAACCTTTGATCCCCTTGGCAATCAAGAACGTATCTACCTCTGTTTTAAATACAATGAACCGCCAGGCAAAGTGGTATATGCAGGTACAATTACAATGTTAAAAAGACATTTGGATCAGTTCATGAGTAGGAAAGGTTTGGAGGGATATGGGCCAAATGCAGGCAGATAGGACTAGTTTAGTTTGGGAACATGGACAGAATGGATTAATTGGATGGAAGGGATTGTTTCCATGCTGTGTGACTCTATAACTCTATTTTCAATTTAAAATTCTTATGTTTCAATGATAGAATGGATAGATAGATAGATAGATCTTTTTCCAAACTTTTCATGGCCTCACCACTCCTCCAGCTCAACAATACTCTCCATTCCTTAACCTTCAGCCTTTTAGACTTCCTCTTGCCATAGTGATATCTGTGAAAGACAAGTTACATTAAACTCCACTCAGCTTTTCTTGAGGCAATCCATTTAAGTCCATTAGGAAAGTGGGGTCTACTTAAAACACTTCCTTCATTATTAAATAATGTACTCTGTTTCTTAATATAACTCTCCTCTTGTTCTGAAACAAGAATGCCACAGAAAATCTGCATGTTTCTATCCCAAATTAAACAGTATCGCTGACTAGAAATTTGCAATCAAGGAGCATTGAACAATTTAGAATACTACAAAAAACCCGCAAACTCTGCATTTTCCCTTCAAATCTGTCAAGTCAACAAGCAAACACTTGTCATGGTGGTTATGTGAGTACAAGAGTTGGATTTAAATCCTTGGCATTTGTAGATTCTGAAAGATTAATGTAACATCAATATCACAGCTTGCCCTTGAATGGCAAGACACGTCTATATAATGTAACAGTTGTGTAAATGGCCTATGACTGATGAAATTGAAGAATACACTTTGATATACTACTGAGAAAAGTAACCATGTGATCTCAAGTGCACTCCATAATTCTGTACTGAATACATCAGCAGAAATGGAAGGCTCATTGTGTTCCTCAAAAACAGGCACTTTTCTATTTTTCTGTTATGAAAAATAGTTGTCATTGAAATCCATTCATCATAGTGCTCCCTAGTTTGGTGCTTTGAATTCATTTCTTGAAGTTTTGAAAACTTTGTCTACTAGCCATCAATCTCACCTTGTATCAAATATTTTGCTGCATACATAAGCAGAAAGCTCACTGAAATCAATAGTACTCTTTTGTTCAGTCGATGGGTCATTTATCATGCATTAATCTGCATAAATTCTCTTTGGTGTTCAGGAGTATCCAGTGGCATTGAGCAGAATCAGAAAAAACGTTATACCGTATATACTCAAGTACCGGTCAATCTCATTTTACAGTTGACTGTCAGTTTTTGGTCAGAAAGATCATTCATTTCTCGGACAACTCAAAGAGAGGTTTAATCCTGACAGTTAGTCAAAAATCTAAACACCTTGTGTTCATCGCCCAGTCACCAATGAAGGCTAACTCACACTTGTGCAAATCTAATAGCGCAAATTATTGACTAGCACATTATTGAAGGTGGTTGTTCAGTTCCTCCTGTTTGTACACAGACCTTTTGCCCATTTTGCTATATTTCTGGGGATGAGATTGGGAGAAACAGTCTCTGACCTGGCAACTCTACAAAAACAAAGTGGCGAGAGAGAATGGATTTCAACCCTTCCATAATATTGCCCCGTAAAAGGTGACTTTTTAAATTAAAACTGTAGTCTAGTCTCAGAAATAGTATATATAGTACATTAAATGAATTTTGTCCAATAAAATTCTGGTATGCCAGAAAGACTTAAATATAAATGTTACATGATATCAAGCTGTAACTAAAAATTATTAAATCATGTAACATTCCTTTACAAGTTTTGGGGGACTCAGGAGAGAAGAAGCTTTCATAAAAGTCTCTTATCAGTTATGCATCTGTTAGCTCTAAAAAGGAGTTAAAATTTCTCTCCATTAAGATTAATGCAATAGAAGGTATGACTGTCTATCCGCAGGCATCATTCAGTAATGCCAACTTTAGGCTCCAGGGTCACTTGAAAGCCGTATCAGACCCCTCCCCTGACATGTGTAATATCTTACATTTACTGATCCTATAATGTCTCTGATCGCATTTCTAGCTGGGTCAGACGTTTCCCCTGAATTTTTAGTCTAGTGACTACCTTACATTTTTGGCACCTAGTTTTGGTTAACAACCATCCCAGCCCATCCTTAAAGTGGAATCAAAGCTGTGGATAGATTAGTTAATTGGGAAATTGGTAAAATGTCAGGTTTGAGTCCCGATAAAAATCCAACAGCATCAGAATTTCTGGAAAAAGGGTTATCAAGATAACACACTGGGATTGATTTTAACTCTGTGTAACTGGGTTCATCTTGAAAGAGCCAAGCCCTCAACTGGTTAGCTCCGTTTTCCTCTCAGACACTGCCTGACCTGCTGAGCATTTCCAGCCTTTTCTGTTTTTATGGTAGCATTAGAAGTGAGAAGCTATGGTAAACTGTTCCAAGTTTGGTGTCATACTTCAATATTTCTGAGGCAACAGTGATGCTTATCATTTTCATTAAAAGTCTGGAATATTGTGAATGGCAAATCAAATTGATAATTGGCAAAGTTTGATTAAAAACACTTAGGGTATTGAAATTCTAATCTTCCAATCAGGGAGCCAAAGAAAATGTCACCACTTGATTGACTGGACTCCAGTCCAGTTTTTCAAAGAAGCAAACTTTTCATTTAAGGCTCCCAGCACCCATAGTCAGCTTTATCCCAGCAGCATCTCATGGAATTATACAGTACAGAAGAGAACTTTCAATTCAGTGAGTCTGTGCCACAAAAACTACTCTAAATCAGGACTGCTCCCACTTTCTAGCACTTGGTCCATAGCCTTCAATGTTCCGACATTTCAAATGTGCATCCATGTACTTTTTAAAAGTCATGAGGTTATTACAGATTAACCTGCAATGTGTTCCAGTGGAAAATGTAGCCACTTGATGGGAAAAGAGGTGGAAGGCAAAGACTAAAAACAGATACAAATAATAGAGGGCAGGGTTTCCCTTTCAACTTGAGGGAGGGGGACCAGGAAATTAGGAAGTGTGCTTTAGTACCTTCTTCCTATAGTACAGTTTACGCTTGAAATGGCAGAGTACTTACACTGATTGCTTTGTCAGCAGGTCAACCGCAAAACCTCAAACTGTGAAAAGTCAAAACATGCATTTTACAATAAGTCAACTCACTTAAAGCTGCAGTACTCTTCCTTTTGATGCATTTTTCCATTACAATCTTGTGAGTAAGTGGGATGCCAAGACTCAGAATTTGCAGAAAGGATGCAGATCAGTGACCATGGGCATAAATGGAATGGAAGTAAATTGGGAACTGGTTGACATGCTACATGTTTCTCAGGAATTGGACATGAAAAATTTTAAACGTAACTAAATTGGTTTATGAATCTTGGGTTAACATTTGTGCGCATGAGGGAAAAAAAACAGACGATAAAATTGTTGCAAAGCAATGAATATAAACATAAATTCAACAAATAAACAAAGTCTGCTGAGTGCCGAATAAAATGAAGCTGACTTTGGAGAATAGCAACCATAATCCTAATATTGTGAGTGTAAGTCACATAATTTACAGAAATATAAATCATTTGGCCCAATGTTTTTACCTTAGACAACATACAAGAATATTCATGTTCATCATTAGAGCATAACAGCTCATTGTGGGTAATGCCACAATGGGTAATGTCACAATGTACGGTAATTATATCAGGATAACGAAATTAGTCAGATGCTTTGCAACAAATAATAATTTAGTTGGATTTCCATCAAACATTTGATAAAAATTTTGCTTCTAATTTTTTAAGAAGATAAAGGTGCATAGGGTGAATGAATGTGGTGCAGTGGCAAGGTCCCGACCTCTGAGCCAGGAGGCCAGAGTTCATGTCCCAGCTGCTCCAGAAGTGTGCAATAATGTTTCTGAGCAGGTTGATTACAACTATACAAAGAATAAGTGACAAATTATTCAGGCAGCTACAACACTGATTTGACAACAGACAATGAGTTTTGACTGACCTCAGTTTTTACACAGATCTCCTTTGATACATCTGTTACCTACATTATTCAAAAAGTGAGGCATTTCCACAATTGTTGCAATCTTTGTGAGTACCACTAACCTATTTGACTAGGAAGATGTACCTTTTCTACAAAACATCTTGCTTCTCAAAATACAGATTGCATCTGTGGTATTATTGAGTACAGCTCTAAAACTTCAGACACTGAGGAGGCAAGGAAATCAGGTAAATAGGACAGGTAAAATAGATAAATATGAAGGTCATTGAGACTAAACAATCGCATTTTACAACTAAATCTCAGACATCTCAAACATGATTGTCTCTATGAACAGTGAAAGCTGCTTGATCATCACTCATTATCACCTTCACTATTACATTATCTCACCACATGAACATACACTCTTCCATACTATACAACAAAAGGGTTCTTGTGGCAAAGTGGAAGGGCCCATAGATGGGCAGCACGGTGGCACAGTAGTTAGCACTGCTGCCTCACAGCGCCAGAGACCCGGGTTCAATTCCCTCCTCAGGCAACTGTCTGTGTGGAGTTTGCACATTCTCCCCGTGTCTGCGTGGGTTTCCTCCGGGTGCTCCGGTTTCCTCCCACAGTCCAAAGATGTGCAGGTCAGGTGAACTGACCATGCGAAATTGCCCGTAGTGTTGGTGAAGGGGTAAATGTAGGGGAATGGGTCTGGGTTGATTGCTCTTTGGAGGGTCGGTGTGGACTTGTTGGGCCGAAGGGCTGTTCCCACACTGTAAGTAATCTAAAAAAAGCTCTGGGCCAGAGAGTCAGGGTTCCTGTTATAGTCAATCAATGGAACTGTGGGTGCTTGGTTATGGTCAGATGTTCATTTGTAGCATTCAAGGTCAGACAGTCCCAGTCTAAGGACTGGGCCAAGATCAGTGCTATAGGTCCAGACAGCTGGCACCAAAGCCTCAGTCCATGCTTCATGAGCTGCAGCCACATGCACTTCACATTCACAAATGCTGGCATCCGACAAGTTGCCAGACTCTCTGCATCATCATGTCTCTGATCCACCTACGGTACACTTCTGCACAGCCATGCTTTAGATCACAGTAGCACCTTTCATTTGAATACTGCTTCAAGGACACTTTGTGTTCAGAGACAGGTATCCAGGTGCATCTCTAGGCTGCTCTTTTAGCGCTCTACCTTTGTGTGCCTACTTGGGTGTTCATAGCATCCCTGCTTTGCCTTGACTTTTAGAGCTTTGTCCCTCAGCTGTACTTAAAGGTTCACAATACTTCTGGCTTGGCTTGCACTTTAGCGTAAACACACAACCAGGCAGCTTGAAAGTAGTCATTAGTTAAGGGTTAGACATGTTGCTGTACAGCAAAGTGCTATGTCAATACATACCTATGGCACAACAAACACATTGGATGCGTGTAAACCAAAAGTTGAAGAAGAGTAGACTTCATGCAAGGGGGTTGCTGACAGTCAGGGTTCCTGTTATAGTCAGTCAATGGAACTGTGGGTGCTTGGTAATGGTCAGATGTCCACTTGTAGCACTCAGGGTCAGACAGTCCCAGTCTAAGGACTGGGCCAAGATCAGTGCTATAGTTCCAGTATAGTCCAAGAAATACACATAGGTCACATGTCTGGTCACTTACCAGTTGGGGCTGTCTATCCAAGTCAGTCATGGCCAATCCTGGACATCAGCAGAATGAACATCAGGAATGGGAAGGGTGTCAGGGGCACTGTAGCAGTGGGAGGTGGGATAAGCTTCAATCCTGGGGATTGGAGGCAGGAACCTTGGATACAGAGGGAACAAAGAAAATGATTGGAATGGAGGGAATTCATCATAGAAGGAGGAAGGCCAGTGCTGCATGGGACATGATGTGATGCTGTGAGGGATAAGGATGGTCATAGATAGTCACCATCACCTGGCCTCATAGAGGGAGGGGGTGTAGTGTGCAGCACAATGGTGGGTATGAACAAACTGTAGTGTAGGGGCTCGGGGGTTAAGGATGAGAATTAGAGTCTCCCTTTAAGGTGACGGAAAATGACTGTGGCCACCATCAGATTGGGTGGAGTCAGTGTCAGTCTGCTGTCTGAAAACATGGCACCCCTCTGAGCAACGTGAAGCTCTTCAAGGGGCATGTACATCAAGCAGGCATCTTTGAGCGTGCAGCTTGAAGTCATTTGTAATTGTTTTATCTTGCGTGCAGTCTCCAATTGTATGGGATGCAAACACTGGTTACAAGCAATGTTAGCCATGTCGCTGTTTCCTACACATTGCAGATGGACATCTCTGTGAAGCAGAAGTCATCAGGGGCGTCTTTAAAACATACACCTGCAGGTCACAAAGCACAAACATAATACAAGACCTCATAGGCTGCGTATGGATCTGGTACTGATTCCTTCTCCACCTGAACTGTAAGTATAATGCAAGATTCTCCAAAATGCAATGGTGACTTTTGTGGGAGATGTGAGGCTGGAAGAGAAAGGTTCAACACTCAGCAGCACTTACAATTTCCTACTGTCTCTTTGTGTCATGTCCAAGATTACATTCATGAAAAAAGGTCAAATTCCAAAAAGACTCCAAGTAGACTCATTCCATGGCACTCCTTGTTGAAATGCTCCACGTCCCACTGTATAGAGGAGTATGCAAATCTATCATTTGTAAGGGATGCAAATGCTGACTGCTCACATTGCAAAGAACCTGTTCTGTCTTGTCTACTCCCTACACAGGTTCATTGTAAGTGTAAAACTGAAAGAACGGTGGTTGCTGTAAATCAGAAACACAAACAGAAATTGCTGGAAAAGCTCAGCAGGTCTGGCAGCAATGGTGTAGAGAAATCAAAGTTAATTTTTCAGTCGAATGACCGTTCTGCAGAGCAGTTCTGAGGAAGCATCACTCACCCTGAAAGGTTAACTCTGATTTCTGCTGACCTTTTCCAGCAATTTCTGTTTTTCTTCAATCTAAGTGTGACTGATAGATCCCATCATAGCAAGGTTCTTGTTGTAGGCGCAAGAGTTGGAGGAGGAACACTAGCACCGGCAAGCCCAGGAACACCCAGCAGATGTTGAACAACCTTCACATGAAGAGGTCACAGCTAAAGATCCCTTCAGGTTGTGCAGGAGGTAAAAGTCTTTTGTGCTCAGTGCCAGTTCCTCCAGCCAAGTGAGGCACTGTCCTGCCACCGGATGTGGATGTTCAGGGACAGTGTCACTGACCTGTGCTGACCTGCCACCTGAAGGAGTGGGTGGCCATTCTATTCTAGTGGCCATGTTGAACTTTTATGCAGCGTGATTCATCCAAGGAGCCACTGGGGCCCTGTGTGAGATCTCTCAGTTAATGATCCACAAATGTATCAAGACTGTTTCTGACACCATTTGTGTCAGATCATTTCATAGAATAGAATGCCTAAAGTGTGGAAGCAGGCCAATCAACCCATCGAGTCCACAATGATCTTCCAAAGAACATCCAATACAGACACAAATCCCTCCACCCTATCCCCATAACTCTGCATTTCCCATGGTTAATCCACGTAGCCTGCACAACCCTGGATACTATGGGCAGTTTAGCATGGCCAATCCACCTAACATGCACATCTTTGAAGGAAACCAGAGCATCCAAAGGAAACCTACAAGACACGGGGAGAATGTGCAAACTACACACAGTTGCCTGAGGCTGGAATCAAACCCCAGTCCCTGGCACTGTATGGCAGCAGTGCTAACCACTGAGCCACCATGCCCCCCCTCCTCATTTCCATGACAAAGTCAGTGCTGCCGCCTAGCAAATAGGATTCGGCAACATGACAGGCTTCCACTAGCTGCAGGGCACTACAAATTGTACATGAGTCATGCTGAGAGGATCACATCCAAAAGCAGGAGATAGTGAGGTCTGCAGATGCTGGAGATCAGAGTTGAGAGTGTGTTGTTGGAAAAGCACAGCAGGTGAGGCAACATCCGAGGAGCAGGAATTCCTGAAGAAGGTCTCTGGCCCAAAACATTGATCTTCCTGCTCCTCGGACACTGCCTGACCTGCTGTGCTTTTGCAGCAATACACTCTCAACCCACATCACAAAGCAGTTGAGTTCGTCAATAGAAAGGGCTCTGTTCCAGCAATGTGCAACTCATCTGCAATCACTGGTATCACATCTTAGAAATCCATGACAAATAACCTGACAGCTGCCATGATGCCAATATACATGAGAGCTCTCACGTTGCTGCTGAATTTGAGGGGCCAAACCCCTGTAGTGCTGGTTGCTGAGAGTTGAGGGCTACCCACTGCAAGAATGACTAATGAAACCACTATGCAACTCCCTAATTGACACTGAACATAGAATGAGCTGCACTTATCTTCAGCAGGCCCATGGTAGAACATTTATAAGCCTACTGCTTCTATCAGTCTGAGGGTGGCTTTGCAGCAGACTGCAATCAGAACGTGTCACATAATCCCAGCCTGCTGTGCTCTGCTCAGCTGGAACAGCCAAAGAGGGATATGATGAAGGCTGATGAACTGGGAGAGCAGGGGCAGCCTTCCACAGAGGAGGATGAGATTATTGAACGGAGGGGTATCACCTCCAGCATGGCAGAGTGGTGCAGAGTCAGGCTAAAACAAGCCAGACAGCACCTAATGTTAGCCAGCTCCAGTAAATTTCTCGATTATAAAAGCATTGAGGTTTCGGGATGGAACAGGAGTATGAAATTGAGCAATACGAGGATGATTAGATTGAATTGCAGGGCAGGCTCAAAGGGCTGAATGTTCTACTCCTGCTTCTAGTTTCTATGTTTATATATTTCTAAGACCATGACAAAATTGCTAGTGGCTAAACCTGGAATTGCCTTGTACTTTTTTCAGGGCAGAGGGAGTGGATGCTGCTCTCTGCCCGTACACTGAAAACTATGGGCAAACTGAGTGGAGCTCGGAATACCTGAAGCCATGCTTTATGGTAATTTATTCTAGAATAAGTCTGGTTTACAACTATTAAATATGCCAAATAAAACATAATGTAAAATAATCTGATTTATGATAATGTCCCAGGATGCAGAGATCACTTACCAACTGTAAAATTGTTGGTGTTCAATGCACAAGAAGGTCCTTACTATTCCAAGAGACAAATGCAGCTTCTATCTATTGAATTTCTACTCGCTTTGAGCATTAGTAAATAAAAGTGAATGTTTTGATGCTATTAAAAGCTTCCCTGCATGCACTGGTCCCACCTTACATAACGATAAGGCAGTGGGCACTGGGGACGGAGTAGTAGTGATTTAGAATGGCATGTAAGATGGGATGTGTTGAAGGACAGATGAACTGTGTGGCCCAGTGTCAAACATCAACTGAGATAAGAATGTGCAGTTGTGTGTATAAGGAAACTATGTGCCTTGAGAAGGGTTGCTTTGTGGCTGCTGTGGCACACTTTGTGCACAGCACAAGCCAGCTCCAGATCCCCATGAATTGATCGAATGCACAACTGGGGTTCTACGATGGCTCTGGTGCCAGGAATCCTGGGATATCCCAGCAGTAGCGAGTACTGTTGGCTGTGGTGAATGGGAGAATTGGGTGAACATCAGATGAGAGGGACACGATTGGTACGTGGTAGGTAATTAATGAGGCAAATCTGGGGTAATCATGTGAAAAACTTCCCATGGAGAGAAACTCTCTGTGAAACTCAGAGAAAGTGAGGATTGCAGATGCTGGAGATCAGAGTCAAAAAGTGTGATGTGGAAAAAGCACAGCCAGTCAGGCAGCAAGCAAGGAGTAGGAAAATTGACATTTCAAGCATAAGCTCTTCATCAGGAATATGGGGAATGCCCAAGGGGGCAGAGAGATAAATGAAAGGGATGTGGGGCTGGGGCGAAGGCAGCTGGGAATACAATAGGTAAATGAAGGTGGGGGATGATGTTGATAGGTTGGAGCAGAGGGTGGAGCGGATAGGTGGGAAAGAAGATGGACTGGTAGGACAGTTCAAGAGGGTGTGGCCGAGTTGGATGGTTGGATCTGAGATAAGGTGGGGGAGGGGAGCTGAGGAAACTGGTGAAATCCACATTGATTCCATGTAGTTGGAGGGTCCCAAAGCGGAAGCTGAGGCATTTTTCCTCCAGGCATGAGGTGGCTAGGATCTGGCAGTGGAGGAGGCCCAGGATTTGCATGTCCTTGGCAGAGTGTGAGGGGGAGTTGAAGTGTTTGGCCACAGGGCGCTGGGGTGGTTTAGTGCGTGTGTCCCACAGATGATTTCTGAAACATTCCACATGTTGGCGTCCTGTCTCCCCAATGTAAAGGAGACCACATCGGGAGCAACGGACACAGTTTATTGGCATGTATGGAGGCATAAGAAAATTTCTGCCGGATGTGGAAGGATCATTTGGGGCCTTGGATGGAGGTTAGGGGGGAAGTGTGGGCGCAGGTTTTATAAACCTCATGCAGTGGCATTGCAGTGGCAGATGCCAGGATTGGAGAGTGGGTTGGTGTGGGGCATGGGCCTAACAAGGGAGTCACGGAGGGAATGGTCTCTGCGGAATGCAGATAGGGGAGGGGAGGGAAATATATTTCTGGTGATGGGGTCTGTTTGTGTGTGGCAGAAATGGCAGAGGATGATGCGTTGTATCCAGAGGTTGATGAGGTGGAAGGTGGAGATATGGGAAATGGAGGAGATGTGCTGGAGGGCATCATTGACCACACGGGAGGGAAAATTGCAGTCCTTAAAGAAGTAGGCCATCTGTTATGTCTATGGTGAAATTGGTCCTCCTAGGAGCAGATGCAGCAGAGGCTGAGGAATGAAGACATAACAATTCCGAATGCAATCCTCAGAAACTCAAGCAATGTGGGGTAGAAAGTCACCTGAATATCAGTATCAAAAATATATTTTAACAAGTTAGCAGCTACTCTGCATTTCTTAATATCTATTGAAAGTAATCAGCTTACAGAACAGTTTAATACCAAATTTTTTAATGATTGCAGACTTTTAAAAATATTTTGATGGTCCTCATGAACAAATCCACAATCTGCAAACACATTATTAGCGGAAACTTATCACAGTATAAAACTGCTTTGACCTGATGGTACAGTTGTCCTGTGGCTGTAACCTTGGTGAGTTTTGTTGTAAAATGTTAATAATGTCTACATATAACGATGGTTAATGAGAGAAAGGTGCAAATCTTCAAAGCTTTCTTTTCTCAATCAACATTTTTCAGAAGGTGACAGTGCAGCATTAGCAATCTGAGCATTGAAGCATTTCACAACACTAAGTTATCTTTCACTCCAAAGGAGATAAGTTATCTTGTGCTTCTATAACTAGCAGAGGGCATATCAAAATTATATGCTAAGGTATCTAAGCAGAATCTACAATTTGCTTCTTGTTTGCATAGGTGCTGGGTCCAATTTCATGTTGGGGCTCATATTGGTTCCTGCCTGTACTAATGGGACTTGGATAAGAGTTTACTGAGCAGATCATAAATCACAACAGGACAACCTTGGCAAAGAAAGACTCATGTTGGGTTTGTGTGTATGCATACTTCACAAATGACATCTGCAACATACTTCTGTCTCCAGGTGCTGCAACCAACTCAGATTTGAAATCAAATCATAATGATAGAGCCTCAAAAGTTTACAAATGAAAGTGTTCCACCCTCTCCAAATATGGTTTGGTTATTTACCCACAAAGATTAATACTTACAATCAAGAGATTGTGCTGTTCCTAAGACATTGATGAAATGGAGATGATATTGCAGTAGCAGAGTGTTTATAATAAAAGGGTACTTGTGAGAAACATAATTAAATCTACATCTGGTGCATTTTTATAAATCAGGTTATTTTAAACCAAGTTTTATCTGGAGTATATAACATTTGTAAACCACAATTATTCTGGAGTAAATTACCATACAGCATGGTTTCAGGTATTCTGAGCTCCACTTAGTTTGCCCATAGTTTTCAGTGTATGGGTCTACAGCAGCACACACTCCTTCTGCCCTGAAAGTACAAGGCAACATCCCGTTCCAGGTTTAGCCACTAGCAATTTTGTCATGGTCTTAGAAATATATAAACATAGAAACTAGAGGCAGGAGTAGAACATTCAGCCTTTTCAGATTGCTCTGTAGTTCAATATCACCATGGCTCATCCTCATATTGCTCAATTTCATATTCCTGTTCTCTCCCAAAACCTCAATGCCTTTACAATCTAGAAATTTTTCTAACTTTTTCTTGAATACATTTAATGATTTGGCCTCCACAGCCTTCTATGGTCAAAGAATTACTCAGGTTCACTACCCTTTAAGGGAAGAAATGTTTCCTCTTCTCAGTCTTTAATGCCTACTCCACATCCTACAACAATGACTCCTGGTTCTAAACTCCCAGCCAGGGAAAATGTCCTTCCTGCAACTAGGTTGTCCCGCCCTGTTAGATTTTATACGTTTCACTCAGATCCCCTCTCATATTTCTAACCTCTAGTGAAGACATGGGCATTCTAGATATGTGTCCATTATCGGCAATAGCCTAGTTATAATATTCTAATTGGACCTGTTAACAAATATCGAGCACTGCTTCAATTTTAAGGCCCAAAATGTGATTGGCTGGATGTGGTAGCTGGATGGTTTCCCATCCTCCTATACCCAATGAGCTAGTGCGATGCAAACATTTGACAACCTCAGTGGTGGGCAAGTTGTTGGAGGGAATCCTGAAGGACAGGATGTACATGTATTTGGAAAGGCAAGGACTGATTCGGGATAGTCAACATGGCTTTGTGCGTGGGAAATCATGTCTCACAAATGTGATTGAGTTTTTTGAAGAAGTAACAAAGAAGATTGATGAGGGCAGAGCAGTAGATGTGATCCATATGGACTTCAGTAAGGCGTTCGACAAGGTTCCCCATGGGAGACTGATTAGCAAGGCAAGATCTCACGGAATACAGGGAGAACTAGCCATTTGGATACAGAACTGGCTCAAAGGTAGAAGACAGAGGGTGGTGGTGGAGTATTGTTTTTCAGACTGGAGGCCTGTGACCAGTGGAGTGCCACAAGGATCGGTGCTGGGTCCTCTACTTTTTGTCATTTACGTAAATGATTTGGATGTGAGCATAAGAGGTACAGTTAAGTTTGCATATGACACCAAAATTGGAGGTGTAGTGGACAGCGAAGAGGGTTACCTCAGATTACAACAGGATCTGGACCAGATGGGCCAATGGGTGAGAAGTGGCAGATGGAGTTTAATTCAGATAAATGCGAGGTGCTGCATTTTGGGAAAGCAAATTTTAGCAGGACTTATACACTTAATGGTAAGGTCCTGGGGAGTGTTGCTGAACAAAGAGACCTTGGAGTGCAGTTTCATAGCTCCTTGAAAGTGAAGTCGCAGGGAGATAGGATAGTGAAGAAGGCATTTGGTATACTTTCCTTTATTGGTCAGAGTATTGAGTACAGGAGTTGGGAGGTCATGTCGGGGCTGTACAGGACATTGGTTAGGCCACTGTTGGAATATTGTGTGCAATTCTGGTCTCCTTCCTATCGGAAAGATGTTGTGAAACTTGAAAGGGTTCAGAAAAGATTTACAAGGATGTTGCCAGGGTTGGATGATTTGAGCTATAGGGAGAGGCTGTTCAGGCTGGGGCTGTTTTCCTGGGAGCGTTGGAGGCTGAGAGGTGACCTTATAGAGGTTTACAAAATTATGAGGGGCATGGATAGGATAAATAGACATAGTCTTTTCCCTGGTGTCGGGAAGTCCAGAACTATAGGTTTAGGGCGAGAGGGGAAAGATATAAAAGAGACCTAAGGAGCAACGTTTTCATGCAGAGGGTGGTACATGTATGGAATGAGCTGTCAGAGGATGTGGCGGAGGCTTGTACAATTGCAACATTTAAGAGGCATTTGGATGGGTATATGAATAGGAAGGGTTTGGAGGGATATGGACTGGGTGCTGACAGGTGGGACTAGATTGGGTTGGGATATCTGGCCGGCATGGACAGGTTGGACCAAAGGGTCTGTTTCTATGCTGTACATCTCTATGACTCTATGACACTGGCAGTATGCTGCATGTTCATGAGCCAGGCCTTATGGCTATAACAAAAAGCAGGTCCTCGCCACCGACATCAAATTGGAAAGTAAGACTTTGTCTCTTTTGTCTAAAGCAAAAAACACTTCAGAAACTGCTCTGCACCGTGGGAAATCATTTTATGCAAACACTGAGACAACAAACACTGTAGGTGAAATTTGCTCAGAAGCTGGTGTGATTAGAACTGGGAATAGAATTAGGAAATTAAAAATGTGTTGCTGGAAAAGTGCAGCAGGTCAGGCAGCATCAAAGGAGAAGGAGAATCGACGTTTCGGGCATAAGCCCTTCTTTATGCCCGAAACGTCGATTCTCCTTCTCCTTTGAAGCTGCCTGACCTGCTGCGCTTTTTCAGCAACACATTTTTAAGCTCTGATCTCCAGCATCTGCAGTCCTCACTTTCTCATAGAATTAGGAAAACCAGAATGTGGCACACACAAGTTTTGGCATTGTCAAATCAGGCAAGTATTGTTAATGCAGTCAAGTGAACTCGGCTAAATATTTTTTAAAGTAAGGCAGAAATTAGGCAAACGTTTTACAGGTCAGGCTGTATCTGTCAGGGAAACAAACTAATTGGCATTTCAGGTACAAATTCTACCTCAGAATGGCATTACGGATAAAACTATGCAAGACAAAAGCGAAAACTTAAAACAGGGAAAATGACATCAAGAATACATGCAGGACCAGACATATAATGGTATCAGGAGAATTGCAGGAAATGATTAACGAGCAGCAGTGATATACGTAGGTAACAATAAAAGAGGCAAATGTAAGAAATCCATGACATGGTTGAACCACTGAGCGAATATGTAAGTATGCTAAAGGGAAAGAGACTTCAAACTGGCAAAATGGGCCATCTCGTCAAAGTAAAGGTACATTGTCTCTAAAGGTACAGACCACACCAAGTCTTTTTCCATCCCAATAACTGGAAATACAGGTACACCCATCCCACATGGTCAGAGAGAAAAAAAAAGCTGGTAAAAATTTATAATAATAGGGCTAAAAGGCTTTAAAGTAACTGGTCAAAAGAGAAGACTCTTTTCCTCAAACTTGGGTTGAGCTTTATCAGGACAATGTAGAAGGCCAAACACAAAGAGAGTCAGAGATGTGCACATAATTGAAATGGTGAGCAACAAGATGTCAAGATCGTACTTGTGAACAGAATGTACAGGTTCTGCAAAACAACCTGCCTCTGGTCTCTCCAACACAGCGAATCCACATCATCAACTGCAAAGATACAGTATACTGCAACATGAGAAAGACAAATAAATAGTTGATTTATCTAGGAGTCTGAGGCCTTGGACATTGGTAAGTGAGAGGGTGAATGTATGAATACATGTTGCATCTCCTTTTGTTAAATGGAAAGCCACTGAGAAGGAAAACAATTTGTGAAGGTGATAGAGGGCGAAACAATTGTTACAATCATTACAAATGTCACATAATCCTTGCATCAGTTTACATCTGGAGTGTCAGTTGAAATATAATTGGTGAGAGAGCTTCTGTTTCTGCAGTTGTGAAACTTCTTTAAAAACTTTCAGGACAGGCGTGTTGCCATGAAGACTTGATACGCTCGAGGTGATAGTTGTGAGCTTTCTTCTCAAAATATCACAATCTGTGCACCGTTCTTTACAATGGCTTGATATACCCAACATGCCTGCTCAGTCACATCAAACAGCAGGTAAGAGTCAACCTTGACTCACACAACACCAAGGGAAAGGGGCTTTGTGTTTTTTAAACTGTCCAACAGTTCCCTTTAAACTAAATTCAAATTCTCAAACTTATTTAGCAGTAAACAGCGAGCACCAACGAATATCTGGAGTCATGATTCAGATTAATATCTCTGCAGAAATACTCACACTATCTATTGTGAGTTTGAAAACTAATCAAACCTTAATTCATATTTCCAAGAAAGTTAAACATTGCAAAAGGGTCAGGATACTGTGCCATCTATTTCATTTGATGCCCTCAATTTTACACAAAGGTCACCATCAAAGCTCTTTAAACAGCATTGGGCAAACATAACACAGCTGTGCTGGCCAATAATGGGGCAGTAAAGTCACTAAGTTGTAAAACTGGTTTACAAGCGAGCTTCAAATAAATTTACCTCCTGCTAGCCTCTGCCATATCCAAGTTAGGCCTGAATACAGAAATATCCAGCCTCACAACCTTAAAATCAGGATAGGCATTTTGGATGTGGAACATAATTTTCAACACAGGTGAGAGACAGAATATAACATTGACTTATTTGTGTGCCCCGACTGATGGGAAACATGAATTCAAACATGGAACAGCAACTTCTTCTTCCCCCATGTGTCAGGTTATGTAACATGGCCCCGATTCTCTGCTAGCTAGAAGGTTGTTACTTCAGCATTTGTCAGAAGAATGCTGGGGAAAAGTGTAGAATCCCCACTGTAGCAGACTCCAAAGAAATTGTCTGGGAAATTTAAGGTTTCATTAGACAATACCCATACGCCTGGAACTCTCCAAAAATCTGGATTTAAAATCAGAGAGTTTGGAGGGTTCTGATGAAATTAATTTGAAGAGTTAAATAAATCGTCCAACTCCTGAGTTACTAATCAACAGTCCCCAAACATATCTCACAAACCGCCAGACAGCTTACATCTCCCAGTCTCTGACCTAACATCCCCAGGATCAGATACTCATAGCTCTCTCCATCTCTAAGATATAGCAGCAGAATTAGGCCATTAGGCCCATCAGATCTGTCCCTTCATTTGACCCATAGCTGATATGTTTATCAACCCCATTCTCCTGTCTTCTCCCTGTAACTCATGATCCACTTACTAATCAAGAATCCATCTATCTCCGCCTTAAATACACTCAGTGACTTGGCTCCACAGCATTTTGGAACACTGAATTCCATAGGTTCATTGTCTGAAGAAATTCCTCTTCATCTCAATTCTAAAGATTCTTCCCTTCACTCTGAAGCTGTGCCTTCTAGCTTATCTCTCCACCCTTCAGGCTCTCTGCCTTTATTCCTAATGAAGGGCTTTTGCCCGAAACGTCGATTATACTGCTCTTCGGATGCTGCCTGAACTGCTGTGTGCTCTTCCAGCACCACTAATCCACAATCTGGTTTCCAGCATCTGCAGTCATTGTTTTTACCTTTGGGTCCTAGTCTCACCTACTAGTGGAAACATCTGCTCCACGTCTACTCTCTCCAAGGTCCCCAAGCCTCCTTCCCCTACCACCAGACCTGACAGTATCCTACTCAGCAGCCACTCTATTCACCTCTACCAGCAACTTAACACAAAAGCATAAGAACTAGGGGCAGGAGTAGGGAGTTCAGCCCCCCTCCCCCAAGACTGTACTGTCATTTAATGTCTTCGTGGTTGATCTCTTCCAGGTCTCAACTCCACTTTTCCTACCTGTTCTCCATAAGGATGTTCTGCACTTATGCTCTGACAACAGCTGCCAGAATGGCTCTCAAGACTTTTGGGTTTCAAAGTATGGCACCTGACAGACCTGACATCGGAAACACAGCTCCACATTTCTGAAGGAACTCTGATTGGAATCTGCTGCTGAAATGTGGAGCTCCTTTCTTTCGTGACAAAGGGCTATTGACAGTGAGATGGCCTCTCCTTGGAAAATTCTGCCGAACAAGGTGGAGAGTGCAACGTCCATCTCAATGTATCTCAAAAACTGACTCAGTCCAAACAGCAGAAAAGCAACAGTGTAAATATTTTAAATTCTCACTCCAGCTGCCAATGTTATTTTCCCAAGTGAGACTATCAAATCAGAGCCAAATTACATTTTTAGACTGAACACCTCAGGTCATCAACACCCAGATGGCAATTGACCATACTGTCAATAAAGAGAAACAACTTTCAGACCAATAAGCTGGATTGAACCTTAGTTCTTACAGGTCAGAGGATAAAACTGTATTCCATTGTCCTTGAATTACATTATCCTTGAAGCCCTGTGCTATAATTAACTCATACTATTTCATTCTGTACAGATTTACATGGAAAACATTCAAAAATCAGATTCAGATGCACATTTGCCAGTGATATATAAAATATAGCACTTGCTGCCACACTAGAAATAGTAAATTCAACTTCCCAAGCTCACCACTTTAATCTGTTCTGCTAGGTTAGTTAGTAGAGTCCAAACATAACAACCATGTGGAATCTTCCACTTTGCAGGCCACATTCGGCTCTGGAATGGAAGTGAAATTCATTTCTGCCCCGGGGCAGGTTGATTTCTCTGTTGCAGTCCCACAATTCTCAGCTTATTATGCACAGGTACCTCAGATAACCTTGCAACAGTGACAAACAGTAAGCCGATAACTCCACTGTTACCTTACAGGTTCCTGTTGCCATATTTTAAAGCACCAGACTGGCATTCATTCCCTGCAATGCCAGCAGCATCACTTGGATTCTGAAATTAGAGGCATTATCTAAATATTCGGGTCCTTCCAGCATTCCATAACCAGGCTGCATCCTATAGTCTGACAAATGTCCACCCTTCCCAACCTCCTTCACCCATGTCTATTACATAGCAGCCTCCTTCTCTCAGTCATCCTCATCCTAGAGTACAACTTAGACCACTGTCACCCAGTTTCAATTGTCACACAGCACTGACAAAAGAAGTAATAGCCACACACTCCAAAGTCTTGCGAGTATCATGTGCTTGCAGCACACCCCTTATGTGTAGCTGGGAATCAGAAGACTAATACTGGTCACTCATGGAGAACTTATTTGGGAAAGGGAAACTTAATTCTGGTGAGCTGATCTTCCAAACAGCACAATATGCATACTGAAAAGTTTCCCAACACTTGTCACTGGGAAGTGTGGCCCACCTTTAAAGATTCTGAGAACTTAATTGCAAACCTTCATTCCTTTGTCAGGAACATAACTTTTATGTAAAACATGCCCTCCTCCTTCAGCCAAACTGAAAGTTTAGAAATCATTGAGTCATACAACACTGAAATAGATCCTCAGTCCAATTTGTCCATACCAGGTTTCCCAACCTAGTCCCATTTGCCTGCAATTGGTCCATATTCCTCTCATCCTTTCCTATTCATATAATCACCTTAAAGAAATCTTGAAAGGGAGAGAAATGCCAACAACAAACAGCAGTGGCTACCCAAAAGCATTAAACTCACAAATGTAGAAGGCTGCCAAAATGTCAGCTTGGCTCTTTTGGTGGCATGCTCCGTATTCTTGACCATGGCCAGCACTTGAATATAGTACTGAGGGAGTGCTACCTTGCCAGGAATTCTGTCTTCAAGAGAAGACACTAACTCAGAAGAATGAGTGCCTTTTCAGTTGCAAGCAAAACACTTCTGGCATTATTAGTAAGTCAAGGAAGTGTTTCAAGAGAAACAGAGCTCTCTTAATGTTCTGGCCTAGGGTGCGAAGAGTATATTTCAGCTAATTTGCTGTCTATTGAATCTTACTGTATATTGAATCTTGCTGTGCTCGGATTGGCTTCTGTCAATATAACAGTATTAATAATGTTTCAAACTTACTGTGCTGGAAACTGTGCCTTTAAACATGTCCAGAGAATTTGATAAACTGAAAGTTATTTTGTTGTTCAAATCACTTTACAGTGGTGAGACTCATTGCATCACTGCATTAATACTACTGTTAAATTCAGCAAATATTTCACTATTTTCTCAATGAAATGAAGGTTGTGCTAGAAAGCAAGATTCATTTTCCAGATGACAGAAAGCCAGAATGTAGTAATTACTGGCCAAGTGCTGATAAAGAAGAAAGAATACCTCAGTGTAAATGGACTGGATTCTTAGAGGTTGAGCAATCAAGTAAAGTAGTTGGTAACAGTTGTGATTCCTTTTAATCAGGAACTACTTCTTAAACAGTGAATCATTAACTAGTGGTTAAACTTCATAGCTTGAACAAATATGTGCTGTAAGTAAATTGGTAAAAAGCAGTTAATGGTAAAACCTGGAAACTCAACTATTATTTAAACAAGGGTTAACTATAATAGAAGCTTGCTGGAAAGGATTGGATTTATAGTACAATCATTTATATATAGTACTTTTAACATTACTTTTCATTCCAAAGTGCCACCCATATAGAAGTAGATAAGAGGCTAGATACAGAGTAATGGTGATAGAGATTAGGAGAAGCTGGGAGACCAGATCAGGCTCCATTCAAAGTGTAGAAAGGCATTTCAGTGGCAGCTAAGCTAATCTTAGAATGAGACTGCAATTTAGTGAAACTACTGCACAAGGTTACCCACATGTTAAATACCATGGGCAGGAAGTAAAAGACAGAGTTAAGATGTTGGCAAAAGCAATAGAATGGAATGAATATCCATTGCCAACCCATTTAGACTCAAAGTTAAAAATCACACAACACCAGGTTATAGTCCAACAGGTTTAATTGGAAGCACACTAGCTTTCGCTCCGAAAGCTAGTGTGCTTCCAATTAAACCTGTTGGACTATAACCTGGTGTTGTGTGATTTTTAAATTTGTACACCCCAGTCCAACACCGGCATCTCCAAATCATGACCATTTAGACTCAGTCAAGTATGGCACATGCAGGGTGTTGTATGTGACAGGAGGAGAGAAAACACCATGAGAACTGTCATACAGTACTCAATTCTTGTGAAACCCAGCAGGAGTGTAAAAAATAAGGCTGAATGCTTACCAAAACGGCCAAATGGATGATGGGATTGGACATCTCCATCACAATAGATAGCAAACCTGAGCCAATTTGATATTCAGAAATATAATGCCACCCTCGATCCTGGAGTGAAGAGTCAGAGAAAGTCACAATGCTGCAGACCACAATTCCATGGAAACTGTCCCAGAAAGTCAGACTGCCATTCTGGAGAAGACGGGTGTTAACAGGAATTGAAACCACCCACCCTGGAAACAATGCAAAAGGAGCTACAGAGGCTGCCAAGTGTGGAGATGGGTCATGTAAAATGCCACTTCTGGTGATCCTTTGTCCCAGTTCTAATTTTAAAAAAGCCCTTTAGCCCTCTCCCTCCATACGCCCTATCCATGCCAACCGATATCCCACATCCATCCTGTGTCAACTTATGTCATTTTCCCCATCCCTTACATGTCACCTCCATGCCAACGCATGATCCCCATCCACCCTTTGTCTATACCATCTCCATGACAATGCACACACTGTCAAATATGGCCAGAGCTCAGGAGATATGCTGAGTTGAAATAAAGTTTATGAGTAATGTAGAAAAAAAACTCTTTCCTATAAACACACGCAATAGATTTAAGTTCTTTCGACAATTTGAAACTGTGTAAAATGTTTAATTCACGTATTTAAACCTTTTTTTTTAAAACTTTTGTATTCAGTGCCACACAAAGGTGTCATAACAAATTGGAGTTGTCAATCAATGAACCGATGGGCACATCACTCTGATAACAACAGGTTATGGAATCAGTCAGGCAACACAGGTGTTATGGTGATACCTCCTGGCTTATGTCAGTTGAGAGAGTAAAAATGTAAGTGCAGTTTTAATTTAAATTGCAGACTTCTTAAAAGTGAAGGGAAATTAGGTTTGAATAGCTCAAAAGATTAACAATTACACAGAACTTATCTACTTTTTATAAACATTCATGTCCACTCTTACCAATCCCAAATGTATTGCGAAGGAGGCCCCTACCTCACCATTTAACTCCAGCAGTTTAGACCATTCTTTCAAGGTCTAAAGCCATGACTCTCTTTATGGCCATTCCACTTTCAAAAAAATAGATCTGTTTGAAGGCAACTGCCTCTGTGATGTAGAGGATGAGTAAACTACAGTCCATCCCTGCTTCCATCTCAGTGAAAAAGCTGGGTGTCAAGTTCCAAAATTAGAACTCGCACCATTTTGGCTAAACAGTTCCATCCGCATGAAAATTCAGGTCCAAGATGGAGTTATTGCACTGGACACAGCAAAGGTTAGACGATATTTCAGCTGAAATGCACAGTTTAAAATAGACCGTTTGATTAATGCCAGTATTTGCACTGTACATGAGCCTTCACCTATCCCTTTACATTTAATTCCAATTTTTCTAAGCTTTTGGCCCTTATATGCATCCCTTTAAATGAACTGATGCATTAATTAATCCTTATGGTAGCACATTCCATATTTTTAATAGTTCTTCATAAAATTTTCTTTTATAATATCTTGGCCAAGTGCTGGAAAATGGTGTCAAAATAGTTAGATGTTTGGTTTTTACCAGTGAACCAAAGGCCTTTTTCTGTGCTTTAGACTTTTATGAATCTATACACCCAACATCTGCAAATTTTGCAACTGTACCTCCAACTCCAAGTCATTCATTAAACTGTGAACAGTGATTCCAGCATTGATCCTTGTGGATAATCACATCCCATCTTTGTTTGTCTGGAATGGTACACTTAACATCTGACTTTCTGTTTTCAGTTCTATAGCCAACCTACTTTTTATTCTGATCCTTGTCCTCTGCCTCCACATTCTGACCTTCATCATGAATGTACCATGTGATACTATATTGAAATACTTTTAGATTCTCCTTGAGTAGAATTGAAATGAGCTCACGTTACTTACACTAGTGCATCAAGTCAATGTTGAATTTGAAGTGATGCCTGCCATTGAACAATATGTACTCCCATACCGGAATTATGTCTTATTGTAGAGGTAATTGTTCATTTACTATTGATTCATGCAATGTCATCAATTTTGAAATTGTCACTTACGGAATCCTCTTATTCAGATTCATGCTACACAGTCCTTAGTTGTTTTGGTACATGTGTTCATTATAGTAACAAAAGATTATGTTTCAACATGGAGATACAGTTGCTGGTTGAGAAATAGGAATTGCATTCTTTTTCACATCAACATTTTAATAAACTGCATTTTAGCGCTTGTGATTGCCGCTAGTGCAATGGACAATCTTCCACATTTGGTACCATAATCAACATCCCAAAATTACAGGTTAGAATAAAAGACAGTTGCTTGTAGAGTATGCCTCTACTTTAATGTCCAACAGGTTTAATTGGAAGCACTAGCTTTCGGAGCGCCGCTCCTTCATCAGGTAGTTGTGGAGTACACAAGTTAAGCATGCTTAACTTCATTGCTCAATCTTTGAGTCTAGGGGTTGGGATGTCACAATTGGGTTGTGCAGGACACTCGTGAGGCCTCTTCTGAGTTCTATGTCCAGTTCTGGGTGCTCTCCTAAAGGATACTATTAAATTGGAGAGGGCTCAGAAATGAGTTATACCAGGTTGTTGCCAGAAATGGAAGGTTTGAGTTATAACGATTGGCTGGGACTTCTTTCACCAAGGCATAGGAAGTTGAGGGGTGACTTTATTGAGGTTTATAAAATCATGAGGGGCATAGATAAGGTGACTCGCAAGGGTTTTTTTCCCCCCAGGGTGGGGGAGTTCAAAACCACTGTGCATATTTTTAAGGTGAGAGAAGAAATATTTAAGAAGTACATCTGGGCAACTTTTTAACACAGACAGTGGTTCATGTGTGGAATGAACTGCCAGAGGAAGTGATGGATGCAGATGCAGTTACAACATTTAAAAGTCATTTGGATAAGTGCATGATTAGGAAAGTGGTTGGAGGGATATGAGTCCAGCATGCAAGCGGAACTAGTTTAGTCTGGGAACATGGTGGACTAGTTGGACCCAAGGGTCTGTTTCCATGCAGCTTGACTCTATAATAGCCAAAGACATTCTTCCTGAGTCTTGGTCAACATTTATCCTTCAACCACCATCAATAAAATTACTTATCTCATGTCTCTTTGTGACACCTTGCTCTGCAAAATGTGACTGTTACGTAACAGTTGTCATTTATCTTGTAACATTCCGATATGAAGAGCATTAGTTATCTATTTTCCTTACTTGAGTACTAGAAACATGAACATGTGTTCAATGAGATCCACACATGAAGGAGTACCATTCAATTTATTATTCCCTGCATGGACCACATGTAATTTACTTCATCACAACTTCAATCTAACTCACTGATGGCTCAAAGAAAGATTTGAATAGGAATAAATACTGCCATAGAATCAGTCACATCCCATTAGTGAACAGAAAAGAGTTTTTGTTGTTTCGTAATCTTTCTAAGTCCAAACACTAGTCATCTATCCAGCTTTCACCCTCCCATCACTTACCATATTTCCCACGATACTGCCATGATTGCAGTAACTTAGCAAACACCAATTTCCACATTTGACACTGATAGCAACTTACCTTCATATCTACATTTTGACTTTTGATCTTTTTACACATCGGACATTCAACTCTAACTTATTTTTTAAAATGCATTCATTAATCTTCAATCCCAATACAATCCAAGCATTCAGCTACCTCTTTCATCATTAACTGTAACAAATCTCTTCAAATTGGATTCTAAACCAAGAACCTGACAATCAAGCATACAGAGAACCTCAAATATTGGCAATTCAAAATATTTCAGGAGAAAATAGCAAGGCAAATCAATAAACCAAAACTGATCTTTCAGGGTGACAAAAGAGGCCACGTCAAATACAGTAAATGAGGTTCTAAGGAAATGTTTCCTGGGGTCTTCAGAGGGTTGGTGCACATTCCGCAAACTTGGTTCTGTCTCCCTCTCAGATAATCAAAAAGCAGGATTCAAAGCTCAGGAACATGTTGATGCAGTTGGACAATATCTGAAATTAACATTCCATAAAAACCATGTCAACAGATACAACTTGTACATGGGCCGAATGGCCTCTTTCTGCATTGTAAAGCCTCTATGACGTTTTTATGACTCCCTGGGTTATAGAAGTAGAGGATGGCAGCATGAACTGCTCTGGTAAGGAAAATCCTTCCACAACAAGATTGTAGCTGGCATTCTAGTTGTACGAGTTACAGAGTGGCCCACTAAAACAACAGAAATCCGTCTAGATCAATGTGTGATTTTAAACATTAAGCTTATGTTAAGGTAGTGACATTTTTTGTGTTTCTATTCTTAATAAGACTGAAATACTGTGTAGTAAATTGGAATTGCTGCCTGACCTGCTGTGCTTTTCCAGCACCACATTCTCGACATTGTACAATAACAACTTGTTTCACGTTTAACAGGTGCTGCGACTCGACCATGTTCTTTTTCCATTTCTAACCCCTTCTTCCTGCCGGAACCATAATCTAAATAGAGTGCAGTCCGATGGAAACCTCGTACTGAAATCAGGGGGCACCAGCACCACTGAAACAGAACCCGCCTAATTTACATGCTGGGTCCTTACTGCTCAAAACACAACTTTACATATATGCATAAATCAATGCGATCAGATTTATTTTCAAATGTTAAAACAGCAAGTTAAAATAAGCCACGCTTGCTTTCATTGTAAACACATGCTGGTTGTAACTAATCAGAGAAATCTTCACTTACGCTGCAAGCTTTGAACGGTGATTGATCGATCCAAGCACTTCAAACAATTGTCCCAAACCAGCATGTCTTTCCCCCCCCCAAAAAAACACTGAGATTTCCCTCGCGTTTGAAAGGAGTTTTACCTGGAAGAGGCCAGTTGTTGTGTCCCTTTGCTCTACTTACACTTGATAGCTCCAGACACAAACGGGGACTGACAGGTAAGACTGTCTCTCCCCGTTGCTGTATTTGCATATGAAACACACAACCCCCCCAAAAAATCACCCTGCCCACAACGTGAGAACTTCAGCTCAGTTGCTCGTTTCTCGTCTGCGTTGCTTCTTTGTGCTCCCTGACACAATACAGCATCTGATAGCATTGGGTATAAACTTGATTGTTTTTTTTTATATACGACCCGCCTCCTGTTACTTTGTTTCAAGCCTGCTCCATTCTGCTAAAATTATTAATTCCTGAGCAGGCCGGGGGAAAAGAAAACATAATCAACAATGGAAGAAAACACAATCAGATTTTTTTTTTATAAAACAACAGAGTTTAGAGTGTGAAGAATGTAAAAATATTCATTGTTCCAGCGACCAAATTCAAAAGGCACATTTTACAGAATGTAAAGTGTTCATCCTGAACCAACCCGAAGCCATTCAAAATTGGCCGAGCAGAGATTACCACAGGACAAGCGCGTTCATGATCTAAATTTGTTCTCGTTCATATCGAAATATCAAATAAACTCCGCAGTGATTCTAATCCGTGCTGATCACACGCGGATGTTTCAAACAAGCCACAGGGAGTGTAGTCAGACTGAGTGAAAGCGCCCAACAGGAGAGTATAATTAACACAATGCCTTAGAGCAGCATCGGGCTGCTCTCTCATCAGAGACATGGCTGGCAGTGGTTTACCACGAGAGATGTTGAGAAGCAGAGGCCTTCATGGTACCCTCAGCTGGTGAGGGAATGGAACCCATTATTTTGTCACCAGCTATCCAGCCAATGAAGCTCCTGTGAAAGACCAATGTCCTGGAACTCTCCTAACAGTAATATGAGAGGTCCTACACCCAAAGGTCGAGAAGTCGAAAAGTGTGGCACTGGAAAACCACAGCAGGTGAGGCAGATTCCAAGGAGCAGAATTTCAAGAAGACAGGTCACAACCACCACCTCACAGTGAGCGATGAATGATAAATTCTGACCTAGCTACATTGCACAAGAGAATAAAACAAAACCTAAATCCATTCTGTAGGATGGACTGGCCAGTAGAGGTAAAAACAATGACTGCAGATGCTGGAAACCAGATTCTGGATCAATGGTGCTGGAAGAGCACAGCAGTTCAGGCAGCATCGAGGAGCTTCAGCTAAATCGATGTTTCGGGCAAAAGCCCTTCATCAGGAATAAAGGCAGAGAGCCTGAAGCGTGGAGAGATAAGCTAGAGGAGGGTGGGGGTGGGGAGAGAGTAGCATAGAGTACAATAGGTCAGTGGGGAAGGAGATGAAGGTGATAGGTCAGGGAGGAGAGGGTGGAGTGGATAGGTGGAAAAGGAGCTAGGCAGGTCGGACAAGTCTGGACAAGTCAAGGGGACTGGAAGTTTGAAACTAGGATGAGGTGGGGGAAGGGGAAATGAGGAAGCTGTTGAAGTCCACATTGATGCCCTGGGGTTGAAGTGATCCGAGGCGGAAGATGAGGCATTCTTCCTCCAAGCGTCTGGTGGTGAGGGAGCGGCAGTGGAGGAGGCCCAGCACCTCAATATCCTCGGCAGAGTGGGAGGGGGAGTTGAAATGTTCGGCGACGGGGCGGTTTGGTTGATTGGTGCAGGTGTCTCGGAGATGTTCCCTAAAGCGCTCTGCTAGGAGGCGCCCAGTCTCCCCAATGTAGAGGAGACCGCATCGGGAGCAACGGATACAATAAATGATATTAGTGGATGTGCAGGTAAAATTTTGATGGATATGGAAGGCTCCTTTAGGGTGGATAGAGGTGAGGGAGGAGGTGTGGGCACAGGTTTTACAGTTCCTGCGGTGGCAGGGGAAAGTGCCAGGATGTGAGGGTGAGTCGTAGGGGGGCGTGGACCTGACCAGGTAGTCACGGAGGGAACGGTCTTTGCGGAAGGCGGAAAGGGATGGGGAGGGAAATATATCCCTGGTGGTGGGGTCTTTTTGGAGGTGGCGGAAATGTCGGCGGATGATTTGGTTTATGCGGCGGTTTGTAGGGTGGAAGGTGAGCACCAGGGGGGTTATGTCCTTGTTACGGTTGGAGGGATGGGGTCTGAGGGCAGAGGTGCGGGATGTGGACGAGATGCGTTGGAGGGCATCTTTAACCATGTGGGAAGGGAAATTGTGGTCTCTGAAGAAGGAGGCCATCTGGTGTGTTCTGTGGTGGAACTGGTCCTCCTGGGAGCAGATACGGCAAAGGCGGAGGAATTGGGAATACGGGATGGCATTTTTGCAAGAGATAGGGTGGGAAGAGGTGTAATCCAGGTAGCTGTGGGAGTCGGTGGGTTTGTAAAAAATGTCAGTGTCAAGTCGGTCTTCACTAATGGAGATGGAGAGGTCCAGGAAGGGGAGGGAGGTGTCAGAGATGGTCCAGGTAAATTTAAGGTCAGGGTGGAATGTGTTGGTGAAGTTGATGAATTGCTCAACCTCCTCGCGGGAGCACGAGGTGGCGCCAATGCAGTCATCAATGTAGCGGAGGAAGAGGTGGGGAGTGGTGCCGGTGTAATTACGGAAGATCAACTGTTCTACATAGCCAACAAAGAGACAGGCATAGCTGGGGCTCATGTGTGTGCCCATGGCTACCCCTTTGGTCTGGAGGAAGTGGGAGGATTCAAAGGAGAAATTGTTAAGAGTGAGGACCAGTTTGGCCAAACGAATGAGAGTGTCGGTGGAAGGGTACTGTTGGGGACGTCTGGAGAGGAAAAAACGGAGGGCTTGGAGGCCCTGGTCATGGCGGATGGAGGTGTAGAGGGATTGGATATCCATGGTGAAGAAGAGGCGTTGGGGGCCGGGGAAACGGAAGTCTTGGAGGAGGTGGAGGGCGTGGGTGGTGTCCCGAACGTATGTGGGGAGTTCCTGGACTAGGGAGGATAGGACAGTGTCGAGGTAGGTAGAGATAAGTTCAGTGGGGCAGGAGCATGCTGAGACAATGGGTCGGCCAGGGTGGTCAGGCTTGTGGATCTTGGGAAGGAGGAAGAACCGGGCAGTGCGGGATTCCCGGACTATGAGGTTGGAAGCTGTGGGTGGGAGATCTCCTGAAGTGATGAGGTTCTGTATGGTCTGGGAGATGATGGTTTGGTGATGGGGGGTGGGGTCATGGTCGAGTGGGCAGTAGGAAGAGGTGTCCTGGAGTTGGCGTTTGGCTTCAGCAGTGTAGAGGTCAGTGCGCCAGACTACCACTGCGCCCCCTTTATCCGCTGGCTTGATGGTGAGGTTGGGATTAGAGCAGAGGGATTGGAGGGCTGCGCGTTGTGAGGGTGAGAGGTTGGAGTGGGGGAGGGGGGTAGACAGGTTGAGGCAGTTAATGTCCCGGCAGCAGTTGGAAATGAAGAGGTCGAGGGCAGGTAATAGGCCAGCGCGGGGTGTCCAGGTGGATGCAGTGTGTTGGAGGTGGGCGAAGGGGTCCTCGGAAGGTGGGCGGGGGTCCTGATTGTGAAAGTAAGCTCGGAGGCGGAGGCGACGGAAGAAGTGTTCGATGTCACGGCGTGTATTAAATTCATTGATGCGTGGACATTTCTGCCACCTCCAAAAAGGAGTATCACTAGTTTTATTTTCTTGCAGTCTAGTTGGTGCAGTTGTAATTGGAGACATCGATATACTCCATAAAGCTGTTATGGCAAAAGTAACCCAGAGACTGAGACGTTTGTTGTTGTAAAAAACAATAAAAGTTGGACACATTCAATTCAAAACAGTTGCTGCCAATATCCATAATTGGTGCATCTGTTAGATCTCAATGGCTTCTTGTTGAATACCATTATCAATCAAACAGTCTGCAATAGAGCATGGAAATGTCAGCATGGGGATCTAGTAAGTCTTGCAAATTTTGCCCACAGTCCTGTAAATGCAGCAACCTTTGTAGTTATTTTGATTTTAATAATGAATTAGTTAAATGGATGAGGATGTTTTCATCAATGGGAGTTTTATCTTAGCTGTACCTTTCCTTTTAAATGATAGCATTTCTAGTATTCTGGCAACTGAAACAGTTATAATATTAATTTGAATGAAATGCCATTTGGATACTTGTGTTCTATGAAAAGTTGATGATACAGTTTGGGATTAGTAAATTTTTTGGTGATTAGTAATGAAATATTTGAGGGAGGATTATGTCTCCTTATGGTTTCAGTACTTTCACAATCAAAGTGTTACAATGCCACATTAAACCACATTAAATAAAAAACAATCATTTAAAGCCACACCTTTTAGTATATTTAATGTTTTGATTGTTATGGTGGAATGCACATGGCATTTCATATTAAACCAACTTGAATCTTGTATTTAGTTCCAGGAAAGCAAAACATGAAACAACTTTCACTTAATCACTTCTACTAATAATTACAAATGTCTTCTATATTAAACTGTAACAATACTTGAAAAAAGTTATGAAGATTCTTGGACACCTAAGATAATAAAAGTTCTATATAACTGCAAGATCTTTCTTCCTAAAAAATAGTTTAGTTTTTAATTTTACAATTAAGGATTTACTGTCATATTTAATGTAGAGTGCTGGTGGCACTTATTGTGATGATCAAACAGACTTCTTTAACATAGTTCATCTGAAGCTAGAAATATGTTAACTAGGTACTGCATTCTCTTCATTTTTGCAGAATATGAATTTTGATGAATCCGCAGGAAACTAAAAAGTGTCTTGATTACGGTTATGTAGATCTGAAAGCTAGCCTTCAAAATAATTTTGTACAAGTGTGTTTTGTCTCACATTTCAATTGTTGTTCTGAAAACCAAATAGGTCAGATCTGCTTCGTCGTTTCCAATGCAATATAAATAATTAGCTTAAAGCAGAACACTGAACGTGCTGGAAATCTGAAATTTAAACAGAAAAATGCTGGAAATATAGTAAATAAGATAGCATCAGTCAAGAGAAGGAGAATACTATTTCTGGTTGTTCCATGGTATAGTTACTTCAGTGTAGATATACTATTGCATATGCATTTTAATCAAGTAACCACGGAAATCAGAATAGATTCATGGAAGTGTGTGTCACCTAAAAACATCAAAAATCTCACTTGTAGTTTACATAAAACAACCAAAGATGATTTTTGTCTCAAAGTTTCATATGTTCATTTTTATTAATGGTGCAATAGCAATGAGATTTTAGATTACTAAGATAAACTGCAAATGATGATTCATTTCCACAGGAATGGAAGAGATGTAACTTCACTTCTTTCTCAGTCTGAGTAATTAGGGGGTATAGTGTCTCTTTGCAGAATAAATTTGGGAGTTACTGGTCCAAACCAAAGGTTTGTGTTGAATCATGCTGAGTGGTACTTGATGACATTGACGGTAGGCTACAGGAGATCAAGGAGAAGTCTGCATGCACTGCACTTCGCGTTATCATCATTCAAGCCTTAGTAAAAGAAAACTCTTTACATTACAGGGAAAATAAAAATAAAACAGCTATTCATTAATACTCTAATGTCGAGAACTTTGAAAATAATCCAGTTGGTTACTAACTTAATCAAATTAGGTTATAATCATAAAGCAGCTTGTCTGACATTTTAGCAGTGTGAGGCTACCTCCTGTAGGCAGTCTGACACCAGTGGTCATCTCCCAAATTAATGCTGATTTGAGTGCAACTTAGACACACCTTGGAGCACTGACAACTCTGTTTCTCTTCAAGTGTAAAAGATAATTACCTTATTTCTGGAGGCAGGAGAATTGTACAGCATAGTAGCTGGAATGCTGTTTGTATCTATTCCCAACGTTGTAACTAACTTTGTAACATGACCAAATATGTAAAGGCTTAAAAGTATAATTACAGTGCAATTCATGCTTGCTGCAACATGCTTGTCCATCCCAACTTTTAACTAAGCAGTTATTACACTCCCACCGAAGTGTGGTGCCATTCTGATGCAAGACTGCAACATGCCATCAAGATCATTTTATAACTTATGTTTTCTATAAACTACCAGGAAAAAATAAATTCCTGATTTTAAACAACTGTTAAACTTCAGCAAGGGATGAATTGATGTACACTTGATAGTTAACATAGTTCATACAGTTGAACAGTCCCATGAATAATGAATACAGGTCCCATTAAAACATTTTTATAAGGATATCTTAGATACTCACTTATTAAGAAGCTTTTACCTGTAGTTTAAAATCTCAAGTGAAAGAATACGGATAATGCAATCAACTGACAGATCGGTGAATTTGAAGATGCATTTATTTTTGTTCCTTACCAGAACATAAAACGCAAGCCACTAAAGTAGATTTACTCTAGAAGAAGATTTTTCAAAATCACAATACTTGTTTGCCCCGTTGTGTCTTTTCTCCTGCTCCTAATCCTAAATTGTTTAATCATAGAGGAGGCATAGAAACAGAGAGCCCTGGGGTATATGTATGAAAATAACTTTTTGAAGCTGGCTGGACAAGTTGAGAAGGCTGTTAAAAAGCTCCTTATTTTTATAAGAGACACAGTACAAAAGCAAAGCAGTTACATTGAACATTTGAAAAACACTGGTTGGGCAAGGTTGTAGAGTCTTGTAGCTAATTCTGGGCATCATACTTTAGTCAGCCAATGCCTTAGCAAATGCAGACAAAAATTTACTCAGGATGGAAATGGGATGAATGAGTTCAGTGACATGGAGTGAAACAGGTTGGTCTCCTCCATACATAAAAGCATATTCAAAATCATGACGGCTTTTGACAGATTAAATAAGGGAAAATTATTTCCCACTGCAGAAGAATCAATAACAAGAAGACACAGACTTACACAACAAAATTTAATGATCTGTATCTCCTGAAAAGGTGGTTAAAACAGCAATCATAATTACTTTCAAAACAAAATTGTTTTAAAACTTGAAGAGGTAAAGAGCAGAAAAATGGAACTAATTGAAAACACTCCTTTGGAGAGCCTGCATAGACATAATAGGTTGACTGCCTTCCCTCTGAGTAGTGTTCATTCTGTGATTCTGTCCATTGTTTAATTTGAAATAAATGTTTCTCTTTTTCTAATATTGTACTCTTCTATTAATTTTGCCCACCTCTACATCACCCCTCAATGTTTGACATTAACTAGTTTTCACTTGCCCTGAGTGTCCAGTGGATACTAAATAATTCAGAGGTGGGGAAAGAATTTTTTTTTAACAAGCGTGTATGCATTTTCTAAAAGTCTGCTTTGTGTCTCTCAAAGTCTACATTCTTAAAAATAGACAACCCTGTACCATCAACACAACACTTAACCTGAACTGATAGAGCCTCATACAAGGGTATACCTATCAGTGATCCCACTTTTTTTTAAGTAATCAGATCAGTAAGTTTATCTGTACCATCTGAAACTGTCATAGAGGGGGCTCACTGCTTCACCTTAAATCATATCTTCCATTACAACAGGCTTATTCTCCTCTCTAGTCCAATGCAGTCTAATATGAAATGGATGGTAGACTTAAATGCATTTACACTGACTGAAACCCTTTCCTAAACCAATGAAAGGCCCACGACACTCAATTACTACATTCCACTAGACGGTTCTCAAATAGCGGAGGTAAACATTGACATGAGCACCATACCAATATGACGAATTTTTATTTTCATTTCTGTAGCATTGTTCATGGTTTCAAGATGTTCCTAACAGCCAAAGAAGGTATTTTTGAAGTTAGGTACGAAACATGGCAGCAACTTGCACAAAATATGGGGCCACAAATAATAATGTATTAATCTTTAAACACTCTGTTTTAGTCATACCGATGAATACATGTAACTGGGTGAACTTGCATTCGCTCATTTGAAACACTGTTATGGAATACTTTACATCCATCTGACTTGAGCAAACAAGCCTTGGTTTTATGTAGAAGGATGTTGTGAAACTTGAAAGGGTTCAGAAAAGGTTTAGAAGGATGTTGCCTGGGTTGGAGGGTTTGAGCTTTAGGGAGAGGCTGAATAGGTTGGGGCTGTTCTCCCTGGAGTGTCAGAGGTGGAGGGGTGACCTTATAGAAGTTTATAAAATCATGAGGGGCATGGATAGGGTGAATAGCCAAGGTCTTTTTCCTAGAGTTGGGGGAGTCCAAAACTAGAGGCCATATGTTTAAGGTGAGAGAGGAAAGATTTAAAAAGGACCTCAGGGGCAATGTTTTCACACAGCAGGTGGTGGGGTGTGTGGAATGAGGTGCCAGAGGAAGTAGTGGCAGTTGGTACAGTTACAACATTTAAAAGGCATCTGGATGGGTATATGAAAAGGTAGGGTTTAGAGGGATATGGGCCAAATTCTGGCAAATGGGACTAGATTTATTTAGGACATCTGGTCGGCATGGATGAGTTGGACTACAAGGTCTGTTTCCATGTTGTACATCTCTATGACATTGTTGTTTCCATACATACAGACAAAGAAGGACACCACTTTGACTGGGTCAATACACACATCCTAGGACAGGCGAAACAAAGACACACATGAGAATTCCTAGAGGAATGGCATTCTAACCAGAACTCAATCAATAAAGTTAAAAATCACACAAAACCAGTTTATAGTCCAAAAGGCTTAATTGGAAGCATTAGCTTTCGGAGCGCTGCTCCTTCATCAGATGGTTGTGGTGGACACAGAATTTATAGCAAAAGTTTACAGTGTGATGTAACTGAAATTATACATTGAAAATACCTTGATTATTTGTTGAGTCTCTCATCTATTGGAATGACCATGATAGTTTCACTTCTTTCATATGTAAATCACAAAACTTCTTTTAAACCTTACATTCTCAGGTTAACTGTAACAATTGGCGTCAGCCAGATAAGATGTTGAAGGTGTTAGCCGCCTGTGTTCCCTGTCTGTGCCATAATGTTTAGACTGATTCTAATCTAAAAAGTGAGCTAACAGTCTTACATGAATTCATGCAGTTTTTGAGCAAAGTACAATGTAACTCTGCAAGTACAAATTCACCCCACAAACGTATATGTGTAAATGTGCATGTGGGTTTTTGTGTGTGTGTGTCTGTTTGTCTGTCTGGGATGGGGGGTTGTGAGTGTAAGAGAGAGTGTATATATGTGTGTGTGTGAGTGTAAAGTGTCTAAGTCTGTGAGAGGATGCATGTGTGTGTGTGTGAAAGTGTGTGTGTGTCTGTAGAAGTGTGTGCGTGTGTCTGGGGTGGGGGTATGTGAGTGTCTGTGAGAGAGTGTATATGTGTATGTGTGTGAGTGTAAAGTGTTTAAGTCTGTGAGAGGATGCATGTGTGAGTGTGGGAGTGTGTGTGTCTGTAGGAGTGTGTGTGAGTGTCTGTGTGCGTGTCTGTACATACAGAAATCTGTGTGTCTGCGTGTGTGTAGGAGTGTCTGATTGTGTGTATAGCACAATGGTGGTCACTTGTAGTGTGACATGAGGTTGAGGCGCTCCCTATGGGTACGGAACTTAGCTATCAGCCTCTGCTCGGCCACTTTTCGCTGCTGCCTGTCCCGATGCCCGCCTTGGAGGATGGGCACCTGAAGCACCAAGGTCAATTAGAATCAATCTAAACATCATGGCATAGACAGAGAACACGGGGGCTAACACCTTTAACACATCAGTGGGTGGCATGGTGGCACAATGGTTAGCACTGCTGCCTCACAGCGCCAAACACCCGGGTTCAATTCCCGCCTCAGGCAACTGACTGTGTGGAGTTTGCACGTTCTCCCCGTGTCTGCGTGGGTTTCCTCCGGGTGCTCCAGTTTCCTCCCGCAGTCCAAAGATGTGCAGGTCAGGTGAATTGGCCATGCTAAATTGCCCGTAGTGTTAGGTAAGGGGTAAATGTAGGGGTATGGGTGGGTTGCGGGTCGGTGTGGACTTGTTGGGCTGAAGGGCCTGTTTCCACACTGTAAAGTAATCTAATTGTCTAGTTATCACCATTGTTAACAGCTAACCTGAGAATGCACTTTTATGAAAAAAAGGTTTTGTGATTTACACATGAAAGAAGTGAAACTGTGATGGTATTCTAACAGATGAAAGGCTGAACAGACATTCAATTTTTCAATGTATAATTTCAGTTACATCACATTGTAAATTTTTGCTATAAATTCTGTGTATTAGGATTGAGCCCTCCACTACCACCTGATGAAGGAGCGACGCTCCAAAAGCTAGTGTGCTTCCAATTAAACCTGTTGGACTATAGCCTGGTGTCATGTGATTTTTAACTTTGTACACCCCAGTCTAACACCGGCATCTCCAAATCATAATCTTCCAGATAATTCAACATAAATCAAGAGTTGAATCTATGGGTCTGCTAACAAGAGCCAATACGCTTCTCAAAAAAAAGTAACTCATTCAATCATTTGGCTCTGAACCAGTAAAGTCCCAATAAAGAATGATTAGCATAATTTGTTTCTCACCAATACTTTTTTTTGTAAATATATGTAATAGCAAATTATTTTAACTTTACAAACATATAAAATTATTGAAAAATACAATCAATAACAAATATCAGTATAATAAAAAGAAAAACATAAATTACAATACAACTACTGCCTAGTATCTACTAACCTACCCTATAATACAAAACAAACCCTAACACTGTGCAAAGCAACACCAATAAATAAGTAAATAACTAACAGACCAAAAAAAGAAAGAAAAGCAAAACATTAAAAAAACACAAAATACAGAACAGTGCAAAGCTCCCAAACAAAGGAAGCATTGTAAATATACCCATATTAACTCAGGAGACCCCCTACAGGGCCCAGGGCTTGACAAACTTAACCATCCTGGTTAAACAAATGCCCTAGTTAAGATAACTCACAAATGTTTTAAGAGTAACAAAAAGATGGGGTACTGGGCTAATGGTCGGATACTTGGTAGTGTGGATGAGCAGAGGGATCTTGGTGTCCATGTACACAGATCTTTGAAAGTTGCCACCCAAGTAAATAGTGCGGTGAAGAAGGCATATGGCGATCTGGCTTTAATTGGTAGAGGAATTGAGTTCCGGAGTCCTGAGGTCATGTTGCAGTTGTATAAGACTCTGGTGCGGCCGCATCTGGAGTATTGTGTGCAGTTTTGGTCGCCATACTATAGGAAGGATGTGGAGGCACTGGAACGGGTGCAGAGGAGGTTTACCAGGATGTTGCCTGGTATGGTAGAAAGATCGTATGAGGAAAGGCTGAGGCACTTGGGGTTGTTTTCATTGGAGAAAAGAAGGTTTAGGGGTGACTTGATAGAGGTGTACAAGATGATTAGGGGTTTAGATAGGGTCGACAGTGAGAATATTTTTCCACGTATGGAGTCAGCTATTACAAGGGGGCATAGCTTTAAATTAAGGGGGGGTAGGTATAGGACAGATGTTAGGGGTAGGTTCTTTACTCAGCGAGTCGTGAGTCCATGGAATGCCCTGCCAGTAGCAGTGGTGGACTCTCCCTCATTATGGGCATTTAAGCGGGCATTGGATAGGCATTTGGAGGATAGTGGGCTAGTGTAGGTTAGGTGGGCTTGGATCGGCGCAACATCGAGGGCCGAAGGGCCTGTACTGCGCTGTATTCTTCTATGTTCCATGTTCTATGTATATCCAAATAACGTAAGTAGGGCTGCCATGTCTTATGAAAATGGTCTGTTGTGTGGTGCACCATGTTTGTAAAGAGGTTCAAGGGAATGTGCTCCATAATTAATTTCTGCCATCCCAGCAAGCTCGGTGGGTTCTCAGACACCCCATTCATCAGTATATTCTTCTGTGCACAGTGTGCAAGAATATTAAATAGTTTCTTACCATATCCATCTAAAGATAGTAAATTCGGTAGACCTAAGAGGAGAAATTTCAGTCCTCTATACCCTCCCAATCTCTTCCGCCACAGCGCTCCAATAAACACGGAGCCTGTGGCATGTCCAGAAGCAATGGGTAAGAGTACCTACACTTATTTTACATTTGGGCACACTGAAGATGCCCCTTTTTTAAACTTTGCCAGACGGTCTGGTGCCAGATGAACCCTGTGCAGAACTTTTAACTGCGTAGTGCATGTCCTATTACAGATTGAGATCTTTCAAGCATTCTCCCAAATGTTCTCCCATGTTTCAGAAGAGATCTCCACTCCTAGCTCTTGCTGCTAGACCTCACATAACGAGTTAATATCCTGCCAGGCCCTGCCACCCAGCAGGCGATAGAGGGCACTAACTGAAAGGGTGCTTGTGGAATGTAGCAACAACCTCTCTGTATCGGGCTTATAGGGCTTAGTGAGAAGCGTAGTCTTCTTCTGGATCAAATCCCTAACCTGAAAAAAACAGAAAAGATCTCTGCTGGGTAACCCGTACTTGCGGCTCAGTTGCTCAAAAGACATCATAACCTCCCCCTCAAACAAGTCTCCCAAACTAGAAACTCCTCTCATTGCCCATAGTTTGAACCCTGAGTCCATCATTCCTGGTCAGAACCCTGGCATGCCAACTACAGTGGAAACTCAATTATTTGAATGTGATGGACGGGCACTATTTCGTTCGGATAATCGATTATTCAGAAAATCGATTAAGTGCCTTTCCTCTGGCGCTTTTAAAGTCTGCTCTCTATTCAGGAGATTGCAGCAGTGCACAGCACGCAAGACCCTGCCCTGTGGGCGGCACGGTGGCAGTGGGCGGCACGGTGGCACAGTGGTTAGCACTGCTGCCTCGCAGCGCCAGAGATCCGGGTTCAATTCCCGACTCAGGCGACTGACTGTGTGGAGTTTGCACGTTCTCCCCGTGTCTGCGTGGGTTTCCTCCGGGGGCTCCGGTTTCCTCCCACAGTCCAAAGATGTGCAAGTCAGGTGAATTGGCCATGCTAAATTGCCCGTAGTGTTCGGTAAAGGGGTAAATGTAGGGGTATGGGTGCGTTACGCTTCGGCGGGTCGGTGTGGACTTGTTGGGCCGAAGGGCCTGTTTCCACACTGTAAGTAATCTAATCTAATCTAACCCCGCCTCTGACCCTGTCCAGCCCCGCCCCAAACCTGGTCCAACCCCATCCCCAAACCCATTCCAACCCTGTCCCCAAACCCGGTCCAACCCCGCCCCCAAACCCGGTCCAACCCCACCCCCAAACCCGGTCCAACCCCGCCCCCCAAACCCATTCCAAACCCGCCCCAAATCCGGTCTAACCCCGCCCCAAGCCCGGTCCAACCCTGTCCCCAAACCCGGTCCAACCTTGCCCCCAAACCCATTCCAAACCCATCCCAAACCCGGTCAAACCCCGCCCCCAAACCCATTCCAACCTAGTCCCCAAACCCGGTCCAACACCACCGCCCGCCCCCAGCACAAAGCGCATGAGCCCCCAACCCCAACACCACCAGCCACCACCGCCCCCGCGTGCACCCCCGGCCTCTCTCTGAGGCAGCTGGACTGGACACCAACAAGACTGCTGCTTCTGCTGCCTTTGTGAGGTAAGTCTCCAAATAGTGCACACAGACAACCACACACACAGCAACACCAACACACACAACATTTTACTGCAACCTTTTGACAGGTTCCATGTTTGAACTGTACAGGACAATGTTGGAGCGATTATTCCTGGGAAGGGGGGATTTAGGGTACACCCCTCTGTAGAACTCCAGGGAAAGTGTGGGGAGAGAGAGGGCAGGCAGTCAGTCATTTGGAGATGGTGCCTGTTTAATCACTGTAAACAAAAGACACGATCACTGCTGGAAACACGTCTTTGATGTAATGTTTCTATCATGACCTCGAGATCTCCTTCGGATAATCCAATTTTTGGATAATTGGTATTCGGATAATCGAGTTTCCTCTGTATAGGTATAAGTGGTGAAGTCTTGGATAAGCAACCCTCACTCTGACACATCGCCCTCCATGCCTTGACTATACTAATGTCAATGGGGTTCCGGCAGTGGTCCATAACTGTCCTCATCTTATCCATGAACAACAGCTTAATAAGAGGGCACTTTGCCTGGGAGGCCTCAATATCCAGCCATATTGAGTTTGGATCGTTACCTGCCCAATCACAGACAAAGGACAGCCGGGAACTCAATTGATACCTCCTGATGTCTGGGAAATCAACTCCTCCCCCTCCTTGAGGCAACTGCAATTTAGTAAATTTGATGAAGGGCCATCCATGATACCAGACAAAGGAACCAAACCATCCCATAAGCTTCCGCAGCATTGCCCTGGGAAACATTATAGGGAGCATACGCACGGGATAAGGCAAACGAGGAAGAACATTAATCTTAATGGGAGATATTCGGCCCAGCCATGAAATTGGAAAATTTGGAAAAGCCTCCCACCTCTGGAGATCTCGTCTAATATTGTCAAGCAAGTGAGCAAAGTTAGTCCGAAATAACAGATCAAACTTGGGGGTAATAAAAATGCCTAGGTATTGGAACCTGCCCGTGACTGCTTAAAAGGGAACTTAGGGCCACCTTCAACTTCTTGCACATCCTTAAGGTTCCCCAAAGGCATAGCCTCCAATTTTGCAAAGTTAATCTTATATCCTGAAATAGCCCCAAATGAATTGATACATTGTATCAAATGTGGTAGGTTGGTCATCGGGTTCAATAAAAACAGAAGGATGTCACCCGCCTACAGTGTAATCTTGTGTGCCCTCGATCCCACTTCCGGAGCGGTTATGTGGACATTCTGACGAATGGCCTCTGCCAGCGACTCTATCACCAACGTAAACAACAACGGTGAGAGGGGACAGCCATGCTGACTTCCCCTACCAATCCTAAAATTCCCAGACTTCACCCCATTGGTGGTGACCGCGGCCAGAGGGTGGTGTTATAAAATCTCCACCCACCTAGCAAAGACCCCACCCACACCAAACTGTTCTAAGACATAAAAAAAATACAGCTATTCCACCCAGTCAAATGCTTTCTCTGCATCTAAGGAAATCACCAACCCCTGAATCCGATCATTGCTGACAAACTTGGACCATATTCATCAACCTTCTAATATTATTAGAGGACCTAATTACAAAGCTTGTCTAGTCCTCTTTAATAATATGGGTCAACACCCTTTCCAATCTCAGTGCCAGGATCTTGGACAGAATCTTGAAGTCTGAATTTAATAGAGAGATGGGCCTGTATGAGGCACAATCCTCAGGGATCTTCCCCTTCTTAAGAATTAAGGAAATATTGGCTTCTTTCAAAGATGGTGGTAGGCATTCATGCATAAAGGAGTGATTGTACATCTCCAACATCAGCCCTGACAGAATCCCTATAAGCTCCCTATAAAACTCACCCAGGAGATCATCAGGGCCAGGCGCTTTCCCACTCTGAAGTTGCCCAGCTGCTTCCTGTATTTCCTGAATTGTCATGGGGGCATTAAGGAGAGAGGCCTGTTCCAAGGTTACCCCTGGAAGGTCCAGGTTCTTAAAAAAGGTCTCCATTTTAGCCCTCTTGTCCTCGCAACCTTCAGACCGATAAAATTCAGAGTAAAAGCTTCAAAGAGCCACATTAATCTTTTTAGCATCATATGTAAGGACCCCAGCGCTGTCTCTGATTGCAGTAATGGGTTGGGGAGCACGCGTTTTCCTAGTCAGGTACGCTAAATACTTCCCTGGCCTATCCCCATATTCGATCAGCCTTTGTCTAGCAAAAACAAGTTATTTCTTTGCATTTTGTGTCAGTATTGAATTTAAGGCAGCCCAAAGGGCGGTGATTCGCTGTAGCTTAGTCACCGAAGGCCGCGCAAAATGTTCCGTCTCGGTGGCTTTCAACCGCGTCTCAAGTAGACGCTGCTGTTCCTCCTTCTGTCGTTTCCAGCTAGTCAAATAGGAAATAGCTAATCCCCTAGCAAAGGCCTTCGCAGTCTCCCATAGCATAGATGGACTACTAGCTGTGCCTGAGTTGAGAGTCAAGAATTCCTGAAACTCCTTCAAAATGTATTCCACAAATTTGGAATCCTTAAGGAGAAAAGGGTCCAAATGCCAGTGCATCAAACCTAGCTCTTCACTCTTGGCCTTAACCTCCAAATATACCGCTGCAAGATCAGAGATAGCTATATTCCCAATTTTACAAACAATAATCGAATCCAGAAGGGCGAGGGAGCCAGAAAGAGGTCAATCCTCGTGCGACATTTATGTGGTTTGACAAAAAGGTGAAATCCCTGCCAGTAGGGTGACGACATCTCCAAATGTCCACCAGCCCCAACTCCTCACATAAGCCAACCACCTGCTTGGCCTGTGAAGAAATAGTTGGGAAGGCATCCTGTCCACTGTCGGATCCAAAAGACAATCAACCCCCCCCCATAATAATGAGCCGTGTTCCAAAAGCACTCAACATAGAGAAAGCAGTAATCAAAAATTTGAGGCGATGCGCCGGAGGACAGTAGACATTTAAAATGCCATATTCCTCCCCATGTATCAGGGCTTTAAGTATCACAAACCGTCCCTGCTCACCTTTCACCTGCTCTAATAATGTGAACGGAAGATTTTTCTGAATAAGTACCGCCACTCCCCAAATTTAGTAGTAAAGGATGAAAAGAATACCCGGTCATAACCCCCTTGTTGTAATTTCAAGATGAGTTTCCTGCAACAAAGCGATATAAACCCTTTCCCTCCTAAGGCTAGAATACACATTTTTCCTTTAAACAGGCGAATGACTTCACTTAATGTTCCAGGTGCACCATTTAATAAGACACTTAGCCATATCCCCTTTCAGAGACCCTTGAACCCCTTGGAGGGAGAACACTGCTTACAAAGCGCCGCACACAAGTAAATAAAGACTCATAGAGTCGAAGAACTATATATACAAAAACTACTCTATCATAACTATAAGCAACTATTACTACCAAAAAACTAAGGGCGGCACGGTGGCACAGTGGTTAGCACTGTTGCCTCACAGCGCCAGAGACCCGGGTTCAATTCCTGCCTCAGGCGACTGACTGTGTGGAGTTTGCACGTTCTCCCCGTGTCTGCGTGGGTTTCCTCCGGGTGCTCCGGTTTCCTCCCACAGTCCAAAAAATGTGCAGGGTCAGGTGAATTGGCCATGCTAAATTGCCTGTAGTGTTAGGTGTAGGGGTAATGGGTCTGGGTGGGTTACGCTTCGGCGGGTCGGTGTGGACTTGTTGGGCCGAAGGGCCTGTTTCCACACTATAAGTAATCTAATCTAAAAACCAACTATAAAATCTTGAATGGAAGACTCTTCCCCCTGCCCATAGGATAATGGGCACTCACCCTACCCATCCCCTCCTTCACAGCTCTTTCAAACCCGGACTGTGCCCCAGCCGTGGCCAGAAAATAAAAACAAGGAGATGATCCTTAAATCAATAGAAAAAAGACAAAGTCAGGATGAGCGAGCACTCCACTCATCCCTAGCTTCATGTCACTCATATTTGTGACTAAAAAAGAAACAGAACAAACAAAAAAAAGGGTGGAGACAACAAAGAACATCCACAAGATTTCCCATCAGAAAATCCAGTTATTAAAAAAAGGAACAACTTACTCCAAGGTTTTCTCCCTCCTTTCCAAAAAAGAGATTATTTGGGAGAAAGAAAGGAATAAAAAAAACGAAGGGAAAACATGGGGAAAGAAGGAAAAGAGAACAAACATTAACCGTATTCTTCAGGTCAGTCCATCTACTTTAAAGTGTCTGCAAAGTTTTTAGCTTTATCCACTGAATCAAATGTATAAACTGAGTCCTGGTGGCTGAAATGGAGCACTGCGGGGTATCTCATGGAGTACTGGATGCCCAGGTTCCTCAGCCTCTTTTTAACTTCATCGAAGGACTTCCTCTTTCGAATTAAAGCTACGGAGAAATCCTGGAAAAACATGATTTTTGACCCTTTCTACAGCAGTGCCTGCAGATCTTTTCTCAGAGATCTGGAAGCCTCTATCACTTTTTGCTTGTCCTTATATGAGTGGGAGTGCACTAGGACCGAGCGGGGGTGTTGTACTGGCCCTGACCTGTGATCTGTAACCCGATAAGCCCTTTCAATCTGCAGCCTGCTGGACTCCATAAGAAGGCCCAATAACTTTGGCAGCCAGCTTTCAAAGAAGCTGACTGGCTGCTCGCCTTCCTCACCTTCAGGGAGCCCGATAATTCAGAGATTTATCCTCCGACCTTGATTTTTGAGGTTGTCAATATGGTCTCCCAAGGCCCGCATCTCTCTCTCCAGCACCTGGACCAACTTGATGAGGACTCCATCGCAGCTTCTGAGGCCTTAGTTTGACCCTCCACCTTCTCTAGCCTCTCCCCAAGGCCCTGGATCTCCTGCTCATGCTTCTCTAGCATGGATGCAATAGGTTGGACCTGGGCACAAATTTCCCCACGGATCTCCTCAATCACAGCCCCAACTTTCAAGGTAAGTCACTTCATCACCGCAGCCAATTCCTGTGAGTCTGTCAGATCCACAGGGGGTTCAGGAGAGACTGCTGTTGCTGCTGTCTCTAGTACGCCTGGTGCTGCAGGGGAGTGTCCTCCCTGCTGCTGTTTGCTCACTCTTTTTCCCTTTGTCATCCTTGCCTCTCCCAAATATTAACAAATATGTGTTCTGTAAGGTTTTAAACTAATAATTCCACCACATAAGCTGCCAGGGATGGCAAAAAACACCAGTATGCCTTGGCTGTTAGGCAGAGCTGTCCACAGCAGTTCGACAGAATCGCCGCCATCTTGCCAAGTCCCATCAATACTTTTTTATGAAGTCAGTGCACAGGTTGAGATACAAGATAGACTTGTGAGAGAAAAATCAATCAGACTTTTGATAAACACATACAAATTTTCTTCACTTAATAACATAGCAGCTAAATGTAAGAAGGCGGTAAGCTCTCCATTCTGCCTTCCTTGTTATTATCAACAAGAGTTAATTATATGTAAAAATTTTCATAGAATCCCTATAGTGTGGAAGCAGCCCATTCAGCCCATCAAGTCCACACCGACCCTCCAAAGAGCATAGATCATCCACCCAGACCTCCCCATATCCCTGTAACCCTGCATTTCCCATAGCCAATCCACCTAGACTGCACATCCCTGGACACCATGGTCAATTTAGCATGGCTAGTCCACCTAACCTGCATAGCTTTGGACTGCTGGATGAAACCAGAGCACCTAGAGGAAAACCATACAGACACAGAACATGCAAACTCTTTGGAGACAATCACCTGAGACTGAGATCAAAACCAGGTCTCTGGCGCTCTGAGCCATCATTCCTGTGTCATTACTACTCATCACTGAGATTGTTATCTTTATTTTAAAATACCTATTTAGCTGCTTTTGTAATTAATAACCTGCACTAGTTGTTAATTCCTGACCATTATATATGTCACTTTGTTATTCCAATTTTCCATCAAAAATGTGGGTTGAGCTTTGTGAAGTGAATGATAAGTAATAGTATTGAGTTGACAAAACACCAAGGTTATAATCATTTCAATTTCTATCAACATTGTTTTTGAGAGAGGCTCAAAAGTGGTGCTAAAGTAATTAACTTTGAATTCCAGAAGGAAATTAGGATGGTGTGGGGAATGCTAAAGCTAAAAGTGTAACAGAGAAACTAAGTATAAAACTATTACTTCACATTTAATTTAGTTATGGAACAGAATATTATTTAGTACTGTAAACCTGGACTCAGTGTATTCCATTTAAAAAAAATTTCATTCCTGATTTGACAGAAGGTAATAAAAGGAAATAAGATACAAAAGGCAAAAACTTCGAATGAATAAATAAAGTCTGTGTGGATTCTGTTCAAGGAACTAAACTAAAAGAGTGATGAAAGATAGAATGAATACCTTTTTTATGTTTTTAAGCAATAGGAATCTGATCTGCGACATAGAAGGGGAAAAACCCTCTTGAACTTCCCTTAACAAATCTCTGTTTAGGTTGTCCAGACTTCACTGTGCAGAAACAACATAATTATGCGTCTGACAGAAGAGATATGGGACAATAAGTAGTGAAAACAAGTGTTCTGAGATAGATTTAAAGTATATCATACACTTGTCAACTACTGAAGTGGGCAGCTGATTGGGGCTTAATAACATCAGATCTACTCTCAGGTGAGTGAATATTATGATGTTTTATTACATGCAACTATACATAAGGGATGTTAATAAAGAATATCTTATGGAATCCCACAGACTAAGCTTTCAGTTCCATACGACCTCACCTCACCTCACCATGTCCTTATGTGCAAGTCCCATAGCAATTCTTAGAGTAAAGTTATAATTAACTCTGTACTCCACAATAATAAGAATAATTATTCCACTTCTCTCAAGTTGCTGACTCCTATTGGTATATGACATCATGGAAAATGGGCATTTTTTCCTCCTGCAAGGATTTTACACTTCAAGAAAAATTCTATGACTCTCAGTATGAAGTGACCTTGTAGGTTCTTATCTCAAACAAACAAAACTGTAGGGAGCGCTGGCATGGCAAGTGTTTGAAACTTTTGAACCTGGAACATTTTGCCAACGTGTGTTTTCAGATCAATTATGATTCAGGATCGCTGTACTTTATTTACCCGAGACAAAACAACAGTTTTCCAGGAGTCAAATGTCTTTTTGTGGATCTGAGCTATTCGCTTTAGATTTCTGAAGATGGAAAGGAAGACATCTATTTTCAATTCTTAATACCTTACATTGTCATAAAAATGTTCAATCAATTTTAAGGGTGCTTCACTGCCAGGGGGCCAGGTCCAATTCCAGCCTTGAGTGACTGTATGGAGTTTGCGCATTTTCCCTGTGTCTGTGTGGGTTTCCTCTGGGTACTCCAGTTTTTTCCCACAGTCCAAAGATGTGCAGGTTAGGTGGATTTGCCAAGCTAAGTTACCCCATAGTGTCCAGGGATGTGCAGGCTCAGTGGATTACCCATGGGAAATGCAGGGTTATGGAAAAAGGGTGGCCTGGGTGGAATGGTCTTCGGAGGGTCGGTGCAGACCTGGTGGGCTGAATGGCCTCTTTTGGTGTTGTAGGGATTCTTTTCTATGAATTTATCTTTTATTCCCAGTGACAAACATAAAAAAATTGTTCACAACAAAAGCAAAAATTGGTGGAGAAACTCACCAGCTCAGAAACTCTTCTAAAGGACACTGACCCTGAAATGTGAACTCTGCTTTCTCTCCACAGATGCTGCCTGACTTGCTGAGCTTTTCCCCGAACTTCTGCTTTGGATTTTCAGAATCGACAGTTTTTTTTAATAAAGATGGCACCCTTAGTCCTTGCCTGTATGCAAATCAGTAACTGAACATCTCTTTTGAAGAACAAACCCATCAGTGATGGTCTAAATGTGATTTGTGTTGGTCATCTACTACTTTGAAGTCATAGCTATTAATATGTCTTAGGGCTTAACATTTTCTTTGTCATTAGATTGTGAAGAAATCACTCCTAAAAAGAAAATTGCAGAATAACTATTACAGCTTTTGAGTATAAATCTCACTGGGCATCTCCAAGTCCTGGTTTCTCAGCAGTCACTATGATAGTGTTGTAGCAATGCAGTTACAATCAAATTCAGTTAGCCAAGGTTTGTAAGTGCCATCTGACAAATCAATTCAGGCAATGATTTGACCAAAAGTATACAATAAACCTTGCATGGAAATTGGATATCAGAGTTGAAGATATTCAGTTGTGATCAGAATTAAAGTGCTGTTAAGCAAGGTTGTGTCAAGTTTGTATTTAATACCTGCTTAAGACTTGCAGGCACTTATTCACAAATGACACACAATGATTTTTTAAAAATTCACTCTTGGGAGTAGGCTGACTCACCAACATCGATTGCCCTGGTTGCCCTTGAGAATGTGGTAATGAGCTGCCTTCTTGAATCGCTGCAGTCCACTTGCTATAGGTTAATTCACAACATCCTTAGGGAGGGAATTCCAGGGTGTTGACCCAGCTACAGTGATGGAATGGCAATATATTTCCATGTCAGGATGGTGAGTGGCTTGGAGGGTAATGTGCAGGTGGTGGTGTTGTCATGTATCTGCTGTTGTTGTTCTTCTAGATGGAAGTGGTCATGGCTTTGGATAGTGCTAAGAAGTTTTGGTGAATTTCTGCAATGCATTTTATAGATAGTACACACTGTTGCTACTGAGCATCATCATCTACTGAGCATCAGTAGATGCTTGTGGATGTGGTGCCAAACAAGCAGGCAGCTTCAGCAAGTGGGGAGCATTCTATCACACTCCTGACTTGTACCTTGTAGGTATTGGACAGGCTCTGGGGAGTCAGGAGGCGAGTCACTTGCCACAGTATTAGTAGCATCTGACTTGCTCTTGTAGTATGTCTATATGGTCAGTCTAATTGAGGTCCTGGTCAATGGTAACCCCCAGAATGTTTGATAGTGGGGGCTTCAGTGATGGCAACACCATTGAATGTCACAGGGTGGTGGTTAGATTGTCTCTTATTGGAGATGGTCATTGTCTGGCATTTATGTGGCATAAATGTTACTTCCAATTTTACTTATGGTGTGAATGTTTATTAAGAGGTATGAGGGAACAGATTGCAAGAATGCCATCGGAGGAGGAGGTGCATTGTAGTCCAAAGTAGACAGATGTTGTCTTTTTGCCTACTTGTACTCATCATGCTTGATTGAAACATTTGAGCATATACTCCACCGAAGGTATAAAACCTGGTGCACAAAAATGATTGGTGCGAGCCTTTACGTTTACCAGGAACCAAAAGGAGACAAAAGCATTAAAGAATGCTCAGTGTAAGACATAATGTGGAGGTGCCAGTGTTTGACTCGGGTGGACAAAGTTAAAAAATCGCACAACAGCTGGTCTAAGTCTAACAGCGCTCCAAAAGCTTGTACTTTCAAATAAACCTGTTGGACTATAACCTAGTGTGGTGTGATTTTTAATAGTGAAAGACATCCTTTGGTCTGCCTGAACTTTGCTGGAATGCACTGCATAAAGTTGTCTGTGACTGAGCACATTCCAAGTTCCAGAACAATGTGTAGAGAGGGACACTACAGCTTAGGGCAGTCACTCCAGAAAAGCAATAGAGGAAGGCACCATCTAATGCTTTTCAGCCAAGGTGCATTGATGGACTGAAAACAGCGCAGAACCCCTCGGGCTGTATGACTGGCGCAGAATATATATTCTGAGTCTAAGGTGCATTGCAATTGTGTAAAGGCACCTCAGAGTGAAAAGTGCCAAATGGAAAAAAGTTGAATGTTATTGAATTTTCTGTCGTATTCCATTTGGTCAAAAAATTTACCAGTGAATGTATTTTTGGGAAGAAAAGGCAGAAGCAGCAGATTGATCAATTGGCTGACAACAACAAACTGAACTGACCACTCCCGGTATGATTGTAATAAATGTTCAGTCACAATCTTGTGAGCTACTTATCCAATGTCTGAATAGCAAATTAAAAACAGGAAATTGAATTTAGAAACTATCTAGAAGTACAGTTAATTCTGTAAGTCTAAGGTAAAATAACTTTGAAAAGAACATTTATCTTGGTGTGGAGGAAAAACAGGTTGCAGACAGCTCAAAATGTTCAGAGTTGCATTTTTTGTTTCAATGAGTGTTGTTCACCAATAAAATGCAACAGTTATAATTTAAGGTTTTATTAATCATTTCAAAGGAAGCAAAGTGAATGCTTGGGATTTAAATCAATTTTATTTCAGCACTTTCATTAACCAATTCAAGTAAATTATACATCATGCAAGTAATTTCATAGAAGATTCTTACACCTTACAGGCAGTAATCTCAGTGAAACTTAAAAGATTGCCCTCAATCTTGATCGTATTTTTGAATACCTCGCAGTGTTCATTTGCTGTATGCTGACCATGAATATTCATTTTTATACCATTTGAACAAAATAATTGTATAGTTTTTTTAATAAATATAAGTCGACCTAAAATGAAGACTACTGTACACACAGCCAGCTAAGAGAAACACTTCTGCAATACAGATACACAAGGTAGACACAAACTACAGAGAGCCTCACATCCCAACATCTATCAGGTCATAAGATACCTCAATACATCCCAGAGACAGACAATGGACATTGAACAATATGATGATTTTCCCCAACTCTTGTTAGTCATTTGGCAGGCACACAGCATTACTACAGTGTATGAATTCCTTGTTCCTTAGATACACAACTAAACGCACAGTTGGTAATCATCCTTCAGGTTACTGGCATCCAGTGGCTTCTAAAAGATAAACATCAATAGTAACGGAATGATAGGCAAAAAGGTGTTCTTGAGCAATTTGTTACTTGCAAGTTACTTCTAAAAAAAAGTAGGCTGAACTCTAACTCGAATACTTGGATTTTTTTGGTTAAAATCTCCCACAGCAAGAGTCTTGAGAAACCCTTTGCTTTCCCACATGCTGAAAAATAGATTAACTGACTGGCTGATCAGTATCTACTATACAAAAAGGCCAACAGCAAGACAGTTACTGGGAAAATGTTAATGAAATATTTTGTGTTACCTCTCAGATTAACATTGTGTCTGTGCAACATATGTGAAAGGGCAGATCATTGTTGTTGTCAATGACAATAAAACTCTTTATCTTGTGAAGTCTTCACCATGCTTAGAATTTTAACATTTCTCATGTTAGTTCTGCAAGTTGAAATTTGACTGACTTTGGGAATTGCCTTCTTAAAAACAATCTATCTGGAGTCAACCCAGACCAACATATGGCCCTCTACTCCTACCATATTTAAAGACATAGGGCTGCCTCATAGCTCAGTTCTTTTTGTTCTATACTATCCTAAAAAGTACTTCTGTAAACACTTTCAAACCACAAAACAACAATAATATTACAGCATAGCCTAGGTGGAGATTGAGGGAAACTACCAATTCAAGAGTGACAAAGCTCCAACTTAGTCATATTGCCTCCTTTGTCTTTTCAACATTCCTCAAGAGTCATACAAAATATTTGCAATTTGGGAAGAGTGTTGCTCAGTTGTGGCTGGTATGTGCTAATCCCTGCTGCCAAACAGATGTGCTGAAGAGTGTTAGCCAAATTAAAAATAAAACTTATTGGTACAAGTTCAGAGGGTATCATTTAGCTGCTTTATAAGCTAAGAAGTTCAAATCATACACTTATAGAATTTTAAACAGTGGGTCCTTTGTTTATTACAGACTACATTGAGTGAGGAAAGAAAGAAGGTCTATTCATTAAAGCCACAAGAACTTGATGTGAACATCATGAAAGACCATGATGGTGGCCACATAAATTCAACTAAAGCTAGGTCCAAAGTACAGATCGTACAGGTATCCTAGACTATCATTAGCCCTGAGCATGGCTGGGAAAGTAACTATAAATGTTCACCATCCTGCAAATTATAGCCACTTAACATGATAACACTTAACATTAAAAAAAAGATAATGTTACAATTTCTAGGAATGGAGTAGGATCTTCCTACTACTGATGTATAAATTGACACTGTTCAAAAAACACATTCTAGCTAAAGGTAATTAGACTCTGAATGCAGAATTAAATCTTTCACTGAGACATTAGCTCCGGGCATCTATGGAAGATGGTTAGTTCTGCCCAGTGCCATTGTTAAGAATTGAGGTTGATTGGGCCAGTGCAAAGTGAACAGAACAAAATTTTGTTTGGTTTGTCTGTGCCACCTGCAGCACAGAAAAGGAAGAGTGTAAAAATAAATTGAGACTTGAGAGAAAAGTAAACAAAAGATGATTCCGTTTTCACACTGACACATTTCTTACCCTGCAGTGTTAGAGATCCCATGATTTTCTACAGATGCAAACAGATCAATCACCAGCCATGTAAAATTGCAGCATATTCTTCAACTTATTTGAGGATAGATCTTTTCATTCATATGGACTGTAAGGCACCGTGGGCACTATCTTCAAAGTTTCTACTCATGACAAGCAAAAGGCCAAGAGAAATATTCCATGGTCCAGGCACCATGACACATACCATATCTCAGCACAATGTAGAGAAATGAGTTCCCCTGTACTTGTTAATGAGCTACTTAGATACGATCCATCTGAAATGTGGGCTGTCTCTCTCTCTGAATAAGGATCATTAACTGGAAGAATTCTGGCAATGCTGCCTAAAACCCCAACAATTGAAATAATCCACAGAGAACTTCAATGTCCATTTTGCTTACACTCACATCTTGAAGATGAGCTCCCCCTGAAATAAGAGGCAGGTGCCTGATGGAGAACTCTAGAAGGACATTGCTGCCCTAAATCCACTGGCAGTCAATTGCTAATGGCCTATTCAAACTCGTGGGAGAAGAATTTGAGCAATCCTCAAGTTGACTACAACAGAGAATTGATTTCCACGATCTCCCAGTCTTTTAGACTTTGAATCAATCGGCACTTCCCTCAGAGATCTGTAGACTAGTAAGAGCATAATAGATTGGAAGAAATTTGACGTCATTCATCAATGCCTCTTGAGCTACCATCCAAAACTTGTCTTTTCTCATACTCTCCAGTTCCTTCTAACGCGTTCTTGTTTTAATTTGATTTCTTAACTTTATGGCTGGGTTAAAAAAATCTATTCAAAACTATAAAGCCCAAAGCCAATAAGATGCAAAAAAACATATTTCTTCAATGGACTGCATTCCGTACTACATTTGGATCTGAATGGGAAAATTACAACTGTACCCATTTTTGTTTTGTTTTGTTTTATATATCTCAGGCACAACAGCAGCAGGGATCAAAAGGGCACAGCTGAACTCTCCTGCTCTGAGTATATGTCATCTTACTAAAGTCTGGGTGCTCATTGTGCCCAGTGTTAAATTTGGTATAAAATTCTGAGTTTGAGTGTAAAGAGCAATTCCAATGATATCAGGGCAAAAAAATAAATAGAATTGTCCAGATCAACCAAACAGTGGCCACACATCTCTAATATAAGAGAGAATTAAAAGAATAAAAAACTGTATATCTGTCACTGTTGCAATGACTGTCTTTGATAAGGCTTAGATATTCCAGAGTTCTGACATGATGAACTGATTGGCTGATCAGCATCAAATTGCAGAAAGGATCCAACGTCAAATTAAAGATAGTCACTGCAAAAAGGTGTAGGTTTTGTTCAAAATTCAACATCAAAAGCATCAAAAAAACCATCCGAGTAGTGATTATCAACAACCAAAATTAGATGTATGAAAACACTGGGAGGAAAATTATGAACATACAAAAATTAAGTACGTAAAGTGCAAACTTTAGTCAATGTGCAGTTCCCAAAGGATAGCTAGGAACATTTGGTCCACCATACTGACATAATACCTTAAATGGAGACAGTTTTCTATTTTAAACACATTATAATAAAACATATGTAATAGACATTTAGAGGTTTGTTATTGCCTCACATGAAATTATGCCGTCTGTAAGACCAAACATTCTCAGGACACCAGTATACTCCCCACACTGAATCTACCTGTGTTCAAATGGCATGAAACCAGCAGCTGAGTTATGATAAACATCAACGGAAATACCCATGAGTGAACATACTTTAATTCACACAATTTTGCTCTTCATTCAGAATGAGTCCTTATTTCTTCAGTAAGGTTAATGGCAGCTGACAGACTAAGTTCATCTTGAAGGTCTGAAGAGATTGTGTAGTTGGACAAATTTCATTTGCTTCCAGTTTACAGTGTTAGTTGCATGAGAATATAAACAGTTTCATCTACGAGTACTAAAGGCAGCCATGTTTTCTTCTGACCAAAATAAGGTCAATTTGCATTTTTGTATGTCCTTCTTCGAGACCTTCAGTTTTCCATTCTGACATTCTCAGTGATTCAAGTGAAGTGTAGAAATCAAACAATTTTAGCATAGGTAAGGGTTTGTAGATTTGTACTAAAAGGCATTCTATTCCTGGTTCAATTGCTGTCCAAATAGTCCATTTTGATAACATACACTGACCAGGCTGCCTAATGCTGCCAAAGTGTTCTTTTTTTATTAAGAAAAGTCCACAAGCACAAATTTGACCTTTTCCCTTCCTAAAATGTATAATTTAGCAGCAATGTTTGCCCACCCACAACCCAAAAATATAAAATAAAACATTTTATCATACAGAAAAATCAAACACACAATACAAGGGAATATTCTTCCTAAGACACTGCGTACAATGTATAATTTTAGCTTAGCACAGTCCTGGAAAAGGCTGGGAATTAATTTTCACACACAAATACATTATATGATCCATGAGGCTAGGTAAAGTTGGATGAATGCAGTTCTATACATACTTATCTTGACCCAGGAAAAGGCAATGCACTATGACTACAGTTCCAAAGAATGTACTTGATTAGGTGAAGGGATCTTTTGAAGGGTTTGCAAGTTGGTCTTGGGCCATTGATGCATGCTAGATTGAAGCCTCAATCTGGAAAACAAAGAAGTTCCCATTAGTTTGTGCAACATTTTATTTTACCAGCACAATTGTCAATTCATTCCTGCAGATCTCAACTGGACTTAACTGGCAACCTTTTTCTTAAATGAATGATAACATTGATTGTTTATGTACAGTCTGGTCTAGTTGGTAGTGCTCTTCCTTTCCTTAGAAGGTCAGGGGTCAATTGGAACTCCAAGTACTTGACTACACATTCTAGAATGACACTCAATACAGTATTAAGGGAATACTGCAAGGCCAGAGGTTGTCTCCCATTGAAAGAGATGCCAAACAAAGTTCCTCTCAGGTGAAGATAACAGATCCCATGGTCTGATTTGGAGAGTAAGGAGTCCTTCAGTTGTCCACCAAGATAAATTACATGGATTACACCATATCTACAGTTCAGAAACTGCACATTTGATCTGTGTCGATGTTCATACTCCAGAAGATCTTTGCCACTCAATATTTCTTCCCATTTTCCCTCTGTTCCACTTTCCCTCGTCAACCTTCTTTTGAAATTAGTCAAGCGTAGCTGTGTCTACCACTTCATAAAGTATCAAAATTCCTGTGTAAAACCATTGTTCTAGCTTCCATAGCTTTTCTGCATTTACCTCTTCAAGATTTTTCTAAGTTTCAATTAGATCGCCTTTAATTCTCCTAAACTCCAGAGAGTACAGGCCCAAGTACTCATCCCAACATCCCAGAAATCAATCTGGTGAACATCTGTCCAAGTTCACTGATCAGAACTGCACACCATACCTCAGGCACAGCCTAATCAGTGCTCCATACAATTGAATCATGTCTTCTTTGCTCCTGTACACAAGTCATCTTGCAGTAAAGGATAACATGCTGTTTAATTGCTTGCTGGACCTGTATTCTTGGCTTTCAGTAATATTTGAGCAATAATGCCTTGAGACATCAACAAGACAGTTTAAGTTTATCTCAATGGTACTAGAAAGTCTCCCCATCAGGCTATTTGTATAGGTCCTACCTGCCTTAGGACTGGTCTCAATGCCCCAGAAATTTTCCTTCCTAGATGGCTTGCTACCATTAGAATGTATTGTCTTTAGTCTCTGCCTTGTCAGATATACTTGGTATCCCAAATCCATTTATTGTTTATTTCCTATGATCTTCTACTAGGTTGATTAATAACCAATTTTTTAAAACCTTTAAAACCATCTCTCCCACAGGCAACAACAGCATTCTCTCCTGCTCTCTCTGACACATTCAGCAATAATACATAATAATGACAAGCTCAGAATCTTTCCTACTTGATGATTTTTGGACAAGTTGAAGTTCCTCACCAATCCTGCCTTGTTCCTGATTGTCAAAATTTTCAGCAAAGAGACACTGCTATGTTTTGCAGGACTCTGGAAAAATGCTGTCCTTTTCTTATTAAATACACCAAGCCAAGGAATTTCATCACGATTGTTCCATTAGGTTGACTGAAGAATTCGGCTTTTGGCTACTTACTGAAAATAACAAATTTAAGTTGTGGTGATTTTATCATTTTGATCTATTTATTGCCGGAAAAAAACAAGTGTCAAGTTGCCTCTTTCAACAGCCCCAGCAGGTACTGAACAGAATAGAAAAAAAAGAGTGAGAAAAGCCATTTCTTTAGTCACATGCAAGCATTAGCTATCTGTGAGTTCTAGGCTGTAATTAAATCTCAGGACTTTATTTTGGGTGGAGAAATAAGAGCAAAGCAAAAATAGTTTCTGCCATTTACAGAATCTCTTGAATTACAGGCTTGTTAACTACTGCTAGTCATTATCATTATCCAACAAGTTACACCAATTCTACAACATCTAAAAGACAAAAAGGCCAACCAGGTGGATAAAGACTATTATCACATAACACAAATCTTCTGCTGTCTGTAATAATGAATGTTTCTTTCAGATGTGCGGGCAATTACATGCAACAACCTTAGGTTAAAATAACCAAAGCAGACGGTACTGCTGATTCAAGAACTGCACACTTTATAGCATTTTGTTAAAGGATGGACATAGATTGTAGGAAATTTAAAGCAGTTCCTTCTGCTTCTGTCATAAGAGGGTAGCAAGTTGCTTAATAATGGTCTTTCGAATTTTAGGAATAAGAATATTCAAAACATTTATTTCAAGTTATCTAAGTTGGCAAAGGGCAGAATTATATTTTGTTGTTAACAATGAAGTTAATTTGTTGCAGCGCATGGTTAATTTGAGCAATTGAACTGAAACGTGCAAACGTAACTCAATTCCAATTTTTAAATTATACATTCCATCTGAGGATAAGGCTTTAACTGAACAATGAGGTGGAGGGTCAGTTGACTAGAAAATGATGTAAAAAGTTAAAAAAAGGGAAGATTCAGCAGAAGTTATTAAAGTTCCTGAACAAGTAATCGGACAAAGTGTATGGAAAGACTTAGAAATCTGACTTTACACGCGTCAGATAACAGGACAACTATGAGAAGGGGAGGGACTAGTCCATACAAAACTGAGGGTATTACACTCAAGTGCTCAAATTGTAAATGTAACAAGGTAAATAAGCTTGTAGTACAGATTGAAAGTGGTGGGTACAATGCTGTGGATATCACAAAGATGTGGCAGCAAAGGGATCAGAGCTAGGAACTAAATATCTAAAGATACGCACCTTATCAAAAGGACAGGCAGTTGGGCAGAAGGGGCATGGTTGCCTTGTTGGTAAGGAATAAAATTAAATCGATAGTGAGAAGTGATATAAAGTCGGAAGGCATGGAATCTGTGTGAGTAAAATAGAGGAAAAAAGACCCTGATGGGAGTTATGTACAGACCCCCTAGCAGTAGTCAGGATGTGGTGCAGAAACTATATTAGGAGATAGGAAAAGCAAGTATTGAAGGCACTATTACGATGGTCATGCAGGATTTCAATATGCAGGTGAATTGAGAAAGTCAGGTTGGTCGAGGATCTCAAGAAAAGGAACTTGTAGAATGTCTACGAGAATTTCTTTGGAGCAGCTTTTCATCGAGCCTACTGGAGAACACGCAATTCTGGAGGAGAGACATGTCATGAGGAAGACTTAATTAAGGAACTGAAGGTGAAGGAACCCCTTGTGGGCAGTGGTCATAATATGATATAATTCACCCTGCAGATGGAGAGGCAGAAACTGGAATCAAATTTAGCAGTTTTACAATTGAGTAAAGGTATCTACAAAGACATGAAGGAGGAGCTGACCAAAGTTGTTTGGAAGGGGAACCTAGCAGAGAATACCAATGAAGCAGCAATGGCAGGAATTTCTAGGGGCAATTCGGCATAAATTTATCCCAAAGAAGAAGAGGAGGATAGGGCAACCATGGGTGACATGGGAAGTTAGGGACAGCATAAAAGCAAAAGCTATAATGGGGTGAAGTTTAGTGGGAAGCCTTTAAAAACCAGCAGAAGATAACTAAAAGGCAATAAAGGGCGAGAGGGTAAAATGTGAAGGTAAGCTAGCTAGTGACATAAAAGAAGATTGCAAGAATTGTTTTCTTAAAATAAAAGGTAGGAGAAAGGCGCGATTGGATGTTGGACCACTGGAAAACAAGGCGAGAGACGTAATGTTGGGAACAAAGAAATTGCAGGGGAACTGAATAGGTACTTTGCATCAGTCCTCATGGTGGAAGGCACTAACAGCAAACAAGAACTTGAAGAGAGTCAGGGCAGAGGATGAGGGTAGTGGCCATCACTAATGAGAAAGAACAGATGGACCAAAATCCAGAGATCTGAAAGAGATTATAGAGGCATTGGCAGTAATCTTCAGGAATCACTGAAGTCATGGAGGTTCCCAAAGGACTGGAAAAGGCTAATGTAACATTCCTCTTTTAAAAAGGGGAAGTCAGGAAATTATAGGCTGTTTAGCCTGACCTCAATCATTGGTAAGAATTTAGAGTGCATTATTAAGGATGAGATTGTGGAGTACTTGCAAGTGCCTGGTAAAATAGGGCTGAGTTAGCACAGCTTCATCATGGGGAGGTCACACCAGACAAATCTCTTAGAATTCTTTAAGGAGGTAACAAGCAATTTAGATGAAGAAGACCCCGTGGAAGGGATCTATTTGCATTTCCAGAAGGCCATTGACAAGATGCCACACAGGAGGCTACTAAGTAAGATAAGAGTCCAAGGTGTTAGGGTTAAGATACTGGCATGGATAAGGATTGGCTGACTGGTAGAAGGCCGCAAGTAGGGCTATGGGGGCCTTTTGCAGCCAGATACTAGAGGGGTTCTACAGGGCTCAGTGTTGGGACCACAACTATTCAAGTTATACATTAACAATTCATAAGAGGGAACTGAGGGCATTGTTGCTAAATATTTGCAGATGATATAGCAATAGATGATGGGACAGATAGTTTTGAGGAAACTGGGAGGCTGAAGGACTTTGACAGGCTAGGAGAATGGGCAGAGAAGTGGTAGATGCAACACAGTATGGGAAAGTATGAGATTATGCATTATGGTAGGAAGAATAGAAGCCGAAGTTATTTTCTAAATGGGGAAAAGCTTTGGGAACCTGAAGTACAAAAGGATTTTGGAGTCCTTGTTCATGATTTTCTTTAGGTTAACAAGCAGGTTCAGTTTGCAGTTAGGAAGGCAAATGCATTTCATTTCAAAAGTGCTTGAATACAAGAACAGAGATGTACTGCTTTGAGTGTGCACATACTAAATGGACTTCAGTAAGATGTTTGACAAGATTCCTCATGGTAAACTGGTTAGCAAGCTTAGATCACACGGAATAGAGGGAGAACTAGCTATTTAAATACAGAACTGGCACAAAGGTAGAAGACAGAATGGTGGTGGAGGATTACTTTTCAGACTGGAGACCTGTGACCAGCAGTGTGCCACAAGGATCAGTGCTGGGTCCACTGCTTTTCATCGTTTATATGAATGATTTAGATGTGAACATAGCAGATATGGTTAATTAGTTTGCAGGTGACACCAAAATTGGAGCTGTCATGCACGGCAAAGAAAGTTACCTCAGAATACAATAGGATCTTGATCAGAAGGGCCAATGGGCTGAGGAGTGGCATTTGGAATTTAATTTAGATAAATGTGCGGTGCTGCATTTTTGAAAGGCAAATCAGGGCAGGACTTATACACTTAATGGTAAGGTCCTAGGCAGTGTTGTTGAACAAAGAGACCTTGGAATGCAGGCTCATAGTTCCTTGAAAATGAAGTCACAGGTAGATAAGATAGTGATGAAGGTGTTTGGTATGCTTCCCTTTATAGATCAATGCATTGATTATTGAAGTTGGGAAGTCATGTTGCAGCTGTACAGGACATTGGCTAGGCCACTATTGGAATACTGCATGCACATCTGGTCTCCCTGCTACAGGAAGGATGTTGTGAAATATGAAAAAGGGTTCAGAACAGATTTGCAAGAATGTCACCAGGATTGGAGAGTTTCAGCTATAGGGAGAGGCTGAATAGACTGGGACTATTTTCCCTGAAGTGTTGGAGGTGGAGGGGGGCCCTTATAGAGGTTTATAAAATCATGAGAAGCATGGATAGGGTAAATAGACAAGGTCTTTTCCCCGGGGTGGGGGAATCCAAAACTGGAGGGCATAGGTTTAGGGTGAGAGGGGTGCCACAAGGATCTAAAAGATATTTAAGAGGGATCTAAGAGGCAACCTGTTCACGCAGAGGGTGCTACATGTATGGAATGAGCTGCCAGAAGAAGTGGTGGAGGTTGGTACAATTACAACATTTAAAAGGCATCTGGATGGGTATATGAATAGGAAGGGTTTAGAGGGCTTTGGGGCAAATGTGACTAGATTAGGTTAGGATATCTGGTCAGCATGGACGAGTTGGACCAAAGGGTCTGTTTCCGTGCTGTACATCTCTATGACTCAAATGTAGGCACTGTCTGTGTAATGTAGCTCAATGACAGTAGTTGGCGTATTCTTGGCTCTAGTCTCAAGGTGAAGGTTGTAAGCGAGCTCCACTCTGGTAGGGAGCTTCATGGAGATGGCGTGGGGTGTTGCATTGAGAAAGATGGCGCAGAGCATTGTTGAGATGATGCAACCCTGCTTGACCTCAGTTTGCACTTGTCTTAGGTCGATAGCCCATTGGTGAGAGTGGTGGCTGGCATGTCATCATGGAGCAGGCGGAGAATTACGACGAATTTCTGTGGGCATCCGGATTTGTGGAGGACAATCCGCAGTCTTTCACAGCTGACAGAATTGAATACCCTTGTGAGGTGAAAGAAGGCCATGTCCAGAAGTTGTTGCTGTTCGCTGCACTTTTTCTGGAGTGCTGCACTGAAACTCAGGAAGGAGATCTCCAGCTGCTGGAGAGGAGGCACTTCAGGATGCTTCTCGCGATGACCTTTTCCCATAGAGGAGAGTACGGAAACCCCTCTGTAATTCCAACATCTCCTTTCTTGAAGATGGTCACAATAACAGTGTCTCAGGGGGAGAGTCATAGAATTGTATAGGTATTGACTATGGTGCTTTTTAGGTTGGACCAGATACTGTGGACACTCTGTGGTTCTGGCATCTTGATCATCACCACGTGAGGCACTACCTGAGCTGGTCTTCCTTCTCAGCGTCTCTGAGCCCAGGACCATTCAGTCGCTTGCAACAATCTGTTTTGCAAAATCACCTCATCTAAAACTGTTCTTTTAAATTCTCCATCAATGTGCAAGAAGCATTATCAGGTCTGGTAAAGACATTTCAAATTTGATCATTTTGTTTATAAATCTGGACCATTCTCTGGTGGTAACAAAAAAACACACAAGCAAGAATTCTTGCTTTCCCGATTTGTGTTAGTGAAGTAATTCTGAAAATCACTTCTGAACATTTCCCTTTCCAGGTGTGTATCAAATGCCACCTTGTGGTCATTGCAGGCATTATCATTTTACACACAATTTGATCTCCTTTCCTGACAGCCTCCTCAATACCATTAAAGTAAATAATGGGGACATTGAAGTGTTTCAATATCAGCACTTTATGGAGGATGCTTGGCTGTTTGTATTTCTCTCTAATCTTTTCTGAAGTCACAAACCTGGGGAAAGGCCTCACTACAGAGGAGTAACTAGAGAGAGAACAAAAGATTCAAGATCGTTTAAACATGGCCGTCTATATGTGGAACCATAGGAGATTGGTGAGATACTAAACGAATATTTCATATCAGTTTCACTATGTAGAAGGAAGTGGAAGTGAGGGGAACTTGGACAAATAAATAATGATGTCTTGAAAAGAGTTCATATTACAGAAGAGAAGGTACTGAAGGTCTTAAAATGCATAAAGGTAAATAAATTCCCAGGACCTGGTCAGGTATTTCCCAGAGGTTCTTGGGAAGGTAGGGAAGAGATTGCTGGGCACCTTGCCGAGATATTTGTATCATTGTCAGCCATGGGTGAGAGCCAGAAGACTGGAATTGACGAGTGTAGTACCATTATTTAAAAAGGGTGTAAGGAAAAGCCAGATAACTATAGACCAGTGAGCTTGCTGTCAGTGCTGGGTAAGTTGGTAGAGGGGATTCTGAGAAACAGGATTTACATGCATTCAGAAAGGCAAGGACTGATTAAGTATAATCAACAAGGCTTTGTGTGTGGGAAATCACGTCTCACTAGAGTATTTTGAAGAGGTGATAAAGATATTTGGTGAAGGCAGAGCAGTAGGCGTTGTATGTATGCACTTCAGCAAAGCATTCAATAAGGTATTGCACAGTAGACTGCTTAGTAAGGTTAGACCACATGGGATCCTGGGGAATTGGATACAAAATCAACTTGAAGTTAGAGGGTAGTGTTCAAGGATTCCTTTTCACACTGGAGGCCTGTGACCAGTGGTGTGCCACAAGAATTGGTGCTGGGTCCACAGCTTTTCATTATTTATATAAATGATTTAGATGTGAATATAACAGCTACAGTTAATAAATTTGCAGATGATGTAAAAATAGGCAGTGTAGTGAAGAAGATTATCTCAGAGTTGAATAGGCTGAGGAGTGGCAGATTTACATAAATGTGAGGTGCTGCATTTTGTTAAGGCAAATAAAGGCAGGACTTATATATCTTATACATACAGTAGGGCCCTGCGGAGTGTTGCCGAATGAAGAGACCTCGAGGTGTAAGTGCATAGTTCCTTGAAAGTAGGGTCACAAGCAGACAGGGAGGGAAAAGACATCTGGCATGTTTGCCTTCATTAGTCAGAACACTGAATATAGAAGTTGGGATGCAATGTCGGGGCTATACAGGACACTTTTAGAATAATGCATATAATTCTGGTCGCCCTTGTATCGGAAAGATGTTATTAAACTTGAGAGAGTGCAAATAAGAGTTTACAAGGATGTTGCCAGGATTGGAGGGTTTGAGATATAGGGAGAGGCTGAACAGGCTGGGACTCTTTTCCCTGGAGTGTCAAAAGCTGAGGGTTTATGTTATAGAAAATTTAAAAATCATAAGGGGTATGGTTAGGGTAACTAGCCAAAGGTAGGGATTTCCAAAACTAGAGGGCATAGGCTTAAGGTGAGAGGGAAAAGATTTAAAAAGGACCTAAGGGGAAACATTTTCAAATAGAGGATGGTGCATGTATGGAACAAGCTACCAGAGGAAGTGATGGAGGCTGGTACAATTACAACATTTAAAAAGCATCTGGATAAGTATATGAATAGGAAGGGTTTAGATGAATATGGGCCAAATGCTGGCAAATGGGACTAGGTTAATTTATGATATCTGGTGGGTGTGGATGAGTTAGACTGAAGGGTCTGTTTCTGTGCTGTAATAATCTGATTGCTCCATGAACTATTCTTCCTTCAGTCAGTGTCAGCAGATTTTCAGCCTGAGGTGAATGTACGAGACAAGCTTAGTCTCATTTATATTTGCAGCCCACATGCATGCATTTTCCTGCACTGCTACTGATGACAATCAGGAACGAGAGCATAGACAAATATTTACTCTCTCTAACCCCTACACTGCTGACTCTTGCACTTCTAGCTTCTCTCCAGCGGATATTGACTGATTTGCCACAGGCTGCAATGGTGGCAGGGATTTGTTCTGCACCTGAATGCCAAGTACAAGCACAGCATAAAAACCCATCACAAATAATTCCAGAAGCAGGGACCAAATTCTCAAGCTTAGTGAAAGAGATGATACAAAGCCAGTTTAGATTGACCTACGTCAGAGAGAAGTTGATGCATATGTCAAATGGGTAGTACAAGTGGATTGAGTAGAATTATTTGAAGATGAATTGGATCAAGACTTGAGGGGGGGAAGTGAGTAAATGAGAGATACTATTTTGAATGAGTGGTCAGTTGGACTTCAGAGTCTTCTAGTCATGGATTTTCCTGTGTCCCTCCCATATGACTAGCCCATCTCTGCCAAATAATCATAGATATTCTGCAGCCAATGCAGGCTGCTTTCATAATATTCTCATTAATGTAACCTATCCTTTATTCTGAAATGGGAACTGAATTACAATAACAAGATGGTATTAGAACTGATCTGAAGTAGTGGAGTTAATGTCCAGTCTATAATGAATCACAATAAGCAGCCAATAATAGCAGTTACCGATTATTGGATGATGTGGATGACAAGATTTTGACAAACTTTAAACTTCCAAATGGAACACCAGCAAGTCAAACTGCCACTAGCTCCAGGAGTTTTGTATGTATTGGAATATTTAGGTATTATAGTCATCAACAAAAATACAAATATTATGTAAGTCCAGCCATATTTACAAAAGTAGCAAGTGAACTTCAACTACTTGTTACTAGAGATACTACGTGCACTACTTTTGTTTGGCTAAATTCAACACAAATGTTTGACATCAAGGTAATTATGACATTAAGCAAACATTTAATGTCCACATTACAAATCAAAATTGTTTCCAACTACTACATGAAGTATGTACAAGGTTTTCATTTGGAAGTCAAGGACACCATCTTGATAAAGTAGTGAACACATGCTTCACAAGTCCTGAACAGTTGTCAGCAACATCTGGAGCACTGAGATGATGATGATGTAGGTCAACGTTCAGTCCTGATTTGAAGCCAACACTAATACTTTTAAATAATCAGACTCCAACCAAAGCCCACTTTAATTTCATACTGCACTTGACAGGGGGTTTTGAGAAGATGTGTAACTCAGGTTGAGGTTCTGGATAAATCCGACTTACCACCCCCTGAGAAAAAGAACAGGAAATGGCATCACCACAGGAAATGACATCACCAATCCAAAGAAACCCAAACATACAAATAGAAAGCAGGAATGATCAGCAATGCTTCGTCCAGAGGCTCACTGAAGATGTTACCTAATATGGTGACAAAATGTCTGAAAATGAACCGTCTAGCTCAGCGAGCAAACCTACATTCAGCAGTTGACAACATCAAACTGGCAGAAATATTCTCACCGGCACTAAATAATGAAGTCTTAAAAGACTTGCTGGTATGTTGCTGGCTTACATCTCCTGGCATCTGGAGCCATCTGTATTTTTGCAGTTTTCCATGTTTGCCTAAAGTTCAAATACTCAATAGGCAGTGGTCCAGCAACCTTGACCTGCTTTTTATTATTTAAAACCTTATGTTCAGAAATGTTTTTAGTCAAGGATGGTCTTGTAAGTCCTCCTCTGGGAATAAAGCATTACTGGAAGAGAGGTCATGTACAGAAGGAAAAGTTGCAGAAAGGGGGTAGCAAAAGAGAGGTTTAGACCACTGAGCAGTAGACCATATCTGCGAAAGGTTTTCAGGAAGCAATTCTCCTGCATCCACTCCCAGTGCATGAGGTATCTTGTCTTGCAAAATATTGAGTGAAATCCAAACGTTGCTGTAGCCACAATTGCAGCCTCAAAGCAGGTCAAGGAAAGTATTGCCTGCGACTGTCAAGATGACAGAGGCTCTTTATTTGTATAGAGATATAAGCAACATCTCTCCATTTGCATTTGCACTGTGTACAAGAGGTTATTGATATCCTACATAAACATAAAACACTTTCATCAATATTTTTCTAGTCAAGCTGAGCAAATATAAAGGTTTGCACAGATTACATACTTCCCTACGATGAACATTAGTATTGACTAAAGAGCCTCATGAAACCTTAGCCGTTTTTATGAACCAAAATGGACTGCAAAGAAGAATAACAGCAGGTCATAAGCTCCCTCAAGAAACAGTTCTACTGCCTAAACTACAACAGAGGAGACCTCCAATACCCCGATAGAGTTGGAATTAAGATTGTTATGCAGCATACTGCCAATCTGATCATTATGAGGAACAGCCCTTACTATCAGCTCAGACAAAAATAGTGAAGAACTAGGCAAACTGAAAAGGTCCAATGTGAGGTGGAGGAACAGAAATAGTAGCTGCAACATAAACAGTCTTTCCATCTCCCAATTTAATGTGATCAAATTACTCATCAGGGATACCAGTAACCCCAAAGATACATCGCACTGTCCCCTTTCCACTTACATAAGTAACTTAATTCTGATCTAGTATTTGCAATGTAGCAATCTAATCTCAGTAAAAGATCCACTGTAGAAAGTAATTATAATATAACTGAATTCCATGCTAACTTTGAAAATGACATACTCCCGTTCTAAACAAAACCTGAGAAATGCTAATTACATACTTAGAAGGAAAGACCTCATTAAGGTTTTTGTCTGATTTTTTCATGAGCTTCAGACATCACTGTTAAGGTCAGAATTTCTTGCCCATTCCTAACTGACCTTGAATTGCTGTGATTTGAATCTACACCCAGGATATTAGCCTGGGGTATTGATTACTAATCCAGTGACATTACCATTACATTGCTATTTCCCCACAAAGGATTAGGTAAATAGACTCAAAGGCATGTCAATAAATAATTGGTTGGGGACATTTAAAGAAGCAATTCAAGATGTTAAAGAAAATACATTCCCCTGAGAAACAAAAAAAAACAAAGGTAATCTCTCCCTGCCTCAGTAATGAAGTTAAAGTGAGTAATAGATTAAAAGAAGACACTTATAATGCAGCAAAGAATGAAGTATAGCTGAGAATTTGGAATGTTTTGGACACCAGCTAAAGGGCACCAAAAAAATCAACCAAGGGAAAATGTTAGAAAGTGAGATTAAATTAGTCAGCAATATAAAAACAGATTTTTGGAGCTTTAACAAGTATGTAAGGAGGAGAGTAGCTAAAGTTAATCTTGATCCCTTAGAAGCTGTGACAGGAGATATTACCACAGGGAATATGGAAATGGCAGACACTGACCAAGTAGTTGTGTCGGTCTTCGTTGTAGAAGACACAAATTACATACCAGAAATAGAGGGTAACCAAGGAGCTAAAATGAGTGAAAATAAGATAATTAACATAATCAGATAAAAAGTAAAGTTTAAAAACCAATTTAAAAATTCATTTCAATCAGTTGTTATACATGCTATTTTTAGTGGCATTGATTGAGAGATGATGTTGATTGAGACATTTGGAGTCTCCATGGAAGCATTTACATCCATCTTGGAGAGCAATAATGGCCAGAGTTTAACATCTCATTCAAAAGAGTGCATCTCGATCAGTGCAGCCCTGCCTTGTCGCTGTATCAGAAAGTCAGCCAGGCATATGTGCACAAGTCTCTGAGTGGGGCTTGAGCCTTTGAACTTCTGATTCAATCAAGATTTATACTGCTGAGCCAAGGCTAACAAGGCAGAAGGCAAGATATCACAGAAGTAAAATTTCAAATAAATATTCTAATTTGAGAGACACAATTTATCACAATAATTTTGTGCTACCTGGTTTTGCTCTTTTTTACACCTGGTTAGAACTACCAGTATTTTCCACGTTTCATTTTGATTTTCCATAATTACCTCTAAAGGGTTCTTATTTCAGAAACTCGTCCCATTAAATGTTAATATTATCGTGAAGGAGCACTATCTTTGTGAATAACATTTTGTCTTTAGGGTTACTGAAATGTTAAAAATGCAAAATGTCAGCCAGTGAAACACGGCCAGTATTCATGACAATGAAAGATATCATACCATCCTGAGTAATGGCCTTCAATCAAATTAAATCACACTGTGGATCTACCATCAAAAGCAACAGGATCCTACACAGGCAGTGATTTCACAGCTAAGAGATAATTTACTGGAATGTCGTTTTGTATCTCTTCCAAAGTACATCAAAAGTACGTATGGACAAAGATAGCAGTCTTTGTTTGATTGATTAAGTCAGCATCAGTGCTTCCTGCATTAAGCAGTTTGACTCAGACAGATAATACTGCTGCCAAATGAACAATAAAGCAACAAAAATGTGATGTGTTCCACTGTGGTCAGACATCAGTAATCAGATAAATCTACAGACTGTACAATTTGCAAAAGGATACCTTGTCCTCAGAATGCATTTCTAGAACAGCCTAAAATTCCATTGTGTATTTAATACCACTAACTGATTTACATGAGATGACAAAATCACCACTGAATCAGTCCTTTCCAGGGCAGAAATGTCACGATGAATTCCAGCATTGTTCATGACAAGAAAGGCTTTGCTGGCTTGGAAATGTGCACAGAATGGAAGGTGGTGCATCTCCGAGGTATGCTCAAGGGGCAGTATCCATGTCAATAAGGACTAAAAGCTCCAACAGAAGAAGCCCCATAAGCAGGCATGAAAGCCCACAACAATCACAAGTGATAGACAAGTCCAGTTGACGGCTGATATAAATAACACCATCACTACATGTGGTTTCAGAGGTTCCAAAGAAGACACCAAACCTGCAAACAAGGCATTGGCAGAAATGAACCCACCCCACCAACAAGGGACAAGTTCATTTTTTGACACTTCTGGCAGATTTTGCCCTTTCAGAATTGGCTTGGTCAATGATCTCCTCTGACCTCAATGCTTTGAAGTTGGATTCCCATCATTTCTTGGCAATGGAAGGAGGCTACATAACCACCTCTTTGAGTTGATGAGTTTTGAAGCCACAATGCATTTGACACTGTGATATTTGAATTCTTATTTATGCTATAAGGAACAGTGGATTATACAGTAACAGCAAGCTTGACTCCCTATGCACTGTAATGCAGATGTGAACTTTTTTAAAATGTATTTTAAGGTACACATTAATGTAGTTAATAGATAAAAAGTAAATATTGCCCTATTATTTCAAGTTTATTTTTGAGGCAACATTTGAACAATTACAAAATGCACTCTGTGTAGCAGGATTAGATTCCCAACAGTATGGAAACAGGTCATTTGGCCCAAAACGTCCACACTGACCCTCCAAAGAGCAACCCACACAGACCTTTTTCCCTTTGACTAATGACACAATGAACAATTTAGCATGGCCAATTCACCTGACCTGTACATCTTTGGACTGTAGGAGGAAACTGGAGCACCCAGAGGGAACCCACGCAAAACATGAAACTCCACACAGTCACCTGAGGCTGGGATTGAACCCAGGTCCCCAGCACTGTGAGGCAGCAGTGCTGACCACTGAGCCACCAGAAACTATGACTATCAACAATTCTGATTACTACAAATCGAGGTTTATAGGTCAATCCAACATGTAAATTGACCACATTCATTCGGCATCAAAAATCACATTCATGTTAATACTTAACATACAAGTTGCTAATATGTTTCCTCAGTCTGCCTGGATTACACCATGTTTCAAAATTACAATTTCTCAGTCCCCACACAATTGAGGCAGATCCTCAAAAATTTGAGGAAAGCAACAGAAGCAAAGCTGGTTTTTCACAACTACAAAATAATAACAAAAATAATATAGCAGACCTTGTCTTCCTTCTGATGCCAGTAATTGTTTTCAAAACATAGCTCCTTGAACCATAAAATCATCAAAAAGTAACAGCACTGAAAAAGGCTGTTCAACCCATTATGTCTGTACTGGTTAACTGAAAGAACCGTCCATTCAAGTCCCACTGTCCAGCATCTGGTCCATAGCCTTGCAGGGTACAGTGCCTCAGGTGCAAGTCTGGGATCCTTTTAAATGAGTTATGGGTTTCCACTCCAATTACCAACTGGCCAGCCAATTCCAGACTCCCACCACCACCTTCGTGAAAAAATGTTTCCTTATGTCCCCTCTAATCTATCTACCAATCACTTTAAGCCTATGCCTCCTGCTAATTGCTCTCTCCACTGGGGAAAACCGATCTTCCCAATCCTCTCTATACAAGCCCCTCATTATTTTGTATACTTCAATTACATCATCCCATCAGCCTCCTTTGTTCAAAGCAAAACACCCTAGTTGATCAATTCTTTCCTGATACTAGCAATTTTCAAGCCCTGGTATATTCTTGTGACTCTCCTCTGTATTCTATGTAAGGCAAGTCTTCCTTGTAATGCAGTGAACTGAGCACAAAACTTCAGGTGCTGCCCAACCCCAGTGTCTTGTATAGTTCCAGTGTTACACCCTCCTCTTGCACTTATTATCACACCAAGTGAAGGAAAGCATCCCATGTATCTTCTTTCTCATCCTATCTACCTATCCTGCCACCTTCACTGACCTGTGAAAGTACCCTCAAAAGTCCCTTATTTTCTCTACCTTTCCCAGAACCCTCGTGTTTACTGTGCATTAGTGTTTGATCTCCAAAAATGCATAACCTCACAAACTTCCTGATTAGAGTCAAAGTCATAGAGAGGTATAGCACAGAAACGAACCCTTTGGACTAACTCGTGCATGCCGACCAGATGGGACTATCCTAATCTAGTCCCATTTGCCAGTATTTGGCCTACATCTCTCTAAATCCTTCCTATTCATATACCCATCCAGATGCCTTTTAAATGCAGCAATTGTACCAGGTTCCACCACTTCCTCTGGCAGCTCATTCCATACACGCTCTATCCTCTGTGTGAAAAAGTTGCCCCTTAGGTCCCTTTTATATCTTTCCTCTCTTACTCGAGTCTTATGCCCTCTACTTCTGGACTCCACCACCCCAGGGAAACAGTGTCCATTTATCCTATCCATACCCCTCATGATTTTATAAACCTCTATAAGGTCACCCCTCAGCCTCCGACGCTCCAGGGAAAACAGCCCCAGCCTGTTCAGCCTCTCCCTGTAGCTCAAATCCTCCAACCCTGGCAACATCCTTGTAAATCTTTTCTGAACCCTTTCAAGTTTCACAACGTCCTTCCGATAGGAGAGAAACCAGAACTGCATGCAATATTTCTCTGGTACCCCACCTGATCTAGTTAGCATTGGAAAATGATTCTCAGAGCACCTATTATTTAGTTCCTGGCTTCCATCAACTGCCACGGAAATTCAGAATGAATTCTGATAAAGTCATTGAATCAAAACATTAACTCTATTGTTTTCCTCACATGTGTTGCCAGGCTGGCTGAGTTTCCTCAGCAATTTCTGTTCCGGCAACAATTCATCCTGCCCTATCATTTATCCAGGGTAGTCAGCCCCTCCAGTACTTCACTTCTCAATCGGCTTACTTCATCTAATACTCATACTCCTCCTCTTTTAACTAGAAAGTCTACAGCAGCTGCCTCTTTTGTGAAGACAGAAGGCGAACTCTTACCAGGCTCTGAATGATGTGGGCTATGGCAAGGTGAAAATCGGGTGAGATGATCAGTGAGCCCCATTGGTTTGCACTGACACTGACTATACGCTGGGAGACACAGCTAGATCATGGACTGGATCAGGCTGAAACTCTCAGCTCTTTGCACACTGTCATAGAACCCACTCAGGCTGAGCTGACTGGATACTCACAGCACCCCTGCCTTGTGTTGCCTTGACTTGATACACACTGGCATCACAGCCAGAGGTTCCAGACTCAGATTATGTCTGTCTTACTATGGCAGTTAGAACGGACACAAAGCCAGGGAGCCTGCCACAGTTGTCAGTGGGTCTCTGTCCAGACAATGAGGGTATTATTTGCTCAGGGGATCCCAATACAGTAAGACAAAGGTTGCTTCTGATACTCTGATTGCCTGGAGCAATCAGAGGCAGGATCTTCTGCTGATAAAGGGTGAGGAGCCGAATCTTGGGCAGCATACCACCTTGCCTTGAGACTTTTCTGCCCTCGTGTGGCCATTTTATTCCTGGAAAGAGACAGGGGCAGGTATGACAGGAGATGGAAGTGGGTGGGACAGCCATTATTGCTGGTGCTGGCAACCTGAGTGACTGGGCAACACAGAGGGCATACAGGGTTAGTAAGTGTCAAAGCAAGTGGGGAAGATGTTTCAGGCAATAGTGGGAGTTATAGAGCATGAGCCTTGGAATGAGGTGGGTGCAGGAGCAGAGAGAGAGAGTGAGAGACAGAGTAAGGTATTGGAAAGAAGATGGTAGCACTTCTGCAGATAGAGTGGAAAAAGTTATTGACCATCTTCCAACAGTTCTGGGCATTTCTCCAGATGGCTGAGACTGCTTCAACCCAAGTGTCAAATGAAGACCAGGCTGAGACTATCTGGCATTGTGGTTTTCACTGCTGCTGGTTCTGGGAGAAGAGAAAATCCCACCTGTGCCCCACCCTGTTCAGCAGGATCTCCAGGTCTCTGCCTGCAGAGCAGATTGACAACCTCCCCATCAGCAATATTCAGGGAAAAACATCAGGAGTAGCTTCAGCTTCAGACTGACAGCCCTTGCCAGGTGCACACCGGACTCTCAAAGATGGTGCAAACACAAGGGATGTTAGTGAACTCCAGGAGTGGTGAGATGTTCCCTGAATGGCACATGGGACAATGGGGTTGGATTTAGGCACATGAGATGCCATAGAGGCAAGTTAAGTGGTTAATGAGGCAAGTTTGGTAAGATAGCCACCCGGCCTCCCAGCAGAAATCCCTCTGAAAAGTTCAGCACAACTCGGACTTAGCCAAAACACGTAAGATACAGCTGAGAGTGTAACTGCTTTTATTCACAGTGTTTTAATATGTCTATTCTCTTGTGCGTCTAACTGACCACAATGGAGATAAGGTGGTGTTGCCAGATTAGAGACAGCTAATTAGGTGCCAGACCTCTAAAGCAGTAGTCTCAGGATTACTCATTCTAGTGAGCATCAAAATAAGAGAATACATTGTTCAGCACATGGCCGGGAAGCTGGTGTGCGAGGGTGAAGCTCAAAGTTCTGAGCCATTGAGACCTATTATGGTGAAGGTGGGACCTGTACAAACCGAATGGTCTAAACCTGAACAAAACCAGGATGAATATCTTTACAGGGGGATTTGCAAATTTTGTTGGGGAAGGTTTAAACTGAACTGGATTGGCTGGGGTAAGGGAACTGACAGCAATTCAGAGCAGGGAAGAGGAGCAGAAACTTAGCAAGTGAACCTGAAAGACAGAAGGAGCAGAGGTTGGAAACCGTATAACACAGAAAAATGGCAGTATACGTAAAAGGTATATATGTAAACACAAGGCGTACAGTGAATACAGCTCAGAGCAGACACGTGAGGGCATTAGAGTCATTAGATCATTTTTATGATGGAAACCTGGCTTAAAGAGGGACAAGGATGACAGCTCATCATCCTAGTTATAGGGTTTTCAGGCAGGGTAGAGGAGGGGATTAAAAGGTTGAGGGTGTAACATCATTGGTTAAATAATCAATCATGGTTTTGAGGAGGGTCGTATCTTAAATGAAGTAATAGATGCTCAGCTGAGCTCCAAAACAAAAAAGCAGCAACCATGCTATTGGTTGTGTACAATCGATCCCCAGATAGTGAGAGTTAAAGAAGTAATTATATAGTCAAATTCCTGAGCACAAAAGCAATAAAGCAGTGGAGATAAGTCAGAGCATTTATATTCCTTGCTGCTTCTTCACTTGACATAATTTACACTCCAACCACAAGGGATGAATGCAGATTTCTCCAGCTTCCTCATTTCCCCTGCCCCCACCTTATCTCAGTCCCTCGGACTCAGCACCGCCTTCTTGACCTGCAATCTTCTTCCCGACCTCTGCTCCCCCACCCCCTCTCCAGCCTATCACCCTCACTTTAACCTCCTTCCACCTATTGCATTCCCAATGCCCCTCCCCCAAGCCCCTCCTCCCTACCTTTCATCTTAGCCTGCTTGGCACACCTTCCTCATTCCTGAAGAAGGGCTTATAGCCGAAACTACGATTCTCCTGCTCCTTGGATGCTGCCTGACCTGCTGCGTTTTTCCAGCAACACATTTTTCAGCTCTGATCTCCAGCATCTGCAGTCCTCACTTTCTCATAATTACTAGCCATGCAAGTGTGACCCTAATCATAACCCTGTTTCTTGAAGGATTTTTCTCAGCTTCACTGGTGGATCAAAATGTTGACATCTACGGTAAAGCGGGTCAAACATAAAAGCAGCATCTCTCCAGTGCACCTCTGCAGTATGTTCTGCTGAGACTTTGTGCCCCCACACATCACAAATAGTCAATATGTCTTAAAGACATACACCATCAACTGATCTTACATCAGTCAACTGACAACTCTTAGAGGCAAACAAAATATCATACTTTTTAGTTTTTTTATTCTTTACTCTTTCCTTCCTCCCCTTTCCCCCACAAAGTGTCTTTTTTCTCTCTTTCAGCACTGGATACGTTCTTGCAGCTAAGGCAAAACAAGTCTGTCAGCAAGACAAAGTGCAGCCACTTGATTCAGGTCATGAAGTTTACACTACAATCTGAAGAACATGCCAACACAATTTTCACAATTTTAAATGGTCGAGAAGAGGATCAGGTGGAATATCTTTCTCCTCCCAATATTTGATAACACTAAAGTTTGATTTATCTTATAAAACAGCAAACCTCAGGACAAACATGAAACATGTTGATATAACATCTCTCGTTCACTACTTAAACATACGTTACATAAATTAATAGGGGACATGATTGAGATGTACAGGGTTAGGAGGGGCATAGATAGGGTGAATAGGAAGGCACTTGTTCCATTAGTAGAGGGGTTAATAACCGGGGGGGTGGCATAGATTTAAGTTTAGAGGTGAAAGGCTTAGAGGAGAGTTGAGGAGAAACTATTTCACCCAGAGGGTGGTGGGGGTCTGGAACTCACAGCCTTAAAGAGTGGTTGAGTCAGAAACTCTCATAACACTTGAGCAGTATTTAGATATTCACTTGCGTTGCCTTAACCTCCTGGGCTATGGGCCAAGAGCAGGAAAATGGGATTAGTACAATCAGATCTTTGTTGACCAGCAAGGACACAATGGACTGAGTGGTCTCCTTCTGGGATGTAAACGTCCATGAGGCTATAAGGTTGTGATTTGGAGATGCCGGTGTTGGACTGAGGTGTACAAAGTTAAAAATCACACAACACCAGGTTATAGTTCAACAGGTTTAATTGGAAGCACACTAGCTTTCGGTGATCACCTGATGAAAGAGCAGCGCTCCGAAATCTAGTTGGACTATAACCTGGTGTTGTGTGATTTTTAGCTATGAGGTTGGTAACTCTGCTACAATAGTGGACAAAGAAATTTCATAAAAATTCATTAAGCATCATTGCTAATACTGTCAAAGGTAATTTCTAAACCTAAATAATGCAAATGAAGAATTTAATCTGTCAACAAACCACAAATAGCTAATAATTAAACTTGAGAAGATCATATTTCATAAGAGAAACATTGATTAAGGACCATTTTCATCTCAGCAGCCCATAGATTTATTATTTCAATTAGACTTTATTGTACTTACTACTTTTCTTTGTTCTGATAGTAACTAGAGTTTGAGGTCACAGGTACTCCACCGCCACGAATAACATGAAAGGCTGTTGGGGAGGATGCAGGATAATGACCAGGACGAATAGGTTTGGCTAAAATGAAAGAACAAGATTCAATTAAATTACGTTCCATCCAAACGTGCCAGCGTATTTGCAAACAGACGTCCATCACTATCTGCAACAGGAACACGGAACCACAGAAAATAGGAGCAGGGCAAGATTATTCAGCTCTTAAAGCCTGCTCCACTATTCAATATGATCAAAACTGATCATTGAAGTTTAAAACCTTGAGTTCTAACCAATCCAATTCCACCAGGAATGTACTCCTACAAGAAATCGGTCAGGTAAGCCTTCCTTGCACTCCCTCAAGAAACAGACATTCTTTGTCCCATAAGGAGACAAAACTATACGCAATTCATCATTGTGGTCTTACCAAAGCACTGTACAGTTGTAACAAGACATTCCCTATTCCTGTATCTGATTTCTGTCATTATGATGGCCAATATACCATTTGCCTTCTGCACCACCTATTGCACATGCATGCTTACTTTCAGCAACTGATGTACAGGGACACCCAGGTCTTGATGCAACTTCCCTCTCCCCTTTCCCAATGCCATTCAGATAATAATCTGCCTGCCTGTTTTTGCTTATCCACTCCATATTGCATTTACAATGTATTTTTCTTCTTACTTAAAATGTCCAAATTACACTGAAGCTGCTCACAGTAAACCATCCCACCCAGCTTGGTGTCATCTGCAAAGTTAGAGATAAGACATGTAGTTTCCACATTTAAATCATTAACTTACGTTGTGAATAGAAGGGGTACAAACTCTGATCCCTGCGGCATCCCACTAGTTACTGCCTGCCATTCGGAAAAAGACCCGTTTATTCCTACTCTTTGTTACCTACGTGCCAACCAGTACTCAACCCATTTCAATACATGACCTCCAATTCCATGTGCTTTAATTTTGCATGCCAAACTCTGACATGGGACCTTCTGAAAATCCAAGTAACCCACATCCACTGGCTCCTCTTATCCACTCTATTAGTTCCATTCTCAAATATTTCACAAGATTTGTCAGGTACAACATACTGTTCATAAAACCATGCTCACACTGTCCTATCTTCCAGATGCTCTGCTATTACATCTTTTATAATGGAGTCTAACATTTTTCATATGTCAGGTATACAAAGCTGGGATCAAGTGAATCCCATGAGGAGCACAGTGGTAAAGGAGTACACTTAAGAGGGAATTAAGAAGGCAAACGGGGACATGAGATAGCTTTGGCAGATGAGGTAAAGGAGAATTCAATGAAATTCTAGAAGTACATGAAGGGCAAAACAGTAACAAGGGAGAGATCATGAATTGAATTGAATCGAATCGAATTGAATTTATTGTCACGTGAGCGGCACGGTGGCACAGTGGTTAGCACTGCTACCTCACAGTGCCAGAGACCAGGGTTCAATTTCCGCCTCAGGCGACTGACTGTGTGGAGTTTGCACGTTCTCCCAGTGTCTGCATGGGTTTCCTCCGGGTGCTCCGGTTTCCTCCCACAGTCCAAAGATGTGCAGGTCATGTGAATTGGCCATGCTAAATTGCCCGTAGTGTTAGGTAAGGGGTAAATGTAGGGGTGTGGGTGGGTTGCGCTTCGGGGGGGCGGTGTGGACTTGTTGGGCCGAAGGGCCTGTTTCCACACTGTAAAGTAATCTAATCTAATCTACCGAGGCACAGTGAAAAGCTTTGTCTTGCGAGCAACGCAGGCAGATCATAGAGTTAAGTAGCATAGATAAGTAAATAATAGGTAAACAGCGGCAAAAACAAAAACATAGGTACAGGTGAAAGTTAAATGCTTGTGAGTCCATTCAGTATTCTAACAACAGTAGGGTAGAAACTGTTTCGAAACCGGCTGGTGCATGTGTTCAGGCTTCTGTACTTTTTCCCCAGTGGTAGAGGTGGGATGGATCTTTGAGAATGCTGACGGCCTTTCCTCAACAGCGGACCTGGTAGATGGATTCTACAGATGGGAGGTTGGCCTTTGTGATTGTCCAGACTGCATTCACCACGCTCTGTAACCATCTCCGATTTTGAATGGTATAGTTGCCATACCAGGTAGTGATACTTCCAGACAGAATGCTCTCGATGACGCACCTATAAAAGTTGGTAAGGGTATTCACCATCATGTCAAATTTCCTCAGCTGCTTGAGGAAGAAGAGACATTGTTGGGCCTTTGTAACCAGTGCATCCACATGAAGAGTCCAAGAAAGCTTGTTGTGGATGACCACTCCCAGGAGTTTGACACTCTCCACTTGTTCCACCTCTCTGCTGTTGATGTGTAGAGGGGCATGAGTAACATCCTGCCGAAAATCAGTAATGAGCTCCTTGGTTTTGTCGGCATTAAGAGCTAGGCTGTTCTCAGTGCACCATTTTCCAGGTCTTCCACCTCCCGTCTGTAGTCTGTTTCATCACCATCTGAGATTCGACTGACTATGGTGGTGTCATCAGCAAACTTGTAAATGGCATTAGTCTTGTATTTGGCGACACAGTCATGGGTATACAGTGAGTACAGTAGGGGGCTGCATACACACCCCTGGGGTCTCCAGTGTTGAGTGTTAGTGAGGATGAAATGTTGTCCCCAATCTTCACTGATTGTGGCCCAAGGGTCAGGAAACTGAGGATCCAATTGCAGAGAATGGGGCTTAGTCTGAGATCACTAAGTTTAGTAATCTGCCTCAAAGGGATAACAGTGTTGAAGGCTGAACTGTAGTCAATGAGTAGGATTCTTACGCAGCTGTTCTTGGTGTCAAGATATTCTAGGCAGGAGTGAAGGGCAAGTGATACGGCATCTGACGTGGATCTGTTGGTCCAATAAGCAGATTGGAGTGGGTCAAGAGTAGTGGGGAGGATGGAGTTGATTAATGCCATGACCAGCCTTTCAAAGCACTTCATGACCACCGAAATTAGGGCCACTGAGCGGTGCTGCATGAGCCTTCTTAGGCACAGCATGATGTTGGCCCTCTTGAAACAGCAGGGACAGTGGCATGCTGCAGGGAGAGGTTGAAGATGTCTGAGAAGACCTCTGCCAGTTATCTGCGCATGCTCTGAGTGCATGGCATGGTACTCCGTCTGGTCCCATCGCTTTCCTTGGGTTCACAAGATGGAAAACTGATCTGACCTCTTATGCAGTGACTGTTGGGATAGCTTCATCTGGACTTGTCAGAATAGGTGTTACCTTTCCACTGAAATTCTGCTCAAAGTGAGCATAGAAGGCGTTGTGATGATCTGGGAGGGATATGTCATCGTCTGCTATCTTGCACTGTCTCCTTTTAGAACCTATGATGTCACTCAGTTCTTGCCATAGTCTTCGGGTGTCTGTCTGGGTCTCTAGTTTGGTCCTTGGCTGTCTTAATGGCTCTGTGAAGGTCATACTTGGATTCCTTACATTTGAGTGGGTCTGCTGATCTGAAGGCCTCACGCCTGTTTTTTAGCAGGTTCTGTATGTCCTGTTTCAACCAGGGTTTCCTGTTGGGGAACACCCGGATTGGCTTTTTCAGTATACAGTCCTCCACACACTTGCTGATAAAGTCTGTGATGGTGGTGGCGTACTCGTCCAAGGTACTTGTGGACTGTTTGAACACGGCCCAATCAGCCGATTCCAGACAGCACCAGAGTTGATCCTCTGCCTCTTCCGACAGCACTGGACCTATATCTGTGAGGGATCTCCTACTTGAACTTTTGCCTGTAAACTGGGAGAAGGAACACGGCATTCTGTTCAGATTTCCCGAAATGAGGACGGGGGAATTGGAGCGGTAGGCATCTTTCACAGTGGTGTAACAGTTCTCTGAAATGTTCAGGCCCCTGATGGGGCAGATAATGTTCTGGTGGCACTTGAGCAGTACCTTCCTTTGACTGACTTGATTGAAGTCACCAGTTACAATAAACAGGGCCTCAGGGTGTTCCATCTCCAGGGTATTAGTGATGGAGTGCAGCACATTAGGGCCCATTAAAGATCAACGCCTACATGTGGAACCGCAGGAGACGGGGTAAGATACTAAACAAATACTTTGTGTCAGTATTTACTGTGGAGAATAACACGGAAGCCAGGGAACTTGGGGAAATAACACTGATGTCTTCAAAAGAGTCCACATTACAGAAGAAGAGATGCTGGTTTCTTAAAAATCACAAAGGTAGATAAATATCCAGTACCTGATCAAGTGTATCCCAGAACATTGTGGGAGGCTCGGGGAGAAATTGCAGGGTCCCCAGCAGAGATAGCTGTATCACCTACAGCCATGGATGAGATGCCAGAAGACTGGAGAAGGGCTATTGTTGTGCCTTTATATAGAAAGGCTGCAAGGAAAAGCCAGAAAGCTACAGATCATTCAACCTAATGCCAATGGTTGACAAGTTGTCAGAGGCGGTTCTGAGAGACAGGATTTACATGCATTTGGAAAGGCAAGGACTGGTTAGGGATGGTCAGCATGGCTTTGTGTGTGGAAAATTGTGTCGCATGAGCTTTATTGGGATTATTTGAAGACATGACCAAAATAGAAGAAGGCACAGTGGTAGACGTAGTCTGCATGGATTTTAGCAAGGCCTTCGACAAGGTTCTTCATGATAGACTGATTAGGGAGGTTAGATCACATGGAATCAGGGACAGCTATCTAATTGGCCTGATGGTAGGAGACAGCAGGCTGTGATAGAATGTTGTTATTCAGACTGGAGGCCTGTGACCAGTGATGTACCACAAGGATCAGAGCTGGGTTTACTGTTGTTTGTCATTTATATAAACATTTTGGATGCGAATATGGGAAGTATGGTTAGTTAGTTTGTGAATGACACCAAAATTGGTTTATTAGCCAAGGCCAATGGGCTGAGGAGTGGCAGATGGAGTTTAATTTAGTAAATGCGAAGTGTTGCATTTTGGCAAACCAAAGAAGGGCAGGACTTACACAGTTAATGGTACCGCCCTGGGGAGTGTTGTCAAACAGAGAGACTTGGAAAGGCTGGGGCTTTTTCCCTGGAGCATAGAAGGCTGAGTCGTGACTTTAAAGAGGGTCATAAAATCATGGGTGGCATAGATAAGGTGAAAAGTCAATGTCTTTTCCCCAGGAACAAAACTAAAGGGCATAGATTTAAGGTGAGAGGGAAAATATTTATAAGGGACCTGAGAGACAATTCTTTACTGCATATATGGCATGGACTGTCAGAGAAAATGGTAGAGGTGGGTACAATTACAATGTTTACAAGATGTTTGAACAGATGCATGAATAGGAAAGGTTTCGAGTGATACGGCCCCAAATGTAGGCAAATGGGGCTAGTTTAGTTTAGGAAACCTGATCAGCATGGACAAGTTGGACTGAAGGGTCTTTTTCCATGCTGAATGACTCTATGATTCATTGTCAAGCTAACTTGTCCATAATGCGCTATTTTCTCGCTGCCTCCCTTCGTAAACATTGGGGTTATATTAGCTATACTCTAATCCAAAGGAACTGTTCCAGAGTCAATGGTGCTTTGGAAAATGGCTACCAAGTGCATCGAATATTTCTAGGGCCACTTCCTTAAGTACTCTGGAATAAAGGCCATCAGGCCCTGGGGATTAATCTATCTTTAAGCTTGTCAGTTCCTCAACATTAACTCCCTACTAATATTAATTTCTTTCCATTCCACTTTCCCATTAGGCCTTGAATCCTCCTATATTTTTGGGATGTTATTTGTTGCTTCCCTTGTGAAGACAAAACTAAAGTACATTTTTAATTGAAGGGTCACTGGACTCAAAACATTAACTCAGTTTTTCTCTCAACAAAGGCTGCCAGACGTGCTGTTTCTCCAACACACTATGTTTGTTTCAGATTTCTAAATTCTACAGATTTTTTTTGTTTATACATTCAGCTGTTCTGCCAACTCTTTGTTCCCCATTCTAAACTCCCATGTTTCTATCTGCAGGGGACTTGAATTTGAATTTCTTTTGTAGTACCTCTGTGTGGTTCCACAGATGGCTAGTTTGAGAGGCCCCATTTTATTTTCCAAGACAGTTCTTATGATCTTTTATACTTGCTGGGGCCAGGTCTGAACCTCAGTTGCTGCCACTCAAAAATGTAGACATGAGCCTGCCCTAAACTTTGCCCTTAAATAAAGTCATGTCCACCTCTACCACTTGCCTCTCTGATCTTCTTCAATATCAATTTGCCTCCAATGACACTCATAGACTGCTAAATAAATCCCCAAACTTACTTTTCAATAAGCGTCTTTACCTTTTGAACCTGCCTTTGTTGCCATTCCTGCCTTTTCCTATTCAGCCAGGTCATGGGACCTCTGCAGAATACCCACCCTGGTGAACTTTCTGTAAGGTCGGACCTTTTGTTCAAGGCAGGCTGATGTCCCTTCCCATGCCACACAAAATGGCCACTAGGGGAAACAGATTAGAACTTCTGCTTGCATCCCTCAGCCACCTCTCTTTGCTCACTCTGGTCCTATTCTAGAATCCGAGTACCAAATTACAAGGGGCAGGAGAATCAAAGAAAGTTTTACAGACTATCTTAACAGCCCAAAGCAATGGGAATGATCTTGCTCCTATTGGCCCACAAGCAGTGCTGGGAAAGCACCTACATGTTCTATCCAGCTTCCCTCATGTCCCATCAGTTGTCATATATCACAAAGCCCAGACAACCTACCCTCCAGGATTTAATGGGGAACAGGTTAAATCTGAAGTATGAAATCTTTTAAATTAAAATAGGATAAAAATTAAAAGAGGATAAAAATATATCGAGACGGAGCATTGTTGAAAGTAATTCCTGTTTTCAATATTTCGATCAACTCTTAACTCTTCAAAATTTAAATCGGTCCAAAATGTGACTACTTTTTGGATGCTTTCCCAACAGTCCTTTAGCACGGAGGTTATAAGAAAAACCTGATTGCCATTCTGTTTTACAGCTTAGAGTCAGTGTTCCTCGCTTGTTCATTACTTCCAAATACACCATCCTACATGCTATTCCTTCTCCCTGAATCCCCAGTTTTTAAAATCAAGGCTCAATGCATTCCAACCCCATCTCTTTTTTTTCCACAATCTCAGAACTGTGTAGCTTCCTCCCTATGCTTTTAGACCTATGCTACGGTCTTAACTTGTGTGTTGTTGGCATGACCTCATTCCATTGTTAGTGCCTAGTTAGTTGGCTTAAAAATATGATTGGAGAGCATTTTCCTCCAATTTAAAATTTACTTTGTGGACAAGTGTCAGATCTGATTCTCTGATTGAGTGACACTGGTAGGGAGTGATACTTAAAGGAAGTAATAATTAGAAAATTGTATACCTCTGCTGCTTGGTTTTACTTCCTTCAATATAAAAGGAAGAATAATTAGGAACTTAAGGCCTACAATTCTCTGCAGGAATTGTTCTGAAGAGAAACAGTCCTAATATTTCATCTTTATTCTCTCCATAGTCTCAATCCAAATTATCAAGCAATCTTTTCCATAAGGGTCCAGCTTATGTCTTTCCTCCACATAACCTTCACAGTCAATCTTTTAAATGTTGAAGACCCCACTATCTGAAATAATCTCCCCAAATCACATTATCTTGCTCAATCTGACATCACTACATGAAGTTTCCTAAAAACCCATCACTTTAACTGTATACTCAGTCTCTTCTCCTAAAGTTCTGTTCCTCCTCTTTGATGTTTACCTCTCTCCTTTTAAATTCTAAGTATGATTTCAACCTGACTAGTTCTCACTGTATTCAGAAACAATGACATCTTCTTTCATAAACCTGGGAACAACTTTACTTCATTGGTACCATCAGCATCCATAAACTCTCATCAGGCAAAAGACAGAGCCCACATGTATTAACACAAGTGACTGGAAGCAGAGAAGATACTCACCAATCTGAGCTGAATGTGCCCGCCTGGCCATGTTTTTGGCTCGTACTGCTTCCTTGATTCGATCGACCTCCTGATGGTAGCGCTTGCGGTCTCTCATGGCACTCTCCTTGGCTTCCTTCAATGCACTCTCCAGTGCTTTAACTCTCTCAGCTGTAGCCCGAAGTCGTTTCTCCAGCTTAGGAAGCTCACAACGAAGATCTGCATTGTCACGAACCAGCTGGAAGAGATAAAGAATTAAGAGGATGAGAGTGAACCTCAATGTGACTGGGCAGGGAATGGGGCAACGATATGAATATTTGACGTTGGTGTCAAATGGGCAATATTGGGTCAAATTTCCACATGTCTCTTGTGAATTTAATATCCAGGGTAGAAATCTGCCAGAGAATCCAACAATGGACTTCAGAGTCAAAACTACCAAAGTCGAAACCAGCCCAACTATGAAATAATCAGAAACACTGGGAAAGCATGATAAATTAATGGGATTAATGAGGTTGAGAACATTAATCCTAAGTTTTATTTGGCAGGATCGAAGGGAACAAAAAAAAATAGACACTGTCTTAAATTTATGATGAATTTGAAAGCATAATTTCCATGTCATGTTTTTTATTGTAATCTCTTACTGATAATATGGAAACATTTGGCCATTATTTAAGAGTACAAGGAATTCATCAATGACATCATCCATCCGCATTTTAAAGGATACAAATAGACAAGGTAACAAAAATGCAGGGAGACAGAAGGTCAAAAGAAAGTAATAAAATCTCATAATTATAATTCCTATATATCCTGTGGCATGCCTATTGCATTGTATTCAACTTATCTCTTATCCATCCACTCCTTAATAAAATGACCAGGAACTACCAGAAATAATGAAGACCTTGCAGAGCCCATGAAAGTCACAGTCCGATACTCATTGATTTTCCACAGCGAAATACAAAGGAATCTTTGCAAATTTTTCCATACATTTGCAGTCACATTGGGAAGAAAAGCCTACCAGATGTATCAAGATTGACTCTTACTCAAAAATCATTCCCAGAATAAATAAAATATACAAATAATCTATTCAATTCCCTCAAAGGCTACACGCTATTTATTCTCTCTCTTTGCTTACTGCAAAAGCATGAATGATCCTGAACTTAACCTCTTTCAGTTTGCATCACCAATGACTCAAATATCAAAGAAAAGTTTAAGGCACAAGTTCTCATAAGATTAATGGATATACCTGCACAATACAACTCTCCCCAAGTGATGCCACATTGGTCAGTGGACTTTTTACACAGAAGTTTCCATTGACATATTTAGAAGGTGTCAATATCGGAAATCGAAACTTTCAGAAGGTTCACTTAACAGATTTTATTAGTAGACAAAATGGAGTCAAAGGGTAACAGTTTGGAATTAGGGGCAAGTAAATTAGCTCCTCAAGCTTGTCCCACCATTCAGTGCGGTCAGGGCTGATCTGTGACCTGGTTCATTACACAAACTCTATTGTCACAATTCTTTTCAAAAGCAGTTCTGAATGATACCATCCTATTAGGTGATTCTCGTTATTTTCTCAACAGAATAATATCTCAGTATGTTGACCAACCAAGTGAGATGAGGAGGAATATTGAATTTCATTTTGAGCCAATATGTTTTACAGGACTTTGGAATGGTAGCTTACTGACAACAGGGTATAATTAGCAGAAGTGTGATATATTGCAGATATATTAAATAGGGAAGTAGAGATGCCAATTCTGCTCATGCAAACTAGTCCTGTCACATTCTGTTGTGAATGGTATTGGGCAATTAAACAACTCACCGGAGGTGGATGCTCGACAAATATGATGGGAGCCCATCACATCAGTGCAAAAGGTAAGGCTGAATAATTTACAAACATCTTCAGCCAGAGGTGGTGATGGGTGGTCAGTCTCAGCCTATTCCAGAGGTACCCATCATCATAGATGCTAGTCTTCAGCCAATTTGATTCACTCCATATGATATTGAGAAACGGTTGAAGGCACTGAATATTGCAACAGTTGTGGGTCCTGACAATGATACTGGTGATACTTGCTCCAGCCAAACTGCCCCAACACAGCTACATTACTGGCTTTTAACTGACAAAGGGTAATTACCCAGTCCTGTACACTAAAAGCCGACACATCTGATCAGGCCAATTGCCACCCCAGCAGTCTAAGAAAGTGATCGAGGAGTTTTTAACAGTGCTATCAATGGGCACTTAGCAATAACCTGCTCATTGACACTCAGCTTATGTTCTGCCAGGGTGACTCATTTCTTCACCTCATTGCAAACATGTACAAGCATGGACAAAACAGGTGAGTTCAGACGTGAAATGAGAGTGACTGCCTTTGATATTAAGCCACATTTGAACCATGTGTGGCATCAAGTCGCTCGAGAAAGACTGGAGTTAATGGGAATCAGGGGAAAACTCTGCTGGTTGGAGTCATACCTGGCACAAAAAAGATGGTCATGCTTGTTGGAGGTCATTCGACCATAACATATAGGAATAGGATGAGGCCACTCGGCTTATCAAGTCTGCTCTACCATTTGATCATGGCTGATATGCTTCTCAATTCCATTCTCCTGTCTTCTCTCCATAAACCTTAATCCCCTTATTAATCAAGAACCAATCTATCTCTGTCTTAAATACACTCAATGACTTGGGGTCTCCAAAGCCTTCTGCAGCAATTAGTTTCACAGAGTCACCACCCACTGGCTGAAGAAATTTCTCCTTATCTTAGTTTTAAAGGCTGTGTCCTCTTGTCCTAGTCTCTCCTACTAGCGGAAAAATCTTTTCCATGTTCTCCCGATCCAAGCCTCTCAATGTTCGCTAAATTTCATGAGGTCCCCCCTCAACCTTTTAAACTCCATTGAATACAGAGCCAGATTCCCAACTTCCTTCCATATGACAAGACTTTCATCTGTGGGATCATTCTTGGAAACCTCCTCTAAACCCATTCCAAAGTCAGCATATTCTTCCTGAGATACAGGAAGCTAAACTGCTCACAGTATTCCAATTCTAGAGGTAGATTAGAGTTACAGCCCTTCACATGATGGAAAAGGATAGACCAGATCTAAAAGTTGAAGTTCTAAATTGGAGAAGGGCCAATTTTGACGGTATTAGGCGAGAACTTTCGAAAGCTGATGGGGGGGCAAATGTTTGCAGGTAAAGGGACGGCTGGAAAACGGGAAGCCTTCAGAAATGAGATAACAAGAATCCAGAGAAAGTATATTCCTGTTAGGGTGAAAGGAAAGGCTGGTAGGTATAGAGAATGCTGGATGAATAAAGAAATTGAGGGTTTGGTTAAGAAAAATAAGGAAGCATATGTCAGGTATAGACAGGATAGATCAAGTGAATCCTTAGAAGAGTATAAAGGAAGTACGAGTATACTTAAGAGGGAAATCAGGAGGGCAAAAAGGGGACATGAGATAGCTTTGGCAAATAGAATTAAGGAGAATTCAAAGGGTTTTTACAAATATATTAAGGACAAAAGGGTGACTAGAGAGAGAATAGGGCCCCTCAAAGATCAGCAAGGCAGCCTTTGTGTTGAGCCACAGAAAATGGGGGAGATACTGAATGAATATTTTGCATCAGTATTTACTGTGGAAAAGGATATGGAAGATATAGACTGTAGAGAAATAGATGGTGACATCTTGCAAAATGTCCAGATGACAGAGGAGGAAGTGCTGGATGTCTTGAAACAGTTAAAGGTGGATAAATCCTCAGGACCTGATCAGGTGTACCTGAGAACTCTGTGGGAAGCGAGAGAAGTGTTTGCTGGGCCTCTTGCTGAGATATTTGTATCACCGATAGTCACAGGTGAGGTGCCAGAAGACTGGAGATTGGCAAACGTGGTGCCACTGTTTAAGAAGGGCAGTAAAACAAGCCAGGGAACGATAGACCGGTGAGCCTGACCTCAGTGGTGGGCAAGTTGTTGGAGGGAATCCAGAGGGACAGAGTATACATGTATTTGGAAAGGCAAGGATTGATTAGGGACAGTCAACATGGCTTTGTGCGTGGAAAATCATGTCTCACAAACTTGATTGAGTTTTTTGAAGAAGTAACAAAGAAGATTGATGAGGGCAGAGCAGTAGATATGATCTATATGGACTTCCATAAGGCATTCAACAAGGTTCCCCATGGGAGACTGATTAGCAAGGTTAGATCTCATGGAATACAGGGAGAACTAACCATTTGGATACAGAACTGATTCAAAGGTCGAAGACAGAGGGTGGTGGTGGAGGGTTGTTTTTCAGACTGGAGGCCTGTGACCAGTGGAGTGCCACAAGGATCGGTGCTGGGTCCTCTACTTTTTGTCATTTACATAAATGATTTGGATGCGAGCATAAGAGGTACAGTTAGTAAGTTTGCAGATGACACCAAAATTGGAGGTGTAGTGGACAGCGAAAAGGGTTACCTCAGATAACAACAGGATCTGGACCAATTGGGCCAATGGGTTGAGAAGTGGCAGATGGAGTTTAATTCAGATAAATGCGATATGCTGCATTTTGGGAAAGCAAATCTTAGCAGGACTTATACACTTAATGGTAAGGTCCTAGGGAGTGTTGCTGAACAAAGGGAACTTGGAGTGCAGTTTCATAGCCATTGAAAGTGGAGTCGCAGGTAGATAGGATAGTGAAGAAGGCGTTTGGTATGCTTTCCTTTATTGATCAGAGTATCGAGTACAGGACTTGGGAGGTCATGTTTCGGCTGTACAGGACATTGGTTAGGCCACTGTTGGAATATTGCACGCAATTCTGGTCTCCTTCCTATCGGAAAGATGTTGTGAAACTTGAAAGGGTTCAGAAAAGACTTACAAGGACGTTGCCAGGGTTGGAGGATTTGGGCTACAGAGAGAGGCTGAACAGGCTGGGGCTGTTTTCCCTGAAGCGTTGGTGACCTTATAGAGGTTTACAAAATTATGAGGGGCATGGATAGGATAAATAGACAAAGTCTTTTCCCTGGGGTCGGGGAGTCCAGAACTAGAGGGCATAGGCTTAGGGTGAGAGGGGAAAGATATAAAAGAGACCTAAGGGGCAACTTTTTCACGCAGAGGGTGGTATGTGTATGGAATGAGCTGCCAGAGGATGTGGTGGAGGCTGGTACAATTGCAACATTTAAGAGGGATATGGGCCAGGTGCTGGCAGGTGGGACTAAATTGGGTTGGGATATCTGGTTGGCATGGACGGGTTGGACCGAAGGATCTGTTTCCATGCTGTACATCTCTATGACTCGATGACATCAAGGCCACCTTTGACTGAGTTTGGCATCAAGGAACCTTAGCAAAACTGGAATCAGTGGGCATCGGGAGCAAACTCTCCACTGTTTGCCACTACCTGGCAGAGAAGAAGAGGTCATGGTTGTTGGAAGTCTGTCAGGTCAGCTGCAGGAATTCCTCAGGGTAGGCTCCTAAGACCAACCATCTTTAGCGACCTCATTAACAACCTCCCCTCCAATAGAAGATCAGACATAGGGATGTTTGATGATGTTTGTACAAGGTTCAGCACCATTTACAACTCCTCTGCTACTGAAGAGGTCCATATTTAAATGCAACAAGATCTGGACAACATCCAGGCTTCGGTTGACAAGTGGCAAGTAATATTTGCACATACAAATGCCAGGCTACGACCATCTCCAATAAGAGACAATCTTATTGCTTTTGACATACAATGGTGTTATCATCACTGAATCCCCCACTACCAACATCCTCAGGGTTACCATTGACCAAAAACTCAGCTGGACCCACTGCATAAATACAGTTGCCACAAACAGGTCAGAGCCTAGGAATAATGTGGCGAGTAACTCATCTCCTGACTCCCCAAAGCCTGTCCATCATCTATAAGGCACGAGCCAAGAGTGTGATGGAATACTTCCCACTTGCCTGGATGGGTGCAGCTCCAACAATACTCAAGAAGCTTCACACTATTCACTTGATTGGCACCAAATCCACAAGTATCCACTTCTTCCACTAGCATCGTTCAGTAGCAGTATTGTAGATTATCTACAAGATGCATTGCAGAAATTCACAAAAGATCCTCAGACAGCATCTTCCAACCACTTCCATGTCGAAGGACAGGTGTAGCAGGTACATGGGAACACCACCACCTGCAAGTTCCCCTCCAAGCTACTCACTAGCCTGACTTGGAAATATGTCACCAATCTTTCACTGCCACTGGGTCAAAACTCTGGAATTCCCACCTGAACAGCATTGTGGCTCAACTCTCAGCAGGTGAACTGCAGCAGTTCAAGAGTGTTGCTCACCATCACTTTCTCAAGGACAACTAGGAATGGGCAATAAATGCTAGCCAGCAGTGATACCCACATCCCATGAATGAATTTTACAAAAGCAGTCTGACCAGAGCCTTATACAGACTCAGCAGTATGCCCCTGCACTTGTATTCTAGTTCTCTCAAAATGAATGCCAACATTGCATTTGCGTTCATAACTGTAAGCTGAACCTGCATGTTAACCTTAACAGAATAATGAATGAGGGCTTCCAAGTCTCTTTATGCTGCAGATTTCTGAAGCCCCTCCCCTTTAGAAAATAGTCTTTGGCTCTATTCTTCCCACCAAAGTGTATAACCCTACACTTTCCCACATTGTATTCCATCTGTCATTTCTTTGCCCAATCCTCCAGCCTGTCCAAGTCCTTCTATGGATAAGGAGTAAATGATAGGTGCAAATGGAGTCCAAAAAGAGAGAAGAACAGTTGAACAGACAAAGGAGTGGAAAACGATCTGGCTACGAGAATGAATAGCAGTCAATGGAGACTGTTAGTGGCTAACAGCAGGTAGTATGTAATGGCAGACTGTGTGTGGGGTAGGGTGCTAGGACCTAGAATGATTGAACATGATATTGAGTTTGGAGGGCTACAGAGTCCCCATCGGAAATAGAGGTGTTCTTCCGGCTTACGCTGGAACACTGTGGCAATCAAGCTTTAACTCTGATTTCTCTTCACAGATGCTGTCAGACCTGCTGAGCTTTACCAACAACTTTTGTTTTTGTCTCTATCTGTGCCAGCAGCTTGCCTCTAAAGCCATGGGCTCTTATCTTATTTAGCAGCCTCCTATCCAGTACCTTGTCAAATACTTCTTGAATTCCAAATAAATCATGTCCACTGGCTCTCCATTATCTAACTTGCTCATTGCCTCCTGAAAGAATCTCAGCTCCAGTACATCTCAACAGGAATTACTTAGAGCAATGTCCTAGGCCCAACCATCTTTCAATGCTTCATCAATGACCTTACCTTCATCATAAGGTCAGAGTTTTCTCAATGATTATAAAACATTCAGTACTATTTTCAGCTCCTCAGCTCCTCAGTCCAAATACAGCAAGACCGGAACAATATTACAGGTTTGGCTGACTAGTGACAAGCAATATTCAGGCCAGGCAAATTTGAAAATTGTGTGGCAGAGAACATTAGAAGACCAGACTGTTTTCATAATTTAAACACAAATCCTCTTCATACCTGCTTGTGAACTTTTGTAAGTTGCTCCAGGTTGTTCTCAAGAAAGGATATTTTCTGTTTCTGAGCAGCACTCCCCCCTCCATCGTCGGAATCCAGTTCCGTGCTCTGAGGATGCACAAAGCAAACTGATCAGTCTGTGACCCATCTCCAAGTGTAATCAATTAAAGTGACATTTTCATCTTCCTGACAGAGCCCTGCTGTTAGCGTTCATTTATAAGAAAATAAAGGCAGCAACTGTACTTGTGTATAGGAACAGCATGCTTACTTCAAGTGAGATACACTCATTTATTATTTTGCTCCATGTATGAGAAAGTTCTTAGTCTGAAGTGTTTTGACAAAATCTACTGCAATCAAACGTCAATGTAAAATTCTGACGGTTTGCAAGGGAGTTTAGAGATACAAGTTTACGCATTTAGTTTTCCACATTTTAGCTATCGGAATAATCCCACCAGAAGTTAAAGCTATCTGTATCATTCCAGTCGTTTCTAGTGCGAGGTACTGGTGGAAGCTACTGGGGTTGACCAGAGAATACAGAACTGGCTCAAAGGTAAAAGACAGGGTGGTGGAGGGTTGCTTTTCAGACTGAAGGCCTCTGGCCAGTGGTGTACCACAAGGATCAATACTGGGTCCACGACCTTTTGTCGTTTACATAAATGATTTGAATGTGCACACAGGAGGTATACTTAGTAAGTTTGCAGATGACACCAAGATTGGAGGTGTAGTGCACAATGAAGAAGGTTACATCAGAATACAATGGGATCTTGATCAACTGGGCCAAGGGGCAAAGGAGTGGCAGATGGAGTTTAATTTACATAAATGCGAGGTGCTGCATTTTGGAAAGGCAAAGCAGAGCAGGACTTATACATTTAATGGTAAGGTCCCTGGGAGTGTTGCTGAACAGTGCAAGCTCAAAGCTCCTTGAAAATGGAGTCTCAGGTAGATAGGTCAATGAGAAAGGCGTTTGGTATGCTTCCCACTATTGATCAGAGATTTGAGTATAGGAGTTGGGAGATCATGTTGTGGCTGTACAGGACATTGGTCAGGCCACTTTTGGAATATTGTGTGCAATTCTGGTCTCCCCCCTATAGGAAGGATGAAACTTAAAAGGGTTCAGAAAAGATTTCCAAGGATGTTGCCAGGGTTGGAAGGTTTGAGCTATAGGGAAACTGCAGCATCGGAGGCTGAGAAGTGACCTTGTAGACATTTATAAAATCATGAGGGGCATGGATAGGATAAACAGACAAGGTCTTTTCCCTGGGGTGAGGGAGTCCAGAATTAGAGGGCATAGGTTTAGGGTGAGAGGGGAACGATTTAAAAGGGACCTAAGGGGAAACTTTTTCATGCAAGGAGTGATGCATTAATGGAATAAGCGGCCCGAGGAAGTAGTGGAGACTGGTACAATTACAACATTTAAAAGGCATCTGGATGGGTATATGAATAGGAATGTTTTTAAGGAATATGAACCAAATGCTGGCTAATGGGTCTAGATCAATTTACGATATTTAGTTGGCATGGACGAATTGGACTGAAAGGTCTGTTTCTGTGCTGTACATCCCTGTGACGCTATCATATTCGAGAGTGATTAATTATTTTTGTATCTAAAAAGTCTTGATGCAGAACTAAAAATTATGAGGACGTTGATTTAAAACAAAACTGCACCTGCAGCTACCAATTTAAGATAATTGGCAAAAAAAACAGTGGCAGAGATGAGGAGAATTTTTAAAAATTCAGCAAGTAGCATTGGCATTGAATGCTTTGCACAACAGGATGATGGAAGCAAGTTTAGGTTGAAAATTCACATTTAAAAAGGAAAAGAAAATGCAGGTGCAGGCACACATTGTTGAATCATGTTCTGTACTTTATAATTCTATTGGTGGATTTTAGTTTGAGCCAGGAGATAATCCAACCTTCAATGCACAAAACAGCAGTGTCCCTGGGAGAATTAAGTCCTTACTTGGCAACGGGAACCCTACTGCGGGCATCTGTCGCCATGGGAGGCATTTATTCACTACACTTATCTCCCATAGAGTGGGAGGGCTGCTGGCCAATCAAAAGATCTCTAGCACTATCAGAAGTGGTGGCTGCTGCCACTAACACACTTCGACATTCACCATAAATCCCTGAAAAATAGTTGCGGCAGTTACGCGGGGGGTGGGAGGGGGGCCTCTGAGAAAGGGCGGCAGTGAAATGGTTCTCAGCAGACACTTCTTAATCCTCTGCCCCTTTCCAAATGCTAGGTTCCTTAATCAGGCATCAAGTTCCTTGGAACTGGGGGCCACCACCCCCGGTTCACAATCAAATTGGACAAGGTTAAACTTTCCCCTACTTTGCAATGAATTGGCAACTTAAATCATCTTCCTTGTCTGGCACATTCTGCCCATCTGCTGACCCCATTGCCCAAGGATCTCAAGATAGTCATTGAACATAACCAATAAGTTCCTTGAATAATTTTCTTTAAAACCAACCTGCTTATTGTGTTTCCGTGTTGTGTGCCTGTGGCAGGATGAGTTTGTTCACACATTGCAGTTGGTATCCAGACTGGATCCATAGATCCAATCAAGGTGGGGTGGGCTGCTATTGGTCAGAGAGGTAGCAGGGTGCCCACCCCATACCCCAATGCCCATTCAAAGTACCCCTCCACCACCCCTGCTTTGGAACTTGCTTTGGAGTGGGGAATTATATTCCATCATATGATTCTGAACTTCTCTTCAGTTAACTGAGTGAAGCAAACATGGTCTGATCTCTTATCTTCAACCAATGTGATCAAAGGTATGTTTGATCCGTTCACCAGAGATATTGAGTTTTGATTTCCTGTACCCAACTTGGCATCTGACAGCAACCACTAACTCACATCCCAGAAGGTCAGTTAGCAATTGCAAAATTACGATGAAGCTCTGTGTACCATTCTTATTCACCATTTCAAATTTAACTCTCGTCAAACTGGTTTCCTGGTAGCCAGGAGGTGTAATAGCTGAAAATGTGTTGCTGGAAAAGGGCAGCAGGTCAGGCAGCATCCAAGGAACAGGGCTCATGCCCGAAACATCGATTCTCCTGCTCCTTGGATGCTGCCTGACCTGCTGCCCTTTTCCAGCAACACATTTTCAGCTCTGATCTCCAGCATCTGCAGTCCTCACTTTCTCCTGGGAGGTGTGATAGCCAAAGGAAGGCAAGGATTGCTGACTTTAGTAGTTTGGTGCCTTTTCAGTTATTTGCTAGATGCTGATGCAATCCTAACTTTCTCCTTAACCAACCACATCCCCAGGGAACCCTAATCCTCTGACATCTCCAGAAACCATCAACCTCTGAACACCGTGCACAGGCGAGCATTTGATTCCTCAGGCCTCCAGTCACTTCGAATGGGGTCATTCTCAAGGTCAAATCACCACCAGCCACTCATGGCTCAAAAGTATGTGGTCCAACCACTTCTGTTTCATTATATGCCACCTGACTGGAAGTAAAGCCTGTCAGATAAGTAGACTTCTGGGCAGACAACCCAACTCTACAGCATGGAGGGGAACCTGATTCTGGATTTCCAGTGGGCTACCAACACAAACCCACTTCTGACAAATGAACAAGTTAAACTTTCCCCAATTTTGCAATGGATTGGCAACTTAAATAGTCTTCCTAGACTGGTATATTGTGCCCATTTGCTGATCCCACTGTCCAAGGATCTTAGGACAGACACTGAACATAACCAATAGGTTCCTTGAAAAAAATACTTTTTTAAAATCAACCTGTTGCTGTTGAATGTTTATGAGATAACTCCACTGGACCTGAGCTTGGGCCTTCTGGTCACTACCACTGCACCACAAGAGTCCTTAGACTCCAAAGATATATCAATTCAGGGTCTATTGCCCATTAAAGACCACATTCATAAATTAGTGACCAGTGAGTGCAGGAGATGTCAAGCAAGCCATGCTCAGGATTCATTTTGCTGCTACCAACAATAAGTTAACCTTTACAAAGATTCATTTTTTAACATTCCCATGTAGCCTGAAGGAGCAGGAATAATCCCCCAATTCCACAAGAACTCAAATCATCATCAACCCTGCCTCCACTCCCCTCAACCTGCTCCAACATCTATTGCATGGGCTGCATTAGCCAGAAAACCTGCAGCCTTATAGATGTCAATTTGTTTGTTAGGAGCTGACAGATACTTTAGAATATTAATTACTGATCACTGTTCCTTTAGGTAATTTCACCCTCCTCATATCATACCTAGAACTGAATGAGTACAATTGGATCGCTTGTTTACCTTTAAATTTAGAGAAGAAAGCCATGGTTTCTTTAAGGTCTTCTCCAAAAGCTTGCCCACAATGGACTCTTAGGGAGTGCATTAACAAAACAGCATTGGACTAGATTGATGGACTTACTTTCTTGACTCTGGTGGTGAGGTCCTGAACAAAAAGTTTTCGGAGATTGTGGAGAGTTTGAAGTTCTTTTGCCTTATTAAAAAATAAGTAGCCATTGTTAGAAGCTTTAAAGAACACAGATTTGAAATAAACATATCACCTTCCAATCATTAATTATTCTATCAGTCATTAATGAGCACAAGCCCTATCGACTACAGTCATTTGCAAACTTGAAATTACTGGAAGTCACATCATTTGATTTGGACTGTGGGGGAGGTGGAGGGAGGAGATAAAACAGTATTTAAAACTGCCATATCCAAGAAAAACATCCATTTGTTGAAAAAAAAAGTTGCTGATTATAATATACAATGGAGCAAACAATATGTGCGGAGCAGAACAGGATCTTGGTATGGAACATATGGAAAGTTTATTCCTCCCCGCACCCAACCCCCAACTTCTGCTACCCGGAAAAATTTAGAAAGTGATCACAGGGGTCCAACATTTTTTTGCTGGGTAAGATGATTCACCAATGAAAACATCCCTCCTCAAGGCACCCACCTTCCAGCCACTGCACTCAAATTAGAAACAGATTGAAATGTGGTTCAGCTGATCTACATGGAGATATATGGCTCTGTTTGTTTCGACTGCAGAGCTTCTTTAAAACAAAACTCATGCTAGTGACGGTATATGCCAGAAACCATGGAATCTATATTGGAAAGGTTGTACTTAGGAAAGAGATTTATAGGCATTACACTGTAACTCCACTGCACTGTGCATTGCACTGAAGTGGAGCAGTCTTTGTTTTACAGAGAAGTGACCTTCAAGTTTAGTTAAGTTACATAATTGAGGAGGGAACTAGTTTATTCTGAACTGAGTTCATTAAAAGTCCAATAGGTTTCACATTGAAACTTACAACTGTCTCCTCCAGCCCTTTGAGGTCCTGTTTTGCTTGCTCTCTTTTGTCATTAAGAAGTCTAAAAGCAGGACATAAAAGTTATTCGGAGTCAGATTTTATTTGAGATTGACAGCGTATTAAGAAAATAACTTCATGCCTCCGTGTTGTACAATTTATTAAATCAGAGGTAAACAGATCATATTACAAAAGAATGGTCTTCAAGTAACAACAAGCCAAACGTTATAATTATAACGTTATATAACCGGCATGCTATTATTGTAAGCAGTCTGGTGAGGGCGTCACCGGTCAGCTATATGGCGCCATTGAGCAAAACAAGAAGTTCAATACATAATGTACACAACAGATGCAAGAATTTTTATTGCAAAAATTATATGGACACTCACATACCACCACTGGAACAGAAAAAGGAGCAGAAAGACCAGAAGTAGGATGTTTTGCCTGGACAAATATTGTTAACTGATAAATTGATACAGTGCATCACCACTTTGATGACAAAGTTAGGAGTACCTTTTTAAAACAATTTCTGTCCAAAAGCCCAATGACAGCCCAAGAATTCCCCAGGTACTGTTAAGATGGATAGGAGGTGATTTTTCACATGATAACCTAAGTCCTTCTCTCTCTCTCTATTGCTTTCTTCTCTGTTCCCACAGAAGTACCTCTATTCAATCCAATTACCCACTAAGAGTCAGAACAACACAGACATTGATTGTGAATGATATTGAGTATCATTCATGGATGCTCACACTAGACTAGTCTCAAGGTAGCTTATATTCTGAAGTGAAACCTGCAGCTTTATTGTAAAGCAACAATCATTAAATAACACAATTTTTTTGGTGGAAAGAAGATCATTTTAAGAATAAGCTTACACAAGTTTCTGGAGCTTGACACTTTTTTCATGCTCCTCCATTTTTAATTTTTCAAAATCAGAATTCAATTTCTCCTGCTCCAGCACAAGCTTTTGGTTCAAACTGTTGAATATGAAACAAAAAAACAGGAATATTTTAGCTTTACTGAGATTGCGACTGCTTGCATAAATGCATTCGAGCATTAAAATTGAAAAAATTGTCAATAATTAACAGTCAATCCATAGAACATCATTATCTTCTCAATGTGATACCAGTTAGCTGGACAATTCCCTTAAGATTATGCCATTTGATTCTACATCCTTTTTCTAACCAATTCAAATGTCTACCTCCCACCAACTGAATCAAAATTAAATCAGAACAATTAGTGTTTATGTTGTTAAATACAGAGTAAAATGCACAGTAATATAGAGACATAATTACTGTGTTTACTGGCTCACAGCAAGTGTGCTCAGTAGTGTTTCATTCCACAGTGTATAATTTCAACTTTGCACTAGGAACCATTGTCTTTCACTGTGCTAGTAAGGTTATTACCTTGTATATATAAATTAGTGCCATCATAATTTACTGAATAATGTGATTACTTCTATGATTTACATATAAACATGAAGGAATAAATATTATGGTTTCAACTTAAAGATCTTTACATTATTACAACCAAAAGAATCTTCTGACCTCTGTCATTTTAGTATTGGAATAGGTTAAGGTTGCACAATTGCACGAATAAAAAAAATTCAGTGATGGATTATTCTGGTACAAGTAACACCCACTATCCGAAAGTAGAGCGTTCCCAGGAAACCTTTCGCAAGCCGAAAATGGCATTAAGCGACGTGCATGATTTATATGGGAAAAAATCCCGCTGATTATCATAAATGTGAAAATCCTCTTCAGATTCACGAAAACAGGTACTAATGTAGGTCTTTTGTAAAAGTGAAATTGTGTAAAGCAAGCATTCGAAAAGCGGGGGATACCTGTATTCGAGTTCATTACAATGATGTGCAACTGATAAAATACCCCAAAAGTGAAGGTAAGATGGATGAGAGTTCAACTCCTTTACAAACATACTCTATAATCTTAGATGGTATGAGAGTTATACTGTCAATGGAATGGCCTTTAGGATGCGATGATAATTTCATGCTGTCGGAATGATCTGAAAGCCCTTTAAAACTTTGCAGGTGGGTCCCGATTCCAGAATTTCCAATATCATTTTCAGGAGTGTCCCCTAAAAATGTGAGCCTCAATTCATGTGCCTCCACCTGTTATTCTTGACTTGGCTGGCTCCATTGCAGGAGTACAGGTAACTTCCAGCCCTCAATAGTTCTCATGATGTAGGGCTAGCTTTTAAAGGGCTTTTGAAAGCTAAATTCAAAATGTCCTCCTCATGTCACCTTTGCTAGTTATCCCCCATTCCCACAACCTCTTCAGGTGCCCCTTGCCATGCCAAACCACTTCTGTGCCCATTGGTACACTATAACAATATAGAACCATTAACATTATGATGACAATAAGATGTGTTTTTTTTAAAAAAGACATTCATTCATTACATTCCATGCTATTAAAACATTCTAATATAACCCAAAAACAGTGTTAATGATCTTAAATATCAACAGCAGAAGCTGTAAGCATGTGAAACCTCTTAACCATATACAAATAAACCTCATAAAACTGATGGTAAAAGTTACAGAACTGGAGCTGTCAATCAAGCAAGAGCTCAGGTTTTCATCCTAGAAATAAATGTCCGGGTTCTGAGCCAAACCTCCTCATGTATTCTTGGTTGAGAGATATTTTTGGTTTCACTGATTTTGGTAACATTAAGGATTGGCTGTCAGCTCCCACAAACAAAATTTCTGCCCTGCAAGGGGTGGTTTGATTGTGTGGAACAGCTGACACTAGCCAGTTAGTGGCTGAGGGCATTTAATCATATCAGATATCCTCTATGGATGCAACATGGGTTCCCAACAACTTGCCAATAAGTAGAGGGGAACTCCCATCTGTAGCACTTAATCCAGGTCGATGCCAATAATCAGAAAAGCGTTGGCAAAATTTGACACAGTAAAGGTTTGTAGTTAAATTAAAAGCTTACAAATCTAGAGAACACAGAAATATACAGTAAGTTAGTTAAAGGTAGGAAATAATGGATGGTTGTAAAAGCTGGAAATGGACAATTTGAGAGAAATGTCCCCAACTTACACCACATGCACCTGCCACCAACTCTGGCAATGGGAAAGGTGGTGTATGGATTTCCCATCTTGGGCAGACGTGAGACACTTCATTATAATTTTTCAATCACAGTAAGCTAAGAGCCTGACTTCATTTAACACTTGCCACAGGACCCTGTCAGGGAGACTGCAGCAGCCAGTTGCAGAAGGTCAAATGCATTTTGCAGTCCATTTGGTCAAGGTAGACCCACAATGTTATTGGGGAGGGAGTTGAAATGTAAATGCTTAGTGTGTGCTCCATGTGAGTTGTAAATGCTGAGTGTGTGCTCAATGTAAGTTGTAAATATGTGATGAATGGAATGGAATGGAAGCAGAGGGTGTGCAGATTTAGAATATGAAGTAATCGCAGAGTTCAGCTTTGATATTCAAAACAAAAATCTAAGTGAATGCCAGGATTTGAAAACAGTTCAATAAAAGTCACATTAAGGTTTTATCATATAACAATATACTTTTAAAAGTGCTCAGTTTTCCATACTACAAAACAAAAGGTACACTTGCATTGGAAAAGATACAGAGAAGAACAACAAGCCTGATTCCAAGAGTAAGAGGTGACTGAGAAGAACGAATTATAGAAGGTTAAGTTTTAAATATTAGAATGGAGAGGTTTCAGAGTGGAAGCGTGCGAACTGTGGAGAAAGTTAATAAAGTTAATAAAAAGGGACATGCCATGAAAGGATTCAAAGTAAGTATAGGGAATGAGGTAATGCATCTTGGAGGAAGTGAAGGAATTAGATTATGAATGGAAGGGGTGGCTGGTGAAACACAAAATGCAGACAATGACACAATGAATATGGAATCAAGACAAAACGTTAAATTTGTATAAGGCAATCGTCAGGCCACAATTGCAAACTTTTTGTACTCTATTATGAAAATAAAACCTTGCCTACAAAGAGAATGCTGTGCACATTCACCTAGGATGATACTGGAGATGAAGAACTACTCTTACAAACAGTGACTAACCAATAGGATTATGCCATGAAGCAGAGAATACACTATCTCAAAGAAATGTAGCTCAACACATATAAAATCAAATAATAATTTGACAGATTAAAAAGGAAAAAAGCTATTTTTAACCAGCAAATAATTTCATTCAGTAACTTGCAAGAAAGAATTTACATTCATTTTGACATTTGTAAGATGTTTGAAAATCAAACAAACAATTCCTTTGAGGTAACTGTTAGCATCAAAGCAAACAGGATTAACCAGTTTATATTCAGCAATGTTCCACAAACAGCTAGGTTAACAAGCAGCTAACCCATGTAGTTGTGCTAGTTTAGCATATCTGCTGGGCTGGACAGGAGTAAGACTTCTCTGATATTTGAGTAGTGCCATGGGATCTTTTACAGCAATCTGAACTGGTAGCTTCAAAGATCAGTAATGCATTGAAGTGTCAGCTTAGGTCATGTGCTGTGAAGCCTGAACTGAGAGGGAAACCTGCAAGTTTCTGATTTTGATGAGAAAGTGCTGCTAATCTCTCGTCTACATTTTGTAGGAATATGAGATACTTGCTGCAAGTGTGAAGAAGAAACAGGTAATAGCTGAGCCAGAACCATTGCATGTTTGAAGGAAGGATAGATAATCATTTAAAGGCAAAGAATTTAGAGGTTTGGGAGACAGTGGGGCAGTGAGATGATCACATTTATTTTTTTCTGTATTGAGAAGTCCATCAGTAAGTATTTTCAAAATAAGCCAGGAGAACAACAGGAAAATTATATTTCTTTTATTCATAAAAAGTTTCTTTACTGTCCATCTTTAATTGCCCTTGAGGGAGTGATAATAAGCATGTGCCCACAAAGCTGAATATCAATGCAGGTGCACATGGAAGGTCCTTTTAGGTCTCTAAGAATCATAGGATCCATGCGATGTGGAAGCAGGCCATTCAGCCCATCATGTTCACACTGACTCTCAAACCCAGACCCCTACCCTATCCCTATAACCCTGCATTTCAATAGCTAACCCACCTAGCCTATGGACACTTTATCATTGTCAATTCACCTAACCTGCACATCTTTGGACTGTGGGAGGAAACCGGAGCACACAGAGGAAATCCAGTCAGACACAGGGAGAAGGTGCAAACTCCACACAGACAGTTGCCCGAGGCTGGAGTCGAACTTAGGTCCCTGGCTCTGGGAGGCAGCAGTGCTAACCAATGAGCCACCATGCCACCCCAGGGGGATGCATCATGGTGAGGGAAGACATCACTGCAAACTCATTTAAAGGGTCTATGAACTTCAATTATCACCCAATCTCTACAAGAAACATTTAAACTGTATGGTCATAGTGAGGCTGTCCACTTATAGTGAACCACTTTCTGAAAAATAACCGAGTGGCTTTCTAAGCCACAGGTAAAAGTCCGTCATGTTGCTGATGTGGATCTGGAGTTGCATGTAGGTCAGGCTGGGTAAGGATGGCAGACTTCCTTCCCAAAAGGACATTACTGAACCATGTGTGCTTTTATGATAATCAGGTAGTTTTATGGATATCATTCAGATTTATTGAATTTTATTGAACTTAAATTCCCCAACTGCAATGGTGGTATATGACCTGATATCTTCAAATTATTAGCCCAGGTCTCTGGAATTACCAGTCTGGTAACAAAACCATGATGCTATCAAACCCCCAGTTGATGAATAAATATAGAAAAGGCATGTGCAGAACTTTATTTGGTGATGATTGTTTGTAATATCTGTCAAACAGAGTAGTAAATATAATAACATTGGTACTGTTCAAAACATTATTTGATGCTGTAATGGGGAAATTAGACCCATAGAGAGATGAACTATCCTGGATTAAATAAACTTTTCTCAGTCCTAATTTCCCCTTGGTTCACTAGCCTTCTTACTTGGTCCATGAGAGTATCTAATTCAACACCAGTCATTTCCATGAACAGAACAAAAATGTTAGCTTGTAGGTGTGTAGGGATGGACTGGGGAAACTGGGTTCCTTTCACTAGAGCAGAAAAGCCTAAGAGATTTGATAGCAGTTTTTAATGCAACTGCATTTTAATATTTATATTTAAAATATTCCAATAAAGGAATTCTCAGGTTCTAAAAAATACTTACTCCCTTAGCTCATCAATGATTTTTTGTTTCTCATCAATTTCATCCCTCAGGCGAGCCAGCTGTTTCTGATGGGCTTCTCTATGGTTCTCCATTTGCTCTTCCAGAGTTTTCTAGGCAAAGACAGCAAATTAGATTACATTACAGTATGGATTAGATTACATTACAGTATGGAAACAGGCCCTTCGGCCCAACAAGTCCACACCGACCCGCCGAAGCGAAACCCACCCATACCCCTACATTTACCCCTTACCTAACACTACTGGCAATTTAGCATGGCCAATTCACCTGACCCTGCACATCTTTTGGACTGTGGGAGGAAACCGGAGCACCCGGAGGAAACCCACGCAGACACGGGGAGAACGTGCAAACTCCACACAGTCAGTCGCCTGAGGCGGGAATTGAACCCGGGTCTCAGGCGCTGTGAGGCAGCAGTGCTAACCACTGTGCCACCGTGCCGCCCAAAATGAATGAAGAGTTATTACATTTCTGCTGCCTATGTTAGGACTCATTCATCCACACATGCAGAATAACATCTCTGAGACATTATCTACTTGGTCAAATGACATACAAAGTACCGTCCTCCACTTCTTCATCTTGCACGCAGAGATGTGCAATCGCAGATTTGACAGTAATGGTTCAAGTGCCCAAGTGCCTCAGCCTTTCCTCATACGATCTTCTTACCATACCAGGCAACATCCTGGTAAACCTCCTCTGCACCCGTTCCAGTGCCTCCACATCCTTCCTATAGTATGGCGACCAAAACTGCACACAATACTCCAGATGCACCAGAGTCTTATACAACTGCAACATGACCTCAGGACTCCGGAACTCAATTCCTCTACCAATAAAAGTCAGTACGCCATATGCCTTCTTCACCACACTATTTACCTGGGTGGCAACTTTCAGAGATCTGTGTACATGGACACCAAGATCCCTCTGCTCATCCACACTACCAAGTATCCGACCATTAGCCCAGTACCCCGTCTTTTTGTTACTCTTACCAAAGTGAATCACCTCACACTTACCTACATTGAACTCCATTTTCCACCTTTCTGCCCAACTCTGCAACTTATCTATATCCTGCTGTAACCTGACACATCCTTCCTCACTGCAAGCGGGCATCAGAACTGCCCCGCATTTGCCACGGGACTATGCCTACATCAGGAAACGAAAAGAATTCATTTTTGTGTTTTAAACAGCAGTCGCAGCTTTAAACCCACAAAAACTCAACAGCTGCCGGTCTGCCCACGTGACTGGGAGATAGGAGACAGAGGACAGATAGAATCCACACTAGACCAACATTACCCATGACTCATGGGCCAAATTCTGGGATTAATTAAATATGGAAACCCATCTCCTAATCACATCAAGAGACTGACTGAAACACACACATACCCATCGATACGGAGCCATTCTGACACAAAGGACAGGCATCCACCAGACAGGTACGGACAGACCAATACACACCAACACCCCAAGGGAACAAAGAGGGGTGCTAGCCCCTGCCCTCACAGAGAGAGACAAGCAGATAATACCCGGACCCGTTTCACATAAACCAATTAGCACCCTATTGTGCGTGCCCTGCAACTCTCCTGGGACGGCAGGAAACAGCCTATTCGCACCTACTCCAGTGATGATGGGGAACTATCATCCCATTCATCCTCAAATCCCACACATCCTGACAACTAAAAGTATATAATATGAAGCTGCGCGCGGGAACAGCAGAGCAGCCGAGATTCGGACCTCGGTTGATCTCCGCCGGCGTTACTGCAGTAATAAACGTTACCGATTGTTGAACCGCACTCTGGGCTCGGACTGATATCATTTCATCCGCGCTAACATCACTGTCAACAACTCCACCGACTTTCGTATCATCCGCAAACTTGCTCACCTAACCTTCTAGCCCCTCCTCCAGGTCATTTATAAAAATGACAAACAGCAATGGTCCCAAAACAGATCCTTGCGGAACACCGTTAGTAACTGCACTCCAAGATGAACCTTTACCATCAACTACTATTCTGTACCACTAAAAATATATTACTACCTACCTTAGTCCCAACTTCCAGCACTATGCCCAAAGCCTTGAATGTTCTAACACTACAAATGCTCATCCAGGTACTTTTTAACAGTTGTGACGTGCACCCCAAATGCCCACCAAGCTTTGAGAGAAAGCGTTTTTCCTCATATCCCCTCTAAATGTCCTGCCTTTTGCTTTAAAATTATGCCCATGTTACAGAGCTTCGATTAAGGGGAACAGCTGCTTTCTCTGCCCCGCATAATCTGACACACCTCTATCAGATCCCCCTTCAACTTTCCCTGCTCTAAAGAAACAAACTAGGCCTATCTAGCATCTCTTCAAAGCTGAAATAATCCATTTCGGGCAACATCCTAGTGAATCCCCTTTAACCCCCACCGTCCAATGCTACAGTGCAGTGACCAGAAGTAAACACAATACTGCAGCTGTGTCCTAACCAAAATTCTGTACAGTTCCAACGTGTCCTCTCTGCTCTTATAATCCATGCCACAATTGATAAAGGTAAGTGTTCCATTTACCATCTTAATTACCCTATTATCACGTCTTGCCACCTTCAGGTATCTGTGGACAAGAGCTCAAGGTCCCTCTGTTCCCCTGAGCTTCTAGTGTCCTTCCTTTATTCTCTAAACACAAATACTGTTAAAACAATGAAAGCTCTAATTTGAGAGAACTGTAAACTGTGCATACAGTGTAGAACCACAAATTTGTTAGTGTTTTTTCTGAGTGAGTGAGTGATTAGCTGGCAGATGCAGAGAAATATGAAGTAATGCATGTTGGTACAAAGAAGATAAAGAGACAGTATAAAATAAAGGGTACTATTCTAAAGGGTGTGCAGGACAGAGACACCTGGATGTAAATGTACATAAGTCATGAAAGATAACAACCAAACGACACCAGGTTATAGTCCAATAGGTTTATTTGAAACTGCAAGCTTTCAGGGCACTCCTGAAAGCTTGCAATTTCAAATAAACCTGTTACACTATAACCTGGTGTCATTCGATTTTTGACCTTGTCCACCACAGTCCAATTCTCGCATCTCCACATCAGTAAATGTAACAGGACAGGTAGAGAAAACTGCCAATAAAGCATGCAGTATTCAAGGCTTTATTTAAAAGGACCACACACTACAAGAACAGGGAGGTTATACTGAAGTTATGTAGGGCACAGTTTAGATCTCAGTTGGAGCAGTGTGTCCAGTCTTTCACTCCACACTATAAGCAGGTCAGGAATGCATTACAGAGGAGTGCTGAAATGGTTTTAAATGTACAGCAAAACATCTAGAAGAAGTGATGAAAGTACCATGTTGAGGTGACACACAGCAAGATAAATAACTTATAGTTAACCAAATAAAGGCAAGATATCGCAGAGCTCTCAAACAATCACAGAGAATGCTGGAAAAACACAGCAGGTCTATAGAGACAGAAACAGAGTTAACGTTTGAGTTTGATATGACTCTTCTTCAGATCTCAACTATTACCCAAAGTCTGGTATCAGCATACCACAGAATCATTTCATCACAGTCCTCAACTTGTGGCACATTTGAGTGCAACATCATTTTATCAATCATCTGCCAATTTAAATTTGCAGATTGGGCTCCAATAGCAATTCCAGGATCCAAGTAGCTCTGTGTGGGACCAACGGGGGGTCCTCTTCAGGCCAAAGTTGCTGCGAACAAGGTCTCAGTTCAGTGAGGTCTAGCCAGGTCAATGTTCAATATTTGCTTTTGGGTAAGTCTGAAACTTTGACCCATCCCTTCCTAAACCTGGCCTCTCCCCCCTAGTTTCCCAAAAGGATTTCCTCCTTCAGGAATACCCTGCCCCTGATTTCTGGAACAGTTTCCTTGAATTCCTGGTAGCTATCTCCTGCTGCCTGAATTTACAGGCCAGGCAGTAGCTTCTCAGCAGCCTGCCATCCATTTTCACCAGGAGAGCGGATGTGGCTAAGATCCAGCCATGAAAATAAGCTAAGCTACCAAACCTGAGGCCGGCCCACCCTCCCATGGGTGTAAGTGTCCATATATTAAAGTGTCCATATATGAGTGCGACATTCCAATTTTGATTTTAAGGTGTGGCACGGGGGTATGTGACATGGTGATTAACATGCCAACCACTCCACCAAGAAAACTTAGTCAGGAAACTAGTCACATTTGTTACCAGCTAAGATGGCAGGCGATTGGGTAGGTAGCAAGTTGAGGCCCTTAAACAGCCATGAATTGAATGCTTACTGGTGGCAGGTTAAGAAGCTCACTCATGGACCTTTTCACTCAGAACTTAATTAATGAGATGACAGAGAGGGCATGTATATGTTGCACGGTCCAATTTGGAGAAGGTCATGCTCAATTTTGCAATGGTATTGGAACATATTGGCAAACAGTGTCACTAATTCCCAAGATGTCTGGTGGAAGAGAGTGAACTGAAAGTAAAGAACTATTACTGTTCTTTGTAGTTGCCTAAGATGGCAAAAGCATGTCAGGTTTGGAAAGTGGGTTCAGTGGAAATGCGAAGCAGTATACTGTATAAAAATGTTGACAAGGTAACAGCTGAAAGTGAATCATTTCAGCTGAGCATCAGATTCTTCTATTAATTGATATTCTAGTTGCTAACAACACTGTGCACTGGAGAGAAGCTGCAATCAAACTCACGCAGAGATCAGACTTTTTTTGTTCCATACTTAGGTATCAGGTTTCAGAACATGAGTCATAAAACATGCATATTCATGCGTGTCATCCATATCATTACCTTCATATCATTGGCATCCTGAAGCATAGTCTGATGCTCCTTTTCTTTGTCTTGGAAGGTCACTTCATGCATCTTTTCTGTTAAGCAATTTCAAGAGGGAATTAGCCACATACGCACAACAGCACGTCCAAGCACTGCATGTCAAACGGTTTTAAATTCACAATCGGAACAAATATGAGTTTACGATGTTTGAAGCATTTTTTTAAAAATATTGCTGGTTTGTTATGCTGAATATTTAAAGCTACCACAGAATTTGAAAAGTTGTCACAGTGCAAGTAACAAGTCAGTCCTATTGAAGAATGTAGGGGTGTAGATGTGTATCAAAGTAACAGAAGCTTCAATGAATATGGATTGAAAGGTGATGACATTCAAGGCAATGGGCCAAGTGCTGGAAAGCCGGATTAATGCAGATAGGTCAATACAGACTTGAGCTGCAAGGCTTCTTCTGTGCATGAATAATTATAGATATCAGTTAAAAATACTTATTCTCATATTTCCATAATAATCATTTCATTCACAATGTTACACAAACCTTTTTTGTTTCACCTTGTGTAAATTTAAGTATCTTTCTTATCTGGAAATAAAATTGTGAGCTTCCAGTCCCTTCAGTATATGTGGCACACTTGAAAGCAATTCAAAATTATTTGTGTAGATATATGAACACGCTGTGCTGTAAAGTGCTCAGAGGCAAAATAAACAGCAACATCATGAGCTGATGATCATTTGGATAAAGGCATCGAAATTATTTAAGCCAGGTCAATGTGTACCTTGGGCACGGAGTTTCGCTATCTCTTCATCAAGTGCATCGTGAGACTCCTCCAGCTGCCTTCTTTTCTGCTCCACATTCTGCATGTAATCTGTCAGCGATTTTATTTTGGCTTCATGCTTGCAAAAGATGAACAGCACAAAAAGTAGATGTAAAAGTGTGCATTACACAAATCACCAGTGTGTTTGGAGCCATCTAATAAAAGTCTGATGCTAAATTTAAACCTACATGTAACCTGGATCTTGGACAAAACTCAGTGTCAGAACTCCTTCAGTAGAGATGGATCCCTTCCTAACAGCATTGCAGATACTCACTGACTTGGTCACACCTATACAATTCACTGTAAGACATGCAGACAATGTCATAGAGTCATAGAGATGTACAGCATGGAAACAGACCCTTTGATCCATGCTGACCAGATATCCCAACCCAAACTAGTCCCATCTGCCAGCACTTGGCCTATACCCCTCCAAACCCTTCCTATTCATCGACCCATCCAGATGCCTTTTAATTGTTCCAATTGTACTAGCCTCCACCATTTCCTCTGGCAGCCCATTCTATACACGTACCACCCTCTGCATGAAAAGTTGCCCTTTAGATCTCTTTTATATCTTTCCTCCTCACCTTAAACCTATGCCGTCTACTTCTGGATTCCCCCACCCCAGGGAAAAGACTTTGTCTATTTATCCTATCCATGTCCTTCATGATTTTATAAACCTCTATAAAATCACTCCTCAGCCTAGGACACTCCAGGGAAAACAGCTCCAGCCTGTTAAACCTCTTTCTATAGCTCAAATCCTCTGACTGTGGCAACATTCTTATAAATCTTTTCTGGATCCTTTCAAGTTTCACAACTTCCTTCCGATAGGAAGGAGACCACAATTGCATGCAATATTCCAACAGTGGCCTAACCAACATCCAGTACAGCCGCAACATGACCTCCCAACTCCTGTACTCAATACTCTGACCAATAACGTCTTCGTCACTATCCTATCTACCTGTGATTCTACTTTCAAGGAGCTATGAACCTGCACTCTAAGGTCTCTTTGTTCAACAAAACTCCCTAGGACCTCACCATTAAGTGTATAAGTCTGCTGAGATTTGCTTTCCCAAAATGCAGCACATTTATCTAAATGAAATTCCATCTGCCACGCCTCAGTCCATTGGCCCATCTGATCAAGATTCTATTGTACTCTCTAAGGTAACCTTCTTCACTGTCCACTACACCTCCAATTTTAATGTCATCTGCAAACTTACTAACTATACCTCTTACGTTCACATCCAAATCATTTACATAAGTGTACTGGATGCAGCACTGTTCCTTGTGACACTCCACTGGTCAAAGGCCTCCAGTCTGAAAAGCAACCTTCCACCACCACCCTCTGTCTTCTACCTTTGAGCCAGTTCTGTATCCAAATGGCTCATTCTCCCTGTATTCCATGAGATCTAACCTTGCTAACCAGTCTCCCATCAGGAACCTTGTTGAACGGCTTACTGAAGTCCATATAGATCACATCCACCACTCTGCCCTCATCAATCCTCTCTGTTATTTCTTCAAAAACTCATTCAAGTTTGTGAGACATGATTTCCCATGCACAAAGCCGTACTGACGATCCGTAATCAGTCCTTGCCTTTCCAAATACATGTAGATCCTGTCTGTCAGTATTCCCTCCAACAACTTGCCCACCACTGACGTCAGGCTCGCTGGTCTATAGTTCCCTGGCTTGTCCTTACCACCTTTCTTAAACAGTGGCACCATGTTAGCCAACCTCCAGTTTTCCGGCATCTTACCTGTGACTATCGATGATACAAATATCTCAGCATTGAACACAGCAATCACTTCCCTAGCTTCCCACAGAGTTCTCGTGTACACCTGATCAGGAACTGGGGATTTATCCACTTTTATGTGTTCCAAGACATCGAGCACTTCTGTGATACGGACATTTTTCAAGATGTCACCATCTATTTCCCTACCTTCTATATCTCCCATGTCCTTCTCCACAGTAAACACTGATGCAAAATACTGTATGAGAGCATTTATAATTTCTCGTACTTCCAGAACAACGGTAGAAATGCTGACATTTTATCCATTCATTCAGTGATAACTTGATACATCGCAAATTAGGACGTGCGCAGTTACAATTTTGTAAGCAACACAATGATGACTTCTCCGTTTATTATTTAGAATCCACCTTTTTCATCCAAGAAATATAGTCCCACAGGTCCAAACACAATCATCTTTTCAAACAGAATGTAATGTGTAACAGTGCCAAACCACATTACATGCTGCTGACCACCCACACTACTACACTCTTATACTGAGCACCATTTCCAAAGGAAGACATTAATTGATTGTCAAGTCTGTAGTGTATAGGAGCAGTGGACAGGGGAGCATTAAGAGAAACTGGACACTCCCAAGAGGAAAGAAAATCACTTGTGGGGCCATAAGCCATTGAACAAGCACATAGCAACGTTAAAACGTTACATTAACTGGCATGAAAGGTTCTGTGGCAGAGTGACAGAATCCCAACCTCTGGGCTGGAGGCGTCAGGTTCAAGTCCCATGCCAGGATCATTCACGACACAATTCAATCAGCCCAGAAACCTTTCCAACACCTCATCATTATTTCCCAAAGGAGAAAGAGATGTGTGCACTTTAGACAAGCTTTTTAAAAGAACTCTTGAGGCAGAGCTTTGCAATCCCCAGACTCAGTAAATGCTGTTTGCACTCAGATGCCATCAACATGTTACTAGTGATCAGACAGAGTCTGATTTCAAAATGTTGCCCAATATATTTGAAAAACTTGTTTGTGGGATGTGGGCGTCGCTGGCTGGCCAACATGTGTGGCCCGTCCCTAGTTGCCCTTGAGGAGGAGGTGGGGATGTGCTGTTTTCTTGAACTACTGCAGTCCACCGGCTATGGGTTGACCCACAATGCCATTAGGGAGGGAATTCCAGGATAATGCTAAATTATGTAATTGCACAGAATCTGTTAAATTTCTACAACCTCTTTTGCAACTTATTATTTATCAGGTCGAGCACATTCTCATTGCGGGGGCAAGGGAATGGAGTAGGGGATAGAGGGAGGCAAAGATAAAAGGGTAAAAGATAAGGGTAAGGTAGAAGGAGTGGCGGAGGGACAGCAACAGTGATGTGGGAGGTGAAAAGTCCCAGAGAATGAGGAAAGAGTGGAGGGGATAGGGAGGAAGAATGAGGGGAGGGGAACGAGCAGGGTAAGAGAACCATTACAGTACCAGCTGCTGGTTGAACACTTCAAAATATTTTCAGCAGCAAAATGGATGTGAAAAAAAACATGAATATTTAAGTCATATCGACCACATTTAGCTTGAAAAGACAACTGCAATTCTAATTAAAATTTCAATGCAAAAAGATCCATTAATCATGTGTTACATGACAGGCGTTCCTTCATTATGAGACACAATTAGTGGAGACAGAAAACATGCACACACTCACACAAACATCATTTACTTTGGATACACCAGCACTTCTATCAATGAGCTCTAACTTGGCAATCACCAATTGTTGAAACTTTATTGCTGGAACAGCACAGCAGGTCAGGCAGCATCCAGGGAACAGGAGATTCGACGTTTCGGGCACAGGCCCTTCTTCAGGAATCGGCCTGTGCCCGAAACGTCGAATCTCCTGTTCCCTGGATGCTGCCTGACCTGCTGTGCTGTTCCAGCAATAAAGTTTCAACTTTGATCTCCAGCATCTGCAGACCTCACTTTCTCCTCGAAGAATCACCAATTGTTGAAGCCCAATTCTAAGAATCCTGCAGACTGAAGGCCCATATTAGTGATACAGGCATAAAGTTAAAATATTTTACAAAGTGTGAATATTGTGTTCCTATGCAGCAATGGGGCATGGTATGAAACACCAGGCAGTGCAGAAGCAGAAATGTCAATTGACTAGTTCATCCACAACTCCTCAGTGTTTCACTGTATTACACCATTGACTGCTAGCTTACAGGTTCAGTACTTTTACTGTGTCAGCTCCTGAAACCAAGCAATTTGTTATTTTTCAGGGTGATGGAGGTTGGCATTGGGAGAGATAAGCAGATGTTTATGAGGGGAAAGGAGCAAATCATTCTCTTCCAATACTCATACACATCTGAACAATCCTCTGAGCAGAATTGTCAAGAGGCACGTCAGTGTAGCACAGGCAGTACTTGGCTGGCATCTAGCTAGAATATCAACTTCCTTCATCTTATTGTGAAAAAGCTACTGACGCCCCATTTAAAAGCAGAGTCCATTTGTAAGAACTTTTCCAAACAGCTTCAAGTGGAAATCCACTTCAGGTTTTACAGGAACACTTTTTAAAAAAAATTCTGGTGAATTAAAATTACGATTTTGATGTCAGCACAACCTGCACTTCAAAAAACCCAAACTCAGTCAGAGTGATTGCTTTCCTGAAGGACTTTGTTGGTTGTAAAGCACTTTGAGATTGCCAGTGGCTGTGAAGCACGTTTTCTTTAAGTTGAAGTGTCGGTGCTCAGTAAAATTCAGGCCTCTTTGCTACATATAACAGGGAGCCTACTTGCCAGTACTAAGAGTTTTTTTTTTGGAAAATCGATCATATCAATCACACACAGACACACACACACACCCTCCCACAGACACACACACACATGTTTCATCAAAAGTATATCAAATTGTTGATTATAATCCAATTCTTTTCATCTGTTTGGATTGTAGACAAGAGGTGGGGATACTGCAAAATTAATTAGGCATCATATGACTCTTGGCACATATGCAAGACAAAATTAACTAAAAACATTGAAAAAAATTCTAAAACTTTCTGATTGGGTTACAAAACCTCCAATATTCAGGTCATTAAAAGTGATGTTCATTTTCTGTGCTTTGCAACTATAGTGGACACATACAATCTTATCTCAGGGGGAGCTGTGGGGAATCTTTATCAGATAAAGACATCAGGCTCCTCTTCTGTGCACTTTATTGGATCTTCCTTACCATTGAAATGGTGGGATGATCTGATCTCACCTGGTTTAGACCACTACCAACATTGAACTTTACAGCCAATGTGTTTAAAATGCACACAGAGGATTAAAACACAACTTAAAGTTTACAGGGGTTGCTTGGCTTCCATCAGTCTTCACAGACTATTGAATCAAGCAGCTTATTTTACCTCACTATTTATTGTGGCAGCATCAGTAGCCCATAAACCAGCTCCTATTTGCTCTGGGAGCTTCCATTTCCCATACCTGAGACACTAAGAGCTGACACGCTGCTAGCTCACGCTCATTCTCATTCATTTTCCTGTTGCAGTCCAGCTGGGTACTCTCCAGCTGTTTGGCACGTTTCACCAGGGTCTTGACCTCAGATTTCATCTTGCTAACGTACAGACGAGCAACCGTGAATTCGTCTTCCAGCACTCCATTCATTTCGGCCATCTGGAAGGGAGAGAAGTCGTGGTTACACTGTGAACATCAATAATATGACAACAGTTAGAAGCTTCCTGTCTCTAAAATCATCGGGATAGGGAAATAGTCCCACCCTTTCATCCAGCATACTGCAATAGGAAATATCACAACCATGGTGTGATATAAATGCTGCGGTAGCTCTTTGGGAAAACACATGGTGCTTATTTAAACCCACAGCCCAGAAGGTTTAAAACTAAGTTAGGGAAGGTAATGGCACAGTGGTATTATTCCTGGATTGTTAATATAGAGACCCAGGTAATGTTCTGGGAATCTGGATTCAAATCCTGCCATGGCAGATGGTGGAATTGAATTCAATAAAAATCTGGTGACCATGAACCCAGCTGGTTCAGTAATACCCTTAGGGAAGGAAACTGCCATCATTACTTGGTCTGCACTGTGTGTGACTCCAGACTCATAGAAATGCGGTTGCCTCTAAACTGCTCTCTGGCCTGGGCAATAAATGCCGGCTTCGTGATGCCCTTATCCCAAGAATGAATAAACAAATACAATGTCTTGGCTGTGCTGATTGACCCATCTCAGCCAAGTTCAATGCCCTAAAGTAGGACAAGTAGAAGGGGAAGGGAAAGGAAAAAGCAGGAGGAAGAATAAAGAAAAAAGATGGGGGAAAATGACACAAGGGGAGAGAGGACAGTGTGGAGTAAGGTCTTGACTAGTGTTTGCCTAACTACCCAGAATGAGGGTACTGTCAGGTCTCCCTGTTTTGTTACTGAAGATTGTTTGTCATTTGGAATGCTACGTGAGCAAAGAGCTGCCATATACATACAGCACAGCAGGGGAAAGAGACCTTTATTTTCAAAAAGTGCATTTACTTGTTTAACATCAATTGATAGGTTACTTGAGAACTGTTTTCACAATAGATATGCACCGACCCTCATGCCTTTACTCCTTCCAACAATTACGCACCATTTTCAGTTTCACATATTATGCAAAGCTTTATTCAGTCCATAACTTTGAGCTCAAGAAATACAATATTTCAATAAAATGCCTCATCTCAATGAGAAAAGGTCTTCGAAATTGTACAGGACAGCTCAGACTGTCAATATGTTCATTATAAAAACAGAGCAAATTTATATCTGGCTATATAAAAAGATTGCCAATTATTCTTAACATCCACGTGATCATTCAACGATTAAATGCAAATGATCATGGTGAATGGCTTGTCCTCATCTCAGATTGGGTCAGAAAGGACATTTCATTTTCAGAAATATATTTGAAAACTCCTTTAAGTTCTTCACAAAGGAAACACTTGTTAAAAAAACTCAGTCAAATCTCAGTGCCAGAGACATCTGAGAATTGGCAGACTTGTTTCAGAGATGAAAGTAATGTTGAAGTTTTAATTCACCAGCAATTAAGAGATTCTACTGAACTATGCTAAAGGATCCATACTAAGTAGGATCTTTAGCATCTAACTGTTTTTTAAAAAAAAAAATGGGTTCTGTGTACGTGGAAGATTTTCTGCGCACATTTGGAAGAAAATGCACCAGGAGTCTCATTACATAGTACTGTCTAAGTTCAACCAGCAGAGGGAGCTAAAAGCTATTCAAAGAAGATTACAAACAAGCTTGAATCTTGAAATGGTCATGGGCATTCAATGACAATTCGTATGCAGTATTACGTAAAATACAGAAAAATTGGGAAAAATAATCATTTGCCCTCATTTATGGATAACGTAACTCAATTGAGTTCCTTTGAGAGGCCAATCAGGGTCAGTGAAAACCTGGTAAGTGGAGAGGAAAGTTAAGCCTTTATTAAGATGACGTTTAACTGCAGGTCTCCAATTCCTCAGGAAGCAGATAATCTGATTTCAACATTATCATTTTATCTTTAATAATAATGGAAACAGAGTAAAGTACTGTATATAAGGAATTTGTTTCCATTCATTGTGAAGAATGACGCTTTTAAAGATTGCACTGTGTCGGTATTGAACATTATACACCCTGACAAATCCTCTCCAGCACAGGCTCGGTTAAAATACAGTGCAATGTTGTTGGCACGTTGGTGACAAAATAGCTGAAGATTAACTTTAGACAGGCTGGGGTGCAAGTCCAAACAACTGGAGCCTGTTCCCTGGATGTGTCCCTGGTTCCCTTATGCCCGGAATCCATCCTGTTAATCCTGGAGTTGGAACCTTGGCCCATTCCAACCCACCAGGAGAAAGTGAGGACTGCAGATGCTGGAGACCAGAGTTGAAAAATGTGATGCTGGAAAAACACAGCAGGCCAGGCAGCATCCGAGGAGCAGGAGAATCGACGTTTCGAGCATAAGTGCCTTGCAGACATGTTTTCATCAGTCTGTTCGGGTATAAGTTTCCTGAAGAAGGGCTTATGCCCAAAACATTGATTCTCCTGCTCCTCGGATGCTGCCTGGCCTGCTGTGTTTTTCCAGCATCACATTTTTCCACTCCAACCCACCCCCAGCACAAAAATGCCCCTGTGAATGTATATCGGGCTGAGGCAAACGTGCTTCTTTGGAGAAGGGTCCACTCATCTCATCTCCATTCACGAAGGCCAATGCAGCATCCTCGAGGGGGATTTTTACTACACCCTTGGACCCAGGTCTGGTTTGGCGTCGGGGAGGTCCTGGACAAATGCTTCTTGGCCAGAGAGCTGCCCCTTTCTCGGCGCAGGGCTGTCATTGTGCTGCTGCTGAAGAAAGGGGGCCTTCATTTACTCAAGAACTGGCATCCAGACTCCCACCTCAGCATGGATTACACAATCTTCGCCAGGGTGTTGTCATCTCGCCTGGGATCCATGATGGATCACATGATCCACCCATACATGGCTCCGGGCTGAAGGATCCACGACAATGTCCATCTGGTCCAGGACCTGATCCGTTTTTCCCAGAGGACCGGTCTCCCGAGGACCTTCCTGTCTCTCAACCAGGAGAAAGCATTCGACAAAGTCAATCGTGAGTATCTGCTCGGGACTCTGCAGGCATTCCGGTTCAGGACGCAGTTCATTGCCCAGATCCGACATTTGTACACTGCCGCAGAGTGTCTGGTGAAAGTTAATGGGCCCCTTTGCTTTGGGAGAGGAGTACATCAAAGCTGCCCCCTGTCCGGCCAGCTGTATTCCTGGTGCGTGGAGCCTTTCATGCGCCTCTTTCAGAGGAGGTTGTTGGGGCTGGTTCTGCGCGGTGCGGGCATGGAGGTGGTCCTCTCCGCTTACACCGACGACATGCTCCTCACTTTCAGTGACCCAGCTGACCTGGAGAGGATGTGCGAGTGCCAGGCCATGTACTCGGTGGCGTCTTCCACCAAGATCAATCGAACCAAACGTTCTGGACTCATGGATGGTCCATGGCAGGTGGTCTCTCTGCCAGAGTAGTTATTGGGGTTTAGCTGGAGTACCCCCCCATCTCCTCTATCTGGAGGTCTACCTTAGACTGCCTGAGGAATCCTGGACAGTGAACTGGTAGGAGCTGGAGGCCAAAGTCTATTGCCTCCAGTTTATTTGCCTAGTGTGCAACCTCAATTGTGACACACAGCTACTTTTTATTAACCGTGAGGGTCTGAAGGGCTGAAGGTCACCCTCAGGACAGTGCCTGTCTTCTACCAGGATCTGATCAATGTCTGGAACATGGGCAACTCATGCCAGGTCTTCCTGCCATCAGGAGTAGCAGCTATCTTGTGGTGCAGTGATAGTGTCCCTATTCTTGGACTGAGAAACCCGGGTTCAAGTCCCACCTGCTCCACAGGTGTCTAATAACATCTCTGAGCAAGTTGATTAGAAAAATAGATTTAAAAATTACAAGGCACCATTAAGGGGCATTTATGGTACGGTGATAGTGACCCCACCTTGAAGACAGGAGACCTGAGTTCAAGTCCCACCTGTTCCAGACGTCTAGCATAATGTCTCTGAACATGTTGTTAAGGAAAATGGTGACAGGTTAATGGGGGAAATAAAAGAAATACAAAGCATCATCAAGAGGCACTTGTGGTACAGTGATAGGGACGCCATCTCTGAGCCAGAACTGGGTTCAAATCCCACCTGTTCTGAAGTGTGTAATGACATCCCTGAACAGACTGATGAAAACATATCTGCAAGGCACTAACAGTAACTGTTGAGGTCTTTGATGAAGAATAACTATTAGCTTGGAATGCCTGGAAATCACGTCTAGCTGCTTTCAGATGGGTTGAACCACACTTAAAACTTGCAGTTACACTCCATTAATTATCCTAATATCACTCTTCGGGTTTTAAGTATGAGATTCCAAAATACTTGACGGAGTCATATGATGTGAAGCTGATGGTTACTGGAAAACCCATCCACAAGTTACGAATGACATGCTGAAAGAAGCTCGCATGAGTGAAACCCATTAAATCCAATTGCCAGTACAATTCTGTCAATAGCATGTAAAATGTGTCAGCTGTGACTCAGTCCATAGCATTCATTTACAAGGATCTGTGCTCACGGAACACCCTGGGGCTTGAACCCAAAACTCTACAATGCTGAAGGAGTGCTGCATTTCTCAGGTACTGTCTTTCCAGTAGGATGTTAAACTTAAACCCTGTCATCCTGCACGGATGGATGTAAAACAAAATCTGATTTGATATTCCAAAGATGAGCAGGGGCTTTATCCCCATGTTCCGGCCAAAATTTATCACTAAATCAACATCAAGAGAGAGAAAACTGAACAGGTCATTCTTAAATTGGTTTAGATTTTTTTAGATTACTTTACAGTGTGGAAACAGGCCCTTCGGCCCAACAAGTCCACACCGACCCGCCGAAGCGCAAACCACCCATACCCCTACATTTACCCCTTACCTAACACTACGGGCAATTTAGCATGGCCAATTCACCTGACCTGCACATCTTTGGACTGTGGGAGGAAACCGGAGAACCTGGAGGAAACCCACGCAGACACGGGGAGAATGTGCAAACTCCACACAGTCAGTCGCCTGAGGCGGGAATTGAACCCGGGTCTCTGGCGCTGTGAGGCAACAGTGCTAACCACTGTGCCACCGTGCCGCCCACAAGTGTTTCTGGGAGTTTGCCATCTACAAATTGGCTGCCACAGTTCCTACTTTACAACAGTGATGAGATTAGATTAGATTCCCTACAGTATGAAAACAAGCCCTTTGGCCCAACCAGTCCACACCGACCCTCCGAAGAGTAACCCACCCCCCTCTGACTAATGCACCTAACACTATGGGCAATTTAGCAATGGCCAATTCACCTGACCTGCACATCTTTGGATCGTGGGAGGAAACTGAAGCACCCAGAGGAAACCCACACAGACATGGGGCGAATGTGTAAACTCCATACAGACAGTTGCCCTCGGCTTGAATTGAACCTGGGACTCTGGTGCTGTGAGGCTGCAGTGCTAACCACTGAGCCACCATTGTCATACTTTGAGTTACTAGTAAGTTGCAAGAACCACTGTGTAAATGCAGGCCTTTATTTTTCCTGTTGATAGGGAGGTGGTTCAATGTCATCAAGTTCAGCAAAAATCACTTAATGTGTTGTATGCACAACAGTCCAATAGTTGCTACCAGCAACTGGTCAATTGATAATGTCTGCAGGACAGCTGAGCCCTTGCATCTACTTTCAAAAGCTGATTAATTAGATTCTTCTCCCAAATATTTTTCATCAACCTGTTCAGAGTCGGTATTACACACCAGATGTGCAGGTGAGGCTTGAACTCAGGTCTCCTGGCTCAGAGGTCAGGTCACTACCACTGTAGCGCGAAGACCTTCCAAAGGACCCTCCAACTTCTTCCATTTTATTATAAATATTCAGAAGTGCTCTTACACACAAGTGAGTTTTGATTTCCCCATCACCAAATTACCTGTGATTTTTTTCATCTATATATCACCGGTGTTTTCCAACTGATTAATTTAGGTGCGAAGCCTGTTAAGGGCGATGCAGACCATCAAAGCTGAGGGAGAGGGGGCTAAATTGAAACAGAGTTGGAAGGGGCAGCCTCTTTTTCCATTGCACTCTTCAGAATGCAAACCACCTGAATGGTGCTCTTCTCTACTTGAGATGCAGCTCCAGGCCAAGATTGTAGGCCAGAAGCCTACTGGTTTGGAAAAAAACAATCTTTTGTCTCTCCTCAGCCATCTGCACATCATTGCAAGTAAAATCAGCTATGGAGCATAACAATCAGGAAAGATTTAAAAGGTAATGTTGGTTTAAGAATACTTTCTTCATATATTTAAGAATAGCAGATTGGTACAGGTTTATTAACAGTATTGAAAATGAGATAATGAAAAATACATATTTTTAATCACAGTGTCAAACCACCGTGTTTGAACAATCTGCCTGATTTTTGCTGATTGAAAATTACCTTTTGAATATGGGTTAAGCCTTCAGATTTGTGAAGACTGCATAGGATGTGCATATTGATAACAATGCAATGTCCATATGCTCATTTGAGTTTTCCAGCTTATTCACTCATGTGTCATTGAGGAAGCCACAGACTGTACTGTCGTATTATGATGATCTAGATCTGCCATTATTACATGAATCAGTAGTTGAACTTATGAACTCAGCAACACACACATTCAGTTAAGTTTTAACAACACTATGTATGGCCCAACAGATGGTGTTGTTGTGGAATCCCCGCAAGGCTCCGCTCTCACAGACATCTTTGTTGGATTCTCCCGAGAAATATGTTTTCAATGGAAAGACACCTGACCTTCGACCCTGTGCATATTTCCAATATGTAGATGATACGCTTGTGATATTTAAATTTGCAGCTGCATGTAAGAACATCCTTCCGTGTTTTAAAGGACATGCTGAATGAGCTCCCTCATCCTGAGAAATCAGCCAGAGGGGTGGTGAATACTGGCCATTACCAATTTACTTTCATTGGTGAGTATACACATTGAGATGCACATGCTAAAAGATTAACCTTATTGAAAAACCTTGTAAAAAGGGCCCAAGCTACCTGCTCACTGTGCAAACTTCATGCTGAAATGGAGAGCATCAAAAACATCCTATCGGATATTGGCGACCTTGATCAGATCTCATATAAACTCATAAAAATCCTTAAGACAGCCAACCTCCTCCTTAAAAGTATCCAGACTACATCAGATTGCCTTGGATCATTACAGTACCTGATAAAGTTTGAGCAAGAGGTAAAGCTAGCTATTTCACACTGCTTGAACATAGCAACAGAAGCAGTGTTCATCACTAACAGAATGCTGTAGACAACTAAAAGGTCTTTGTGCCTATTGCACAAATATGGTACATGAACTTTATGGGATTATGAAGTGAGGTATGGGCTTGTATTCTCTAGAGTTTTGAGGACTGACAGGAGACCTCATTGAAATTAAGAACATTCTTACAGAGTGTGACAGGGTAGATGTGTGTAGGATGTTCCCCTGCTGATGAGGCTAATACCAAGGAACAGTCTTGGAACAAGGCAGAGACCTCATAGATGTGTGGTGAGGAGGAACTTCTTCAATCAGTGTGTTTGAAATTCGTTACCACAGGGGGCTATGAAAGCTCAATCATTCAGCATGTTTAAGACTAAAACTTGTAGATTTCTGGAAACTAACCATATCGATGGAGCTACGATAATGCAGGGGCAAATTAACACCATCTGTTGAATGGTGGAACAGATCACCAGCCAAATGGGTAATTTCTGCTCCTATTTCGTTAACACATGTCCAGATCAAACATTCAAGAATATTCTCAAGGAACCTACCATTTTTACCTCACTGTTGCCAATGATTCCCCCTATTTCACCCAGATCCTTTAGCAAGATATTCAATATCTCAGTTGCTCGCTTTTTCTGGTGGTTACTGAGCTCCTGAAGTTGGTTGAATTCTTTCTGAACAACCACTAAAGTATTCTGTGGAAAAAAATAAGTTTGAATGAAAATCTGCAGGTTAAGAAGAAAATCATTTGACACAAATTTTTTAAATTGTTTTAATTCTTCAAAAGAAATGAAAAATATTTCTTAACATCATAAAATAGACCAACATTAGGACGTTATTTAGCCTATCGAGTCAGTGCTGGGCCTTTCAAAGCAGTCCTGTTAATCCCAACTTTCTCCATTTCCCTGCAATTTACTTTTCTCCTTGAAGTAAACATCTACTTCCCTTTTGAAAACTACTATTGAAACTTCCCCATCATCTAGCATTAAGAGCAGCTCCCATTGGGGTGGCATGGTAGATCAATGGTTAGCACTGCTGCCTCATAGTACTGTGGACCCGGGTTCAATTCCAGACTTGGGCAACTGTCGATGTGGAGGTTGCACATTTCCTCCAGTTTCCTCCCACAGTTCTCATAGTACACCAGTTGAAAACCACTGATCTGGGATAAGGCTAGACAATTGCGTACTTCCGTTCTTCTCCTAAACAAAGGGCATTGTTAAACTGGAGAGGATTCAGAAAAGATTTACAGGAATGCTTCTAGGAACAGATGGTTTGAGATATAAAAATAGACTGGAAAAACTGGGATTTTTTTCACAGGAGTGTAGGAGATTAAGGGGTGACATTAATGAGGTTTATAAAATCACAAAGGGCATGGATTAGGTGAATGACAAGGTTTTTTTTTCCCGAGGGGGCATATTTCTAAGGCGAGAGGAGGACGATTTAAAAAGGATACGAGAGGCAAATTTTTTAACACAGAGAGTGGTTTGTGAATGAAATGAACTGCTGGAGGAAGTGTTGGATGCAGGTACAGTTACAACATTTAAAAGACATTTGGATAAGTTCACGAACAGAAAAGCTTTGGAGGGATATAGGCCAAGTGTAGACAGCCTAGTTTTGTTTGAGAACATGGTCGGTGTGGACTAGTTGGACTGAAGGATGTGTTTTCATGCCGTTTGACTCTATGACTCTATAACAAGCCAAGACAATTACCGTTTTTTGCGCCAGTTCATCAGTCAGCAGCTCATTGGCCTTCGACTTGTCCTCCACCTCCTGGGATTTCTGGTCATAGTTGACAGCCAGTTCTTCCAGGGCCTGAAGCACTTCCTTCACCTCATCCTTAGCTGCTTCATTTTCCAACTGCAACCGGTTCAGTTCCTCTTGGATCTTCTCATAATCTCTCCTGGTGGAAGCCAACAGCTGGAAATAGCCAGACATTTTAAAAATCAGTTTTAACCAGACCAAACCCTTCATGGGAATTGCAAGATGCTCAAAATGTTTTACTGAAGACATATCCCAAAATAATGATAACCAGTACCTAAATCCCCCTCAAGGGGTCCTAGGGGTGCTCCAGCAGATTCAAAGTATTTAACACAAACTCTACAGGCTTTTAACAGTTCATCCCCACATTTTCCCCATTTCTTTGACCTTGATATATATGGATTCAGTTGCTATAAAGCATTGATGTTACTGGATTCAAAAACTCACCTCCTCTTGGTCCAGCATCTGCTGCTTTAGATTCTCAGTCAGCTGACTCTGCTGGTTGATTTCTTCATCCTAAGAAATTCAACAGAAGGTTATACCATCATCCCAAATTCCTAACTGAGGTGGGCTTCTTGAAATGTTTGTGTATAATCTGCATATACACAGGAAATATTTCAGTACAAGAGAATATAACTCCAAACGTGACAAAACCATTTATTTTCAATTGTTATGATTCCAACCTGATGATAAAACTGGACAAGTCAGGTTTCCATGGCTTGACAGAGCATAAGTTTTATTTTTGTTACTTGTTGTCACTGATGGTCAGCAACTGAACATATTCATAAGAGGCTGCCTGTGTACTATCGACAAAAGGACATAAAAGTCTGAGACACACAAAAAGGGAAAAGAAATTCAAACTATTTTACACAACACAAGAATTATTACAAATATCAGAAATAGAGATTCAATCCTTTTCCACTCAATAACGACCTTAAAGATACTCAAACTTCAGTGAACGTTCCCATTACCACTTTAGAGTTCCTTGCTCTGCTGATATAACTGTAAAAGGTTTCTACAGGTTTCCTCTTGTCGACATCTCAACACTTTCTGTGCAGCAAATGCACGATTTTCCATATCCTCAGCTTACAGACATTTTCGCTTTCTAGAGTTTTCTTCGAAGCCATTCAGGAGTTTTTCCTGAGCTCTGTCTTTTTGGAAAACACTGTCCCAGACTACATTGGATGCAAGGACATTGAGTAAATTTAAAGGAGAGACAGGCAGATTTTTAATTAGCAATGGAGTGAAGGGATATGGAGAGTGGCAGCAAAGTAGAGTTGAGACCAAGATGAGATTAACCAAGATCATATCAATTGGCAAAGTAGACTCAATGGAGCTGAATTATCTCCATCTGTTCAAGTACTGGTGTTCTTATGTTCTAGGTGATGGTGGTCGTGGGTTTGGAAGTTGAGAACTGATGCGTTGTCGCAATGCATTTTGTAGATAGTAGATATTGCTGCCACTCGGCATTGGTGGTGAAGGGAGTAATTGCTTATGGGTGTGATGCCAATTAATCAAGTTGCTTTGCTTTGGATGGTGTCGAGCCTCGAATGTTAGAACATAGAACATTACAGCACAGGACAGGCCCTTCAGCCCTCAATGTTGTGCACTCATCCAAGCAAATAGGGAGTATTCCATCAGATCTATAGACACTAGAGACTGGAACTGAGCTACTCATCACCAAATCCCTAGTCTCTGACCTCACCTTGTAGCCACAGTACTTGCATGGCAGGTCCAGTTCAGTTTCTGATTAATGGTAATCTTCAGGATATTGATAATTGGGGATTCAGTTAGATTAGATTAGATTAGATTACATTACATTACAGTGTGGAAACAGACCCTTCGGCCCAACAAGTCCACACCGACCCGCCGAAGCGAAACCCATACCCCTACATTTACCCCTTACCTAACATTACGGGCAATTTAGCATGGCCAATTCACCTGACCCTGCACATCTTTGGACTGTGGGAGGAAACCGGAGCACCCGGAGGAAACCCACGCAGACACGGGGAGAACGTGCAAACTCCACACAGTCAGTCGCCTGAGACGGGAATTGAACCCGGGTCTCAGGCGCTGTGAGGCAGCAGTGCTAACCACTGTGCCACCGTGCCGCCCACAAATTATTGTAATGCCATTGAACATGGTTAGAATCTCTGGTGTTGGAGATGCTCATTGTCTAGCACTTGTGTAGTGAGAATGGTTACTTATCAGCTCAAGCTTGGATGTTATCTCGGTCTTTCTGCAAATGGACATGGGCTGCTTCAGTAGCTGAGGAGATGCAAATGATGCTGAATAATGTGCAAATATAAGCGAACATTCTCATTTCTGCCCCAATAATGGAAGATTCTTGATGAAACAGATGAAGATGATTGGGTCTAGGTCACAATCCTGAGGGGCTCCTGCAGAGATACCCTGGGGTTGAGATGATGACCTCCAACATTTCAAGCTTCTTCCTTTATGCTAATTATGATTTCCTCAGATTGCCAGTTTTGCTAGGGCTCTGTCATGCCACGCTTGACCTTGATGTGGCCTGGATGTCAACAGCAGTCACTCTCCTCTGGAGTTCATTTCTACCCTGACATATCCTCCTGCACTCTCCACTGAATCATGGTTGATCTCTTGGCTTTTGGTAATATGGATTGTATGCCAATCCATGAATGTGTTAGAGTCTTTCCTGTTTAACAGTGATAGTGCCACACAACACAATGGATGGTATTCTCAATTTGAAGACAAGAACTGCATCTCCACAAGGACTGCAGCTGTCACTGTTACCAATACATTCATGGACAGATGAAATGGCAAGAGGTAGACTGATAAGGACAAGGTCAAGTAAATTATTTTCCTCTGGTATTCTTTAAGACTTGCTCAGCTTGGTCAGTCGTGGTGCTGCTGAGCTACTCTTGAAGACCCTCATCCATTTCAACATGGAGGAGTACTAATTCATTAGCCAGTTGGGGGGTGGGGAGCATGGTGAGGGAGATCAGCGAATATTAATCGGCACATTTTTTTTGCCCAAGTTTGACCTGATGTTATGCAACTTCATGGGGTCCAGGAGTCAATGTTGGGGGCTACTAGGCAATTCCCTCCTGACTGTATACCACTATACCTCCACTTCTCCTGGGCCTGCCTTACTGAGGGGACAGGACATACCCAGGACTGGTGATGGTGTTGTCTTAGACTCTGTGTGCAAGCTATTTTGCTGTGGGAATGGCTGTGTCAAGCTGATGCCTGACTCATCTGAGAGACAGCAACAATAAAGTCAAAAGGGATTTCAGTCCAATGTGCAAAATGTTCATACTCTAAAACCCAATGGAATAATTTGTAACAGTGGAAAATGCTTGTAGCATTTTGAATTTACAAAGTTTCCACCACTATCTGTAGAACATGTTATTTGCAAAGAAGACAGATTTGCAAACAAATGCAGCATTCTAATCCTTATAGCGTTTAACTTTGAGATGCCAGCTGTGCTTATGAAGGTCCTGGCTATAATACCAGACTAAAACTCCACGGGAAAAATAAAGATTCCCATGAGCTCATCCATCCTACCAAGGTCAGCAAAAGGCTACTTTACTGGAGAACAGCGCATGGACAATGCAATGGCGGTTCACCTTTTATCAACAAAATCAGCAGCATTCTAAACTTTACACCTTTAAAACAAAACCAGAAGTTAATAGCCTAGATTTCACTGGATAGGCATTTCATGGAGTACACATGGTTTGGGATTTTCTTTTCTTATCATTAAGCTTTTTCCACAACAAATTTTGAGTAGTAGAAATTTATAAGATGCTCAATGGAACATCTAGAATTTCAGTGAAAACATGATTTTTACATCAACCTGCTCTGACATGTTATGATACACCTCGGTAAAAGGACACTACCAATCTGACACAGGAACCTGGGACTTTACTGAATGGTGGAGCCAAAGTGCATCTCCTTAAGTAATAAAAATTAAGGACAGAGAGAGAAAAACAAATAACAAAGAAGAAAATAGGGGCGAATCCAATCAGCTACAGAGAGATTGCAAGAAGGAAAGAAAGATTGCAAGATTAAGAATGTTCAAAGAGGAATTGTAAGAAAGAAAAGGAACTTTAACAACATTGAGGAGGTTTCATACCTGTGGATGTCAGATGCCACAGTTCCAATTGCTCCTTTCCTGGTCTTCCAAGATTTATTACATTTTAGGTCTATATTTCAGCTAATTACTAGGGACCTTTTATCAACAGCAACTTTAATTTATATTTACAATACAAACCTAGCAACTAATGCAACTCATGGAGAGTTTGATGGCAAGTTGCTGTTTTTGCAATGATAATGATGTTAGCAATCTGTGGCAATAAATAACCCATGATTTATCTCTTCCTTGTCACAAATTATTGGTTTTGTTGTGCACTAATAACAGTCTGCATCCTGAACCTGCTGTTGCTTATGAGCAAATTCTGGTATTTTGTAACAACAGAAGAATACGAGGGCAAAACACACTGAGGCACAAGTAGAGTAATGTGCGGACAATCTGTCATTGATCACAAACCTTATCATCGAGCTGCTTATACAAATTACTGATCTCTTCCTCTAACTTCACTCTCTCTCCTGCTGTGATTTTGGGTACTGGAACTACATTGTCAATGGTTGTCTGGTTGTCACACGGCTCCAAGTTCTTCTGGTCTTTGGCATCAATTTGTTCATCTTCAGGCACGGATTCACCTGCAAGGAGATTAAGCATGTTAGAACCAAGACCAGTAATCTCCATAGCAACACAACCTGCTCATTTGCATGCAAAGCGTGCACAAAAGGAGAGGAAAATATTCCATTTCATCAAGTGCAAGTAATGATTGAAAGATCAAAATGGATCTGTTAAACCAAAGAAACAACCCATATCATACTTAAAAAGCTCCTGTTAAATTTATTTTTTAAAAACTGAATTGAGTTGTATCCTTGCTGCACATTTAGGAAGTTGTCTCTTTTGAACATAATAAGATAATTACACACATTTATTTCAAGTAGCAATGAAAATGATTAATTGAATGTTGCTGCAAAGTGGATTTAAAAGGTCTCAGGAAGTAAAATCAGGTTTCCAATAAAAAATAAGCAGCTGCTGTGAATATAGCTGACCAATATCCGCCATATGAAATTCTGTGCATGTCCAGGAGATGTGCTTATGGTACAAAGAGACTGTTTCCATCTGTCACACAATAGGATATTTTGTGAACATTGTGCACAATGGGTGTTATAGTTGAATGGCTAAGCAGTCATATTGAATACTATTAAATCCACTCTCCTCTTACACTCCAGCAAAATGAGAGTATTTTATACAATATTTGTGTCTTCCTTTCTTCCTTGAGCATATTGGTACCTCAAGCTGTACCTTTGCAATTTGTTTAGACATCCAGCATTCACAACCTAATACTATGACAGAAAATTCCAAATTTGCACGATTTCATCCCTGCTGCAGGTCAGCAGCTCATCGGCATTGCTCACAATAAGCCAGTGGATGAATTATTTTACAATGACAAAAATTGCACATCCTGTGAGACACAATGTACTAAACAACAGGAGCGGTCTTTGCATCTATTAGGGGAGATTTAGCAAGATGTCTAATGGGAAATTTATTTGCTGTCAATGAATTTAACTTGGTCTGTCCCTTTAAAATTCTAGAGGTGTCATTTGCAGGAAGTACTTCAAGTTGGCACATCATCAGGCGAATTCAATAAAGTTGGCTTCATATTAGCATTCTAGAAGGAATGGTACATTGTGAGCTACAGGTGCAAATTCTTCAGTCAGTGGTGACACCACAACTGGCAGTGCAGCCATCCCTTTTCCTGTGGATGAAGCAGGGACTTCCTGGCCCAGAATGAGAAGTGAGGTATCGCCAGAGATGGCAAACTGACAAGGCTGCCTGGCAAAACCCTGTCAACATCCGATAGGAGTGATACAAAAGGGTGCCGAGGGGCAATGTTTTCACACAGAGGGAGGTGAGTGTCTGCCCGAGATAGTGGTGGAACAGAGTACAATTTTGTCATTCAAGAAAAATTTAGACAGGTAAGTGGATGAGATAGGTATGGAGGGATGTGGACCAAACACAGACAAATGGGTCTAGTTTAAATTATAAAAACCGGGCAGCATGGGTAAGTTAGGCCGAAGGACCTACTTCCATTCTGCAAACCTCTCTGACTCTATAATATCATCAAACTTTAAGATTAGCACACTGGTAAGTTTCCTGGTGAGTAATATTACAGACCTTAGGGTTTTCCTATAGTTATTTCTAATGCTGAAGAATTTTAATGACTGCTGCGCACTTGTGGTGGAAGTGAGGATTGTTGGGATGGTGTGAGATTAAGTTTTATCGAAGGTGTGGGGTATGCTGAGCATTCTTATGGAGGGTGAGGGCAGGAGTGAGCAGAGTTAGTGTCGGAGGAGTGGTGAAGAGGTTCAGGAGTGGGAGGTGGGGGCCTGAAAATTGTTGGGAGGTATGGAGAGGGGACTGTACATTGTTCAGGTTGGAAGAGAGATAGAGAGAGCAGTGTTGGAAGAGAAGGTGAGGGAGAGTGTGCAGTGTCAGTGCTGTGTTTGTGTGTTGGAGGGTAACAAGTGTTGGAAAATCAGGATGGTGGGGGGGGGAGCTGTTTAACATTTGTCAGAGATGTTAAGGGAAGTAAGCATTGTCAGAAATGCAGAGGTGCTGAGCTGTGCACTTACATCCACAAATACAAACTCAAATATTTATTGATTGTACTTGATGTTAAGTTTCTTTTTCAGAAATGAGTAATAAATAATAATAATTTGAGTTGATACAGAACCTTAAAGTAACAAAACACTCCAATGCATCAGAGGAGCATTATAAAGCAATTGAACAACATAAAGGGGTGTTAGGCTAGAAGGCCAAAAGCGTGGTCAAAGTAATAGCTTTCAAGGAGTATCTTAAAGGGGGAATGAAAGGGAGGGAGGCAGAGACATTCGAGGATTTTAAGTGACACAGCCAGGAAAGGGCATGGCCCTGGACAAAAATTTTAAGAATTGGGATCCAATGCAAAAAAAGGAGAATGGGTGGCAACAGTGCCCTCAGAATGCAAAAGGGGAGGGGAAGATGTGTTTAGAGGTGACATGCTGTGGTGGCAATGATGGAAAATGAGCCACTGAATACAGATGTTTGTGGGATGGATGATGAGGACAATGGGAATCCTATCACAGCCTTGGCAGGGAGCAGAATGGTGGAATACATAGCATAGAGTTAGATGAGATGTACAGCATGGAAACAGACTTCGATTCAACTCATCCACGCCGACCAGATAGCATAACCTAATCTAGCCCCATTTGCCAGCACTTGGCCCATAATCCCATTAAAACATTCCTATTCATATACCTATCCAGATGCCTTTTAAATGTTGTTACTGTACTAGCCTCCACCACTTCCTCTAGCAGCTCATTCCAAACATGCACCATGCTTTGGGTGAAAAGGTTGCCCCTTAGGTCCCTTTTAAATCTTTCCCCTCTCAACCTAAACTTATGCCCTCTCATTCTGGACTCTCCCACTCCAGGGAAAAGCTCTTGTCTAATTACGCTATCCATGCCCCTCATGATTTCATAAACTTTTATAAGTTACCCCTCAGCCTCCGATGATTCAGGGAAAACAGCCACAGCCCACACAGCTTCTCCTGAAAGCTCAAACCCTCCAACCCTGGCAATATTCTGAACCCCTTCAAGTTTCATAGTAGACACAGTCAAAGGTCCTGGCTTCATATATTTTGCATGTTTCTGGTTTTATGTTATTTTTAACTCTCGGAGCACAGTGCACCACATCCAATTTTTGGTGTCTTTGTTCCATTTCTTGCTCTGTCACCAGTCCCTTTGACCCTGGAATGCTATCCATCCCTCCTGTCTCCTATTCTATCACAGGGTTTCCTTTTCTCCTTGTCCTTCGTATCCTTTTCTTAAAACCAATTCCATTTCTTGCTTTTCTCAGTTCTGTTGATCTAAACCATTAGTTTCCCTCTCCACAGGTGTTGCCAGACCTGCTAAGTACTTGGGAGTCATAGTCATAGAAATGCATTGCACAGAAACAGACCCTTCGGCCCAGCTCATCCACGCCAACCAGATATCCTAATTTAATCTAATCCTATTTGACAGCACTTGGCCCACAGAACTCTAAACTGTTCCTACTTGTATACCCATCAAGATATCTTTTTAGTGCTGTAATTGTACAATCCTTCACTACTTCCTTTGGCAGCTCATTCCATACATTCAACACCCTTTGTGTGAAAAGGTTGCCCCTTAAGTCCCTTTTCCCCTCTCAACCTAAATGTATGTCCTCTAGTTTTGGACTCACCCACCCCAAGAAAAAGCCCCTATCTATTTATCCAATCCTCGCACCTCATGATTTTATAAACTATGTCACCCCTCAGCCTCTGATGTCCAGGGAAAACAGCCCCAGCCTATTCAGCCTGTCCCAATAGCTCAAATCCTGCAACCCTTGCAACATCCTTGTAAACCTTTTCTGAACCGTTTCAAGTTTCACAACATCCTTCCGATAGGAAGGAGACCAGAACTGCACACAGTATTCCAAAAGTGGCCTAACCAATGTCCTGTACAGCTGCAACATGACCTCCCAACTCCTATACTCAATGCTCTGACCAATAAAGGAAAGCATACCAAATGCCTTCTTCACTATCCTGTCTACCTGCCACTCTACATTCAAGGAACTATGAACCTGCACTCCAAGGTCTCTTTGTTCAGCAACATTCCCTAGGATCTTACCATTAAGTGTATAAGTCCTGCTCTGATTTGCTTTCCCAAAATGCAGCACCTCGCATTTATCTAAATTTAAACTTCCAGCAGTTTCTGTTTTTATTTCAGACTTCCAGCACACACAGTAGTTTGCTTTTTTGATTAGTGCTTACAATATTCTAACAAACTCAATATGTACTTCTTCAGACAAATATAAACTCTGATGTTTTAGTAAATAAGAATTTATGACATGGTATAGGTACAGAAAAATACTGTATCACTCCACATGAATATATTTCCCAATCAGTTGAAAATCATCTGCAAAATTAAGCATGTTTAGCAACCTCTTTCTCTCCCTCTGACTCCATAAACTAACAAGGAACATAGTCATAGAGATGTATAGCATGAAAACAGACCCTTCGGTCCAACCTGTCCATGCCGACCAGGTATCCCAACCCAACCTAGCCCCACCTGCCATCACCCGGCCCATATCCCTCCAAGCCCTTCCTATTCATATACCCATCCAAATGCCAGTCACTCACAAAAGATAAAAAGGAGCTTAGTTGATATCTTTTAATATCTGGGAGGTCCACTACCCCCAGCCCTTGCAGCAATTGCAATTTGACGAGCTTAATAAGGGGTACTTGTGATGTCAGATAAGGCAGCTAAACCAGCCATTAAGTCTCCAAAAGGTTTAGCTGGGAAAAGTCAAAGTAAGCATTCGCATAGGGTATAGCGAACAAGGAAGGACATTCATTTTAATAAGGGCTACTCGACCCAACCAGGATGTTGGAAGGGCCAAAAGAGAAAATGCTGGAAAATCTCAGCAGGTCTGGCAGCATCAGTAAGGAGAGAAAAGAGCTGACGTTTCGAGTCTAACTGACCCTTTGTCAAAGCTGTTGGAAGGGCTTCCCATCTTTAAAGATCTTGTTTAATTTTGTTAAGCAAGTGGACAAAATTAGTCTTAAATAACTGGTCAAAGAGAGGAATAACAAAAATACCTGAAGAAAATCCCCCTGTGACCACTTAAAGGGAGAACATAACTTCTCTCAATGTCAGATAATTCCCAACACCCCCCCCCCCCCCCATAGGCATAGCCTCTGATTTTGAAAAATTAAATCTTATAGCCCAAAAAGGAGCTGAATAAATTAATTCATTGTATCAAATGGGGTACAGAAACTACTGGGTTCAACAAAAAGATAACAACATCATCATTATATAATGTGATCTTCTGTGTCTTTGATCCCACTTCTGGGGAGCTATGTTAGGATCCCTATGGATAACCTCTGCCGGTGGTTCAATTACGAGCGTAAAAAGTAGAGTTGAGGGGGGACAACCTTGCTCACTGCCCCTACAGATACTAAAATTACTGATCTTACATCATTGATGAGAACTGCAGCCAGAGGATCACTATAAAGGACCTCCGACCCACCTAATAAAGACTTCACCTAGACCAAACCATTCCAGGGTATAAAAAAGATATGGCTATTCAACCCAATCAAATGCCTTCTCTGCATCTAAAGAGATCACTAATCCCGGAACCGATCGCTGCTGACACGCTTGGACCATATTATGTAACCTCCTAACACTGTTGCAGGATCTGCGGCCCTCTATAAAACCCGTCTGGTTCTCTTTGGCAACGAAGGCAACAGTGTTTCCAGCCTTAATGCAAGAATCTTGGACAAAATTTTAAAATAAGAATTTAGAAGCAAGATGGGCCTATAAGAAGCACAATCGATTCCAATGCTACAGGGACAAGCAGATAGTTATGGAAGCTTCCAGGATGCACAGCGAATAAAGAGAAGGTTTACAAGGATGTTGCTGGTATGGAAGGTGCTAGCTATGAAGAAAGGTCGAGTAGGATAAGATTTATTTTCATTAGAAAAAAAGAGATTGAGGGGGGACCTGACTGAGGTTTACAAAATCATAAGGGTATAGACAGGGTGGATAGAGACAAGCTTTTTCCCAGGGTGAAGGATTCAATAATGAGAAGTCAAGCTTTCAAGGTGAGAGGTAGAAAGTTTAATGGGGATACATGCAGCAAGTACTTCACACAGAGGGTCGTGGGCGTCTGGAATGTGTTGCCAGCAGAGGTGGTAGAGCCAGGCACGGTAGATTCATTTAAGATGCATCTGGACAGATGCATGAGTAGGTGGGGAACAGAGGGATACAGTTGCTTAGGAACTGACCGACAGGTTTAGACAGTACATTTGGATCAGCTTGGAGGGCCGAAGGGCCTGTTCCTGGGCTGTAAATTTTCTTTGTTCTTTGCTCTTAGTTCTAAGTATAACTTAGGGGAGAAATCAAAGTTAAAAATCACACTGCTCCGAAAGCTAGAGTTTCCAAACAAACCTGATGGACTATAAACTGGTGTTGTGTTACTTTTAATTTTGTACACGCCAGTCCAACATCGGCATCTCCAAATCGGGAGAAATCAAGTAACACTAATAAATACATCAATTTTCACATTATGTAAAATTACACTGGATAAATTAATATAGTGCATTAACTTTATCGCTTGTTCATGTAATGAAGGAATTTTCAGACTGTATGGAAGAAAATAGTGCACAATATGTGTAATAAATGGTTCTAAAGGCTACAGTAAAAGGCCTCATGGCCAGCAATTCCAAAGGTCTCATGTTAAAATGTCACATTTCAGATCAGAAAATCCATTTTCAGAAGTGACTTTTTTTATAAGCTCAAATGAAGAGATGGCAGGATGTCCACAAAGATATCTGCTTTCAGTGTTAATTAATCTAGGGAGGATGAAAACGCTTCGCCTCAATTCCACCACTCATATTAATAAAGTCAAATTAATAAAATCATGGCTCTTGCACTGAGAAAACAAGTCTGCTGGAAAGAGTTAATTCAGTTCTAATCTAAATTACCAGACATGTCATCTTAGAACTAATGTCATCCCAAAACTAATTATTTGCTAAAAGTTAGGCTGGACCTTGATTCACCATTAATTCACAACTCATATCCGTTCATCCAACATGTATTTCTCTTCATCCCAAAGCCAAATAATTCATTATTATTCTCCTGCAGATAGCTAATTGCTACAATTTGTTTTTGGAAATGAACAATTAGGAGGGGGCTCATAGTTTTGGAATTATAGTTGCTACAGTAACAGTATGACAAGAGCTCATCAATGAAAATCCAAATTAAAATGTACTGTCACATTGACAGTCTTGTAATACCCTACAGCATAATACACTTCAACTATTCAAATCCTAAACAATGCGAGTAGAAAACAATATATAGATCATCAGAGTAAATAATGCTAAACTTAATTAACAACTCTGAACCTCTCTGTTGTGACATTCATTCAATTCAGTAGTTTGTTTACTAAAATTTATTACACGAGGAATACAAGGTTTTAAGAATTCAAGGCCAATTCTCATTCAGGTATTGAACTTACAGCTATAGTGTTGGATCTATGGGAACGATGAACTTTAACATAAGCAAGCTACTCTCGGAAACTGCATCAGTAATATGTGGATAAGTGTGGACATTTCAATTATTAAATGCACTTTTCTACACCTTTACAAAAGTATATCAAATGCACATCTACATATGTACTGACACCAAGAGAATAGTTTTATTCATTCACGGGATGGCAAGACCAACATTAATTATCCATCTCTCATACTCTTGCGAAGGTCACATGAGAACGTAATAAATAGGAGCAGGAAAAGTCCATCTACCCTTTCAAACCTAGTCCATCATACAATAAAATCAAGGCTGTTCTGACTGTGGCCTTAACTCCACTTTCTTACCTTCCCCTTCCTGCTCCCCCTCCCCCTCCCTTCCCCCTCCCTATTGGTGGTGATGAGCCAACTTTTTGAATAGTAGCATGTGATGTAAGAACACCCAAGGTGTAGTTAGCCAGGGAGTTCCGAGTTTTTGACTCAATGACAGTGAAGGAACAGCAATAGAGTTCTAAGTTAGGATGATGATTCAGAGGGGAACTTGCAAATGGTAGCATTTACTTGCATCTGATGCCCTTATCCATTCAGGTGTTAGAGGTCAGGAATTTGGAACGTGTTGATGAAAAAGCCACTGGTAAGTTGCTGCAGTGCATCTTTTTCTGCAGCACAACAAAATATGTGTTTACATTTCCTCATAAGTGCTGAGGAAGGGTCGCTAGACTCAAAACATTAACTCTGATTTCTCTCCACAGATTCAGCCAGACCTGCTGAGCTTTCCAGCAATTTCTGTTTTTATTTCTGATGGGAGGGAGGGGGAGGGGGAGCAGGAAGGGGAAGGTAAGAAAGTGGAGTTAAGGCCACAGTCAGAACAGCCTTGATTTTATTGTATGATGGACTAGGTTTGAAAGGGTAGATGGACTTTTCCTGCTCCTATTTATTACGTTCTCATGTGACCTTCGCAAGAGTATGAGAGATGGATAATTAATGTTTTTATCATTTAAATTTGGATTCGGGAAGGGAAGGGAAGGGAGGGGGGGGGGGAGGGGGGGGGGGGGGGGGGGAAGGGAGGGCGGGGGCGGAAGTCTTTATCTATTATGTGGGATTGTCAAAAGGCAGCCGGTAAAAATAATAGATCCGATACAAGTACCATCAAAGACATCAAAATCAATTTCACTGGGACAGCTCAAATTTTCAATAATGGTAAAACAAAATGAGTCACATTATTTTGAAGCAATTTTGTGCACAGTTGACTTATGGTGCTAAATTCACCCTGCTATAGAACATAGTAACTAAGTACCATTATAAAAACAACTCTTATGGAGATGGTTTGCTTTGAACAAAGTAACATAAAGTATTAAGCCATGCATTACACAGGATATCATCTGAAGGAGCACTTAAGAAGTAATTCTGGGGAAATTTGTAACCAATAAACATGTAGATTTTGATAAAGCCCCTTGTGAATAGTATACTTGGACCCAGATTGCCTATCCATTACACTTCACTTAATTCCGAATAGCTTCAAATTAATTCTAACTTTGATGAGTTTACCATTTCTCCATCTGTTTAGTTCCATCTCCAGATGCTGAAGAGCGTTCTTCAAAGACTTGTTTTTCTCTTTTTCCTTCTCGTATTTCTTCTTCCATTCCTCTGCCGTCAACTCCAGATTGACAGATGCAGTATTTTTGATGGTCTTGGCTCTATTAGGAGCAATGATTCACAAAGAGAATTTTACTGCATTAAAATCAATGGGCTGAAGAAACTCTCCTCAAACCAAGGGACCGAAGAGAATGATGCATTGCACACTTCAACAACAACCAAAATACTATTTACTTTGGTACATGTGAAGTAACCTCACTAAACAAAGATGTTGGCTTCCCAATGAATTGTCCAAAACTCTTCCAACTAAGAATGAACAACCTGCAACTTGAGAGTTCACCCACCCTCCTCAGAAAGTAACCAGTTACAGAATGTCTAAGGCTATAGGATATATCAATCACAAGTTTGTTGTAAATGATGCCCCTAATTTTTCAGCATAGACTCACTCCTTTCCAATTAGATCACCTGAGTGAAAGGGTCACAGATCTATCTCTTGATCCCAAATATCATAAAGAAATGCATCATCTTCTTTTTTGCCATTACAACATCTGCTTTGTTCAGCCTACCCATAGTTCTTCATAGTGCTGTATGTACTGTATCTCTCAACCATTCTAAGCATTCCTGGAGATTTGTCACAGCATGGCCAGAAGGTAATAATAACTAGAACAGGCTTTACTGATGCTAGTGAATTTCAGAAATCTAATGTTAAAGCATCTAAGTCTTCTCCTAAACTTCCACTTAGTGAAACAGTGAAATGTGAACCCATTTGGAGCGAGCAACAACTGAGGACTGCTTGTTACAAAAAATGCAAATAATTGCAGATTGTCATATGTGCTAAATATAGCATTTATTTCTGTTGTTTAAGTTACCTACAAAGTTAATGGTTAATTAATATCATTTTCACTCATTCTAGTTAACATCTTAAGACATTCAATCTTATAATTTCCAGCAATTAACTAAAAGTTCAAATTCCTGTTTAAATATTATTCATCTCTATGAGCATCTTAACAATGGTTCTGGAGGTTTTCTTTATACAGCTGTGCAACATAATCCTGTTATAAATATTTGGGCTAGACAGGGCAGATGCAGGGAGAATGTTTCCGATGGTGGGTGTGTCCAGTCTGAGGATTCGGGGTAGACCATTCAGGACGAAGATGAGGAGACACTTTTGCACCCAAAGAGTGGTGAGCCTGTGGAATTTACTACCACAGGAAGTAGCTGATATCAAAACATTGAATGTATTCAAGAGGCGGCTAGATGTAGCATTTGGGGCGAATGGCATCAAAGGTTGTAGAGAGAATATGGCTATTGAGTTGGATGATCAGCCATGATCGTGATAAGTAGCGGAGCAGGCTCAAAGGGCCAAATGGCCTCCTCCTGCTCCTATCTATGTTTGGTCTAACTCCACACTCCAGTAATGGATTCAGATCAACTAAAATGAAACAGCTGTAGTTGACTGCAAGTTTATTTCAGCTTGACAGTGTTACGATTGCTTAAGAGGATTATGTTACTTTACAGTGGTTTTGAATGAGTCTGTTTGCTTTGACAGTCTCATAAATACTTAAAATGATTATGTTTTGAATCAGCATTTTTCTGCCTTGACAATTGCAGGAACATCCCAAAGGCTTCCTTATAGGGTTCAAATATACTATACATAGTGGATATTTGATGAGTGTGCCTGGTACACTATTGGGGTAGGGTGGGTGAGTAGGCATGGTGGGTTGAAGGAATGATTAAGGATATGGAGGTTTGGGGCAGGGAGATTATGAAAAAATATGACAGGAACTTGGTGAAAATTGTAGGGGCCAGAGGCCTTGGAGGGCATTCGCATAAAGGACTGTGGGTTTCAGGGTTAGGGAGCCTCACGATTGTTATGTAAGGTGGGCTGATTTTTCAGAAAATGGAGGCTACCTTAGCATCATCCCTTTTTTTATTGGTTTTCAGGATGTCTACATCACTGGCCAGCATTAACTGTGAACCTCTGAAAGTCTTCCAGAAAGTGTTGGCCTGTTCTTTAGAGGGGTGGGGGTTATATTCTCAATGCTCTTAGAATGAGGATCCAGGAATTTGGCCCAGTGATACTGAAGGAGAGCAGATATATTTCCAAGTCAGGATGGTGAGTGGCTTGGAGGCGAACTAGCAAGTGGCTATGTTCCTATGTATCTGCTGCTCTGGTTCTTTTAGGTGGCAGAGGTTACAGGTTTGGAAGGTGCTGCCTCTAGTTCCACCTCTTTCCTGTTTCAGGAGGCCTCAACCTCAACCCACTCCTGACTCTAAGGGGAGAAAGTATGACTACTGAGGAGATAAGAGTGCAATGTTACAAATGGCCCAATTCCTGAATCACACCTCAAAGGGGAAAATGCAGTTCCAAATGTTAGTTGGAAACTTTCTGTGGTACAAAGCTGTTTGCATAACATAAAATTTTAAGAGATTTCAATTGACCTGTTCAAGCTAGTAGATTAGCAACTACATAATTGACCAGTCAACACAATGCAGAAGATCAATAACTTCAATAATGAGTTGCAAACTGCAATTGAGAAGTCAGTGCAGATGGTAACTGAGCAAGCTTGCTTGAGGGAAGTGATAGGAAATCAATGTTTATTGTGACATTCCTGCCAGAAAGAAGTCAAAGAACATAGAGGGACATTTGCACGAGACTAACAATCATCAAATATCTCTTTTGCACCATCTTTGTCTATTCAAGCGGGCTCTTCCTCAAAAACCTATTAGATTTGTCCAATCCAACTTCCATTAAACATATGTATCTGGCACTCTTTGGTTTGGATAATGTTTCCACAATGTAATTTACACATTGAAAACAATATTCTGCTCCTCTTGATGACTAAGCGTTCCAGGTTCTGAATCAGCCTATTTTCTAAAACCTCTCATGCATTGTGCATTGAAACTCAGATGATCATAATTACAAACAATATTCTATATAGAATCCTGCACTAATCTGTGCAAAATCTCAAGAATTTGTTTAAATTACTGGTCCAAACTGATCCAAGTATTTGATTAGCTTTATTGATAACCTCTTTCATACTGATTAGAAACATTAATTGGCAACAGTCATACCAACCACCTTTACATTTCTTTCCTTACTAAATTAGGACAGCACGATGGCTCATTAGTCAGCACTACCACCTCCCAGCACTAGGGGCCCAGGTTCGATTCTCGCCTCAGGCTGTCAGTTTGCAGTATTCCCATTCTCCCCATGTCTGCATGGGTTTCCTCCCACAGTCCAGCGATGTGCAGGTTAGGTGGATTGGCTCTGCTAAATTGTGCAGCAGGCCAGGCAGCATCCAAGGAGCAAGAGAATCGACATTTCAGGCATGAGCCCTTCTTCAGGAATGCCCGAAACGTTGATTCTCCTGCTCCTTGGATGCTGCCTGACTTGCTGCGCTTTTCCAGCAACACATTTTCAGCTCTGATCTCCAGCATCTGCAGTCCTCACTTTCTCCTGCTAAATTGTTCCAAGATATGCAGGCTGGATGTGGGTTAACTGCTGAGATCTGGGTGGGATGCTCTTTGGAGGGTCAGTGCATACTTGATGGTCTGAATGGCCTCTTTCTGCACTGTAGGGATTCAATGAAATAAAATTAAGTCCAAATACTTACCTTGTTAAACACAGAATTCAAAAACCCACAAAACATATTGGGCGGCATGGTGGCACAGTGGTTAGCACTGCTGCCTCACAGCCCCAGGTTCAATTCCAGCCTCGGGCGTCTGTGTGGAGTTTGCACATTCTCCCTGTGTCTGCGTGGGTTTGCTCCAGTTTCCTCCCACAGTCCAAAGATGTGCAGGTCAGGTGAATTGGCCATGCTAAATTGACCATAGTGTTAGGTGCATTAGTCAGAGGGAAGTGGGTCTGGCTGGGTTACTCTTCAGAGGGTCAGTGTAGGCTGGTTGGGCCAAAGGGCCTGTTTCCACACTGTGCGGAATCTAATCTCTGTGGAGATTATTTTTAAATTGATAGCATAATTCAAAAAGAACTGATAAACTATCTTTAGCTAAGTTGCCAGCAATTTAGTAATGACAAACTACGACCCTACAGTCATACTTAATTATCAATGTCACGGTGATGTGAATTCACTTGAAGCACTATAAACTAGTTTAGATGAGACTCCTACCTTTGGCCAAACATAAGGGTGGTTTTCGTTTCAGCATCATTAAAACTGGAGGGTGAGCAACAAATAATTATCGTAGTGCGGCAATTCCCACCCAGAGAATCCTGTAGAATTCGGGTCATTTTACTGTCGCGATATGGAACATGTGTTTTCTGTGAACAAAGAAAATATATTCATAGTAACATAGAATGATACAACACAAAACAAAAGGCTTTTTTAGCCCATCACGCCTGTGCTGGTTCTTTGAAAGAGCCTTTCAGTTTTCAATGCATTCCTCTGCATTGTCCTCTTAGCACTGCAAAACAGTCCCCTATTGAAAAATCTTCATTTGCAGCTGATTTGAAATTGCAAATTGTAAACATATTTTCTGCAAATTAAATGCTTAATTTTAATGTCTCAAATACATTATTCTGCAGGCTTTCAATACAATAATACTGAATGTTTTTCCACAAGTTAAATTTTATGGAGGTATAGGTATAGGGAGAGAGAGATAGAGAGTCATAGAGATGTAGAGCATGGAAACAGACCCTTCAGTCCAACGCGTCCATGCCGACCAGATATCTTAAATAAGTCGAGTCCCATTTACCAGCATTTGGCCTATATCCCTTTTAACCCTTCCTATTCATAGGCTCATCCAGATGCCTTTTAAATGTTGTAATTGCACCAGCCTCCATCACTTCCTCTGGCAGCTCATTCCATGCATGCACCATCCTTTGCATCAGAAAGTTGTCCCTAAGGTCCCTTTTAAATCTTTTCCCTCTCATCTTAAATTAATGCCCTTTAGCTTTTGACTCCCCTGGGGAAATGGCCTTGTCTATTCACCTCATCTATGCCCCTCATGATTTTATAATTCTCTATAATAGGTCACCCTTCAGCCTCTGACTCTCCAGGCAAAAAAGTCTCAAGACAATCTAGCTTCTTCTTATAACTCAAACCTTCTTGTCCCAGTAACATCGTTGTAAGTTTTTTCTGTATCCTTTCTAGTTTAACATCCTTCCAATAGCAGGGCGACCACAATTATCCTCATTATTCTAAAAAGTGACCTCAGCAATGTCTTGTAGAACTGCAACATGACATCCCAACTCCTATACTCAGTGTTTTAACCAATGAAGGCAAGTCCGCCAAACGCGTTCTTCACCACTCTTGTCCACCTGCGAAACCACTTTCAAGGAACTATGAACCTGTACCCTAGGTCCCTCTGTTCAACAACATTCCCTGCAGTCATCCCATTAACTGTGTAAGTCCTGCCCTGGTTTGGGTTTTGCAGATATTACCTGACTTAAGTTTTTGTTCTTGATTTCAACATCTTGCACCAATCAGTGTATTTTATATGTCCAAATATTCACGCCCTTCCTTCTCCTAAATGTTCTTCCCATGTTCTCCTGCTGCTGTTAACATTTTTTAGGGGTTAATTTCATGAGCAAATGATAGCCTGCGGTATGTTTGTTTGAGTGGTAATGATGTATGTGTGAGCCTCAACCATAATTGGCAACAGATGACTCACTACAGGAGGCATCACTAAATCCGATCCCCTCCTCATTAAACCACCAGATAGGGACATTCATCAGTTAGTCAACAACAAAAGGACAAGTTGGGCAACTTCCTGCTTCCTAACCCAGGATGCCGAGGTCAACTCTCAGAACTTGTGATCACCCTGAATTAGATCAGCCTACAGCTTATCTATTATTGCTTACTGAAATCTAATCTTGGGACTTTCCAAAATCGAAATGCTGTAAATGCTGGACATCTGAAATAATAACAGAAATGCTAAAGATAATCAGCAGACTAAGTAGCATCTATGAAGAGAAGCAGAATTAACATTTCAGATCCGTGGACTTTTATCCAAACTTAGAACTTCTTTGGTCTGTTTGCCTCTTTCTGCCATCTGGACATGCTTCATCAAACTATTGGGAGGCCAGTCCAGATCTCATCTGACCCGAAATCAACGCAATAGTGTGATTTGAAAATGTGTTTATTAATTGAAGCTTATCCATAAATATAATGTGACTTTTTTCAATAAATGTATCAAGTTTCAGATCTGTGATCTTGCAACAGAACTTCTGATGAAAAGTCATCTTACTGAAATGTTAACTCTGTTTCTCTCTCCATAAGTTCGGCCTGACCTGTTGAGCATTTCTAGCATTTCCTTTATATAATTTTGATTTTCAACATCCACGGTATTTTTCTTTTCAATGACATAGTACCTCAGGTTAACTGACATGCTGGTTGCTATGAAATTACATCTTATATGCACTTCCCTGAAGGCGAGAGCAGGGAATAAGGATAGAACAGCACGATTTGATTGATAATAAATTAGCACTGTGATTCATCATCAATTGGACAGTGAATAGGGTTATTTTATAAAAAAAGACAATGAATAAAAAAAACTAGACTCATATTTAACAGTGAAGAATGCAAATCGAATGTATATGAAAATTCAATAAAAATAAAAATATGAGTTTTAATGCTATTCTACATTATAATGTTTACTTTAAATAATCCCCATATAAAGCAGTATTGCTTTGTTGGAAGGACATTCCAGATGGCTGTATACATCAGGTAAAAAAATAAAATTATAGTCTGGAATTTCTTCAGTTCATATACATGTCCAGACTAAGGCTAGTTTCTCAGAGATAAATCCGGCTTAGAACTTTTCTTGTTGCACAAATGATTAAATAACAGATTATTATGAGCTAATTCTCCAGTAGTCTTCAGTAATTTCTTCAACAGAAGTAAAGGCAATAAATACAAAAATGCAATTATCAAGGTTGCACAGTTTTAACAGTTTTAATGTCATCATCGAACACACTCACATTGCAAAGTCTCACGACAGATGTGCAACCATGCAAAACTACCGTACAAATCGATAAAAGTTTAATACTAAAGTTAATTGTGATCATTCAGCTGACCAATCTATTAGTCAAACAGTCACCTGATTTATGGTATCATTTTGATAATTTTAGTCTGGAATAATACATTCATTCATGATTTCACTACTTGAAAATCAGAATATTCAATTGCACTTTGAAATATTGTTTTTTAAAAATATATCTCCATCAAACGTATGAGGTTTTGAACTTTTCTCTCTTTAAATTGCATGAGAGTCGGATTAGTTATCTGTCACATCAATATGCATTAATCCTTCCTTATCAATCAGGTGATGTCATTCCATTGTGATGTGTTTGATTAATTATTAGCTTGTGGGAAAATCACAATATAATAACAAATTTAATGAATTATAATGTATTAAGAAGACTTACAGTTCCCTCAGCCAGGGCAGAAATTACATTCCCCAGAGCAGAAAGTGACTTATTGATGTTTTTAGCTTCATCAAGTACAGCTCCTTCAGCTCCAGTCTTGCTGACCTAGAGTGAACAGATACAATCATGAAGGTGTTCTAATTAACAAGCTTAAGTCCTTTTAGAATATGGGTATCAAATTGATTAGATTCAGCTCTATCAAAACATACAATGACATTGTTTTTTTAAAGTCAGTCAAAAAGATATTCAGATCATTTTTGTTAACTTTTTCCATCTATTCAGTGTAGCTTCTCCCTTTTCTATCAAGTGGCTGGTCATAAGGCATTGGCACATTGGGAGTAAAAATTGCTCACATAAAATCAAAGAAACTAACGAAATCCCAACTGAAGGTCCACCTTAATGTAGAAAACTTGAGGTTCAAATTATTATGGCTGCTATTTGCAACAATTCCAGTATTGCATAAAGGAAAACCACAGAGTTCAAGGCCATCTGAGCGATGGCACAATAATTGAAGGCATGGCAAATTGACTACGGAGAAAGAAAAGGGCTTCTGTAAATGTGAAATGTCTTTGCAACACTGATAACTTGCTATGGTACACAATTGGTTTTGTTTAAAGGAAACAAATCAGCACTTAAAACTTGGACACTCCCAAGAAATCCAATTTAATTATCTATTCAGGTATTCCATTAGGATAAAGAGCTTATAGAATGATTCAATGTTTTAACAAATTGGGCAGCAATTAATCCAGTTAATTAGAAGCTGAGTAAGTAATTTCATTTCTGTTTAGCAAACTACTATTTTAAGTTTAGACTAATTGTATTCCCATAAAGACAAAAGCATTTTTGAGTCTATCTTGTGCAGTACTATTAATTCCAATAAAGATAATGAGGCAGGGGTCACACAGCTTTGATTTCTCTTCACAACTAATAGTTAAACCAAAATCACTGCATCACGATAAAACATCCAAAGAAAGTATATTTCACCTTTTCACTGCCAGCTAAATCTACAAGGTACAGTTTGCCACTAAGTTTCTTCTCCGTTTCCATGTTCTCCTGTTTAATATTAATGAGAAAGATGCTGTGGCTTCGAGAACTGTGTTCATTCATGTCTGTGTAGACAAAAAGTAAAGTTAATTGGAAGTCAACTGTTTATTTATTTATTCACTATCAAGCAAGATCCAAAAGTTAATTGGATAAATGATTAAAGGGCAGAAAGTTGTAGGGCTATGGCAAAAGATCAGAGGACTGGATTGTACTTGTAAAGAGTGAAGACAACATAAAAAGTTTAATGATTTCCACATCATTGTAAGACAACATTACCATACACATACCCAATGCTGCAGCCAGTCGTAACTGCAACACCAAAAGAAAGCAATCTACTTTCCCTTTAGGTGCTGTTCAAGCTGCTCAATCATGACTGTTTTTCTTTTACTCATTGAGAATTTGGCATTAAAAGGTGAGGATTTTGGATTACTTGAAAGTGCTTTCTGCTATGAAATGCTCACAAAATGTCATCATCAGTGGGAAGCTTTACACTTTGAGTAATGATCCATGCTTTGGAGAGGGTGCAGAGAAGGTTTGCAAGGATGTTGTCGGGCATGGAAGGTACTAGCTATGAACAGAGGTTGAGTAGGTTAGGTTTATTTTCACTAGAAAAAAAGGAGATTGAGGGGGGAACCTGATTGAGGTTTACAAAATCATGAAGGGTATAGACAGGGTGGATAGAGACAACTTGTTCCCAGGGTGAAGGACTCAACGACGAAAGGTCATGTTTTCAAGGTGAGAGGTGGAAAGTTTAAGGGAGATAAACACGGCAAGTACTTCACACAGAGGGTGGTGGGCATCTGGAATGCATTGCCAGCAGAGGTGGTAGATTCATTTAAGATGCGTCTGGACAGATGCATGAGTAGGTGTTGAGCAGAGGGATACAGATGCTTAGGAATTGACCAACAGGTTTAGACAGTACATTTGGATCGGCTCAGACTTGGAGGGCCGAAGGACCAGTTCCTGTGCTGTAAAACTTTCTTTGTTCTTTGTACTTTAACCACTGCAGGCATGCTTTCTAACAGATGTGCCTGAATTTTGTCTTCATGATGTATTCAAAGATATGAAACCTTTGAAGGTAGAAGGGATGCATAATAAACATGCTTCCATTAATTCATGTATATCTGAAAGCATCAACAGAGGATCGGAATTTCTAATCTACAATTCATCCAATGAAGCAAGAGAATGTGTGTTATTTCCTTATCTCCAATTCCTTGTATTTGAATAGCATCTTTAATAATACACACCCACGGCATTTCACAGAGGCATTATAAATAAAAATATGATACCAAGTCAAATAAGTAGGTATGACCAAGTTTAATTGAAGAGTTACGTTTTAAGGAGAAACATGTGGTAGAGAAGCGAAGGGTTTTAGGAGGTAAACTGTCTGAGCTCATATAGTTTTTGCCGAAAACGTCTATTTTCCTGCTTCTCCAATGCTGCCTGACCTGCTGTGCTTTTCCAGCACCACACTCACGACTCTAATCTCCAGCATCTGCAGTCCTCACTTTCGCCTGTATGAACTCATGGCCTAGGCAATTGATGGAGCGATTAGAATGGGAATGTTTAGAGGTGGGAATTAGAAATGAATGTATTGTGGAAAGGTTGCGGACCTAGATAAGATTATAGACTGACGAAATAGAGAGACGAATAGAGGGATTTGAAGACGAGAAAAATTTAAAAATTGGGAGGTGTTTAACCAGGAACCAATGTGATTCAGTGAGCACAGGCATGATGGGTGAACGGGACTTAACTGGAGCAATATGGTTATTGAAAGCAAGCTTTTGCAGGGTGGAAAGTGGAAGGCTAGCCAGTAGTGAATTGCAATGATCAAAAATAGAGATAACAAAGGCATGAATGAAGGACCAAAAAAACTTAGACAGACAAATGAATCAGAAATGCAGTTTGACATTGAAAAGATAAGAGTTCTGTCTTTAACACAACTGCCCTGCATGCCTGGTCAGAAGACTGCCTAGGCCAGTGACTTTATGTGCACAAACCTTACAATCCAGGGTAGCCATGAATATGGCCTCCACTGGAACAGTTACCTCACAAACATTGGCTTCTGACTAACTAGTTCTGAGCTTTTCACAGACAATACAACATATAGTATTGCTCTTTCTTTTGAAACACCTTACTCCTATCACTATAACATTGGTCATTGGATTTTCTAATCTAGAAGAAAATTACCAATCTATTTTTGTTTTGGAATAAACAAAGCCCCTTTTATAATCTTTTACAGTGTGCACTTTTTTCCAAAAGTATTTTGTGAAGAAGTTTCATGGCATTGCTTACATGTTAAGATGTTGTGCCTCCACCTTGTAGATTCAGCATTTGTTGTTCTCTGTTGTTTCTGTTGTTAATGTTGTCTCACTGGATAATGATGTTTCCAGTGCAGTTACCATTAATCTTTTCTGACTTTCCAGCTCAGGTGTAGGTTGAAAATGACTCAGCAAACAGCTGAGGTTTGAGACTTGGATACAAATACTATTGATATTCCATCTTGCACAAAGATTGCTCCCAGTCCTTTAGTAGAAACATCTACTTGCAATGTGACAGGTGTCTTGCGATCATAGCATGACAGACCTACCTCTTTTGCATATTATTACTTTGTGTTTGTTTAAACTCCTGCTGCGTGAATCTGACCACGGATAGTCTGCATTTTCTATCATTACCTCCTGCAAGTTTGCTGTTGTGTCTGACTTATGCCATATGAAGGATCTCAAATATTGGATTAAGCCAAGGAAAGTTCTTAACTCTCTTATCTCTTGGGGCTTACATTCTAGTCATGATCCTGTCAGGACATAACTCAATGCTATCCAGTGTGCACACCATTCAGGAAAACTGACATTCAGTCACTTCCACAATCCATTTGTCTGTGTTTAACTTGGTCCCAGCTTTTCTGGTTCTATCCATTCTTTCATGTAAGCTGCTATCATGAGCTTTATTGTTTATACCTGTGCAAGATCTGTTACCCCAACTGTTTCTTTGCAATCTCTGTAGGTCTCATCTACGTCTTCCAGAATGCATTCTGGCACAACTTAATGCACAAGACACAGGAACTTGTACAACCTAAAGGATGTATTGGATGTTGTCAACAGTGAAGATTTCCTGTCCGGTTTCACATTTCACTGGTCATTACTGACATCCAGTCTGCTGAAAACTCTTGCTTTTGCCATTGCTGGTATGATCTCTCCTAATAATCAAGTGGACATTTGATTCATTGTTATGGCGTGGTTAAAGTCTTATGGAGAAAGTGAGGTCTGCAGATGCTGGAGATCAGAGCTGGAAATGTGTTGCTGGAAGAGCGCAGCAGGTCAGGCAGCATCCAGGGAACAGGAGAATCGACGTTTCGGGCATAAGCCTGAAGAAGGGCTTATGCCCGAAACGTCGATTCTCCTGTTCCCTGGATGCTGCCTGACCTGCTGCGCTCTTCCAGCAACACATTTCCAGCTAAAGTCTTATGCATCCAGGCAGATTCTTAGCCATCCATCCAGCCTATTACTCACCACAACAGAATTTATCCAATTTCTAGCCTCCCTGACTCTGGCAATCTCCTTTATTTCTTCTATCTCTTGGACATCTCTTCTCAGCTTAACTTTTAGTTCTGTTGATATTTTATACGGGGTATGTTGGTCAATAAATAAGTACATAAATCTGAGGATTGACAAGGTTTTAGAATACACAAAGAAGGATCAGGAAACTGATAAAGGAAAGATGGAACAGAATATAAATGCAATGCAGCAAAATACATTTTAAAAGACTGTAAAAACTTCAACAGGTACATAATGAAGGCTTATGCCTGAAACGTCGACTCTCCTGCTCCTCGGATGCTGCCTGACCTGTTGTATTTTTCCTCTGCCACACTTCTCGACTCATAAAAAAGAAATGCTTGGTTAAGCCAAATGCAAATCAATTCAAAGCAGATTCAGATCTGGGAAAAGGAAAGATAACAGATAAACTAAATGATCATTTTTATGTGTCTTCACTGAGGAAGATACCCCCCAAAATGAAAGATCCGAGTGACTCAGGAGAATGAGAAGTTGATGGAAATTAGCATTAGTAAACAGTGAAACTGGATAAATTAATGGGGTTGAAAATTTATATGTCCTGGAACCTGATAGTTTACGTTGAAGGAAGTTGGTAATCATCTTTTAATATCCATAGTTACTTGAACGATTCCTGCAGATTCAAAGCTTGCAAATGTCAGCCCTCTATTCGAGAAATGAGCAAAGGAAAACCAAATGGGGAATTGCAGACCTGTTAACCTTATGTCAGTCATAGGGAAAATGCCAGAATTCATCAAAGGATTGATGGCATTTATCCTAGGATTCTCTGGGAAGCAAGGGAGGAGATTGCAGAGCCATTGGCCTTGATTTTTATGTCCTCTTTGTCTACAGGAGTAGTGCCAGAAGACTGGAGGATAGCAAATGTGGTTCCCTTGTTCAAAAAGGGGAGTAGGGATAACCCTAGTAACTATAGGCCGGTGAGTCTCACTTCTGTTGTGGGCAAAGTCTTAGAGAGAATTGTAAGGGATAGGATTTAAGAACATCTGGATAGGAATAATGTGATCAAGGATAGTCAGCATGGTTTTGTGAAGGGCAGGTCGTGCCTCACAAACCTTATTGAATTCTTTGAAAAGGTGACGAAGGAGGTTGATGAGGGGAAAGCGGTAGATGTGGTATATATGGATTTTAGTAAGGCGTTTGATAAGGTTCCCCATGGTAGGCTACTGCAGAAAATACGGAGATATGGCATTGAGGGTGAGTTGGAGGTTTGGATTAGGAATTGGCTGGATGGAAGAAGACAGAGGGTAGTAGTTGATGGCAAAGTTTCTTCATGGAGTGCCGTCACTAGCGGTGTTCCACAAGGATCTCTTTTGGGACCATTGCTGTTTGTCATTTTTATAAATGACCTGGAAGAGGGGTTAGAAGGTTGGGTGAGCAAGTTTGCGGATGATACGAAAGTCGGAGGAGTTGTTGACAGTGAGGAAGGATGTGGCAGGTTACAGCAGGATATAGAGAAGCTGCAGAGCTGGGCAGAAAGGTGGCAAATGGAATTCAATGTAGCTAAGTGTGAGGTGATTCACTTTGGGAAGAATAACAAAAAGATGGGGTACTGGGCTAATGGTCGGATACTTGGTAGTGTGGATGAGCAGAGGGATCTTGGTGTCCATGTACACAGATCTCTGAAAGTTGCCACCCAGGTAAATAGTGCGGTGAGGAAGGCATATGGCGTACTGGCTTTTATTGGTAGAGGAATTGAGTTCCGGAGTCCTGAGGTCATGATGCAGTTGTATAAGACTCTGGTGCGGCCGCATCTGGAATATTGTGTGCAGTTTTGGTCGCCATACTATAGGAAGGATGTGGAGGCACTGGAACGGGTGCAGAGGAGGTTTACCAGGATGTTGCCTGGTATGGAAGGAAGATCGTATGAGGAAAGACTGAGACACTTGGGGCTGTTTTCATTAGAGAAAAGAAGGTTTAGGGGTGACTTGATTGAGGTGTACAAGATGATTAGGGGGTTAGATAGGGTTGACAGTGTGAACCTTTTCCCGTGTATGGAGTCGGGTATTACAAGGGGGCATAGCTTTAAATTAAGGGGGGGTAGATATAGGACTGAAGTTAGGGGTAGGTTCTTCACTCAGCGAGTCGTAAGTTCATGGAATGCCCTGCCAGTAGCAGTGGTGGACTCTCCCTCTTTATGGGCATTTAAGCGGGCATTGGATAGGTATATGGAGGATAGTGGGTTAGTATAGGTTAGGTGGGCTTGGATCGGCGCAACATCGAGGGCCAAAGGGCCTGTACTGCGCTGTATTCTTCTATGTTCTTCTATGTTCTAAAGGACAGACTGTATAAAAATAATCTGTGCATAGTCAGCATGGATTTGCAAATTGAAAATAATGTTTGAAAATTTGTAGTTTTGGGAGGATGTCAATAACAAAATTGATAAAATGGACTCAATGGAAGTAGCATATTTGAATTGGTTGACAAAATTAAAGCATATGGGATAGGAGGTAATGCACTGACATGGATTAGGTTTTGGTAAACAGACAGAAACAGACAAATAGTAATAAATGGCCATTCCTGAGTCCACAGACTGTTATTAGCAGGGTACCGCAAAGATCGGTACTTGAGCTTCAACTATTTACAATGACTCCAACTTGGGGACAAAATGAAATATTTCCAAGTTTGCAGATCATATGAAGCTCAGCAGGGATGCTTGTGTTTAAGAAAGATGTAAAATATTTTCAGGAGGATTTGGACAGGGTTAGTGATTGGGCAAGAAAATGGCAGATGAAATATAATATAGAAAATCTGAGGTTATCTATCTTGGTAGGAAGAACAGATGTGCATTTACTTCTTGGTGGTGAGAGGTTGGAAAGTATAGATCTGCAAAGTAACTTGGAGTAACAAGTCCTTGTTAATAAGTTGCTGAAGATTGCAAACCCATTGAAAAGCATTCACTGATCAGATGGAAAGAAGATCTGATACAAATGAACCCAAAAGATTTCAGTGAAATGGTTGAATGGTTTGAAGATTTTGAGAATAGGAACATAGGCCATTCATTCATCAGACCATCATGCCTTTTACTCAACAACCCCCATAACTATTTCTACTACTGATAACCAAAAATGTATCAGCCTCTAGTTTAAATATTTTTGAATTCTGTGTTTCTGCAGCCCTCTGGGATAATTAACTCCAACGATTCACCACCACCTGAATAAATAAAGTTGTCTCCCTCTCAGTCGTGGTGCAATATAAGAGGAAGGCTAATAGAATGTTAGCACTTATCATAAGAGGATTTGAGTGGAAAAGTGGTTAAGTCTTGCTTAATTGTCTCTGAGCTTAATTAGATTGTACTTGAAATTTTTAACTCTCTATCTCAGGAAGGATATGATTGCCATAGAAGGAGCGCAACAATGACCCACCAGATGTTTCCAGGATGGTGGAACAATCCCATGAAGGGAGATTGGGAAAATTGGGCCTGTATTCCTGAGAGAGTTTTAATGAATGAGAGATTATCTCATTAAAACTTACAAAATGTTTGAAAGGGGACAGACAGGGTAGATGCAGGTAAGATGATCCCCCTCCTCGGGGAATCTAGACTCAGCAGCACATTTTAAAAATAAGCAGGATGAAATTACGACTGAGAGGAAGACAACTTTATTTATTCAGGTGGTGGTGAATCGTTGGAGTTAATTATCCCAGAGGGCTGCAGAAACACAGAATTCAAAAATATTTAAACTAGAGGCTGATACATTTTTGGTTATCAATGGTAGAAATAGTTATTGGGGTTGTTGAATAAAAAGCATGATGGTCTGATGAATGAATGGCCTATCCCCCATACCTATGTTCCTAGTCTCAAAATCGTCAAACCATTCAACCATTTCACTGAAATCTTTTGGGTTCATTTGTACTGGATCTTCTTTCCATCTGATTGGTGAATGCTTTTCAATGGGTTTGCAATCTTCAACACTCAGTGTCACCTCCTTCCCCTCATGTTTTGCTCAGATAATCTGCAGTCTTCACAGATAGCAGTACCATCTGTTTCAGTGACATAGGGTATTGAGTTAATGTCTTTTCCTTCATCTGTCCCTCTGCTTGTGGTTGTTCCTAGTTGTAGAATCTCAGTTTCCCAATTATTGTTTCAAAACAACTTTTCCTTCCAAATTTCCTTCCAAATTTTCAGGAACAAGCTTCTGGTATAGTCTCAGTGGAATGATGCTACTCTGTATTCCGGTATTAATCTTTACCTTTAGATTTATCATTGTAATTGTATTTCTCACTCTGTTCTTGAACTGAATGGCTTTGTGAATTATTTCTCTCTTGGAACTAGCACATCTAGGCAGTTCCTCTGTCCACAAGGTCATATGAACTAGGAGCAGAAAGCCATTCAGCCCATCGAGCCTGCTCCCCCTTTCAATAAGATCATGGCTGATCTGATAATTCTCAACAGAGGTAAACCTAGTTTATTGCATCAGGTGCTCCCAATGTGGTCTTCTCTACATCAGGGAGTCCAAACGTAACCTTAGGCAATGGCTCACCAAGCGTTGCAGCTGAGCCCATAGGGGATGACCGGACCTCCCAGTCGCCACACATTTCAATTCCCTCAACCACTCCCTTTCCGGCATGAACATCCTTGGCCTCTTCCATTGCCAAAACAAACCACAGGGACTATTGGAGTAACAACACCTCACCTTCCACCTGGGCAGCCTACAGCCTGGAGGACTCAACATTGAGTTCCCCAAGATCAAATAACCTTCCTCCCCATCCCCCGACTCCCTTCCCAGCACCTCCCCATCACTGTAACTCATCTCTGCCACCAACCAGATCCATTCCTCCCATAACTAACCAGGTCGTACCCTTTACCTGACTCCACCTCTCCCCACTTCACCACCACCCCCTTAATCTGCAGCTCCCCCTATACTCACCCTCAATCCTGAAGAAGGGTTAGTGTCAAAACGTCGACTTCTCCACCTCCTGATGCTGCCTGGCCTGTGTTCTTCCAGCTTCCTGCCTGTCTGCTGATAATTCTCAATGCCAGTTTACTGCCTTTACCTCATAACCCTTGATTCCTTAATGAATTAAAAACCTGTTTTTCTCAGCCTTTATAGCCTTCTATGATCGATAATTCCATATATTCACTAACCTCAGAGATGAGAAATTGCTCCTCATCTCTGTTTAAATGTGTGGCACCTTACTCTAAGATTTTACCCTCTGGTCTTAGACTGTCCCACAAGGAGAAACAACCTATCCACATCTGTCCATCGTCTTCTGAAACTCATTGGCATCTTGTTGGCCAGATATAGAAGATCTTGTTGCATTTGAACTTAGACTATATACAATATTTGTATTAATAACCTGGAAGAAGGAACAGAATACACAGTAGTCAAATTTTGGAGTTGACACAAAAGTAGGTGGAAAGGCAAGTTAAGAGAAAGATACAAACAGTTTATAAAGCGATAGTTTTAGGTTATGTAAGTGGGCAAAGGAGCATAATGTGGGAAAATATGAAGTTTTTTTGGAAGATAGAACTTCAAGGATAGTATTATTTAAATCTAGGGAAAGAGACTACATAACATTGCAGTATTTGTGGTTTCTTATGTTCTAAATATAAAGCTCGCATAAAGGTACAGTAAGTAATAAAGAAGGCTAATGAAATGTTGGCCCTTATTTCGGTGGGTTGAAGAGTAAGGGTCATGAAGTCCTAGTGCAACTGTACAATGTACTGATGAGCCCACATCTGGAATACTGCAAATAGTTTTGGTTCCCTTGTTTAAATAAAGATATTATTTCATTGAAGGCACTTCAGACAAGATTCAATAGGTTAATCTCTGATGTGGAGAGATTGCTTTATGAGCAAACAGCAAGCATGTTGAGACTTTAATCATTGGAATTTAGATGAGAAGTGATCATATTGAAACATATCAGATTCCCTGGGTAATCCAAGATGAAGGACAGGAAAAAGTTGTGGCTGTTAGAGCTACTCCTTTTTTGAGGTATTTTCAGTGTTGGAGGTAATTTTCTTAAATTCTAGGAGCATTAATTTCGGTTTTAAAAGTAGTTGCTTTGTTTTGGAACTCTGGGGGTGGGGGGGGATCAAAACAATGGCACTTTAAAAAGAGGAAATGGTGACAAAGGTAGAAACCACATGGGAAATTGTAGGACATTGGCTAGGCCACTATTGGAATACTGCGTGCAATTCTGGTCTCCTTGCTTCAGGAAGAATGCTGTGAAATTTGAAAGGGTTCAGAAAAGATTTACAAGGATGTTGCCAGGGTTGGAGGATTTGAGCTACAGGTTGAGGCTGAACAGGCTGGGGCTGTTTTCCCTGGAGCTTTGGAGGCTGTGGGACACGATAGAGGTTTTTAGAGGTTTATAAAATCATGAGGGGCATGGATAGGATAAATATATAAGGTCTTTTCCCTGGGGTGGAGGGATCCAAAACTAGAGGGCATAGGTCTAGGGTGAGGGGGAAAGATTTAAAAGGCACCTAAGGGGCAACGTTTTCATACAGAGGGTGGTGTGTGTATGGAATGAGCTGCCAGAGGAAGTGGTGGAGATTGGTACAATTACAACATTTAAAAGGCATTTGGATGGGTATATGAATATAATGGTTTGAGAGGAATATGGGCCAAATGCTGGCAAATGAGACTAAATTAATTTAGGATATCTGGTCAAGTTGGGCTGAAGGATTTGTTTCCATGCTGTACATGTCTATGTCTCTGTGCTTTGGTTTCATTTCCTACCCCTTTGTCCAGTTTCTCTCGTGACTTCCTTCGCTCTGCACAACTCTTCTCAGTGACTGACCTTTAAGTAAGTGTTCCATATGCAGGATAGTAACTCCAGTCTGAGAGTTCGGGTGACCGTGCACAGTTACTGCAAAACTCTCTAGTTTGAGTATATTCTTTTGTTGCTGGTTTAGTAACTTACCCCGATGCCTTTTTCATGGCTTAACTGAAGGCTAGCTGTTTGGGTAGGTTAGCATCCTCATCTATCTCCTTGCAGCTTCATGTGCTCCCGCAGTGCTTATGGCATGCAATATGGTGAACTTGTCCTTTCCATTAGCACTGGTTATATTTGAGCATGTGCAGAACCACAAATTATTTGATTTATCAGCCATTCGTCTGTATCTTTAAACTTACATTTTCTGGCTGTAGTTTTCATTCTTATTACAAAGATATTGTCACTTATCTCCTGTCTGAGGCCTTGAAGTATGATTTTGGTTTGATTTTGGCTGGAGATATGTGCTGAACATTTCAAACATTTTATCTGCAATTCTGTTGTCTTCTTTAGTAAGCTTCTAGCTGTTAAATCTAATCCTTTGTTTCATGTCTACAAAAGGATATAATAGACCTTCTTTGTGTTACCAGTTATTTTTAGGAATCAAAATATCAATCAACACTTTTGTTTAATCTTTCCAAATGCCTCTATGGCAGTATGAACTGGGCCAATGGGAGCAAAGACTTTCCACAACAATCAATCAATGTGAGTCAAATTAGTTCTTTGTAATTTACTGTTTATGAGGAAGTGACATCAATGCTGTCTCACTAGTAGCTTGACTATCTATTATCTAACCATTTTATTTTGAATAAAAGTTAAAAATACACCAACCTGGATTTATATTATACCTTTATATCTCATAAGTAGCTTCACTATCTACTATCTAACCATTTTATTTAGAATAAAAGTTAATATAGCACCAACCTGGATTTATATTATACCTTTCACAGCCAAAACATTATAATGGACTTACAGAGGGGCAGAAGACAGAGAGACAGGGTGCATGGCTCAAAGCAGGTAATTAACAAAAATGACCCACAAACTTGTTCCATGTTTTGATTTACAAACTGTACTACAACTCTTGGAGAAAAACAGGTTAAGGAATGTTTCAGAAATATTTGGCTGTCATCCTTTCAGAATCAAGACCTACGCAGTGTATGCTAAAAAGAATGAGTCACAACAGAGCATGTTGTGCAGGAACTAACCAGTCATCGATAAATTTTAAAACTTTCATGGTCAACATTAATGCTCAAACTTTAATGTATCAAAGCCCCAAAACCCATGTAGAGTTTAGAGGATATCAAAAAATTTGCAGTTACTCACTGGTGACAGCAACATGACGGTTTGCCTTTCCTTCATCAATAACATCCATTACCTCTTCAGGGCTAGAAACAAACCTCTCCGTACAACCCTTTGGAAATTTTACAAAAGTAAAGTTATTGGAAATATTTTAAAGACCATGAACAGCACAACAAGTTTTCCTCAGGTTAAAGTGGACTGCATTTATAAAATATCAGCAAACACATGAGTTTTATTTTAAGAAGCACAAGGAAATGTTTTGCAAGGTTAATATAATTTTGGACCTGCATTTGCAATAGTCTTCCAAAATGGTTTCACCCTACAGCTAATACTTAGATACATGGACACTAATTCTTCCACACGCTCTTAAATATCACTCTAATTCTTAAATCTCTTCAATATAATTTGCTTCTTGGCCAGGAAGATGGGAAGCGACATGAGGGAAAAGTGTTTCATGTGGCAAGTTTTTTATGATCTGGAATCCATTAGCTGAAAACGTTTTGAAAGTAGGATCAAAAGCAACTTTCAGCAGGAAGTTGGATAACTACTTAAAGGGGAATAAATTATGGGATAAAAGTGGGGGAATAATTGGATGGCGCTCTCAGAATCAGCACAAGTGTGGCGGATTGAATGGCTTTCTTTATGTCTTATGCTTTTTTTATGTTATCTCACTCTTATTTTCAGAGCGTACTTAAACATTTAGATTATGTGCATCATCATGCAAATCATAAACAAGGGGCAGTATTTATAAGCAGTGAGGAAGGTCAATACTGCTGACTTGAGAAGCTGCACTGACCTCTTTTAAGGAAGGCCCACCAAAATAAGTACCACTCAGGCACTTAACTGGCCAATGGAAGGCCTCCCCGAAGGCAAGGTTCCATGCAACTGAGGCCTTGGATCATTGCTAAATCCCAGATCACAAGCAACTGATGGCTGAGTGAGGATTTCAGGGGATGACAGTCACAGGGTCATACAGCAAGGAAACAGACCCTTCGGTCTAACCAGTCCATGCTGAACATAATACCAAACTAAATCGTCCCACCTGCCTGCACTTGGCCCATACCCCTCCAAACATTTCTTACTCATGTACTTATCAAAATAACTTTTAAACTGTATAACTGTACCTGCATTTACCACTTCCTCTCCAAGTTCATTCCACACAAACCACTCTGTATAAAACAGTTGTCCCTCATGTCTTTTTAAAATACTTCCCCTCTCACCTTAAAAATATGGCCCTTAGTCTCAAACTCCCCCACCCTAGGGAAAAGACACCTGCCATTCAACTTATCTATGCCACTCATGACTTTTATAAACCTCCATAACCTCCTATGCTCCAGTGAAGAAAGTCCCAGCCCACACAACCCTCCATTCCTGGCAACATTGTGGTAAATCGGTTAGAGAGAGAGTAGCTTTTATTTGTCATTTCTACCACATAAAACTGATAGAGTAAAAACAAGACAGCATTTCTCCAGGACCAAGGGTCCTACATGAACAGCACAAACTACACAATCATGCACAGCGTAAAGTGCATAAGAAGTGCAAAACACGAATGTTACAGGATAATAAAAGAATAACAAATTTGAGACATTTTTCGAACAGCAATTCAAAGTCATGCAAAGAATTCCAGATGGGAAAGAGTCCAGTCATACTGTGTTAAGGAGCCTGATAGGTTGGGAGAAGAAACTGTTGCACAGTCTGGCTGTGAGTGTCCGATTGCTCCGGTATCGTCTGCCAGATGGCAAGAGGAAGAAGAGTTTGAGTGAGGGGTGTGTGGGATCTTCCATAATGCCCTTAGCCTTGCGGATGCAGCATGTGGTGTAAATGTCTGTAATGGATGGGAGATAGACCTTTATGATCTTCTCAGCTGTCCTCACTATCCATTGTAGGGGCTTACAATCCAAGACGGTGCAATTTCTGAACTAGGCAGTGATGCAACAGCTCAGTGAAGTCCCTGTACAATGTGGCAAGGATGGGGGTTGAAAGGAGGGCTTTTCTCAGAATGACACAGAAAGTAGAGACACTGCTGGGAGCTCGTGTTAAGGGTCCAGGTGAGATTCTCCGTCAGGTGGATGCCAAGAAACTTGGTGCTCTTCACGATCTCTATAGGGAAGCCATCAATGTCCAGCAGACAGCGGGCGCTCCATGCCCTCCTGAAGTCAACAACCATCTCTTTCATCTTGTCCACATTCAGAGACAGGTTGTTGGCTCTGCACCAGTCCGTTTGCTGCTGTACCTCCTCTCTGCGTGCTGACTCGTCATTCGTGCTGATAAGACCCACTATAGTCATGTAATCAGACCCACTATAGTCATGTGATTCCACCTGTGCATCACTGCACAGTCGTGTGTCAGCAGGGAGAACAGCAGTGGGGCCTTGGGGGGACCCCATGCTCAGGGTGGTGGTGTTTGAGATGCTATTCCCAATCCAGACTGACTGAGGTATCCCAGACAGGAAGTCCAGAATCCCATTACAAAGGGAGGTATTTATGTCCAGCAGACTCAGCTTTCCAATGAGGTGCTGAGGAATGATAGTGTTAAATGCAGAACTGAAATCTATGAACAGTAGTCTAACATAGGTGTCCTTCTCCAGGTAGGTGAGGGCCAAATGAAGGGTGGTGGAAATGGCATCATCTGTTGAGTGGTTGGGTCGATACGAAGGGTGTCCAGTGAGGATGGCAGTAAGGTCTTAATATGCCTCATCACAAGTGCCTCTCGAAGCACTTCATGATGATGGGTGTAAGCGCAACAGGGTGGTAATCGTTGAGGCAGGATGCTGAAGACTTCTTTCAGCACGGGGACGATGGTAGCGGCTTTGAAGCACATTGGAACTATGCTGCAGCTCAGGGAGATGTTGAACATGTCCGTGAGAACATCCACCAGTACGTCAGTACATCTGAACCCTCTCCAGCTTAATAATATCCAGAACTGAACACAGCACTCCAGAAGAGGCCTCACCTATGTCCTTTACAACCTCAATATGACATCCCAACTCCTAAATTCAATGGTCTGTGCAATGAAGGCAAGCATGCTAAACACCTTCTTAATAACATTGTTTGCATGTGACACAAACTTCAAAGAATTATGTGTCTCAACCCCTAGGTCTCTCTGTTCTACAACACTACCCAAGGGTAATGGAACAGGGTGAGTGACTCACAGTAGGCACTCTCCCTTTCCCAGACATGTCTCTGTCTGCCAACAAATAAGGGTCCAACCTGCAAGCAGCCCCACTTCAATGGTCCACTAAACAGCCTGCCTGGCAACAGAGGGATGGCAACACACGCTCCTTCCTGCTATAAACTTAATCAATGCGGAGGTGGGAAGGCAGCAGAGTGATCATCTGCCTGAATAATTACCTCACCTCACCATCAAACCTGCTATGGGTGGAGGGAGGTATTAAATTCCTCACAGGCTCTGGGATTCTCATATTAATTTCAGTGAAATCCCGAGGTTTTCTTCAAATCTATTTGGTCAATATAACTGCAACACATAGCACTTGCCTTTGCCTACAATGCTGCAGTCTTCAGGGACTAGCTGAACAACTAATCTCCGACTTTGCCTGCAGCAATTAGAATTTGTGGCCTTAAAAGTAGTCTTGGCAACAGAGTAATCGATTGTGTCGTCACTGGCTGAACAGTCCATGAAATATAAAACAGTTTTTCATCCAAATCACTGTGAAGCGTTCCGAAGGTCCTCTGTACTTTTACAATAAAATCTACATTCACTTATTTGTAATCACAATGATCACCACTCAGCCATTGGGTACAGGACATATTCCTTTGCGAGTGGGCGCTACACAACTCAGTTGTGCTTTCAACACTTAAGAACGTATTCAATCTTGGTTTTCAAATGGCATTTGAAGTTTCTCATGTGGGCGAACTCTATTTGTGCTTTAGCATTGAATGCATTTCAGAACAATGATTGTCAAACTATAAACACAGAAACTTGGAACGATTAAAGCGTATGTCTCTTTTCCTAGTTCTAATTTTTTTATTCACATGTGGGATGTGGGTGTTGCTGGCTGGCCAGCATTTTCTGCCCATCCCTGATTGCACTTGAGAATGTGCTGGTGAGCTGCCTTTTAGAATCGCTGCAATACATGTATTATGGGTCGATCCACACGGCCCTTAGGGAGGCAATTCCAGGATTCTAATGCATCAAAAACTCAACATTGACCCTACAGTGAGGAAAATTGTACAGATGTGGACTATGCACAGGATACAAGATAAATCCAATCTGAACAATTACCATACCACAGTAAAGTGATGGATGGAGTCATCAACAATGCTATCATGTTGGTTTCTGATGGGGGTATTCACCTTCTGATTCATTCCAGATTTGATTCAAACATGGTCAAAAGAGCTGAATTCTTGAGGCGAGGTGAGAATGACTACCCTCAACTTCAAGACAACATTTGATAGACTGCAGCATCAAGAAGACTGAGCAGACTTGGGTTAATGACAGTTGGGGGAAGACTGATTTGAGGCATATGTAGCACAAATGAAAATGGTTGTGGTTGTTGAGAGTCAGTCAGCAGGACAGTGGCCCAGACACAATCACATTCAGCTACTTCATCAATGACCTTTTCTCAATCACAAGGTCAGAAGTGGGGATGTTCCCTGATGATTATAATAATGTTCAGCACTAGTCACAATTCCTCAGATACTGAAACATTTCATGTCCAAACTCAGTAAGATCTGAACAATATCCAAGCTTGAGCTGACAAGTGGCAAGTAACACTTACATATCATCCATTTAGAAATACATCACCATGCTTCAGTGCCACTCGATCAAAATTCTGAAACTTCCGCCCTTAAGACACTGTGAGTGTCCCTACACCAGCAGGGGGTCTAGATGACAGATCATCACAAGAAATTCCGGCTCAGTCAGCAATGCCCACATCCCCGAATGAATAAAAAATGAAAGGGATAATGAGCTCATCAATGTTCAAGTGTTAATCTATTCCATCAACTTGTTGTGTCACTTTTGTTATCAGCACTTCTGTAGCAAAAAGGCACTCATGGAGTTGGCTTTTATTTGTTAAATTCTTAGATCTACTCGGAATTGTTAAAAGCTTTGAGGCATGATGGACCTGAGACCTATCTATCTTCTCATTCTTTGCGACATCAATCTAACCAAATTTTACCATTTTTCTTCATTCCAAAATGCTGGAGATATGCCAATCAATCTGCAATGATTTTATTCACATGGGTATCTCTAATTCCACTTGCTTTTGTCCAATAGCAGAAATACAGTCTACACAATGCATTTATCCTTCATTGATCAAGAGATTTCAACAAATCCATCTCTAAGTAGTTTGATTGACTTGGTACTTGTCATATTCATTGATTCAAGGAATCATGTTATTATTCTGCACATAGAATGAATCTTACCTTAACAAATGGCACTCTGTTTTTATCCTCATGGACTGACAGATTGGTTTTTGAAACTGTGAAATTAAATTACGTCTCTGTGAACAATTTGTACCATAAACAGGTAATATCACAATGAACTGACTATTTGATATAACAGTTTTGTTGTTTATTAAATAAAGTTTCACCCAAATTGGAATTTTTGCAATTTATAAGGATCTTGTTTAAAGTCAGTTTTTGTAATGAAGCAAACTATTGTATAGCACACAACATTGTCAATAAACTGAGGCACATGGAAGGAAATGTGATGAACCGGTGATTCTTGCTCTTGAATAAGGTAGTGACTGAGAGAATGACTCATTGGAAAGTAAAATATAATTGTGTGTAAAATAAGGCAGTGATCTTAATGTTTCATATTCCCCAATAGGCAAGTTAGATTAAGGTCACATTTAGTTTTCATATTTTAAAGTATTTTTAATTGGCTACCTCATTGGCAAAAACAGAAAAGTAAACAAGATCCTTACACAGGTCCACAGGATGTAACCACTAGCCATATCAGAAAAAACTCCATTAACCTCTATCTTCTAGCCTTTCTGATTCCACTTAGATTAGATTCCCCTACAGTGTAGAAACAGGCCCTTCGGCCCAACAAGTCCACACCGATCCTCTGAAGAGTGACCCACCCAGACCCATTTCCCTCTTACTAATGCACCTAATACTATGGGCAATTTAGCATGGCCAATTCACCTGACCTGCACATCTTAGGTCTGTGGGAGGAAACCGGAGCACCCAGAGGAAACCCACACAGATACGAGGAGAATGTGCAAACTCCACACAGACAGTCGCCCAAGGCTGGAATCGAACCTGGGTCCCTGGCGCTGTGAGGCAGCAGTGCTAACCACTGAGCCACTGTGCCCACCCGATTATATCCCTTATGGAGTTTGTATCTTAATTTAAAGGCAATTTTCATGTTTCCTGAACAACAGCTTTCTGAAAAGCCGTTTCCAAAACATTTACAAGTTCCTTTGCATCCACAGTGATTCTTCCAAAACAAAAAAAATCAATAAGACTAGTCAAGCATGACATGCATTTTACAAATCCTTGACGACCATCTCTGATTAGTCCATGGCATTCTAAGTGGTTTGTAAATTCTTGGTAATGTAAAGACCCTGGAGGATTGATTTTCCTGGTACTACTGAACAGGTTAATTAACTTTTAAAAACAACACAGAGAGTTTATCAAGAGCCAGGAAAATATTCTTCCCTCAACCAACATTATCCTTCTCTCTCATTCATTTCACTTATCTTTATGGAATCTTGCTGAGTGCATAAGTAAAGTGTTTGCCAATGTAAGGATTGCTGCACTTCAGAGGTGGTAAGATGACATCGAAGTGCAATGCCTTCTGATTCAGTTTCTTATTTGTGTTAGCAAAGGATTGCTACTGCACCTTGAAAATAAGAAAGTTTTCTTACCATCGAGTAAATCCCGAATTTTGTCCATGTAGATCTCAAAATAGGAAACCTACAACAAAATACAGAAGATAATTTAAATGGAATTATAACTGCAAATAAATATTCTTTGCTTTTGAATTAGATAAACACAGCCACCAGCGTCATACTAGGGACAAGTTTATTCCTTGAAGGGGCATATCAGGAACTTGCCATGATGCACTAGGGCAAGCCATTGCTGTGTGGCCCATGGCACCACCTGCCCCCATGAAAATCATTGAGAAAAAGACAATCATGAGAACGATCAGATTCTTTTTATATCCATACTTTGAAATGCAAGAAATCCAGTTAAACCTGTTGAAAACCAGCTTGTTTTCATAAGGGTCCAAAGGGTACATGGTCCAGTTTAATGTATTCTTGGGATATGGCCATCATTGGTTGATCGAGCATTTATTGCCCATCCATACTAACCCGGGAAGAGGTAGTAATGAGTTGTCTTCTTGGCTTGCTGCAGTTCCTGGGGTGCAGGTACACCTATTGGACTGTTAGGAAGATGCTCCATGATTTTGGCTCAGCCTTGTACATGGTGCCCAGAATAAGGGAGTTGAGTTAGTCACCGCAGAATTCCTAGCCTCTAGCCTGCTCTTGCAGCCACAGCATCTTTGTGGCTAGTCCAGTTTAGTCAATGATAACCCTCAGGATAATGACAGTGAGGGATTCAGCTGTGGTAATGACATTACTAATCAAGCTGTGATAGGTAGCTTTCTCTTGTTGAAGATGATGACCTACTCCTGCTTCTATTTGCCATAGATACAGTTCTTAGGTCTAAAACGATGAAATGTCATAGGGAGAAAGTGGGAACAGTGTATTGAGTAGCACAATCAGCCATGATCATACAGAATGCTGGCACAGACTTGAACAACTGATTGGCCCACTCCTGTGTGAGGTTTTTGTATAAAGAACGTTTGGCTATATCTACTGCAGTTTACAGGAGTAAGAGACTACTTACTTGAAACAGTTAAGATCCTGAGGAGTCGCAACAGGGTCGATGTGGGAAAAAGTGAGGACTGCAGATTCTGAAGATCAGAGTCGAGAGTGTGGTGCTGGAAAAGCACAGCCGGTCAGGCAGCATCTGAGGAGAAAGAGAGTCGACGTTTCAGGCTTAAGCCCTTCATCAGAAATGATGAAGGGTTTTTGTCCGAAACATTGATTCTCCTGCTCCTCGGATGCTGCCTGACCTGCTGTGCTTTTCCAGCACCACATTCTTGAGGGTTGATGGGGGAGGCAAGTTTAAACTTCTGGGGGAATCTCGACTGGGTGTCATTTTACCTCATTAAAGGGTCACCCCTTTAAGCAATAAAGATTTCATTTTTCTCTGAGGGTCTCAAGTATTTGGAGCCCTGCTGGGTGTGACAGGAACATTTGCCCTCTCAAGTCAATACCTAGCAGCCACCACTTTCCAGCACGCTATGGAAATGTGGGGTCTGCTTAGAGCTAGGTAGAAGCCAACAAACTAATCAAGCTTTTTCTCATTATTCATATTTCAACAGTATCATCTCTTTCCAACACTTCCACAATGTCAGAGCTCAAGAGCACTCTTTGTGGTACCTGGAAGTAGTGTGCGCAATAAGATGGGGCCAAAGAGATATTTATCAATGCATGTGTACATTGGGATCTGCACCAGCTTTGGCTAATGTACCAAAGTTAATACAGTTCAGAGCCCTTTAAAACTTCTCTAAATTGCTACTTTATACACAACAAGCACCAACTCACAAACAAGCATAGCATAAAAGACAAGAAAAAAACTGGTCAACAGGTCATTACACAGGGTGCAAAGTTATGGTTATGCAAAAACTGACTTTTCTCTAAACAACTGCTTCATATTTACCTTAATATGGAATTCTAGATTCTCATCCATAGAATAGATGTGGTCAAAGATGTCATGTGCTATTCTAGGAATTATGCCCATCAGCTGATGATTATGAAGCTTTCCCTGCGGACAGAAGTTTCAACAAAAAAGATTATTTAGTGTACTAGATATTGTTGAAAAGATAATTATTCTGTAGCACATATTAAAACAAATTAGATTCACCTAATATCTAGAATACCTCACCAAAGCAAGCTTAGTTAACTTTCAAAGGACTGCTGTGCAATGTGCAAAAACTAATTATGAACAATATGGTCATGACGGTGACAGAAAAAGTCTGCGTGGAGGTTTCACAAGTGGGAAAACATTTGGCAGATGAACTATAAGGTGGGGAAATGCGAAATTTAAAGAACTTTGGCAGGAAGAACAGAGGAGCTGCTTCTAACGTAACTGGAGAAAGATTGCAGAAATCTACAGAACAGAGGGATTTGAGAGTCCATGTGCACAAAACACAAGAAATTAGCATCCAATTGGTAGTCTTCCAATTCTCTGTGTCTTTTCACAATCCCAGCCTTGTTCTCTAAGGGGTTTATGTTCACTTTGGCTTCTCTTTTCCTTTTTATATCTTTAAGGAAGCTCTTGCTTTCAATCTTGATATTAATTGCAAGTTTATCTTCTCCCTCTTTTTTTTGTATTAGTTATCTTTTTAAATACTTGCCCAAACCTCTGGTTTACTTTTGCCAAATTGTATGCTTTTTCTTTCAATTCAATGCTATCCTTAACTTCTCTGATTAATCGTGATTGACTCATATTCTTCTTTGAATTCTTCTTTGTCACTGGGATATATTTTTGATGTGTGCTGGGATCTATTTTCTTAAACATCTATCATTGGGCGGCACAGTGGTTAGCACTGCTGCCTCACAGCACCGGAGACCCGGGCTCAATTCCCGCCTCAGGCGACTGTCTGTGTGGAGTTTGCACGTTCTCCCAGTGTCTGTGCGGGTTTTCTCTGGTTTCCTCCCACAGTCCAAAAAACGTGCAGGTAAGGGATAGGGCTTGAGGGCGGAGGTGCAGACTGCGCATGAGATGCGTTGGAGGCATCTTCAACCATGTGGGAAAGGAAATTGTGGACTTTAAAGGAGGAGGCCATCTGGTGTGTTTTGTAGTGGAACTGGTCCTCCTGGGAGCAGATACGGCAGAGGAATTGGGAATACAGGATAGCATTTTTGCAGGAGGTAGTGACACCCCTTACTAGCCTATTACCTGCCCTCGATCTCTTCATTTCAAACTTCCGTCAAGACATTAACCGCCTCATCCTGTCTACCCCCTCCTCCACTCCAACCTCTCACCCTTACAACGCGCAGCCCTCCACTCCCTCTGCTCCAATCCCAACTTCACCATCAAACCAGCAGATAAAGGGGGTGCAGTGGTAGTTTGGCATACCGACCTCTACACCACTGAAGCCAGATGACACCTCAAAGACACCTCCTCCTACCATCCCCTCGACCATGACCCCACCCCCCCATCACCAAACCATCATCTCCAGACTATACACAACCTCATCACCTCAGGAGATCTCCCACCCACAGCTTCCAACCTTGTAGTCCGGGAACCCCGCACTGCCCGGTTCTACCTCCTACCCAAGATCCACAAGTCTGACCACCCCGGCCGACCCATTGTCTCAGCATGCTCCTGCCCCATCAAACTCATCTCCACCTATCTCGATACTGTCCTATTCCCCCCTGTCCAAGAACTCCCCACATACGTTCGAGACACCAACCAATTGCCCTCCACCTCCTCCAAGACATCTGTTTCCCTGGCCCCCAATACCTCACCTTCACCATGGACATCCAATCCCTCTACACCTCCATTCGCCATGACCAGGGCCTCCAAGCCCTCCGTTTCTTCCTCTCCCGACGTTCCCAACAGTACCCTTCCACTGACACTCTCATTCGTTTGGCTGAACTGGTCCTCACCCTTAACAATTTCTCCTTCGAATCCTCCAGACGAAAGGGCACCCGTATGGGCCCCAGCTATGCCTGTCTCTTTGTCGGCTAAGTAGAACAGTCCATCTTCCATAGTTACACCGGCACCACTCCCCATCTTTTCCTCCGCTACATTGATGACTGTATTGGCACCACCTCGTGCTCCTGCGAGGAGGTTGAGCAGTTCATTAACTTATTCCACCCCGACCTTAAATTCACCTAGACCATCTCTGACACCTCCCTCCCCTTCCTGGACCTCTCCATCTCCATTACTGACGACCGACTTGACACTAACAATTTTTTACAAACCCGACTCCCACAGCTACCTGGATTACAACTCTTCCCACTCTACCTCCTGCAAGAATGCTATCCCATATTCCCAATTCTGCTGTATCTGCTCCCAGGAGGACCAGTTCCCCACCGAACACACCAGATGGTCTCCTTCTTTAAAGGCCACAATTTCCCTTCCCAACGTAGTTGAAGATGCCCTCCAAAGCATCTCATTCACATCAAGCACCTCCACCCTCAAACCCCATCCCTCCAACCGTAACAAGGACAGAATCCCCCCCCAGTCCTCACCTTCCACCCTACCAACTGTCGCATATACCGCATCATCTGCTGACATTTCCGCCACCTCCAAACGGACTCCACCACCAGGGGTATATTTCCCTCCCCACCCCTTTCCGCTTTCTGCAAAGACCGTTCCCTCCGTGACTACCTGGTCAGGTCCACGCCCCCCCCAACAACCCACTCTCCCCATCAGGCACCTTCCCCTGCCACCGCAGGAATTGCAAAACCTGTGGCCACACCTCCTCCCTCAGCTCCATTCAAGACCCCAAAGGAGCCTTCAACATCAAAGTTTTACCTGCACATCCACCAATATCATTTATTGTATTCATTGCTCCCGATGCGGTCTCCTCTACGTTGGGGAGACTGGACGCCTTCTCGCAAAGCGCTTTAGGGAACATCTCCGGGACACCACCACCAATCAACCTCCCGCCCCCCCACCGTGGCCCAACATTTCAACTCCCCCTCCCACTCTGCCGAGGACATGCAGGTCCTGGGCCTCCTCCACCGCCACTCCCTCACTACCCGATGCCTGGAGGAAGAACATCTCATGTTCTGCCTTGGAACACTTCAACCCCATGGCATCAATGTGGATTTCACCAATTTCCTCGTTTCCCCTCCCCCCCACCTTACACCAGTTCCAACCTTCCAGCTCAGCACCATCCTCATGATCTGCCCTACCTGCCTATCTTCCTTCCCATCTATCCGGTCCACCCTCCTCTCTGACCTGTCACCTTCATCCCCACCCCCACCCACCTATTGTACTCTTTGCTACCTTCTCCCCAATCCCACCCCCCACATATTTATCTCTCTACCCCAGAGGCTTCCTGCTTTCATTCCTGATGAAGGGCTTTTGCCTGAAACGTCGATTTTCCTCTCCTCGGATGCTGCCTGACCTGCTGTGCTTTTCCAGCACCACTCTAATCTAGACTCATATGCACACACTCACATTCTCTCTCTCTCACATACACACTCTCTCTCTCTCCCCTCTCTCCCCCTCACATGCACGTACACATACATCTAAGTATGTGGTGTGAATTTGCATTTGCAGAATTGTAATTGCAGATACATTCTACTTTGTTCAAAAAGCACACAATTTGCAGGCAGTCAATGCAACAATGAATATCTGAATACTGCAAGTATTACGAGAACTTCTGACTCAACATCCTTTCAAGGACAGACTTCCAGACTCCACCACCCTCTGGGTGAAATGTTTCTTTGCAATTCTCCTCTTAGCCTTCTACCTTTTTATGCCACTTGGTTATTGGACCTTCCATAATGGAAGACACCTTGCTATCCACTCTACCTACACATCTCTTAATCTTATACACATCTCAAACGCCAATGCTCTGAGAAAAACAATACCAGCCTTTCCTTTCTTCATACCTCATACTTTCCAGTCTAAGCAACCTCATGTTATTCTCCTCTGCATCCTTTTGAAAGCAATCACATTCTACCTATAAAATACTACCCAAAATTGCACACACTACTCAAATTGTGACCTAACCAGCATAACTTCCCTGGCCTTGTATTCTATGATACACAAGCAGGAGGCTGGGAGAACACAGCAAGCCAGGCAGCATCATGAGGGGGAGAAGTTGACATTTCAGGTGTGGCCCTTCTTCAGAACTTGTATTCTATGCCCTGGTTAATGAAGCTAAGTCTCTCAACTGCCTTCTTAACCAAATTACCTACCTGCCCATATACCTTCAAGAATCTGCGGATTCATACAGCAAGATGTCCCTGATCTGAGAGGCAAAAGTTTTTAGTTTAGAAAGGCATCATTTGCCAGCGCCGTCTTGGTAGGCCAAAGGGCCTGAACGTGTGCTGTACTGTTCTTTGTTTATTCGGTCTTTGTTCAACAATTTCCAGGGTCATATCATTCACAGTGTAATCCCTTGCCTTTCCCAAGTGTGTAACCTCACACTTTTCTGGCTTGAATTCTATTTGCCACTGCTCTGCCCACCTGAATAGTCTGTTGATATGCTCCTTTTTACATCTATCATTCTGTTTACCATTCCATAAATTTTCATATCACCTACATACTTCTTGATCATATCTCCTACATTAAAGCCTAAGTCATTGATGTACATGACAAAAGGCAAGGACCCCAGCATCTTTGCCATTGGAAATAGACGTTCACTCTATTGTCCCCTTACCATCAACACTCTCCTTCCTAGCTCCCCACCAAGTTTGGATCCAACCTACCACTTTGCCTTGATCCCATAAGCTCTTACTTTCTTGACCAGACTGCCTGCCAAAGTCTTGCTAAAATCCATATAGGCACATTAAATGCATTACCCTCATCAATACCCCTGGTTACTCTAAAATAACTGAATAGAGGCCAGTATTCCATCACCATATCAACCTTTATTCGAAAGTCCTTGAGAATGGTTCAGCTTCCTCAGAGCTGGCTCACAGAGTATCAGAACCTCTGACACATCTGGTTTTTTTTATCAGTCAGCCAGGGCTCCCTAATTGGACCACATTAACAGCCCCAATCAAGAAACTCATATTCCATGAGGTCTACTTGGTTGACCTCGTTACAATCACTACAACCTCCTCAAAAAACTCAAAATTATCAAACATGGCCTTCCTTTAGGAAATATATGCTGACTATCTCTGATGATTCCATGTCCCTCTTAGAACAGATAAATCCTGTCTTCAGAATTCTTCATAATAACTTCCCCAGTGCTGAGTTTAGACTGATTGACCTGTAATTCCCTGGTCTATCTCTTCTCCACTTTTATTTTAATAATGAGACAATGTTGGCAGCATTCATATCCTTCTTAAAGAGTGGGGCCCAGGGCTGGTCACAATATTCTAATTAAGGACAAATCAAAGTTCTACAAAGACTCATTGCAACTTATTTGCTTTTACACTCGGCCTTATTTGTAATGCTCTACTTCCATTTATTTGAATTAACTATTTGTTTTCTAGGCAACTGGCTGTATATTACCTGGTTTTCAATTAGTTCATTTTTGCTCTTAAATGTTTGATTTATATTATCTTCTTTTCAAACATTTTATCAGGGTGCCAAATTTACCTGCTCCAGGTTTATCACCTTCTTTCATTCATTTTCTATTAAGTCCTTTCTATTCCAAAAATGAAAAAACACTGCAGCTTCCTCAACCTTTGTTCTGAACTAAGATTCATAAGATGAGACAGAATGGACATTCTAAAAGCAGGTGGAGCTATGATAATGAGGGTGGAAGGGACATTTTGAGCTTTTGCCTCATGTCTCTGTCCATCTGAGGCAGTTGAATAATATTGGACTGGGGACGGTTGGCAGCTCTCCACAGAATGGAGGTTTGTAGTGCTGGGGGCGTGGGTGTTGCTTTAAGAGCAGACAGAGTTTGAATACAACCATTTAGCAACCTATAGTTTACCAATGACTTTACATCAGCAGCTCTCACAGCCGAGGCTCAAATCATCTGCAACTATATTCAATTTCCCTGCATCTCACTGTACATTGCTTTGCAATGGAGTGTCTCTTTATAGCACTCAGCTGGGAGAGTGAGGGCAGAGAATCTGCTCAAATATCATTGTTGTCAAAGCTGGCATCCTCATGTTAATATCATGTTAATGATAGATGTTACCAGAACTGGCGGGATTGAGTTATAAGGAGAGGCTGGATTGACAGGGACTTTTTTCAATGGAGCGCAGGAGGTTGAGCGATGACCTTAGAGAGGTTTATAAAATTATGAGGGGCATAGATAAGGTGAATAGCAAGGTCTTTTCCCTGGGGTAGGGGAGTTCAAAGTTAGAGGCCTTATTTTTAAGGTGAGAGGAGAAAAGTTGAAAAGAGACTCGAGGGACAATGCTTTCTTACAGAGGGTGGTCCATATGTGGAATGAACTGCCAGAGGAAGTGGTGAATACAGACACAGTTAACACTAAAAAGGGAATTGGACAAGTCCATGAATAGGAAAGGTTAGAGGGATATGTGACAAATGCAGGTAAATGGGATAAGTTTAGTTTGAGAACCTTGGTCAGCATGGGCGAGTTGTTTCCATGCTGAATGACTCTGACTCTATCAGATGGGGTCCATTATTGCTTTGAATAATTTTAATGCCATCTTTTTTAAAACATATTCAAACATTTGTCGAATGCACTTATACACTGGGGTAATAGTTTCAATTATTATTCCACATTAGATCCTACGAGTAGCACTGGGAGATGGAACATTAGCATGTTCTCTTTGTAGACTAAGGACACATTGCGGACAATTGCATAGGTCCTACCAGGTTAGAATATAGAACACTACAGCACAGTACAGGCCCTTCAGCCCACGATGTTATGCTGAGCATTCATTTTAGTCTAAGATCAACCTAACCTACAGACCCCTCAATATATATGCTTGTTCAGCAGTCACTTACATGTCCCTAATGTCTCTGACTCTGCTACCACTGCTGGCAGTGCTTTCCATGCATCCACCACTCTCTGCATAAAGAACGTACCTCTGACATCTCCCCTTTACCTTCCTCCAATCACCTTAAAATTATGACTCTTTGTGATTGCCATTTCTGCCATTTATACCTCTATCAAGTCACCTCTCTTCCTTCTTCTCTCCAGTGTGAAAATCTCTAGCTCACTCAACCTCTCTTCATAAGACAAGCCCTCCAATCCAGGAAGCATACTATGCATTCTCTCTAAAGCAACTACATCCTTCCTATAATGAGGTGACCAGAACTGGACACAATATTCTAACTCTTGCAACTCTTAAACTCAATCCACCTGTTAATGAAAGCCAAAACACCACATACCTTCTTAACAACCCAATTAGTTTGGGTAGTAACTTTGAGGGATTTATGTACGTGGACCCCAAGATCCCTCTTTTCCTCTACACTGCCAAGAATCCTGTCTTTAACCCTGTCTTCAGCATTCAAATTCAACCTTCCAAAATGAATCACTTCACACTTATCCAGGTTGAACTCCATCTGCCACTTCTCAGCCCAGCTCTGCATCCTGTCAATGTCTTGTTGTAGCCTGCAACAGCTCTCGACACTACCTACAATGCCACTGATCTTTGTGTCATTAGCAAACTTACTAACACACCCTTCCACTTCTTCATCCCAGTCATTTATAAAAACTACAAAGAGAGAGGCCCAAGAACAGATCCCTGTGGGACACCACTGGTCACCGACCTCCAGGTGGAATACTTTCCATCCACTACCACTTGCTGTCTTCTTTCAGCCAGCCAAATCTGTATCCAGACAGCCAAATCTCCCTGTATCCCATACCTCCTAACTTTCTGAATGAGCCTACTGTGGGGAACCTTATCAAACGTCTTACTGAAATCCATATACACCACATTCACTGCTCGGCCTTCATCAACTTGTCTAGTCACATCCTTAAAGAACTCAATAAGGCTTGTGAGGCATGACCTGCCCCTCACAAAGTCATGCTGACTCTCTTTAATCAAACAAATGTTTTTTCCAAATAGTCATAAATCCTATCTCTCAGAATCCCTTCCAGTACCTTGCTTTCCATTTACATAAGACTGAGGGGTCTGTAATTCCCAGGCATTTTCCTATTCCCTTTCTTGAACAGAGGAAGAACATTCGCCTCTCTCCAATCATCCGGTACTACTCCCATGGAGAGTGAGGATGCAAAGATCATTGCACAGCAGAGGCACAGCAATTGCATTGCTCGCTTCCCGTAGGTCCTTGACGGCAAGTATTTAATAAATTGCATGAGGACCATGTAGTTTAGTAGCACACCATGCAGTCAATATACCTATTGAATCAATCAATGTTAATGCATTGCCCCAGAAAAAAATTCAATTGCCATCTGGCTGACAAACTGCTTGGTAACAAAGAGCAAACAATGACAAATATTGCTTTGTCATACCACAACTTGGGGTGCAGCAGAAATTCAGTCCAAATACTCTGAAATCAATAATTCAAATGATTCATCCCGTAATATTTTGCATGAAACGTAAATTTTGTCACATATGCCCATCAAGATCTAAAGCAACATCTGCAGTCACTGAAAGCAGATATTCTTTTTCTAAAATGTATTTTATTGAAAAATAGATTTTTTAATATTACAGCAAATACAAAACAATACAATTCAAAGCAATACAAAGAAAGAACACCAAAAAATAGTAAAAAACCCAAACTGCCCTCGTGAAAAGCAGATGTTAAGCTTCTCTTTCATTCTGAAGAAGTCTAACATTCCCTTCATTATAATTCATGTACTCATTCTAATGTATTGCATTGGAATCAGACTTGGAGATTACTTAATAACATCAGCATCAAGAAGACCATTGGAAAATTGGTTCAGAGAATTATTTCCTGAACCTCAAGTTCCGTTAAGTGCGATGGCAATTCACAATTTAATTAATACCAAGCTGTAAAACAAAACAACCATGCCATCTGCTCGGATCCATCTATGAATTTATAATAAGGGTCAAGAGGGACACAGTCGGCTTTAAATAAATTCTAGTTTCAAACTGTCATGCATAGAAGATTTTTTTTTAAATCTCACAGTGAAATTAAAATCAAAATGAAATTAAGTTTGAAAATGGATTACAGAGGGAGTTCAAAAACAGCCCACCATCGAGAAGTAGGATGTGGATTTGGCTGATTTCCCAACCACAGCTATGTTTCTGTTGTGAAGGAAGTGCTATTGAAAAGGTGGCAGCTCAGAATGGAAACCATGAACTCCAGGTGAACTGTCTGGTATCATGGCCTTAGTTTAGTATCAAATACAGAATTAGATTTTGTCCTGAAAATTCATGAGTTGCTACAATAACTAAGTGAACAAAATTGGCCATTTTGTCAAAGTGTAACAATAACTGAGGGATGTCCATCAAGAAAAGCTAAAGGTTATACTATGATTATCAAATATAAATAAATGGTAATGAGCAGTAACACAGTCCAATGTACTGAGGCACAGCTGTTGGATTATCCTAATTATGAGGCATTCAGAAAACAGTTACTTTGAGCAAAATAGGAACAGAGAATACAGGAGCAGAATTAGACTATTCAGCCCTTTGAGACTACTCCACCATTCAATATAATCATGATGTGGAGGTGCCAGTGTTGGACTGGGGTGGACAAAGTAAAAAATCACAGGACATCGGGTTTTAGTCCAACAGCTCCGAACACTTGCAGTTTCAAATAAACTTGTTGGATTATAACCTAGTGTCATGTAATTTTTGACAATGTGATCATGACTGATCATCTAACTCAAAACCCTATTCTTGCTGTGTCCTTTGATTCTTTTAGTCCCAAGAACTATATCTACAACTTTCTTCAAAGTCTTCAATATTCTGGCCTCAACAGATTCCTGTTGTAGAGCATTCCACGGTCTCACCACTCTCTTGGTAAATACATTTCTCCTCATCTGGGTCCTAAAAGGCCTACCCCTTGTTGTTGGTCTGTGACCCCTGGTTCAGCAATTTCCACTCATCCTGTTAGAATTTTACAGGATTCTATGAGGGTCCCCCTCATTCTTTAAACACCAGTAAATATAATCCTAACTGATCCAGTCTCTCCTCATATGTCCCTCTATTCCAGGGATCAGTCTGGTAAACCTTCTTACCTCTGAGCTTACTTTTATAATCAGGACTCCTGCCCACCTTCCGAGGACCCCTTCGCCCACCTCCAACACACTGCATCCACCTGGACACACCGCGCTGGCCTATTACCTGCCCTCGACCTCTTCATTTCCAACTGCTGCCGGGACATTAACTGCCTCAACCTGTCTACCCTCCTCCCCTACTCCAACCTCTCACCCTCACAACACGCAGCCCTCCACTCCCTCTGCTCCAATCCTGACCTCACCATCAAACCAGCAGATAAAGGGGGTGCATTGGTAGTTTGGCGTACTGACCCCTACACCGCTGAAGCCAGACGCCAACTCGAGACACCTCCTCCGCCCGCCCCCTCGACCATGACCCCACCCCCCCATCACCAAACCATTATCTCCCACACCATACACAACCTCATCACATCAGGAGATCTCCCAACCACAGCTTCCAACCTCATAGTCCGGGAACACCACACTGCCCAGTTCTACCTCCTTCCCAAGATCCACAAGCCTGACCACCCTCGCCGACCCATTGTCTCAGCATGCTCCTGCCCCACTGAAATCATCTCTACCTACCTCAACACTGTCTTATCCCTCCTAGTCCAGGAACTCCCCACATATGTTCGAGACATCAACCATGCCCTCCACCTCCTCCAAGACTTCCGTTTCCCCGGCCCCCCATGCCTCATCTTCACCATGGATATCCAATCCCTCTACACCTCCATCCGCCATGACCAGGGCCTCCAAGCCCTCTGTTTCTTCCTCTCCCAACGTCCCCAACAGTACCCTCTCATTCATTTGGCCGACACTCTCATTCATTTGGCCGAACTGGTCCTCACCCTTAACAATTTCTCCTTCGAATCCTCCCACTTCCTCCAGACCAAAGGGGTAGCCATGGGCACCTGTATGGGCCCCAGCTATGCCTGTCACTTTGTTGGCTATGTAAAACAGTCCATCTTCTGTAGTTACACTGGTACCACTCCCTATCTCTTCCTCCGCTATATTGATGACTGCATTGGCGCCACCTCGCACTCCCGTGAGCAGGTTGAGCAATTCATCAACTTCACCAACACATTCCAGCCTGACCTTAAATTTACCTGGACCTTCTCTGACATCTCCCTCTCCTTCCTGGACCTCTCCATCTCCATTAATGACGACCGACTTGACAACAACATTTTTTACAAACCCACTGATTCCCACAGCTACCTGGATTACACCTCTTCCCACTGTACCTCCTGCAAAAATGTCATCCCGTATTCCCAATTCCGCCGCCGTATCTGCTGCCAGGAGGACCAGTTCCACCACAGAACACACCAGATGGCCTCCTTCTTTAGAGACTGCAATTTCCCTTCCCACGTGGTTAAAGGTGCCCTCCAACGCATCTCGTCCACATCCCACACCTCCGCCCTCAGACTCCACCCCTCCAACCGTAACAAGGACAGAACGCCCCTGGTGCTCACCTTCCACCCTACCAACCTTCACATAAACCAAATCATCCGACGACATTTCCACCACCTCCAAACAGATCCCACCACCAGGGATATATTTCCCTCCCCACCCCTTTCCACCTTCCGCAAAGACCGTTCCCTCCGTCAGGTCCACGCCCCCCAACAACCCACCCTCCCGTCCTGGCACCTTCCCCTGCCACCGCAGGAATTGCAAAACCTGCGCCCACACCTCCTCCCTCACCTCCATCCAAGACCCCAAAGGAGCCTTCCACATCCATCAAAGTTTTACCTGCACATCCACCAATATCATTTATTGTATCTGTTGCTCCCGATGCGGTCTCCTCTACATTGGGGAGACTGGATGCCTCCTAGCAGAGCGCTTTAGGGAACATCTCTGGGACACTTGCACCAATCAACCACACCGCCCTATGGCCCAACATTTCAACTCCCCCTCCCACTCTGCCGAGGACAAGGAGGTCCAGGGCCTCCTTCACCGCCACTCCCTCACCACCTGACGCCTGGAGGAAGAACACCTCATCTTCCGCCTCGGAACACTTCAACCCCAGGGCATCAATGTGGACTTCACCAGTTTCCTCATTTCCCCTTCCCCCACCTCACCCCAGTTCCAAACTTTCAGCTCAGCACTGTCCCTGTGACGTATCCTACCTGCCTATCTTCCTTTCCACCTATCCACTCCACCCTCCTCTCTGACCTATCACCTTCATCCCCACCCCCATTCAATTATTGTACTCTATGCTACTTTCTCCCCACCCCCACCCTCCTCTCATTTATCTCTCCACCCTGTAGGCACTCTGCCTCTATTCCTGATGAAGTGTTTTTGCCCAAAACGTTGATTGTCCTGCTCCTCTGATGCTGCCTGAACTGCTGTGCTTTTCCAGCACCACTCTAATCCAGAATCTGGTAAACCTTCTTTGTTTTCCCTCAACAGCCAGAGCATCCTTCCTCAGATTATGAGACCAATACTGCAGAAGATACTCCAGTAGTGGTCTTATCAATGCCCTCTACAGCTGCGGCAAGACATCTCTGTCCCTGTACTTGATTCCTCTCGCTATGGATGCCAACATACCATTTGCTTTCTTCACTGCTTACAGCACCTGTATATTTACTTATTAAACCTCGCCCTTTCAATAATAATCTGTCTGCTGTTTTTGCTAACAAAGTGGAAAACCTCACATTACCTACATTAAACCGCACCTACCATGTATTGCCCACTGACTTAAAATGTCCTCATTGCTGTAGCTTCTCTGCATCCCCCTCACAGCACAGCCTCCCACCCAGCTCTGTGTCATCTACAAATTTGAAGATATGACACAAAGTTAGCTCATATAAATTTTTCATATATGTTGTGAACAGCTGGGGTTCAAACACCAATCCCTGTGGCACCCCACTAGTCACTGCCTGCTACTAGGAAAAAGATCCCTTTATTCCTACTTTTTGTTTCCTGTCATCAGGACACTATCTTCAGTCGCATGAGCTTTAATTCTGAATGCTGATCTCTTATGTGGGACCTTATCAAAAGCTTTCTGTAAACTCAAGTCAACCACAAACACTGGCTCCCCCTTATCCACTCTATTTCTTCATTGTCAAAAAAATCCAGCACATTTGGCAAGCATGACTTCCCCTTCAGAAATCCATTTTGACTCTGTCCGATTCTATCACTATATTCCAAGTGCTCTGTTATTACATTATTTATAATGGAGGCTAGCATATTTCCCATAACCACTGCCAAACTAACCAGTCACTGTTTTCTCTCGCCATCCCAGCTAAAATAGCAGGGTTACAGCAGCTATCCTCCAATCCATGGGTGCTGTATCAGAGTCTATAGCATTTGCAGGTGACCACGAACTCATCTACTATTTCGCGGGTTAATTCCTTAAGAACTCTGAATGAAGGTTACTGGGCCCCAAGTATTTACTCCTGTTAGTTTCCCAATACTAATTCCTCCTTCCCATTAGATCCTGAGATCCTGTACATTTTAGATTGCTATTTGTGTCTTCTTTTGTGAAGTGAGAACTAATATTATTTAATCAAAGTGTGAATCAGCAGGAATAATAAAACTACACAATCTATGCTCCCATGTTGATATCTTTCTAGTTACAGATATGATGCTGAACAAATAATGGGAAAGGCTGCTGAAGAAATCAGTAAATGTGTTCAAGGATCAACCAGATAACATTTGCGCAGATAGGAGGAAAAGGTGAGAATTAGATCAGTTTTGTTCACTTTCAATTGGTTTGATTATTGTTGCAAAATATTTCCCAGAATGGATATTTTCTGCTTTTAGAAACACACATTAAAACGCAAATCAACTATTTACCTCCATAGTGTGCGTTTTGCCAGAGGATGTTTGACCATAAGCAAAAATAGTTCCATTGTAACCATCAAGCACATCTGAAAAAGAATGACATATTAGTATGATTGAAAATGCAAAAATATAAGTATAAAGTTTAACATGAACTTGTTCAAATCATGTATGAGTGCTAAATTACACTTCCAAGATAAAACATAATCTGCCTACACACAATAAATGTCACTCCACTTCAGAAGTATGGCATTGCAGGTTATGCACTTTGAGGCATCTAGGATACATGACAAGATGCTACAAATCTTGCTTTAAATTTACAAAATTTATTTTGAATTATTAAATATTTACCTGATTGTGAGACATATTTGTAAATTATTAAATATTTTGAATAGTGGTCCATCTTGGGCAAACTAAATATGACTTTTCTTGAAGAACATTAGATGAATCAAACCTTTCAACATCATTCAATAGCTAATTATCAGATGCAGCAAATAATATTGTGTGTGTGACTTACATGACAGCATTAAACAAAAAGCAAAGAGAGTGTCAATGGGTGTTAATAGCAGAATAAAAGTCAACTCGCAGTTAGCAAAACCATGAGAAGAAGCACTGTGGCAGGATGGAGAATATCAAATGGAGGACAGTCTTCATGGTCTGAAATTGTTGAACTCAATATTTAGACCAGAAGGCTAGTAAATTGCCAAAGTGGAAATTGTGTTCCATTCCTCCAGCAACTTATAGCATAGTGCTTTTAGCAAAAACTGGCATCGATAAGCACCCTTTTACCTATTTGCTCGTAACCTCCTCAAAATGTTCGTATAAAATTATCAAACATGATTTCACCTTCGTGAAACCATGAAATTCAAGAAAACTTCATGTTGACACTGCCTTATCAGAGTGATTTTGTAAATCACATCGTTAACTCTTTAATAATAGATTCCATCTTTTTTTACCAAAACACTGATGTCAGGCTAATAGTTCTTTTATTTGTTCCTTTCATTAGGGATGTTTGATTTAGTATTTACCTATCTGCTGTTTCCCAAATCTAGGGAAAATCACAACCAGGGTAATCACTACCTCTGCAGAAACATCTTTTAACATGCTAGGATATAACCCATCAGGGTAAGGGGATTGGACAATTTTCCATCCCATCTATGTTGCCTGGAATTTATTTTTCAAAACCTTGTATTAATTAATTGCTCAATCTCATTATCGCCTCAGATCCCCACTACGTCTGGTATGTTTATTTGCTCTGCATTACTGCCAATTCCTTATTCTCCATTACAAGTTCTATCTCAGCTTCTAAATTAGCAATAACTATTTTCACTACTCTCCTTTTTATGTGCAAGAACTCTTTCAATCTGTTTCATGTTTTTGCTTCTTCACATTCTAGTTTCTTCCTCCTTATTCTTGCTTTTTTATCAAAAGTTTTCCAAAATCCTTAGGCTTACTTTTGCTCTTCTCAATTTAATAAGTCTTTTCCTTCAACCTAACACAATTATTAGCCTTCTTAGTTAGCCATGATTATATCGGTTTTCCCATTGGCTTCTTAAATGCATTAATGAAAAGTACTGACATTAGAATTATGTAATATTCCCGTTGCTCATCCATCATACATCTTAATCTAATATCCCAGTCCATCCTAGCCAACTCACCTCTAATGTCTATAAACTTATAAAGTTCAATATTTAACTTTCACATTTTATGCTTGCTAGAAGCTGCATATAATCATGCACATGGCCCAGTCCTTCCTCTTATTAGTTCTAATCCCTACCCAAACTGATTCTACTTTCTGCTCTTCTAAATCAAGATACTTTCTCACTTTTGTTCTTATATCACTCTTTATTTTAAGAAGCAGGAGCATGAGTAGGCAATTCAGCCCATCAAGCCTGCTGCACCATTTAATTTGACCATGGCTGATCTCAGCCTGGCCTCAATTCCACTTTCCTGCCTGCTCCCCAAAACCCTTTATCTCATTACTAATTAAAAACCTCTTAACAAGGCTATCTCACTTACTTATACATTTTGAATGTCTTTTCAAAAGTAGCTTAGAATATTTACTGGTGCCCATTACCTTGTGCAAGACAATGTGCTCAAATGAAAAGGGAAATATTAGCATATAATTTCGGTGGAAGCTTGGAACTTGAGATTTCTGGCTCAAACTCTAGATTTGGCAAAGTGGTCAAGTATTCCTCATAATTCCCTCTCCCTACTCCATAAATTGACTTTGTTTCAGTGGATTGGAGGCAAAAATCTGTAAGATTTACCTTTAACAATCTGTTTTGCACACGCATTGTAAACTTGCTCCTGGGTCGTGTTTGGAGAAAACACTTTGTCAAACACAAAAGGTTTTCCATGCTGGAAGAAGAGAAGGAAAGAAGTTCACATTTTAGAAATTCTGAAAAACAAAGGTGTTCAAGCATAATATTTATTGACTGACACTTCCTATCTAACTCTGAAAATGATGCAAATCCACATTCATTGGTGAGCCTGGTTGAACAGTCGAAAAAACATTGTATGAAAATATCCATTACATCCACAGAGCATCCATGATTTTTCAAAATTTCTTAAATTACCGACATTTAGAAAAATATGGACTAAATAGCGATAGGCAGCATGACTTTGCAGGGAGGTTGTGTCATGCAAACTTTATTGAGTTTTTTAAGGAAGTGACAAAGATGATTGACAGCAGGGCAGTAGATGCTGTCTACATGGACTTTAGCAAAGCCTTTCACAAGGTCCGTCATGCCAGACTGATACACAGGGTGAAGTCAAATAGTATCTGTGGTGAGCTGGTAAGATGGATACAGAACTGGCTTAGTCATAGAAGACAGAGTGTAGCCATGGAGGGGTACTTCACAGACTGGAGATCTGCAACCAGTGGTGTTCTGCAGGGATCAGTGCTGGTACTCATATATATAAATGATTTGGAGGAGAATTTATGTATTGCAATTAATAAGTTTGCAGATGGCACAAAGATTGGGGGAGCTGCAAATACTGAAGAGGATTGCTCGAGGAAACAGTAGGATATAGATAGGCTAGAGACTTGGTAAGAGAGATGGCAATTGGAATTTAATCCAGACAAATGCATGATGATGCATTTTGGAAGGACCTATGCAGGAGGGAAGTGTACAGGAAATGGTAAAGCCCTTAGAAGCATTAACATACAGCAGGATCTAGGTTTACAAGTCCACAGTTACTTGGAAGTGACAACACAAGTAGACATGGTTAAAAAAAAGCATTTGGCATGCTTGCCTTCATTGGGGCATGTAAATTTCAGAGTATAAAAATTGTCAAATCTTGTTATAGCTGCATACAACTTATGTTAGGTCACATGTGGAATACTGCATACAGTCCTGGTCACCATACTACCAGAAGGATGTGGGGGCTTTGCAGGAGGTACAGAAATGGTTCACCAGGATGTTGTCTGGTCTGGAGGTTATTAGCTATGGGGGAGATTGAACAAACTTGGTTTGTTTTCACTTGAATGTCAAAAGGAGAAGGCGACCTGAAAAAGGTTTACAAAATTATGAGAAGTATGGATACAGAATCGTTAGAATCGTTTTCCCCAGGGTAGAAATGTCAATTATTAGATGGCATAGGTTTAAGCTAAAAGGAGGTAAATTTAATAGAGATGTGAGAGGCAGGTTGTTTTTTTTAAACACAGTGAGTAGTAAGTCCCTGAAATGGGTTGCCAGTGGAGGTGGTGGAAGCAGATACAACAGCAATGTTTGAGCGTCACCTTGGCAGATACATGAATAGGCAACAAAAAGAGGGGTATGAACTACAAAGAGACAAAAGGTTTTTAACTTTGAAAGATGTCGTGTGTCGGTGCAGGTTTGGCAGGCCGAACAGCCTGTTCCAGTGCTCTATTGTTCTTTGTTCTATGCACATCATTTATGACCTTCATTAATTTCGGTATCTACAATACAATCTGAGATAGCATTTAAAATATTGGTGTCATACTGACTAATGTCATCATACCCACATGATTTCTGATTAGTTATACACATGAATTTCAATCTAAACTTGTGCATAAATGAAAACAAAGGTGTGGAAAATCAAAAAAATACAGCAACATTTGGTGGCGAGAGAAGAAGTCATTGGACTCAAAACAGTAACTCTGATTCTCTCTCCAGGTTACAGCCGGATCTGCTAGGTTTCCCCAGCACTTCCTGTTTTTCTTTTAGGAACTGCAATATTTTGCTTCTAATTAACCACAAGGTGTAGGAGCAGAAATCCATCATTCAACTGATAGTGTCAGCTCAGCTATTCAATAAGGTTGTGACTGATCTAATAATCCTCTACTCCACTTCCCATCCTTATGTCTACAACCCTTGATTCCCTTGCTATTTAAAAATCTGTCTACCTCAGTCTTGAATATACTTAATGGCCAATAACTTTAACTTGCACACATACTTGTTGCAGGTGTAGTGTTTAACCCAGTGCTGTCTTAAGATAAATTTGACAGGGGTTGAGTTGAAATGCGCCAACCTGATTTTTTTCTTGCTGTAAAGAACGGCATTATTAGACAGTATTTGTAATAATCTCTCTTATACTCTGCACAGGATGTAGGTCAAAATGAGTCCTCGCCCCAGCCTCAATAGAAAATTCTGCACCAATCTGACACTTACATTTCCCATACCAGCAAGCACTGAATACACTCTTCAACTTGTCCGAGACTGATACACAATGACAAGGGTAAGGGATCTTATAATTGTCCACAGTGGACAAGTAGTAAAAAGACAAAAGACATCCTCAAAAATTTTACATCAGATCCAGTTGCTTAGGCATTGAAGAGGGAGTGGGCAGGGAATGAGGGTAGAAGTTACATAGAATAGGCTGGAAACGTTTTGCACAAGGCAACACAATCACGTTTATGCAGAAGAACAGCTAAGAGCTCCAAGTTTTCTGTTTTTGCTCGATTTTGATCGAAGCTAGATTTCAAGGGAGTTATTGATGGGACAGCCAGGACAATATAGTGTTATGCTTTGAAAGCAAATTCCTTGTTGTTTTTTCATTTTTGATCAAGATAATTTTAATCTTATGCAGATATAACCCAGGATGATAATTACACATCCTAAAACTACTGAATTCTGTAATAGAGAACTGTTTGCATAAAAAAAAGAGCAGCAACCAAATGTTACATAGCCATACAATACAAAAAAGTATCTGCATAATTATCTAATGCCACATTCAACCCTTCCTATAAACAACCTAATCACCAAAATAAAATGTGCATGACGAAACAAAAGCGTAATCACTTTTTGGAAAAGCCAAATTAAATATCTGTACTGTTCAAAAAGAAACCCACTATGAATTACCCCATCAGCAGTTAAGCCTCTAGCTGCAAAGTACAAAGTCAGAATGGAGGCTGTATTTTTGAAACGCTTCCAGGTAATCTGCAATGCTCAAAATACTGCAGTTGCCTGATCACAAACACACTGAACACTGCACAAGTGCTGGTTACCCTGGTCTCCCTCCAGTATATTTACACCAACAAAGCTGCCTTGGAAATGAGGAGATTTCTAAATCCATCAAATTGCCCAAAATCCCATGCCAGTTAAATTAGTGAATCTTTCAAAATCGCCTCATCATTTTCATTTACACCACTAATGATATTGCTATGTGCTGACGTGAAACTATATTGTTAAATCAACCTTGCACAATGTGAAAAATTAATTACACATTTGCTGCCCTTTGTGAATAAAATGTTTAAAATGCATCATCTTAATGAAATAATACTTGATAACACGCAATGCAGAGAACATAAATTATTCTAGACACTTCACATCATAAGCAAATGACATGAAGAAAACAGCATTCAGCTCTCCTTCCTATTCAGTGCCTTGTAAATGCTTTGACACAAACCACTGTAGAAAGCTTCATTATTTGTTTGTACAGTATGTTGTTTCACAAGGCTTAACAGGGGATGTAATGCACAAGGCAAGTAAATGTGGACAGGATAGATTTGATCCTGTTTTGTATTCTGCTCTGAACACAGCAGGCTATGTCAATCAAATTCCCAAGTGTAAACAGGTAGTTTCGCATAGCCATGCAGATAAAAATATCTCTGCCTATGGCACATTAAAAATGATTACTTCTCAGAAATAAGCCAGATGAAACGGAGTTTCAATCAAAATACGCATATCTGATTTAAAAAATTAATTAAAGTTGAAACATTTATATTCATTGCAACTATTTCATGATTAACACATTAAGGCAGATTGAGTATTATTTATCTGTATCATCTGTAAGTCGCTGCCAATTCCATGATAAGCACGTGCTAAATAAGGTCATCTGAAAAAAGCAATCGTGGGTCAAGCACGCACAACTCTATGAGATAATCAGGACTCTAACGTAGAGATCATAATTACAAAGTTTGGAGGCGGCACCACCTTTGGAAAAGTAGTAATGAATGAGATTATAACAGAATGCAAGGAGTGCATAGATAAATCAATGAAATGGACAGCATATGGCAGATTAAATTTAATGCAAAAAAACGCAAGTGATTCAATTTAGGAAGGAAAATTGACCAGAGGTGGGAAGTAAATGATAAAATTTTGAAGAGACTGAATGAACAGAACTTCCTGGGATTCACACTCACAAGTCTTTAATGAAAGCAAGACAACCTGAAAAAGTCATCAACAAAGCAAGAGGATCTTCTGGTTTTCAAATAGGGACATAAAGTAGAACAAAAGAAATTAACGCTGAACCTTTATAAGCCTTGGGCTAAATTTTAGCGAAAGTAGTGTCCAATTCTGGGCACCACACTTTAGGAATAGCATAAAGGTCGTGGATAAAATTCAGACAAGGTTAAGCAGAATCGTATCAGCATTGAAGGGTTAAAACTTGAATTGCACTTCCTAGGAGAGGTGTTTGGAAGGGAAATTTACGAAGATGTTCAAAATTGTCAGGAGCTCTGATAGAGATGTTGAAAAGCTTCCAATGACAAATAGATGGTAACCAGAGTTAAAATAATTGACAAATAACTGAGGAGGTGGTGGGAAGGTGATGAGGAAAATCTTTTTTACACAGTAAATTTTGATGATCTGGAACAAATTGCCAGAAAATATGATGGAAGCAGATTCATTATTAACTTTCAAAAGGGAATCAAATCTCTACTTAATAAAATTGCATCTGCAAGGCAATTCAGACCAAACTAAGGAATGGGACTAATTGCAAGCTCTTGTCCACGGCAGTACAGGCCTTTGTTCCAAAGAGTCCCTACCATACTGTGTGATTCTAACTACCAGATGAAAAGATATTCATGCATATTTTGCACTCAAACAATCTCTTCCCGGCCCCACACACCCCAATCATGTAAAGGAACCCGTTTTTTAATCCTAAATTTATTCTGGTTAGAGAATAAGAAGTTTACCTGTATCTGCCTGACTTTGCCTTGACAGAGAAAGGACCAGAACATTACTTCAGAAATTATTTTAAATAGGCATTTGCCAAGTAGATATTGAAAAACAAAGAACCTGTTCTAGACTAGCATCTCAGTTAACAGAAAAAATCATTTACGGAAATGGTGAGATTTTCTGCTTTTTCCTCCCTTTATCTCCCATTTCCAAGAATGGCTTGGGTAATAAGATTAAAGACACATTTGTTGAATGCATTCACAGTGAACCATGTATGAACCACAATGAATACGTTCCAATAAAAATGACCAAGAAGTAGCAAATGCCTTGGAAACCCTTAATATTTGGCTCTAAAAATTGATCATCAGTTTCCCAGCCAAGATAACATTCAGGTAGAAGCACAGACACAAACCAGTTGACTTTCCCTGGTGCAAACTGGATGAGAATCACTAAATGAAATAAACTTTTCAAAAGCTTTACAAGTAGCCAGTTCATTGAAATCTTACTTTTTAATAAATTTATTGCCTGGTGAAATCTGCATGAATACAACTTTACCATGTCCAGGATTAACAAGTAGCGATATCCAGCTAGTTGAAAGAAATAACTATCTGCAAATTGTTTTTGTGTCATGTTGTCTACAAAGCAACAGGAAATACAAGTGGCAAATCTCATGAAACATGTGCAGATTACTGCTTCTGGAATTTAAATATGCAAATTATATAAAGAAATCACATGAACTTGCCTGTTTCTTTCACCGCCCATAAGAAAATTGAGTTGGTATTTATCAATCATTTATCCAATTTCAAACAGATAAAGGATCTTATTTTGAATATCACACATAATCCACTCTAAAACATATCTGTCATTGATCAAGAGGTCTGTAAACAGCAGAACTGCATAACAACAATGAATGAAGTGTAACCAAACTCCTGCTTACCAGAGCATCAATTAATGAGTTGTGCACAAAGTAACTACTGTAATAATAAAATGACATTCACCATCACAGGTTGAGTGTTGGTGATTATATTGATAATAGCCATCAGATTATTTACAATAATCAGAATCTAAATCATAAGCACAACAATAATTAAATGCATCACAATATTCAAATTGTAGCTGACGTTTGTTAAGTGTCTGCAAACCAAAGTTACTTCTAATATTCAAAATAGGTAACTAGATTCAATACAATTATGTTCACAGTCTGTATTCCACACATTATGTACAAACTTTCAGTGTTAAGGTTGTTCTATTTGTGAAGTGCTCCTAAATAAGGCAAATTCTGTTCATGTGCAGGCATGCTGCTGCAGCATTGACCAGTTGTGCTGTCTCTGGGATATTCTACCTTGGATTCTATTGATGTATTTGATGAGCAATCATTTGTGTTTTGTTCTTCTTTCTTTCACAGTTTGTTTTGCTATTTTAGCAAATGTGCTACTAATCTCTGTTGTCATAACTTTGCATGAACAGATCCTGTGCTCAAATTTGTTAAATTATCTCTTAGAAAACTTTTACATGAATTACATTTCATCATAATAATTTAATCTTTCTTAAGTCTCCCTTCTCATCTTCTAAATACATATCTAAGCCATCTTTTAAAGCTCTCCAGAATATTCCAATATCTTCCAATTTTGATTGCAACTGTGCATTACACAATTAAAATATTGAGACTGGATGTTACTTACCTACTTAGCATCTGTAATGACATCTATATGCTCGTTATGCTGAAGAAGTTTTAAACAATGCAATCTGGGTGTTGTGGACCAGACCAAGCCCCCTCAAAATATATTAGTAAGATAACCTAGACCCTAACGTTTTCTTATTTTCAAGGCAAGTGCCAGACGTTGTGTTCTGGATGCAATCTGATTGGTCAGTCCACCAATCTTGAAACAAAACACACTTTATTCATACACTATAGCTAAAGTACATCAAAGGAAAGAAGAAATTAGAACAACTTAACTCTATTGGAAAATTTAACAGAATTATAGATTATTTAACTACTGTTAAATAAGATTATTTAACTGTAGTTAAATAAGATTATAGATTATTTAACTTCTGCTCCAATATAATAATACCCATAAACACACCCTTGTAAAGGCAAATGCAGTAAAATAGATGGTCTCACAAGTAATTCTCTCGTCCAAGAGGAAAATTAAATCAAGAGAAAATTTGAGACAGAGAGATGTACTGCAGCTTCCAAACCCAGTTTCAAGATCCCAGCAACTGCTGCCACTGAAAAACTAAAACTAAAACTAAAAATTGTGATTATGTGGGAGCTTGACCCACTCATTCAGGCTGCTTCTATTGTTCCCACTTATAAAAAAAACCCAAGGCCTCTCTGTTTACTTTATTGGATTCAAATAGCCAGCTTGTTGCCACTGTCTTAAAACCCCTCTTTTAAAAAAAAGGACAAAATGCACCTCTGAAAACCACAGTATTGTCACATGGAAAAAGTGATTGTGAATAAAATGTTCACATCTGACCAGAAAATTGAAAATTTCATGCACTTCATCAGGAGTTTGGATAGGGGAGTCAGGGAGAAAATCTTCCCAATGGCATCTCTCTTGGCTAATTTCTGTTGCACTTTACCACATGCTATTCATGGACGAACTCAGAATCTACAGGCATCCCTCGCATCCATTTCATCTTTGTAAGGATGATGTGGACCAGGGCAAGCACTGTTAGTCTGGATCAGTCCTGCATTATTCCTCACATTTGTCCTGGTCATGGTAGATAGTGAGGCAGGGGAATGAAAAATTGGTGCCCGGCTGTTATGCTGGATGTGTCAAAGTGGGATTTCCTCCCCACCCTACCCCCGTATTAGCAGTGGGAGCAATGACACCAGACCATAGTAGCCTGTTCCAAGGTTGCTACCTGGATTAAAGCAGTTCCGAGCATCTGGAGGAATGCCCGGCATTGTAGGGAGATCTTCCCCATTCTGCTGCCACCTTCTCTTAGATACCTCACACTCAGTCTATCTCTGTTCCTGCACGCATCCCACACCAAGACTGTTGCTCTCCATCTTTTATTGTTGCCCGAAATATCTTTCCTCACTCTCTGCTACCCACTCCAAACCCTAACATCACTAACCTAGGCATCGTCTCACCGATAATAATAGTTGAGCCACCCACTTTCAGCTCCTAGAATGCCTGCCCCTCTCTCTCATTCCAGCAGGAAAACAACCCGCAATAAGGCAGAAGGAATCAAGATGGGAGGTGTGCTGCTCTCTATTCAATTCTTCACCCCTTTTGAGAAGAAGATCCTGAATGTGACCATGCAGGAGAGGACCCAGAGTGCTATCAAATATTGCCCTTTCCTTAATGCGCCAGGAATTCCCTGAGCAAAGACTATCCTCTTGGAACAAAAACAGAAACGGAAACTGACAAACAAAGCTCAAAAAACTCATCAGGTCTGGCAGCATCTGTGCAGAGAAAGTAAAGTTAATGTTTCGAGTTAACACGTCTTCAGAACTGACAGTAACTACAATACGATAGTATATATGCTGAAGGCAGGGTTCGGGGTGGGGAGAAGGTGTGAGGAAGACAGGTGGAGATGGAGCCCAAGAAGAGAGAATGAGAGTTATGGAGACAAAGGATTGATGGCAGTAAACTAGGGAGAAAGAAAAGCAGATAATAGGGACAATAAGTAGGTGCAAATGGGTTGGCTGTGCTGAAAATAGTCGCAGTCATCTCAGGGCCTGAAGTGTGGGATGTGTAAAGGACATGGAAGGAGGTATTCAAGTTCTAAAGTTATTGAATTCAATAGTGAGTCCTGAAGGCTGCAAGTGGAAGATGAGATGCTATCCCTATTGACTTTTTTGAAGTCTGCTGATAACTATGACAAGTTTCCTGGCTTTGTAGTTGGGCTAAACAGCATGACAAGGCAGCAGTAATAGGAGTAAAAACAATGACTGCAGATGCTGGAAACCAGATTCTGGATTAGTGGTGCTGGAAGAGTACAGCAGTTCAAGCAGCTGGAGGAATGCCCAGGAGAGGACCCAGAGTGCTATCAAAGGTTGCCCTTTCCTTAATGCGCCAGGAATTCGCTGAGCAAAGACTATCCTCTTGGAACAAAAACAGAAACGGAAACTGACAAACAAAGCTCGAAAAACTCATCAGGTCTGGCAGCATCTGTGCAGAGAAAGTAAAGTTAATGTTTCGAGTTAACACGTCTTCAGAACTGACAGTAACTACAATACGATAGTATATATGCTGAAGGCAGTAAAATCCGACGTTTCAGGCAAAAACCCTTCATCAGGAAGCAGTAATAGGAGTCTCTATCTCTGACTGAGGGGGCAATATGTTAGAGGACAAGATTAAAATAACTCTACAGAAGCCGAAATCCCCTCACCAAGTCACCATTTATATACACTTGGAAAGCCTCTGACACTGATCCAGCTCCCTCAGAGTCAGCTCTCAGAGTGAACAGAACCTTTGACACTTCTGTTTATATCAGTTAGCTAGGGGTCCCTAACTGGACCAGAATAACAGCCCTAGTCAGGGAACTCATATTCTCTGGCTCATTACAATTATTGAGGCACGGCAATTCAAGGTGGGGATGCTGTGGACATTCAGAATGGCTCAGAATAAGCGAGCTATCTAAGAACAAATGAAGAGACCAGAAAAGCAGCCTGGTCCAGTCCATGACATGGGTGCATGCCCCTGAGCTAAAGAGTCTTTGATGCAGTATTATAATTCTAATTGCTGCTTCAGTCCAAGATGTTGTCTTGAATGATGTTGTCTTGAATTGCAGAATGGTCCTCTGAGTAGTTCAGTGAGGGTTCTTAGAGGCTGGTTCATGTTGGATGCCGATATATGTGGCTACTGCCCATGACATGTCCCAAGATGTTGGTGCCCAATACCTAGAATAATAGAGGAATAATGTGCCCTGATTGATTTTGCAAACATGAGCCTTAAAGGAGGTAAAGAAGTACAGAGGTACTTAACAGCCACTTGATGGCTACTGAAAGTGCATAATTATGAGGCCAAAAAGGTTAATAATCAACCTGCAAATCCATCAGATATGTCGAAGGAAGATGGTAACATTGGGAGTGTTTCTGATTAGCCAGATCCATGTGCTAGCTGCACAGTCTCTCCACATTAAAAAGAAGCTCCATATACAGATTCTCACTCTGAGTCAGTGACTACCATACAGACAGAGCAACCTGCAAAATATTTCCTAAAAGAACAGTTTTACACCAAATTTGATTGTTAAACTGTCTATATTGGGAAAGTTGACATTTGCTGTAAAAATATTTATTTTATGTCATGCAGTGAATGTACAGGTTGTAAGTTAAATTTTAATCTTGAATTTTTTTAAATGATAATTTAAAATATTCACAATGTACTATGCTATTTTGGATTTTAGACATTTTTAAATGGGCACTCAGAATACAAAAAAATTTAAAAGTAATAAGATCAGACTGAACTGATTTCCTCCCCATACTTTAGATAGTCTACAATTAAGAATAATTACAATTTTATAAAATATACATAGCAAAGTGATTGATTTGCTTTGTTAAAATTAATCTAAATAGGACATTGTATTAACTATTCTTAGGACAGCTGTTACACTTTCCATATTCATACAATAATTTCACAATAATATTTGCTATAATCAGTGCAGGCTTATGGATTATGATCACTTTTGCATTGGTAAAGTAAAAGAATTAGCAGACCACTAACCTGTGAAGTAGTCATTGGTTCCCATTGGTTGTTATACAATACAATACAGCACAGGAACAGGTCCTTTGGCCTCCCGAACCTGCGCCAATTCCTAACACTCACTTAGACCCTACTTTCTGCCCCTGTGCTGTTTCTATCCTTTGTTCACCTCCTGTTCATGTGTTTATTAAGATAAGTTTTCAACTTTGCAAACATGCCTGCTTCCACCACCTCCACTGGCAGTGCATTCCAGGCACCCACCACCTCTGTGTAACACATCTCCCCCCACAGTTCTTCTCCAAACTTTCCCTGTCTCACCCTGAACCTGTGCCTCTTGTAGTTGATCTTTCTCCCTGAGAGAAAGCTTCTCATTATCCATCCTATCTATGCCTCTCATAATTTTGTAGATGTCTATCAGGTCGCCCTCAGCCTCTGCATTTCCAGTGAAAACAATCCAAGTTTATCCAAACTCTCCAAACAACTAAAACCATCCAGACTGGGGAACATCCTGGTAAACCTTCCCTGAAGCCTCTCCAAAGTGTCCAAATCTTTTTTGTAGTGTGGTGACCATAACTGTACATAATATTCCAAATGTACCTAACTAAAATTTTATACAGCTGTAAAATAACTTGCCAATTTTTATATTCAATGCCCCAGCCAATGAGAGTAAGCCTGATGTATGCCTTTTTGACCACTTTATCTATCTGTGCTGTCACTTTCAGGGATCTGTGGACCTGTACATTTAGATCCCTCTGTACATCAATGCTCTTAAGGGTTTTGCCATTTATTGTATAATTCATACCCAAATTTGATCTTCCAAAATGCATCACCTTGCATTTGTTTGGATTAAACTCCAACTGCCATTTCCCAATACCAGGTCCAGTATAACACCCTCCCTTGCTGGACTATCTACATACTGTTTCAAAATACCCTCCTGGACACGCCTAATAAATTGTATCCAAATCCGTATCCAAACCCCTGGCACTAAGGGAGTCCCAGTCAATTTGTTACAAGTATTTTAAACATTTCATAATAAGAATAAAGTTAATTTAATTACCCTGTTACACAAGGTGCACTAATTAGCCCTAAAGACATCATAGCCTATGCTGACTACTAAGAACCATGAACAAGTCAAATGCAGCATGTACTGAAATTCAAGCCCTGATACTATTGGCCATCAGTATCTGTTTATTATTGAGCAGGGCTCTTGTGGCACAGTAGTCACCCCCCTACCTCGAGACCATAAGGTCCGGGTTCAACTGCTCCAAACATGTATTGTAATGGTCTAAGTATGTAGTTTAACAATACAGTCAGTTCTGCTACAACACATGTTTCTTCAACGCAAGTTGGCTTTAATGCAATTGAAGAATTTAGACCTTTACTTCTAGATTGTGAACTTTCCTTACCTGTATTGCCTATAACGTGATTCCGACCCCATTGGTATAAATGGCGTAGTTTTTGCATGATTTTGTTTTAATTCAAGATCACACGAGAACAGACGATCGCATTATATTAGAACTGTCTGTATCTATACTTAGGGTTCTTGTGGCACAGTGGTAGTGCCCCTAACATTGGGCCAGAAGGCCAAGGTTCAAGTTCCACTTGCTACAAAGATGTGTCATACCATCCCTAAACAGGGTATCTATATTTGAAATTAGCCAAACACACTGTCATCTATTAGCCTACATGTAATTGCTCAATTATCAAAGATTGGTATGCTATCCAATTAATAATGGAGATCAAACTAACTTGCAGGTTTTTGAACAAGTTCGACATAATGCCTAGATATCCTACAATAAATTCATATTCTTTCAAGGATTATTTTCAGAGGCACTTTTGTAGGGAAGCTTCAGTGTTTAATTAATCAATGTCATAAAAATGTTACAGATGCTTTACAGAGGATTTATAACAAGGTGACAGTATCCATGGATTAGTGGATTGTTAACTAGGGGTCATGGCCTGAGGATTTTAATTAAAATATGTAAGAGTTCTTTCCAATGACAAGATTATTAATACAAGAAGCATTTTACAACACTCAGTAAGTGGACAAAAAGGAAGAACATAAAGGAATAAATGGAGAGAAAGAACAAAGAGAAGTATAGCAGCTGAACAGAGCTTCAGCCCACCAAGACTGCACTGACACATGAAGCTTTTATAAACTAAAAACCTTTTTATGCTGTCTGTATTCCTTCTACTCCCTAACTATTCATATACCTGACAAGATGCCTCTTAAACGTTGCTATTGTATCTGCCTCCAACACATCCTCTGGTAGCACATTTAGGCACTTATCACCCTCTGTGTAAAGACTTTGCTTCTCACATTTCCTTTAAACTTTCCCTCATCTATCTTAAATTGATGTCCCCTAGTAACTGACATTTCGACCCTGGGGAAAAGACTATCGATGCCTCTCATAATTTTGTAAACTTCAATCACGTCGCCCCCTCATCAAGTGATGTTGAAGTGAAAACAAACCAGGTTTGTCCAATCTCTCCTCCTAACTAATACTGGCCAAACCAGGCAGCATCTTGATAAGCAGTTTCTGTACTCTCTTTAAAGCCTCCAACTCCTACTGGTCATGTGGTGATCAGAACTGTATGCAATATTCCAAACATGGCCTAACTAAACTCCTATCTCGCTGTAAGGTGACTTGCCAATTTTCATATTTTATCCCCTGCCTGATGAAGCAAGCATGCTATATGCTCCTTGACTACCTTATCCACTTGATTTGTCATTTTCAGGGAACCATGGATCCCTATGCCTTGATCCTCTGCATTCTGATGCTCCTGAGGGATCTGCCATTTACCTCTTGAATTAGATCTCCCACTTTCCTCTTGAACTAGATCTCCCAAAATGCTACATCTCACATTTGCCGGGATCAAGTTCCACCTGCCATTTCTTCGCTCCATCTTCAGCCTATCTATATTCTGCTGTATCCTCTGGCAATCCTCCTCACTACCCACAGCTGTTCCAATCTCTGTGTCATCTGCAAGGTTACTGAACATGCCACGACATTCTCCTCCAAATCTTTTATTTCTATCACACATAACAGAGGTCTCAGCACTGATCCACAAGTAACAGAGGTCTCAGCACTAAGACCTACAGAGACACTACTAGTTACAGATCTCCTGTCAGAAAATCACCTTCCCACTGCTACTCTTTACCTTCCATGATTAAGACGATTCTGAATCCATCTTACAAGCTCACCACAAATCCCACGTGACTTTACCTTCTGTATCAGCTGCCAAGAGGGACATTGTCAAAGGCCTTGCGAAAGTCCAATTAGATAACATATATCCCCTGCCCTCATCAATTATCTTTGTCACTTCATCAAAAACTCAATCAAGTAAGGCACAACGTTCCCTGCTCAAAGCCATGCTGCTCATTACTAATAAATCCATAGTTTTCCACGTGAATAAATCCTATCTCTAAGTATCTTCTCCATTAATTACTCTACCACTTACTTAAGCCTCATTATCCTGTAATTTCCTGAATTATCCCTGTTGCCTGTCTTAAACAAATGAATAACATTGGCTATTTGCCAGTCCTCTGGGAGCTCCTCTGTGACTGAAGAGGATGCAAGGATTTTGTACAATGCCCCAGCGATTTCCTCAACTTCCTCCCTCAGCTTTCTTGGATTTGGGATTTGTCCGCCTTAACACTTTTCTAAACACCTAATACCTCCTTTTTTAATATTGACATGCGCTAGAATATCAAATTACCCCTCTCTAGACTCAGTATCCACCATGTCCTTTTCCTTTATGAATACTCAAGCAAAGGATTTGTTAAGGATCTCATCCACTTCCTCAGGCTCCATGGCTTTTTTTCCCTCCTTTGTTCTTGAATTCCCCTAGCTACCCTCTTGCTCCTTATATAAAATGCCTTGGGATTTTGCTTAATCCTCTATGCCAAAGACATTACATGGCCCCTTTTCGCTCTCTTAATTCCTCGTTTGGGTTCTTCCCTGCTTTCTTTACATTCTTCAAGGACTCTATGTGTCTCAATTTCCTAAACCTTTTGTATGTAAAAGAGAGAAAAACCTAATTAGAATAACTACAAATCAAAAACACTATATTTTATGAGTCTAATAACATCCTCTGTAATGTTAATATATAATTAATGTTGTTATCTGTAGCAATCATCATGTCTGCAGGATGTTTGTGTGTGTGAAGACAAATTAAATAAACATTCTTCTTTGTCACTATGTACAACAGAAAACATTGCCTTATCACATTGTTTTTTCTTGCTCTGAACTCAGGTGAGGAATAACAGAGGGAAAGCAAAATAAAGAAGAAATCTGTCAATTACCAACCTACCTTGACTGTGGAAACAACTTCTGATGAAGCGCAAGCACAAAAAATGTAAATTTCATTTCATCCCTTCTCATGTTATGTACAAATCGCATTGCCATGAGAGCAACACTGAAATAACTTGGATTTAATTAGGAGTTTAATATACTCTCAGAACCTTCCAAGAAACTTCACACAGCATTAAATTTTTTTGTGGCGTTGTCACTCCTCCTATGTTGATGGTGCTAGCTAATAATGAAATATTTGAGGAGAAAGTGAGGACTGCAGATGCTGGAGATCAGAGCTGAAAATGTGTTGCTGGAAAAGCACAGCAGGTCAGGCAGCATCCAGGGAACAGGAGAATCGACGTTTCGGGCATAAGCCCTTCTTCAGGAATCAAGAAGGGCTTATGCCCGATAACATTCCTGAAGAAGGGCTTATGCCCGAAACGTCGATTCTCCTGTTCCCTGGATGCTGCCTGACCTGCTGCGCTTTTCCAGCAACACATTTTCAATAATGAAATATTGACCAGCACATCAGGAAAACAATGTATTTTAAAATCCTACCAAGGGATTTCTTTTACAAGAAGCTTACAATGTACATTTTGGTGCCATTATTTACTTCAGGTTCAAGATCCTATCTTTTTAATGGCTATGGTTAGACTGGGAGAATACATCTTGGGACTTTCAGGGCTTTGATTTTGGTCAATTTATGGGCCCTATGAATACATATTCCGAATGTTTTATGTGGAGTGGAGTTCAAAAGTATATGTGTGCACTGAACTTATCGCATTGAATTAACACTCACAATATTAACTGTCAGATTTAATTACTTAACTGACTTGTTAGATCTGAAAGGAACAGCAAAGAAGGAATGGAATTGGTGAAAGAAGTAGTTGGTTGAATTGACTGGCCATTCTGGAGGAGTACTTACAGTTGGCAGTGTTCCTAGGCATCTGGTTCTTCTAGGTGATAAGAGGTCACTTGTCCAGAAAGATGATATTTAAGAAAATTTGGTTAATTACTTCAGTGCTTCTTGTATATATTGCTTCCAGAGTGTCAATGTTGAAGGGATTAAATATGTAAAGGTATGAAATGGAGTAGCAACTATCCCCTGACCCATATTGTTAGGGTGTCTTGAAGCCACATTTGGCCAAATGCTACTTGACACTAAGGGCAGTCACCCTCACTTGCTGCTGGCATTTGACTCTTTTGACCATGTTTGGACCATGGCTGTAATGGGGCCAGTGGAACCCAAAATGAGCATCAGTGAGCAGGTTATTGTTGAGTAAGTTCCTCTTGTTAGCACATTTGACAATATCTTCCATTACTTTGCTGATTATTGAGAGAAGGTCAATGGAGCGATAATGACTGGTTTGGATTTGCCCTGCTTCTTGTGGACAGGATCTACCTGGACAAGCTTCCACATTATCGGGTAGATGTCCATGTTGTAACTATGCTGAAACAGCTTGGCTATGGGTGCGGAAAGTTCGGGAGCATATGCCTTCAGTACGACTGTCAGAATGTTGTCAGTAGCTTACTCCCTGTATTCAGTGCTTTTAGCTCCTTCTTGATAACACGTAGAATGGATCAATTTGGCCAAAATTTGGTTAACTGAAGTGCTGAGCACTTCTGGACAAGGTCAGATGAATAAAAGGATTTTTTAAGGAAGACATCACATAAGTCTTTCTTCCCTCATTGACTCCCTCACCAGCGAGTAGTTATGTCTTTAGAACTCAGCTTGGTCAGTAATACTGCAAGAGCCAGTTTGATAAGAAGACATGAAGACTCTCACTCAGATTATATTCCATGACCTTATCCTCAGTATACACTCCAAAATTGTTTTCACCATGGAGGGAAATGGTGTCGGTGGTAATCAGCTGCAACTTTTCTTGCCTATGCATGACCAGATGCCAGTAGACTACATGGGGGGGTCCAGAATCAATGTTCAGGATTCTGAGGGCAACCCCCTTATGATTCCTTCCCGCTGTTAAATCAATCTTGGTGACGTTGGTGTCTGTAGGGTATGATGCCATGAGAATAGTTATTCCACTCTGTACCTCCACTAATGTTATCTCCTGTATCCATTACACCCAATGTGATTTCCTCTATATCGGGGAGACAGGACGCCTACTTGCAGATCGTTTCAGAGAACATCTCTGGGTCACCCGGACCAACCAACCCCACCGCCCCTACAGTATTTTAGCAGACCATTTGGACCATCAAGTCCACACTGCCCCTCTGAAGAGTATCCCATCCAGACTCACCCCATCCCTGCAACCCTGCATTTCCCATGGCTATTCCAGCCTATACATGACAGGCAACCTAACATGGCGGAGAGATAAATGAGAGGGGGGTGGGGGTGGGGAGAAAGTACCATAGAGTACAATAGGTGAATGGGCGTGGGGATGGAGGTGATAGGTCAGAGAGGAGGGTGGGGGAAGGTAGCAAAGAGTACAATGTGTGAATGGGGGTGGGGAGACTGGATGCCTCCTAGCAGAGCGCTTTAGGGAACATCTCCGGGACACCCGCACTAATCAACCACACTGCCCTGTGACCCAACATTTCAACTCCCCCTCCCCCGAGGACATGCAGATCCTGGGCCTCCTCCACCGCCGTTCCCTCACCACTCGACGCCTGGAGGAAGAACGCCTCATCTTCCGCCTCGGAACACTTCAACCCCATGGCATCAATGTGGATTTCACCAGTTTCCTCATTTCCCCTTCCCCACCTTACCCCAGCTCCAGCCTTCCAGCTCAGCACCGCCCTCATGATCTGTCCTACCTGCTTATCTTCCTTTCCACCTATCCACTCCACCTTCATCACGACCTATCACCTTCATCTCCACCCCCATTCACCCATTGTACTCTTCGCTACCTTCCCCCACCCTCCTCTCTGACCTATCACCACCATCCCTACCCCCATTCACCTATTGTACTCTATGTTACTTTCCCCCCACCCCACCCTCCACCCTGCAGGCTCCCTGCCTCTATTCCTGATGAAGGGCTTTTGCCCAAAACGTCGATTTTCCTGCTCCTCAGATGCTGCCTGACCTGCTGTGCTTTTCCAGCACCACTCTAATCTAGACTTTGGTTTCCAGCATCTGCAGTCCTTGTTTTTACTTAGGCAATCTAACATTGCCAATCCACTTAATTTGCACATCTCTAGACTGTGGGAGGAAACTGCAGCATCCAGAGAAAACCCACGCAGACACAGGGAGAATGTGCGAATTCCACACAGTCAGTTGCCCAAGGGTGGAAATGAACCCCAGTCCCTCGTGCTATGACGCAGCAGTGCTAACCACTGAGCCACCTTGCCACCCCAGAAACTCTCCGCCAATTCAGAGATCTACAGTTACAAAAACATGTTTTGCAGTGCACCTTTCATACAGTGCGAGATCGGCCACAATCAGGAACATCATTTATACTTTTTGAATACTTGCAGCTAATCCAAGTTCACCTTTTGTCTTTTTCATGGAAACGTTCTCACACAGAACCAATCGCTGATGGAACTGTTACTCAAAGCTGCAGCATGATGCCACTGAGCTGAGTTTGTAGAGCAGCATAAAACTTTCACATTCCAAAAACTAAAGAGTTGCTTTCACTACAGAGAACAGTGCTTTAATCTAGGCAAGATCCTCAAGGCTGAAGCCTTCTGTTAGAGGATTATAAGTACTATTAAGTGAATTCTATTTAATTGATCAACTTAATCTCAGAGAAAAATTTTTTAAAATGCTCTGAGGTATTCACTCAATCAACCCAGAAGAGAAAACTGAGAAATTTATACGTTTATACTGAATTTATAATGAAATCCTTTAAGACTATAATTAAAGTACTCTTAATGTAGAGAACTATACTCAGCATCTAATATATGCAATTCGAGGATTTCCCAATGCTGACCACATGTGCTAAAAATGGAAAGGAATAATGCCCCAGTAAAACACACAACCCCACAAATGAGCAATAGATCTTCATGAAAAATAAAAGGTAAGAAGTTGTTATTTGGTTTTACAAATTTATTTCGTACTCAAGATAATCACTGCACTTTTGTGGCATTTTTACTATATGAAACTCCCAAGACTTTTCAGAGAGCAAGAACCGAAATGACAAGCAGGAGGAAGAACTGGGAGAGGTGATTGAATAAACGATCTATGGAAGAAAGGAAGGTGCAAGGTACAAAGAGAGAGTCAGCAGAACAGGGCTTAGGCAGTTGAAGTATCAACCACCAATAATGAGCAACGGCCAGGAGTTTGGTGTGGACCTAATGAGGGAAGCAGTTCTACACCCACCCCCCAACAGCCCACACCCCACTCCTGGCACCTTTCCCTGCCACCGCAGCAAGTGCAAAATCTGTGCCCACAGCACCCCCCTCACCACCATCCAAAGCCCCAAAGGATCCTTCCACATCCATCAGAAATTTATCTGCACCTCTGGCAATGTCATCTACTGTATCCGTTGCACCTGATGTTGTCTCTTCCACAATGGGGAGACATGACGCCTTTTTGCAGATCGTTTCAGATAACATCTCTGGAACACCTGCACCTACCAACCCCACCGCCCCATGGCTGAACACTTCAACTCCTCCTCCTACTCCGTCAAGGACATGCAGGTCCTGGGCCTCCTCCATCACCTGGAGTAAGAATGCTTCATATTCTGCTTTGGGACCTTGCAACCACAAGGGATAAATGTGGATTTCAACAACTTCCTTATTTCCCCTCCCCCCACATTATCCCAGTCCTAATCCTTCAACTCGGCACTGCCCTCCTGACCTGTCCATCACCTTTCCCATCTATCCGCTCCACCCCTCCCGACCTATCACCTTCTGCCTCACCTTCATCCACCTATCGCTTTCTCAGCTACTTTCCCTCCCATCCCCACTCCCCTCCCATTTATCTTTCAGCCTCCCTGGCCCACAAGCTTCATTCCTGATGAAGGGCTTATGCCTGAAACGTTGATTCTCCTGTTCCTCAGATGCTGCCTGACCTGCTGTGCTTTTCCAGCAACACACTCTCAACTCGGACCTCCAGCATCTGCAGTCCTCACTTTTTCCTAGTTGATTAGAACATTATCAAACGCCTTGCTAAATCCATGTACACCACATCCACTGCTCTAACTTCATCAATGTGTTTGGTCACATCCTCAAGGAATTCAATAAGGTTTGTGAGGCATGACTTCCCTCTCACAAAGCTATGCTGACTGTCTCTAATAAAAATCTATGCTCTTCCAAATAATCATGAATCCTGTCTCTCAGAATCCTCTCTAATAATTTGCCCACCAGTGACGTAAGACTGACTGGTCTGTAATTCCGAATGTCCCTATTCCCTTTCTTGTGACCAAAATAATTCACTTTATACATTAATAATCTAGATGAAGGAACTGTGGATATTGTTGCTAAGTTTGCAGATGACACACACATATTGGTGGAAGGATAGGTGGTGTTGAGGAAGTGGGGAGGCTGCAGAAGGACTTGGACATGCTAGGAGAATGAACAAAGAAATGTGCACTATCCCTATCAGCCCTACCCTCACTTTGGCCATCCTCTTGTTCCTCACGAGAGTAGAATGCTTTGGAGTTTTCCTTAATTCTACCTGCCAAGATGGACTCATGGTGAATATATTTCTCATCCCCATTTTCCTGCCTTCTCCCCATAGCCCTTGATTCCCTTATTAATGAAGAACCTATGTTTTAAATACACTCAAAGACTTGACCAACACAGTCTTCTGAAGCAATGAGTTCCACAGATTTACCAACCTCTGGCTGAAGGAATTCCTCCTCATCTCAATTCTAAAGAGTTATCCCTTCACCCTGAGGCTGTGCCCTCAGGGCCTAGTCTCTCTACTAATGGAAACATTTTCTCCACATCCACTATATGCAGGCCTCTCAGTATTCAAGTTTCAATGAGATTCCCCCATCCTTCTAAACGCCATCAAGTACAGACCGAGAGTCATCAACTGCTCCTCCTGTGACAAGCCTTTCATTCCTATGATGATTCTTAAAAACTTTCTCCATTCCTCCTTAGATGTGGAGCCCGAACTGCTCACAATAGTCCAAATGCAGTCTGATACAGCCTCAACAGTATATCCCTGCTCTTGTAGTCTAGCCCTCTTGAAATAAATCCTAACATTACGTTTGTCTTCCTAAATGTCAACTGAACCTGCATGTTAACCTTAAGAGAATCCTGAACTAAGACTCCTAAATCCATTTGTGCTTCAGATTTCCGAAGCCCTTCCCCATTTAAAAAGTAGTCTATGTCACTATCCATCCTATCAAAATGCATAACCTCACACTTTCCCATTCTGTACACCATCTGCCATTTCTTTGTGCACTCTCCTAGCCTATCCAAGTCCTTCTACAGCCTCCCCACTTCCTCAAAACTACCTGTCCTTCCACCAGTCTGTGTGTCATCTGCAAACTTAGCAACAATGTCCTCAGTTATTTCATCTAGATCATTAATGTATAAAGTGAATTATTGTGATCACAACACAGACCCCAGTGGAACACTACTAATCTTCCATCCTGAAAAAGACCTCTTTATCCCCACTCTCTGCCAAGTCAGCCAATCCTCTGTATATGCCAATACCTTGCCCCTCATGCCATGAGCTTATACCTTGTTTAGCAGACTGCTTTGTGGCACCTTGCCAAAGGCCTTCTGGAAATTCAAATAGATCACATCTACTGCTTTCCTTTGTCTAACTTGCTCGTTACTTCCTCAAAAAATTCTAAGAGATTTCTCAAGCATGACCTTCCCATGACGCAGCCACATTGACAGCCCCTTTTTTTTACCATGCACTTCCAAGTATTCCAAATGTGATCCATAATAATCGACTCTATCATTTATCTGATCAACGACCTAGATCAGGCCAACGGGTCTATAATTTCCTGTTTTTCTGCCTCTCTCCCTTCTTAAACAGGGATGTTACATTAGCCAAATTCCAGTCCACTGGGACCCTACCTGACTCCAATGATTCCTAAAAGATCATCACTAGTGGCTCCACAATCTCCTCAGCTATCTCCTTTAAAATTCTGAGTGCATTCCATTTGATCTGGGTGATTAATCCACTTTCAGATCTTTTAGCTTCCCCAGCACCTTCTGTTTCATAATGGCCGTAACACTCACCTCTGCCCTTTGATTCCCTTGAACTTCTGGTATGCTATTGGCGTGTTCCACCATGAAGATTGATGGAAAAAAACCTATTCACTTCCTCCTGAGCTCCATCCCTGAATGGTTGGAAAGTCTCAGAGAGATACAGCTAACATTTCTCAGAATGGATGCAAGATCAGGATGGCACGGTGGCACAGTGGTTAGCACTGCTGCCTCTCAGCACTATGGACCTGGGTTCAATTCCAGCCTTGGTCGACTGGCTGTGTGGAGTTTGCACGTTCTCCCCATGTGTGCGTGGGTTTCTGCCAGTTTCCTCCCACAGTCACATAGATGTGCAGGTTATGTGGCATGGCTTGGCTATACTAAATTGCCCATAGTGTTCAGGAATGTGCAGATTATGAGGATAAGCCATTAAATGAAAGGGGCGGGGGGCATTGGTCTGGATGGGATGCTCTTCGGAGCACTGGTGCAGAATCGGTGGGCCGAATGACCACTTTGTGTAGGAGTTTTATGATCAGCATGGCATCCTACAAAGGGTACAAGACTCACACAATAGCCTGGAGCAGGCCGATCATATTATGAGCACTGATCATGAGTGGTATATCCACAAAAACTGACATGCTAGTAGTACAATGGTGGCTTAAAGAGATTCCTGTTGTGCCCCAGGAGCCAGCTCCAACTGGTAAAATTGAAACCTAACCTAGGGCTGTGGAGATGGAAGACAAAAATGAAGCTTCCAGCAATATTTTACACTGTCATCTTCTACAGCTTTACCTGACCCTCTGCTATAGCTCTTGCCCAGCTGCATGTCCCAATGATGATACATTTCCCTGCAGAACAGCAGAGCCTGCACTCACAGGCACATCGCTGGCTGGTGAAATAGATGAATAGCTATATCTTTCTCAATGCCATACGACTTGAGAGATGAACACATTGCTTCTACCTCCCCTGAGACAACACAGGAGAGTACCACACAATAGTATTCACAACTGTGTCTCAGTCATTAAATGGAATCACAGTGGTCTTATTTCCTATCTCTACATTAATAGTTAATTTCATGCATCTTGGAAATACATTCTATACTTTCTGAAATGGATATGCCACTCCTGTGTACTCCATGGTGATCAGTTATCATGAATGAACAGGCCGCTCCAGGGCACACTGAGTGAGCCTTGTACCCTTTGTTGAAATGCATATGATAGCCTGTCATTAGACAGTAATAGCTAACAATACCAGGTTAAACAAAAATAGCAGGCTCTTACCAGTGACTGTGGACACTGCAAAGAGTAAAGCATTTTTTTCGTGATGGTTGTGTGTGAATGTGCGTTCATGCATATCAGCAGTGGAAGGCTATTTCTCTATCCAGACATTCAGAGAAGGTACTGGTGCATCGAAGGCTTTTCAAGACACAAGTGCGAGAGTAGACCAAATGGCCAATTAAGCCTACCTCCCTATTCATTACAATTATGGCTTATCTTGGGCTTCACCTCCACTTTCCTGCATGTTCCCCTTATCACTTAAGAAAAATCTTTCCATTTCCGGTTAAAATGTATTTAATGATGAAGATCCTCAACATTCTAGAGCAGAGAATTCTAAAGATTCACAAGGTTTTAAGAGTTTGGAGTCCATTCATCGGTGTATCTGAAGAATTTGCAAGGATCTGATTTCTTCATAACAGTTCACATCTGGTGTAACTCCACCCTCAGTCAGATGTACATGAGTGCTCCAAAGTAATGGAACACTGGCTGTTATACAGGTCAGAGGATTTTATGTATCTCTGAGTGAAAGCTGCCATTCAATTCAAGCCTTTGTCTCTGGGTGGTGGAGGCTACTGGTTCACAGTGAGATGCCTCAGTGAATTGTCAAACTGCATGTTATAGATGTCACACATTAATTTCATTGTGTGCAAGTGCAAGGTGACTGTGGCAGAAATGATGGTAAGGCGAGCACAAGTGTGCCTTTTTCCTGTACAGCGTTAACAAGCAGCTTTTCAGTTTGCTCAGACTTTTGTCCACAAGTCGCAATTCAAATTTTGGTGAGGTGGGAAGGTTTTGGTTAGATACAAGGTGAAGTTATCTTTGCCAAATGTCAACCTCTAACACACAACTGCAGCCCCAACTTTTAGAGGTTACCTCAAGGACAATCTGTTGATAATGTTAAACCCAAGTTAATGATGATAAATTGAGCCATATTGAATGACAAAGGGTGTTTCTGACAATCTCTGGTTAGCCGTGGGTATCACCTAGAGGTAGTGCAATATTGATGCTAAAGAGCATTTAGTGCCGTAGGCTGGCGAGGAACTTTTTTTTCTTTATTCATTCATGGGATAAAGGGGTCACTGGCTAGGCAGCATTTACTGCCCACCTGTAATTGCCCAGGGGGCAGTTAAGAGACAACCACATTGTTGCGGGTCTGGAGTCACATACAGGCCTGACCAGGTAAGGATGGCACTTTCCTTCCCTAAAGGACATTGACATTAGTGAACCAGATGGGTTTTTCCGATGATCGACAATGCAATCATGGGTATCATTAGATTCTTAATTCCAGCTATTTATTGAATTCAAATTCCAACATCTGCTGTGGTGGGATTTGGGCATGGATCCCGAGAACGTTATGTGGATTAACGGTCCAGTGATAATACCACGAGGCCATCACCTCCCCTTTTACTTGCTGGCTGTGTGTCATGAGATCCTCAGGGCTGCGTAAGTGAACTGCAGAAAGGAGTTCTTAGCAATAATGTAGGCATATATGAATCTGGCTTTGGGTACCCACTCCTTCCCCTTAATGTTTTTCTCCTTGTCCTCCTTCTCCAATAATGTTGCACCTCTGCTGGCTTCTGGCCCCTTTCTGTGAGTGCGCCTCAACTGCACCTCACTAAGGGGCATGCAGCAGGTGACTACTATTGGCAACACCATTGCAGGCAAGTACTGGGATAATCCACTGAACAAATAAGGCATTTGAACCACACTGAATTAAATTGAAATGAATTAGCTTTATTGTCATGTACTCACATGATACAGTTAAGTGCTTACAAGTTGCCACTTACAGCACCATCTGAGGTACAAAGGTATATAGGTACAGATTGAGTACAAATTCTTAGGGAAACAAAAATTAGAAACATAAAGAAATAAAAAGTCTGGCATTACAGACCTTCAAAGTAAAAAATCATAGAATTTAATTAGAAAAAAAAGAAATAAAAAGTTCAGAATAACTGTCCTTCCACAATAATAAAGAGAAACAAGAAAATAAACAAACAGAGAACTTAAGACAAAGTCCAAATTTTTAACAAGCCAATGATCTGTCCAATGTCAAACCTCGTCGCAAGTGACTGTTGTGGTGTCATTTAAGCCCTATCTACCATCACATCGATGGAGTCAGAAGCCACCTCTATAACTGACCCCCTTTATTCCCCCAGAAGCTGGAGTCTATGCTGGAAAGGTTGGAGCAGGTCAGCAATAAAAGAGTCACAGCAGCTCTTGGGGAAATGTGCACTTGCCTGCTGGAAGACCCGATTATGGTCACACACAACTTGCATGTTGATGGAGCAGAACAATTTTCTGTTCACTGATATCTCTGCTTACTGCATTAATGGATACTTACAGCAATGTGGATACAACTTAACACTCCCAGAACTTGTGGCAAGTCAGTTATGGATGAAAAACCCATTGCCCTCTCTGTGCCCATAATGCCAGATCCATGTCAAAAATGACATGTGCCCTCATCCAAACATGGAGTGCACTGGTGATGGCAATGCAAAAAATCTGACCTCATATGTCTGCCGATGGGGGGGGCAGAGGAATTTGTGAATCAAGATGCTCAAGGCATCATAACTGCTTAGGGCAAACTTGATGATCCAGTTACACATCTCCATTCCAAACATTTTTTGTACTTTCACTCGTTCAATTCTCATTTACAATACTGGCACAAGTAAAAGATGAAATCAGTTGTTGAGAAGCACAATTAGTTTGTGTGATGATTCCTTTCTTTTACCAACATTCTTTGTACTAAACGCCAGCATTCTGTGAAACTGGCATCATTGCAACATTCAGGGAGACAGAGATTTCCACGAGTCATTTGGTGCCAACATATATTTCTGTCCTGGAATGAGATGGGACTATTGCAAGGTTTTTACCTGGTCACTCGGGACAGTTCAAGCATCACTGAAAAGCAGTTCCAAGCTTGCAATTTGTTAGAGAATGATATGGGGTCGACTGCATTTTAGGACAGTTGATTTTTAGCTATCTCACAAGGGGTATGCGGTGTGAGGAGTAAAGAGCATTTGGTTGACTCTCTACTTTAACAAATGAGTTCAGGAGGATGTTTGATGAATTCATAAGCAGCTAACAGTTGGAGTGAGGACTGTAAATAAGCAATCCTGGGGAACAGAGAAAGTGCAAAGGTCGCTGACTCGGTGTTTGATTCAACAGCAAAAGCTAAAAACTATAATCCTCTATGAAGTTCAGTGAGATCTGATGACCCCGTCATATCACTAACTGCTGGAAGGAGTTACTAAGAAATCCATGGGATCTATCCTGATCATATTTATTCGGTAACGTGCACTGTGGGATGTTTAATCACACTAATAGCTTGATGTTTACTGTTTGGTAATTCTGGGCATTAGTAACAAGTTGCGCATGTTTTGCTGATTGCATAAAGTACTTGTTAGGTTCTTTTTCTAGGTTTCACACATGAGATGCAATTCGCACACACCAACTTCTGCAAACAGTTAAAGTTTATTAAAGCTTGTACAAGCTAGGTGACCCCTCTAACACTTTTCGCTCGTCATGCAAAGTCAAGTCAAAATGATGCCCTGAACTGAGAAAACACAACCCTTTATACAGGTCAGTTGGTAATGCTCACAGATATTCTGGCCACCCACACCCCACACCCCCAAATAACCACATGTTACCCCAGGTAGAATGGTAGGATGAGATCACCCTCAAAGATAATGTAAATGTAAATGCTCTAGTCCTGGGAAATTGTTATGCAGACGATTTCCTGACTCTGTGATTCCCCAAGGCAATGTAGGTGTGATATGTCCTAGCTTTGAGGCTGCCCTGCAAACGAGTTCTGGCTCCGCTACTTCCCCACACAACGTTGGTGTGATAGGCTTCAACATCAGGGATGATCATTCAAGCGAATCTAACTGACTGGTAGGAAGGCTATGCAAGTATTTCTCAATGGAAGGGGCTGAATGAGAGTTTAATTTGATATTGTTGGGGAGTAGTAGTAAATGATTGTCTAAATGAAGTGGGAGTCATCCACATTCCTGCATGAACTGTGTTCCCACCCACTTCCAGAATGTTCAGTCAGTGTAGTTTAACCCTTTAATATTACATTAATGTCCAGAGAGATAGTCAAATTTCATCTTTTAACATTATAAATGTTTGCTTGAAATCATGTAAGCTGGTGTCTTTATTCTCCTGCAAAGCCCTGTAGATCTCAACTTTTGTCTACTTTTCAAAATAAATGCTAATGGTACACAATCAGCTCATAATGTAGCATTTGTGGTCTGATCTGGGATCATTACAATTGCAAAATGTTGAAAATTTAAAGAGGAGATATAGATATATTTAAAGGTGGATAGGGTTTTTAAGGGTATTTAAATCCCCGGCCCTCTAAACGTAGGCTGCTGCTTTCAGAGTTTTAAAAGTCACATGTCACTAATGTGTATTGATTGCTAAACTATCTGTTGTAACTTAGAAAAGATTTTTACAATCTACTGCTGAATTATCAACAGACTTCATGTTTTACATTTCCCAAATTAACATTCTTGCAGAAAAATCAAATCTGAATAATTGATCGAGTTTCAAAATACTTATCTCAGCCATGGGCCAGGATTCACATTTTTACTGGCAGTTTTAGAGGCTATTAAAGGCTTAGTTATTCTTATTGTGGTTTTTCAATAAAATATTTTAATAGCAGAATAACCACTCAACAGAATTTCAAATATTTGAATTCATGAATTAACGTTTTTATTGCATCAGATGTGTTTGCATGAAAGCTCTAACAGATTGTTAAAAATGTTTATTTTCGATCTCTGCATAGCTCTGTAGTGTGTCCATAGTGGATGCTGAGAAAGTGGTTTTGGAGTGTCAGGTGGAGTACAAATTGGAATATAGAGGTTATGGAGTATAGAGTGGGCCTGGCATATGAAGTGACACAGAAGAATGAGGCCACAGATGGCACGGAGGAGCATGGGAAATGAAGAAGGAGGTGAGGAGACGGTGAGGGGTGATAGAGGCTCCAGCATGTTTTAAAAGCAACAGGAAAAAAGCCCCAGAAAATGAACAGGGGTCCTCTAATATCTTTGCTTTAGCACCTCACCATCATGGTGAAGCCATCTAAATGATTATTAATTGCCTCTATTTATGAGGAAACATTTTCTTTGTACTCAGTTTATCGAAATGTTTCAAAACTTCTAAATAGCTCCATTAAGTCACCACTCAGCACTCTTTCTTACTAAAACTCTCCTAATATGTATACCCATACATTTCTGGTTTTGTTCTTGTATAACTTCATTGCATTCTCTCTACTGCACACAATACTGTAAGGGCTGTATTTTTGCTATCAAGGTGGGTAGCTCAAGTTGAAAAATTTTCAGACTCAGCAGAACCACATAGGTATAAAAGGTCATGTCACAATTAACTCTGAAGCTGCAAATTCTGTTCTCAGACAAGTGCTTGAGAACCTCACAAAGTACCCAAAAATTAGTATTCGATCTGCTTGGTAAAACCTGAATGGTAGACTGTAACTATTCTTCAGGCACTTGAATCCAAGTTAATGAGAATTAAATGGGAACATTCATCATAAATCCCTGGCTGTCAGCAACTTTGGCAACAGGGCAAAAGAAGACACAGAAGTCATCACATTCAATCTTTGTTGGCTCACAAGGTATATTTTCTTTTGTATTTTTAATAAAACCATCATCATTGCAGACTTATCTTTTTGTGTGATCTGTGAGCGTGTATGTTTGTGGGTTTGAGGGCAAGTAGTCTAATTCTAGATCTTAGTTTAGATATGCCATTGTTTAGAAATATGTAAACCAAGAGCAGGAGCCATTTGGTCCTTCAAGCCTGCTTCACTATTCAATATGATCTTGGCTGAACCTGTATCTCAAAGCTGTATTCCAGCTTTATTCCCATACCCCTTAATATCTTGAAAATAAAAAAAGCTCTTAAATATATTCAGTGACTTCATCTCCATAGCCTTCTGTGATATAGAATTCCACAGATTAACCACCCTTTGAATGAAATAAAGTTTTCCTCAACTCAGTTCTTAATGGCTTACCCTATATCCTGAGATTGTGACCCCTGGTTCAAGACCTCCCAAGAATGGAAAATATCCTCACTCCATCTAGTGTGTCCAGCCTTGTTAGAATTTTATACGTTTTCATCATATTCTGTCTCCTAATTGATACTCTTTCTTTCTGGTTTTCACACTGAACTGTATAACTTCATGTTTAGCCACATTGTGTTGCTTAGCTCATTTGACTGAACATCTGGTTTATAATGCAGGGTAATGCCAATGGTGTGGGTTGACTTCTTGTGTAGGCTGAGATTAACATGAAAGGACTCTTCTTCTCAACCTTATCCCTCGCCCGTCACCTGAGATGTGGTGGACCCTCAGGTTAAACCACACAAGTTGCACCTTCTATTGAGAAAACAGCCCTACGGGTTGGTAAAACTACAGTGACTTGTTACTCCATGTACCATGTGTTTGCCCACTCACTTAACTTGTCTAAATCACTGTGAAGCTCCTTTACTCCTCCTCAGAATCTACAATCTAACCCAGTTTAGTGTTGTTAGCAAATTGGAAATAATGTAATTGGTTCCCTTATCTAGGTCATTCACATATATTGTGAACAAGTAGGGCCCAATTACTGATCCTTACGGTACCACACTGGTCACGCCCTAATGGTCGGAAAAAGACCCATTTGTTCCAATTCTGTTTTCTGATTGCTAACCAATTCCCAATCTATGAGGAGAAAGTGAGGTCTGCAGATGCTGGAGATCAGAGCTGAAAATGTGTTGCTGGAAAAGCGCAGCAGGTCAGGCAGCATCCAGGGAACAGGAGAATCGACGTTTCGGGCATAAGCCCTTCTTCAGGAATGAGGAAGGGCTCATTCCTCATTCCTGAAGAAGGGCTTATGCTCGAAATGTCGATTCTCCTGTTCCCTGGGTGCTGCCTGACCTGCTGCGCTTTTCCAGCAACACATTTTCAATTCTCAATCTATGCCAATACATACCCCTCTACTCCTCGTGCTTTAGATTTGCCCATGAACCTCTTATAACAGAACTTATCAAAAGCCTTGGGAAGATCCAAATACACTACATCCGCTGCTTCTCTCTAATCTATTCTACCAGTCATGTACCTGAAAAGCTCTAATAGATTCAGTAAGCATGATTTCATAAACCCATGCTGGCTTTGTCTAATCACATTAATGCTTTCCAAATGCCCTGTTACAACATCCTCTTTAATACTCTAGCATGTACCCCCAATGTTAGGCTAACTGGTATGTAATTTTCTTTTTATTTCCTCTCTCCTTCCCTTTTTTTAAAATAGCAGGGTTACATTTTCCACCCTTGAATCTGTAGGAACTGCTCCAGAGTCTGTAGAGTTTTGGAAGATGACCATCAATGCATTCAATAATTCCAGGAGCACATTCTCTAGTACTTTGGGATGTGGATTATCACTGGTGACTCATCAGTCTTCAACTCCATTAATTTCCCCAGCACTGTTTTCTTACTGATTTTTTAAAATCAATTCCTCCCTTTCATTAGCCCCCCCCCCCCCCCGGGTTCCTTAACACTTTGGGTGGTTATTTGTGCTCTCTTTTGTGAAGGCAGAACCAAAGTATGAGGTCAATCTTTCTACCATTTTTTGCTCCCCCTATTACTAATCTTTTCATCTTCACGTGCTTTTCAAGCTTTTACACTCAGTTTCTATACCTCCTGCAATTGTACTCTTATACACCATTTCCCCCTTCCTCTTTTGCTGAATTCTAAAATGCTCCCAATCCTCAAGTTTGCTGCTTATTTTGGCAATTTTATATGTTTCCTCTGTGAGTCTGATACTATCTCTAATTTCTTTTGTAAGCCATGGTTGAGCAACTACTTCTGGCTTTAAGAATAAGTTTTGTTTATAACTAACAGATTATTTTGAGATTATTAAAGAAGCCTCATGGGCATTTACTTTGGGCAGCAGTACAAAAGAAAAGCAGTTGGCCACTTTGGTAACCAGATCGACATAAGACTGTTACAATAGTGGGACTTGATTATCTGTACATTCCTCCTAAAGTTTTCAGAGATTGCAGGCTAGATAATTCTACTCCAATTATTAAGAAGAGTTCCCATATTTATCACATATCTACTTGGACAAAGATGGCATTCATAATGTTCATGTTGTCACCATACAAAGATGATTTTGCAAGCATGCATTTCAGATTTCAGGCATGGACTGACAAACCTAAATTAACCCAAATTCAAGACTTCACTCCTCATATTGTGGTAAATACTTATAATCCTAGAGAATGGTACCAAAAATATTGGTCAATTCCAATTCTTACCCACATTAATAATTGAGTGGCACAAATCCTGAAAATGAAATTTAATTATTGGGGGATCTGGTCAGTCATCTGATGGCATTTCCTTTTAGGAATGGACTGTGAGCCCTAGATGGCAGTGGCTTTCATTATTGTCCTTCTGGTCTCACAAAAATAATTTAAAAACTCATTGTTTATAGCCACTTCAGTTATACTGCTACATTCTGCTCAGCAAATCATTCACAGCATACACTTCGGCATTTAAAGTTGCAGAGAGTGTCCATATAACCATGATTAGCATAGACTGGTATGGCTCCCACATGATTCAGGGGAAGCCTCCGCTATTTCACAAAAAGCCCTACCACCCTTTGTGCGGACACCTCCATTTAAATTCCGCTTCCACTCTGCTTCTACCACTCAGAAGGATTTCAAATTCTCCTCATATTTTGCAGAAGTGCACATACAATTTTTAAAAAGGCAAAACTAAAATATTCTATATTGAATGAACAGAATTTGGTTATGGATGAAGGTGCCACTTTAGCTGAATCCCAGCATATATTTGCAACTAAAATTTCTCCATTGTTGAGAAACAAAATGCAACCCATATTCAGTAACGTTATTGGTCATCCAACATAAAATGTACAATGGTTGTACAGATAGCTGTCCACATGGAAAGCCCACTATTGTAAAGAAGATGCTCAAGATTACAAATTCTGAATTGAACAACTCCTGGAAAGATCAAATAAGATGATGAATTTAATCAATGGTTTAACAGCTACATTCACTGTAGTTTAATTTAAATTTAATGTTCGTCCCATTTTGTCAATTGGCTGAAAGGAAACTACCAGTATAAATGAGTCTCAAAAAAATAAAAATTGACATTTCACAATGTTGTTCTCAACATTAACGAAGATTTTTTCATTAAGGTATGGGTGAGGAACACACGTGATTTTGAAAGAAGGGGAGCGAATTAAGGTGCAAAAGTTGTTAGAGGCTAGTGTGACAACAGTGAATCAACAGCTCAGTTCACACTCTGTCCAACTGGAAGGGAAAATCATGCAGAGTTTAGAGCAAGCTACGAAAACTCTAATTATTTTGTGCAAAAAGCAAAAGACAGGATTTTGACTCAGCAAAAGTGAAGGAACAGCGATATATTTCCAAGTCAGGATGGTGAGTGGCTTGGAGGAGAACTTGGGCAGCAGATACATGGGAACACCACCACTTCCTTGTCCTTCTAGATGCAAGTGGTCATGGGTTTGGAATGTGCTAAGGATCTTTGGTGAATTTCTGCAGTGCATCTTGGAGATAGTACACACTGCTGCTACCGAGTGTCAGTGGCAGAGGGAGTGGATGGTTTTGGATGTGGTTACAATCAGGCAGGCTGCTTCTTGAGTGTTTTTGGAGCTGCACCCATCCAGGCAAGCGGGTGGTATTCCACTATACTCTTGATCTGTGCCTTGTAGATGCTCGACAGGCTAATTTAGGGAGTGAGGACATGAGTTGCTCACCACAGTATTCCTGGGCCCTGACTGGATCTTGTAGCCAGTGTATTTCGTTGGTGAGTCCAATTGACTTTCTGGTCAATGATAACCCCAAGCATGTTGATGGTAGTAGATTCAGTGTTGATAACTCCATTGAATTTCAAGGAGATGTGATTAAATTGTCTCTTATTAGCGATGGTCTTTGCCTGGCATTTGCGTGGCATGAATGTTACTTGTCATTTGTCAGCCCAAGGCTGGATACTGTCCAGATCTTACTGCATTTGAACATGGACTGCTTCAGAATCTGAGGAGGGCAAATGGTGCTGAACATTGCGCATTGACAAACGATGGACCTTATGATGGAGGGAAGGTCATTGATGAAGCAGCTGAAGATGTTTGGGCTGAGGACACTAGCCTGGAAAACTCCTGCAGAGATGTCCTGGAGCTGAGATAACTGGCCTCCAACAACAACAACCATCTTCCTATGTGCCAGATGTGACACCAACCTGCAGAGAGTTTGCCCCTGAAACTCACTGATTCCAGTTTTGCGAGGGCTCCTTGGCGTCACACTTGGTCGAATACAGCCTTGATGTCAAGCGCTGCACTCTCACCACACCTCTTGAATTCAGCTCTTTGGTTCATGTTTGAACCAAGGCTGTAATGGGGCCAGGAGCTGGGTGATCCTGGGACTACCCAGACTGGGTTTAACTGAACAGGCGCTGCTTGATAGCACACTTTGATGACGCCTTCCAATTTACTTTTGGCAGACAAGCTCCTGCCTCAGGGAATGCTCAGGAGCTGATGGTCTCCCCATGAGGCAGGAGCTATTCTTCCATAAATAAAATGCCATTTCAGGGATGGTATTATTTAAAGCGAATGACTGTATCCTGAGAAACTTTCTGAGTAAATGGAATGGAAAAAGGAGCCATCCCAATGCAGCTTTCATTATTTTACCAGCCCTCCCTCACTAACTAGGGGTACGTTAACTGGGGATCTGTAATCTTTTATCCTTTGAAATTTTAGAACTAGCAAACTTTGGTTGCTGTTAGCATCTTGCACAATTTTCACAGCAATTGCTGCATGAGATTTTTTTGAAAGTCGAAGGGTCAGCGTACACATCAGCATTCTGAAGCAATTTTAGTATGATTTCCGCTACAGATGCAAAATATATTGGAGCAGCAGTTCTGCAAGACTTTGAAAGGTATAGATATTCCAAACACACTTGCAAATATAATTTACATTCAGTGAACAGATCTCCAAACATATCTGTATTCTGCATTTTATTAAATTCTGTCAATGTTGAAAGCACAGCGTCTAATTTTCGAAGTACCAAAACATAATTCTGACACCAAAGAGCAACGAGAGAAACAAAGCCTCAAATGTAAAATAGTTATCTTAGACACACAAGTTGAAACAAATTTATTAGAAATAAACTGCAGTTTTTGTGGAGAAGGAAGAAACCAGTTTTTAAACTAACATTCTAAAGGGGATGCAGGTGCAGAGGGACATGGATGCCTAGGTCTAAAAATTATTGAAACTGGGAGGAAGGTTAAATAAAATACATGACATTCTGAACTTTATCAATGGGGTATGGAATATAAAAGCAACGGGGTTATATTAAACCTGTACGAAACACTGCCTCAACTGGAATATTGCATTAGCTTCTGGGCATTACACTTTAGAAAGATTTTGACTGCATTAAAGAAGGTCTAGCAAACATTAACAAGAATGATTCCAGAGATGAAAAATTTTAGTTCCATGGATAGTCTGCAGAAGCTGAAGGTTTTCTCCGTGGAAAAGCTGGACAAGAGATTTGAGGACATGTTCAAAATTATGAGGGGTCTGGTGAAGTAGGGTGTAAGAAACTGTCCCTGTTGGTGAAAAGATCAAGAAACTCAGCACACTGATTTAAGACAATTTTGAGACAAAAGAAGCAATAATGATAGGAGGAAAAGTATTTTCTGCAAGTAGACCTGGAATGCATTGTTAGACAATCTGATGGAGACAGGTTCAATTGACGTATTCAAGGGTGGCCTTCTATTCTGGAACCATTCTAAGATTCTGTGATTACAACTTCTTGCTGCCCATCAGCTGATGAATCAGGGAGGAAGCACAGAATGTAATCTTTGAGTGGTGCTTCAATGCCCATCACCAAGAAGAGCTTGTTAGCACTACTTTTTACTGATGTACTTCATGGTAAAGTTCTAGGCCTAACAGTCTTCAGGTGCTTTAACGACTTTCCTCCAATATATAGTCAGAAGTGGAATATTTGCTGATGGTTGCACAGTGTTCAATACTATTTGCAACTCCTCAGATGCTGAACTAGTCTCTGACCCATGTAACACTCAGGTTTGTGTTGATAATTTGCATGGAACAGTCATGCCACACAACAGCCAGGCAATATTCAGTTCCAACAAGCGGGAATGTAAACATTTGCCCTCACCATTTGCTATCATTGAATCTCCCATTGACCAGAAACTTAATGGACCAGCCATACAGAAGCTAAAACAGCTGGTCAGATGCTGAGTATTCAGTGATATATAGGCTTCCTCCCGATTCCCAAACTTTGCCCAAAATCTACAGGTACAAGTTACAGGTCTGATGGAATAATGTCCATTTGCCTGGATGAGTGCAGTTCCAGCAATATCTGAGAAGCGTAACATTAGCCAGAATAAGATAATCCACTTGATAGGCACTGCATCCATCACTCCACATTCACTCCTTCTACCTCTACAACGCAGAGAAGTTATAAGGTGCATAGCAACAACTTGCAAGGTTCCTTCACCAGCACCTACCAAACCCTTGACATCTACCACATACAAAGGCAAGAGCAACAGATACATGAAACATCAACTTTCCCTTCCAAACCACATACCGTTTTGATGTTCTTTTACGATCACTGGGTTAACATCCTGGAGGTCCCTTTGGAATGGCACTGAATGTGTTCATTCACCATATTGGCACTAGTGGTTCCATCTTGTCAAGAACAATTAGGGGCGGCCAACAAATGCTGGCCTTGCCAATGATTCTCACATACAATGAATGGATAAAAAGAAAAAAAAAATGACTACACCTTAGTTATTTTTTAGCCTCTAACACTGGATGTTGTATCAGATTATAATCAATTATACAGATTTCTGTTAATAGCACATTACCCTTTCTTTAAACACAAACATGTATTACAACCCAACTTCCTAACTGGGATATGTTCACATGAAGAGAATTGATTTCTACCCTTTGTCTTCAGAAGTAAATTTAATTCTACATTTTTCATACTCTCCCAACAACTACTGCAATAACTGTAAAAGAAATCTTCCTTCCAAATCATTCATCAGTGCAGCACATCAGAACACCACGGGTTACATTTCTCCTGGACATAATATTCTCCATTTACCTAACACTTTTCATTCATTAATCTGTATCTAAGCTAACTGAATATATCGTGAGCAATTTGTTTGAAAAATGTTCATATGTCAGAAAGGAAGAATTAAACACACACTCACAAAGAGGAAGCATCCATTAAACACTACATAGAAGAGAAATTGAATTCAGAAGCTTGAGATCAATCTTAAAAGGTGAATAATCTGCAAGGGTAGGGTATAAAATTAAATTGACCACATCTCTTATCATTGTCAGTCTCTAGTTCCAGCTCATTCTATACAGATTCCATCTCATATTTCATCCTTTTTGATTTTTTTATTCTTCCTATATTCCAGACCTACTCCTGAATCTCTTCTCCTGTTGCAATAATGACTAGCTGACTGTCAGTTCTTGCTCTTGCTCTGATGTTGAGAATTTCATTAACTATATTGTCATGGACCAGACTAGAAGCCCTCAAAATATTTTAAGAAGGTAGCCTAGACCTTAACCTTTTCTTATTTTAAAGGCAAATGTAAAGTATCACATTCCAGGTCAAACTACTCAATGTCAAGCAAAACAATTTAGTTAAACATTGTAGTTAAAAATACAACAAAGAAAGATGAATTTAGAATAACTTAACTCTAGTACAGAACTCAATAGAATAATAGACGCAGTAACTATTACTAATTAACTGTTCCTTATACAGTAACTTCCCATAAGCACACCTCTTGGCAAAAGGGGAAGTTCAAACAGAGATTCTCACATGCAGTTCTCTAATTCAGAGAGAATAGCAGCCAGGAGACATCTACTGAAGCTTCTAACTCTATTGAATCTCTAATAGTTTGTGATGCTACTGAAAACCTAAAAACCCAGAAATTCTGGTCTGTGAGAGCTGGCCATACACATTCAGGCTGTTAAACAAAAGACCCAAAGCCTCCCAAACTGTTCATTCAAGGGTCTTAAGCGCCTCTCTCTTACAATCTCTCTTTAAAACAAAAGAACAAAATAATCTTTTAAAGCCACAGCATGTTCACAATATCCACCTAATTTCATATCATTTTCAATTGGTTCACTTCCAACGCCTCCATTCCTGGTCATTGTATCTTTCTCTCTTGGTGTGGTCAACTTTCTCAACGACCTGAAAAGTTGCATCTTCCCAGCCCATTTCCGAAACATACCTTGATCCCACTTTCCCAGGAACTGGCCTGCTAAATCAAATTTCCACACCAAGGTTCTGAAGTGTCCCCCATTTTTCTCTTAGTTGAGGATATTCCTCCATAATGGTCAGCAAGTTCCATCACTAGGCCAATCGCAGTTCTCATACTCTTTTGTCCCCTGCCTTATGCAGACAGTGACCGAATTTACCATAACCAACACTTAATACCGAAATGGTCTGCATTTACCAGATCACACACAAACATTGAAAGCTAGAAAAGGAGTCTGCTATTCAATCCTTCGAACCTGCTCCACCATTCAATATGATCATAGTTGATCATCCAACTCAATTCCTGCTTTCTCTCCGTACCCTTTCATCCCTTTACCTCTAAGAACATACCTAACTCCTTCTTGAAAGCATTCAGTGTCTTGGCCTCAATCATTTTTTGAGACAGAAAACTCCACACGATCACCAATCTCTGGGTGCATAAATTTCTCCTCACCTCTATCGTAAATGACCCATCCTATATCCTTAGACTGTGACCCCAGTTCTGGGTTGACTAGTCATTAGGAAATCCTGACTGCATCTAACATGTCTAGTCCTATAAGAATTTCTATGAGATCCTCCTCATCCTTCTAAATTTCAGTGAATATAGTTGATTAGAGATCCAGTCTCTCTTCATATGTCAGTCCTGCCATCCCAGTAATCAGACTGATAAATCTTCATTGCACTTCCGCCATAACCAAAGCATCTTACCTCAGATAAGAAGACCAAATCTGCACACAGTATTCCACCAAGGCCCTGCGTTATTGCAGCAAGACATCCCTCTTGCTACAAAGGTCAACATACCATTTCCTTTCTTCAACGCCTGCTACACCTGTATATTTACTTTCAGCAATTGGTGTACAAGAACACCTAAATATCATTTGATCTCACCCTTCCCAAATCTATCACCATTCAGATAATAATCTGCCTGCCTGCCTTTGCTACTAGAGTGGATAACCTCACATGTATCCACCTTGCATTACTACAATGTATTCCTATCACTAAACACAGCTTCCATTCCTCATGCCTTTCACATTCTGGGACAATATTCCTTCCGTACTGGCTAAACTTACAATTCTACCCTATTTCCCCCTCAAATCTTTTGTAAGGAATTCAGAAAATATATCAGTAGCTCATTCACACACACGTAGGCACAGATATTCATGGGTGAAACAATGATTTGCTTCTAAATATGAGGATACAATTCTATGTGTTAATGACCTCTTACTTAACATTTGATCTACTATTAAGTCCCTTTGCTACCATCTGCAATTGATGTCCTCTCTCATCTTGGCTGCTTATTGTATGAATCATCAACCTTTACCTCAACCTTTGTTTTGATACATTAAAAAAATCTTTCCACTCATTATAATTATGCCCTTATAAACTCCCCTTATAAACTATTGCGAGCAAAGCCCTTCTATACTTCCTATTTCTATGTATCCCTTAATGCATACCATGTGTTCAATGCCTGCCTGAAATTCATACGTGCTTATCCATCTTCCATAGCTACATAACAGCTAACAAAGCAATTGGGATCTGGCAATAATCCTGACCTTCATTTTAAATGATTTTAAAGTTCAGCCAAAAATAACAATTTGGTGGTACAAATTGCAAAACTGCTTTGGAACAGGCTGGAGGTGTTCCGGTTCCCTTGTTCATTAAGAAGGTTAATTGGAAAACTATAGCTAGGAACAAAACAATAATCATACGGTATGTCTCAAAGTACATAGAAGCTAGTTGCAACTGGTTCTGCAGCACAAGAATAAGATTAGGTTGATTAAGAAATGATGCAAATCTCAAGAAAAGCTCCAAAAGCATTTCTTTTTCCACAAATGTTAAGAGAGTTAGAAGTAAGTTTCTGGAATTACAACATATGTATATATGCAAGATGTAAAGTTAGATCGAATTTAGATCACTTATGATCAGCAATATTGGTAGACTGTAAATGCCATTGAACAGCTGCAAAATATTTTGAAATAGTAAGTTAAATCATATATCATTATATCAGAGCTCCAAGAAGAACTCTTTACACCCTAAGCATCATGAATATTTAAGCATTCTCTAAACTCATCACATATTGTCCACCTACCCCTAAATGATTAAAACACAGGGATGGACAACCACATACAAAAATGGACCCTAAGAAGGTTCATACACTGCAAAATAACAAAGCAAATTATAATCACAAGATATTAACCCCACATTTGCACAAAGGGATCCTAGGTTTGACTGGAACCTCCACGGCACAAGTCATGTGTTAATCCATGTTTGCATGTTATGTAATATTTTACAAATTTAAGGGGGTGAGTTGAAATAAAAGGTTTACTTATCAAGAGGTGTTAAGTGTAAACAATCATTCTCCAATAACAGCAAAGTCCTGCAGATGCTGGGATTCTGAAATAAAAACAAAGTACTGGAAAAACTCAAAAGAACTGGCAGCATCTCTGGAGAAGGAAACAGTTAGTATTTCGAGTCCAGTGTGATTTTTCCACAGAACTGAAAGGGACTTGGAAAAGGTGCCTTTTATGCATTAAGAAAAATGGAGTATAAAGGACATACAATGAAGTTGTGGAATTCATCATGTCGTCAAGGCTGTAAAGTGCCTAAACAGAAACATGAGGTGCTCTTCCTCCAGATAGCGCTTCGCTAGAACATTTCATTGACCTAGGACGGAAATGTTTGCATGGGAGCAAGGTGGTTCGTTAAAATGACAAACAAGATCTGGAAGACTGGAGATATTCTGAAAAGTTAGTCGCCCAGACCGCACTTGGTCTCAGTAATATAAAAAAAACCGCGTTGTGAGCAATGAAAACAGCAAACAGGATTAAATTGTTATCTATTGTAGATTTACAGGTCATTGACTGGAAGAAGAATTTACATGGAAAGTAACAAAGCAGCAATGGAGTGTGGATTAATATTATGAAATCAGACAGTGAGAAAGAAGAGTGGTAATCTAGAGGAAGGTAATTAAAGAATTGGTCTTGTCTCAGCCCGCTAGGGATTCTAACAGTGAACAGGAGAACACTTTATTGTAAAGCTTTGCAATTACATTCCGACAAGGTTCACTAACTTCATTAAATCAATCTCGTCAGGGTGTGAACAGGATTCGATCTCAATTCTGTACTTTATCTACCAACAGAAGCTTCATTCTCTATCACAATTTTTTTTTAAAATCTTTTATCGGTTTCTCTTGGCATCTAAGCTCCTCTCTGTTTCATCCATCTTCTTTTATTGGTCTCTCCTTTGGTACTAATAGCAACTGTTTTAAGAATAGATATCTAGGAACTTAAAGATGGGCAGTAATCTGATGGGAAAATTGATTGGTTTAAAGATCAGAGTATCTGATATTTATGCAGGAGCTTTTTTGTTCTAAAAGCAATTTAAAATTTATCTTCACATTCGGTAACTGTGAATTTAAATTAATCTCTGACAACACATTTTCTCTCAAAGGTAAATTTCTATCCTTAAATGGCTGGAAATATTTTTCCATTAATTTTTCTCTTCCTTTTTCTTCCTCCTTGCATCTGATATTTGGTAGCCCCACTTTTTCCGAATGCATTTTCAGCCTTGTCCACACATTTTAACACAATCATACAATGCTAGTCTTTAATCTAGCCATATAACATTTTGCATGTCAGAAATCAAATGAAAAATAAGCTAGTAACTCACCGGGCAATCAGGACATGCCGCAACAATTTACTCCTCTGGATACAATGCATCAATAACAAGATGGCATCTGTGTGCCCACACTGCTATTGCTTTGTTTCAATGGTTGCATCAAAAAAATTACAGAAATAGATGTCTATCTGATTTTTTTTTTGTTAGTGAGAGCGTGAGAAAGAAAGGCTGATTGCTAACAAAACCTCTACAGATCTCTGACAGCTGAACAACCTTAGCTTAACCCACTTCCCACAAACAGCCACTGGCCCACAGTCTTGTTTCAGACCTACAACAGCTGTGGAATTTTACATATGGCCACACTGTGCTAAGCCAGCAACAACAAAAGAACTCACAGCACAGAGGAGATCAAGGTGCAAAAGGAAAATGAGTAGTTATCAAAAACAATGATGGAAGGGGGCTGAATTTTGACAACTGGGGGAGGAATAGGTAACAGAAGTCCCAAACACACAAAATGTAAACAAATATCAGAAACAAAACCAGAAATTGCTGGAAAAATAACTCAGCAGGTCTGACAGCATCAGTGGAGAGAAATCAGAGTTAGCATTTTGGTTCAGAACTGAAGGGTCTCTGGATCCACAACATTAACTTTGCTTTCTCTCTTTAGGTGCTGCCAGACTAGCTGTGTTTTTCCAGCAACTTCTGTATTTGCTTCTGATTTCTGCAGTGCTTTGTTTTTTGTTTGATACACAGACATCCTTTGGTATTTTGACTGGGGACATCTTTAATTCACATTAATCAGATCGGAAAATTGGCATAAAGCGAATGGACGGGCTGTCCTCGCTCTTTTGGTTTTGTAAAAGCTCTTAGACTGTTGAGAGGACTCTTTAACATGGAGGTGGCATCTCTGCAGCATCCTTCAAAAATCAATTTAAAAAAAATAGAAAGAGCCAAGCCATTGGAGGTTTTGGTATAGCTGAAGTCGAGAGAGGGGGGGATATGCTTTTAAGAGTGATCCTAGTTGCACCTTAGGCAGGTAAGGAGGACATTTGGGTCAATTTAGAGCGAACAGCTGCAGATTATCAAATACAGAACAGCACAAGTAAAAGATCACCAAGGGGTCGGCAAATTCACCTGGGGAAAAAAAAAATGAGTTTTACAAACTGTTCAGTCCTTAATCCATGTTGATTGGTGCAACTGAGCCAAGATGGTTGCAGCAATATTACAATTTGCCTCAGTACCTCGGTAACAGCGAGGGCCTCAGTACCTCGGTAAGAACGAGGGCCTCAGTACCTCTGTAAGAACGAGGGAGAAAAGTGCACGTGACTCATAACCACATAGTGATGTCTGACAAAGTGTTATCGAGTGATCATTTTGGAAGGTCAGGATTGCCTTTTCTGTGACATTCACAGGATCAAGTAACTGCCAGCACTGACCTACAGGCGAACAGTGAGCATTTGGGTATGATAGAGGAGAAACGCAGCTGTGAAACATAAACAAGAAAACCATTCCTTCTAGGCAAGGTTTGCCCACATTCAAAATAGCTGCCCTCCCAAAACAACAGAAGGCGCACAGTGTCCTATACGTTAAGTTGCAAATTTTTCATTAGAATTGCAATGAAGCTTGACCTGTCTGAAGATCATTATCAAAAATGCATTGCAGACTTTGGTTCTCTGGGCAAGCTAAGTAAAAATGTCAGCAAATGGTCAGCTCACACCCTTATTTACTATAAATGGCATAATAGCTAAACTGCCATTGTTAACATCACCATCTAACCAGATTTAGACCAAATACAGATTTTTGAATGAAGTGTCTACAAATGTATGTCAGCGTCTACTCCTTGGTATTTTCTTCACAAAGGAGTCTACTTTTCCCTCAATCCTCTATTTTCTCAACTCCTTTGTCTCCTGGAAGTGACTGCTTTCATTCCACAGTTGCCTCTTTCCCTTGCCACATAGACAGTAATTAGCTGGAGTACCCTTCAACTCTATTCTGCTATCAAAAAATTAAAAGCTCCATCCACCTTAGATGGAAATCATTCAGATGTAGATTGGCATCTGGTCAAAATTCAGTGACCAAACATTGCGAGAGCATACGTAACTAGAGCACTCCAAATTGATGGGATTGCATTAATTTTACACCATAGTTGATTTTATTCCTCATTGAAGCCAATTCAGAGCAATATTGGGCAAGGTATAAAACCAAATCCCAGGGCATTTTCATGCTGCAACTCAGGTTAAGATAACTCCTTGTGTATATGTCTGTAAAACTGCTGCAGCAAATGACAGATATTTTTTGTAATGCATCCTTTTAGTTCCTTGTTGTTGAGGCTGCTTCAAAACACACGTTGTTTCAAAATAAATAGCAAAAACAGAATTTAGAATGATATTGCCAGATAAAGATCTAACCAACTCAATATCGAGCTCTGTTGAGTTGCATGGATCCTGTCAGCAATGACAGTGGCACTAATGCAGAATTCCAATAGCCTTGTATTCCCTTACGGAAGAGTGCAGAGATTTTTGTTTTACATTTTGCAACTGACTGATTGCAGGAAAACAGATTCTAAAGGTAGTCCAGATTTGCCTACTGACCTCCAACAATAATGAGAAGTGTCTCTACCTCAAGAATGTACAATATCTACCTTCTGGGCAAACTATGACTTTAGCAAACCTCTCACCCCATGCACACTGACTCCCAATATTTAATATTGAGAAAACTGAAAAGTGAAAAATGAATTCTGATTTTTCAAAATTCACTTCCATCTAATTTGGCACGCCTTAAAACCTGGCACACTAGTTCACCCAGCTTTGACCATGCTGCGATTTGGTGAGAATCGGGTAAAATCATAAATATATCTGTCATGTCTACTTACAAGGTAAGCTGTCTTTTTTTTTTACAAATTCTTTCATGGGATGTTATGTCACTAGAAACTCCAGCATCTCCATACCTAACTTCCTTTGACAGCAGGTGAGAGTCAGCCATACATTTTTGAATTACAGAATCTACAGGATAAGTACCTGCTGCTTGAAGGCTTTTCTCCTCATCCTAAATGGTCCCTGTACATGCAGACTGTGATGCTTGGTTTCCGAACCCACAGCTGGAGGAACATCATCTCTGGCTTCTGTCCATCCGGCTTTTCAAAACTTCACACATTTCAATGAGATTTCAATTCATTCTTCTCAGACAGTGCATTAAGAGCTAGTCGACCCAATCTCTCCTCACATGACAACCCTGTCATCCCAAAAATTAGTCTGGCAAAGTTTCACTGAACCCCCTCTAAGCAAGTATATAAATTCTTAGATCAGGAAATGAAAACACCACACATTATTCCAGGTGTGGTCTCACCAAAGCCATATACAATGGCATACAGCAAGACATCCTTGCTCTTGTACTTAAATCCCCTTATATTGAAGGCCAAATACCATTTGGCTTCAACTGCTTGCCAGCTTTCAATAACTGTTTGCGTTATTGTGCACAATATTAGCTAATGCAAGGGCTAAGTAGGGCAGATATTTTGACACAGGAAGTATTTGAGGGACAATAAATGGGGGTAGTTTTCTAAAATCAGGTTTAAGGCCATCAGATGGACCACAAAGTTCTGTCCTGAATAACTCCTCTTTCTTCCCATGCTATGTTTTACACTGTCAGGGATGTAATCAGATCCTCATCTAGCTCTGCAGACTGGAAACTTAATGCATTTCAGAGTCGGAAAACAGAACATAGCAACAAAGCTGCCCTCGCTTCTTTTTACAAAAGGTAATTAACGCACAATTTACATCAGGGCACAAGTTTACTCAAGAAAAATAACACTAGGGGTCACAAGTTCAAAATAGGAAGGGAAAAGTTTAGGAGGGTTAAGTGGAAACTTCTCCACGCAGAGGGTGGTGGGTGCCCGGAATGTGTTGCCAGCGGAGGTGGTAGGGGCGGGAATGATCGTGTCATTTAAGATGTATCTAGACAGATATCTTAATAGGCAAGGAGCAAGGGGATACAGACCCTTAGAAAATAGGCAGCAGGTTTAGATAAAGGATCTGGATCAGTGCAGGCTTGGAGGGCCAGAGGGCCTATTTCTGTGCTGTAATGTTCTTTGTACTTTGTTTGTTAAATCAACTCAATAAATGTCAATCAATTTTATCTGCAAGTTGCACAACTTGTCATGAATCATACACAAATGATTTATATTTGTGGCACATACATTATGAACAAAAGTTTGGCTGTTTATAAAAGATAAAACCTAGGAGACATTACAAACAGATATCCAAGTTAACAAGAGCTACCTTGGAATGACAGCATTTTATTTTCATGCAAACTCTAGAAAGGTGGATAAATAATGCTTTCAATAATAAATACTTCCATCTCAACAGTGTGCATGATGGATATGAGTATATTTTCTACATTGTATAATAGCTGGTATGTAAAGAGGTTTACTTGTGTTTTACAAGAAAATATTAATACATACATATTCACTATCTCACCGCTCACAGCACCAATACAATGTGTAGCTACTTCAAACACATAGCTTTCAACTCCTCTGGCTTGAGCAGAGGAAAATGAAAAATAAATATATTTAACATTGCCTTTATTAAACAACAATAAAAGCTTATGAATTGAGCATCCTCTGAAGCTATCCTGTTACCAGTTTTAAAATGATATTGAAATCCAGAGACATAAAGGAGCAGAGTCTTAAAACCTCAGTTCTGCTAAATGACACACTTCAAACATTGTGATGGGTTTAATGGTGAAATTTTCAGGGCCATTGTTCACCTTAATATTCGGTCACTAGTTTCAAAATATTTATTTCTTCATTAAGACAGTGGCCAACACAATTTCTCACAGTAATGTCATCCATGCAATACTGCACTGTAACTTTAATGTATCAAAGATTTATCTCCAGGTAAAATATGTAATACATTGGAACATGCAATCACATTGATAATCCCAGTCTCAAATTTACAAAAGATGCTTTTAATTTTTAAATACTATTGTGATAAATTTCAAAAGCATTTAATTTTTTTATAAACTCAATAATAAAATGAATTCTACAATTTTAGAAAGTATTCATCTTATCACACAAATTCATTCATAAATTCTTATCACCCATATTTCCACTATAAACCACTTACTACTGTTAATGTAGAGTACATCATTTTGTTGGGTGCAACTGCAGCCTGGTTCCAGTGGTTTGTTAAAACTAATGAAGACAGGACTTTCTCTTACTTGTAACTCAATAGTTTCTACAAATACTGTTTTATAGATTAGACATCAGCTGAAGTACAGCTGAAGACAACTGTTAAAAGGACAGATGTCCAAAGAATGTGACCCCTCTAGCTGCTGGTGAATTGAATGGCTTTGGTTAATATTGCTGACATACAAACTTAATACAAATTTCCCGCTGCCTATAAAATATTGTGGCAACCATTGTTATTTTTCTGTTCTAGATACGTCTAGGTAAGTAAACAAATGGGAGAATATCCATTCAAAGGAGTAGCAGCACTAGTAACTTTACCATAGAATTATACTTCAACATTGTAAGGAAGGAGGCCATTTAGCCCATCTTCCCTGTCTTTGATCTTTAAAGAAGCTACTCAGTTAGTGACCTGCTCCCCTGCTCCTCTTTGGTACTCTGCAGTTCTACCCCATTTCAAGCATTATATCCAACTGGTTTTTATAAGTTACTATAGAAACTGCTTTCCCGCACCTTTTCAGGCAGTGAGTTCCAGATCAGAACAAGTAGCAGTTAAAAACAACCTTCATGTCCCCTCTGGTTCCTTTACGTTACTTTAAATTTATAACTCTTGGTACAATCGTAACATTTAAAAGGCATTTGGATGGGTATATGAACTGGAAGGGTTTGGAGTGTTATGGGCCAGGTGCTGGCAGGTGGGACTAGATTGGGTTGGGTTATCTGGTCGACATGGACGAGTTGGACTGAAGGGTCTATTTCCACGCTGTACATCTCTATGACTCTATGATTCTATGACTCTAAATGACAGTTTGGACTGAATGTTCTTGATCTTCATATTTCTTGCATGTAACAGTTTGGAGACGCCAGTGTTGGGCTGGGGTGTACAAAGTTAAAAATCACACAATGCCAGGCTATAGTCCAACAGGTTTATTTGGAAGCTTGTAACTTTTTAAAAAAGTTTTGCAATTTACATATCAAAGAACTGAAACCAACATGGTCATTCTAAAAGATGAGAGACTTAACAAACAATCCAGGTCTTTTTTCAATACGTAATTTCAGTTACATCACACTGTAAACTTTTACTATAAATTCTGTGTCTTACAATCTTATTCTCCACAACCAACTGATGAAGGACCAGCGCTCCAAAAGCTAGTGCTTCCAAATAAACCTGTTGGACTATAACCTGGTGTTTGTGATTTTTGACCTTGCATGTAACATTTGCCTTTTAATAATGAAACCAACAAGTTGGGGGTTTTGAACTTTAAACATATTTAAGTAGAGGTGGTCAGGCTTTTACTGTGCGCTGAAATGCAGTATATGTTTTTGTTAATTCATTCATAGGATGTAGGTATTGCTGACTCCTGTCAGTACACTCATTTCTATTTTTTTTTTAAATCATTGAATTCAAATTCAACCAGCTTCCATGACAGGATTTGAACCTCAGTCCCCAGAATATTGCCTGAGTCTCTGGATTAATAGTCTAGCTATCACCTTCCCATAAATTTTCAAAAATGGATTCACACCATAGCAGAGGTTTGGTATCTGGAAAGAAAGGTGCAACCCAACAGAATTAGCACTTCAATTAGATTTGTTACCATGAGAATTTTCTCATCTTGACCTGTGGGTTAGATAAGAACATGGAATGAAACTGAAGTACATAAATTGTTTATTATCCTGCCCATTTTAAATCTATCGATTATCACTACAGATATTACACTGTAATTGGACTGTCCAGACAGCTTTGTTTTTGGCTACATGTCAATAACCCTTAGCTTGCAGCTTATGTAACTAAACCTTCTGTTGTTGTCTATAGCATAAAGGCAGTTAGCAGTAAATGAAATGACATGGTAAACAGAAGAAGCTGTTTTCACTGGTTGGTAATCCAGACACAGGATCACAGGCTAAAATTTAGATTCAGACCCTTCACAAGTGACATAAGGAAAAACTTCTGCATAAGGCAGTGAATGTTTTGATCTCTCTTCTGCACTTGCAATTGATATTTGATCAATTGAGCATTAAGTAGATCTCTTGTGGTGGTATATATATGTTGCATGCCATTAGTAAGCAAGCCTCACCAAGAAACACTATTATTCTGGGATTAAATTATTTAATTAACTTTTTACTCAACATTAATAAAAGCATCAGTGGGCATTTGATGTAATCTCTGGTTTTGAAGAAGAGGAAAACCAAAACCATGGTGATACAGCAATGTGTGGCTAACGGGGACGTTCGCAACTGAGTCCTCAAAGGATCCAGTGGCAAAGAAATTCAAGGCCACAGTTACTTTCACTTCTGCTGGCAGGGTGCAGTTATGACTGAAGCCTAATGTAAATTCCTCAGTAACAAGGGCGCAGGTATCTGTGGCTATCTCCCTCAGAGAGCTCAGTCTCCTTTAACACTGGTTTTTCATTGTGCCCAGGCAGTTCAATCTTGCCTGTTCTGGTATATTTTTTGCTGCAGGTAGAACCTCCTTCTTCAAGCACCAGATGCCCAATAACTAGTGAGAATCCGAAGGAATCTCAGGAGATTCCAGCTGTGGCCAGTAGCTCTGCCTGTAACGGGTGATAATATACAAGTGGGTTGCCATGGGAACATGGTGCATAGGTAATAAGGTGGGAATATCGTGCAAGAAAACTCACCAATACTCAATGAGAAAATCCATCAGTGAAACTTGCCAAAATTATCACTTAGCTGATTTTTGTTAAGATTCAAGCCTTTCCCTTTGCTTCAGAAGAATTAAATACTAAAAAAAGGATGTGATGCTAAACTCTTACAAGACCTACTTGTGGAGAGTTTTGGTACAGATTTTGGAATCTCATTATGGAAAGGAAAACAAAATAAAAAAGTTCAATAAGAATTACTTGAACCAGTAATGAAGGGTTACAACTACAAAGAGAGATTTTGGACTTTATAGCCAAAAGTCTCAAGAGTTATCTGACAATTTTAAAAATATGAAATCATACAGGAAGTTAAGGAGTGGTAGACTGATGATCAAGAGAAGGGAACATAAATAAGATTATTAAGTAAATAACTGGAAGGTCAGAAACATGTTTTGATCTGGAGGTTGGTTGGAATGTGGAATTCTCCACTGTAAACCACTATCAAAGCAGAATCCAAACATTCTTTCAAAATAGAGTTAGTTGCAAAAGGAAAAAAGAATGCCCAAAGAGTAGGGAGAGCAAATAAAATTCAAAGAATCAGCGAGTGTAAGTCGCATCTAGAAAATAAAAACTGCATGGACTTCAAAATGAATTAGCTAATTTTGTGTTATGCTAGATACAAAGAAGGGAATTTAATGGCCTCCTCCAAGGTCTGTTTGAAAGCAAGTGGCAGACCACAAGGTTCAGAGTTGGGACAGTAAAGGTCCTGACTCTGCTCAGATTATTTCTGGAATGGAAAGGCCTTCCTCCCCTGCTACCAACTGAGGCCCTTAAGTAGACAATCAACCCCCCTGAAGGGTTTCAGCCCACTACCACTGCGATTCATTCACCATGTAGGGAGCCTGAAAGAAAAACTCAATGGGGTGCACTTTGCTCTTTTAGGGAGGCTGTCTCTCATTGTCAGGCACTTAGTGCTTGATCAAGGGACTGGGATCAGAAAGGACTAATTTGCCTTTCTTCTAATCCTCTTGTCCCTTCCATGGCTCCTATCCACCCTTTCTCCTGTCCCATCTGTCGCTGTACCTGGGCCTTGGATGGGCATATCACCAGCAGCTATCACAGTTCCCCACCCCTGCAATGAAAAGCTACAGCCTCTGGTTGGCAGTGCTTGATCTGGAGATGGTGAAAGAGGTGAGCCACCATCCATCTAGTACCTCTGTGCAGGCACTTGACGGAGTGTGATCACTGCGTCAAAAGGTTCAAATTAGAACCGGGAAGAAGAAGAACAACTCACAGCAGATCTTCCAAGCTGGAAAAGGCTAAATTTGGTGGGATGACATGGAAATTTGCCAGGATATAACAGAATCAAAGACAAGTGCCAAAGCCAGTCCCTGTAATAGGTGATCTTCAAGGAAGAGATGTTTTCTGTGCAGTCTACAATTCTAATGAGAGAAAAGCAAGGTGAACAAACCCAGGGGCTCCTTCACAGAATCACCAACTTGCTAAGATGCAGAAGGAGGTCATTCACCCCATCATACCTACACCAGTTCTATAAGCTAGTGGCAAACTCCTGCCTTTTCTCCAAACCCCTGCATACCAGTTCTATCCAAACCACCATCCAATACCACCTTGAATGCCTCAATTGAAACGGCCTCACATTTCCAAGCTGTGCATTGCAGACCCTAACTACTTGTTGAGAAAGAGAGTTTTGTTTCCATCACCTTTGTTTGCACTTCATTTTAAATTTATACCCTCTTGTTCCTTTTTATGAGCCCGCTTACAATTTTGAAAACCTCTACCAAATCTCCTCTCAGCCTTCTTCTTGCCAAAGGGAAGAGTTTCAATTCTTCAATTTATCCTCACAACTGAAGTATCTCATTTCTGGAACCTTCCTTGTAAATCATTTCAGCACCCTTTCAAATGTGTTCATATAATTTCCATAATGCTGCACCCACAACTGTACAAATATGCCAGCAAGTCCTGTACTTGAAAGACAAAGATAGAATATGATGAAACAATAAAGAATGAAAGACGCATGTAATATGAATCCTTCATGTCAGAACTCCATATCGAATACAATTAGTTGAGAGGGGAAGAGAAACTGAAAATAAGACTGTCAAAGAGATAATGTGAGAAAAGAACAGTAATTAACATAAAAGGTAGTTCAAAAATCTTCTAACCCTATGCAAGATATTTTCTGAAAAACTTGCTCAAAAATATGCAACACAAGAGCCCTTCCACCAGCATGTAAATAGTAAATAGGTAATAAAATGCAAGAGAGGCTATTATGAATAAATAAACTATGCTAAGGGACACACACCACAAGGCTGGTTTATTTATTGAGTGCCTTGCATCAGAGTTTCCTAAGGAAATGAATCCCTCCAGGAATCTATGTTTCAATTAAATCATCTCTCATTCTTCTAGGTTCCAATGAATAAGTGCCTAACCTGTTCTACCTTTCTTCATAAGCCCTTCATCGCAAGAATGAATTGAATGAACCTTTTCTGAACTATCAAAGCAATTTTATGCTTTTTCAAGTGAGACAACTGAAGTTGTCTATTGTGCTCCATATCTGGTCTCACCAAGGCCCTATACAACTCCAATAACATTTTCTCTACTTTTAAAAAATTATTTCCTTTCAAACAGTGAGAGCGATACCAAGCAATTGCAACATGACATTGAAAATATAACATAAAGGCAGACAAATGGCAGGTGGAATTCAATGAGAAGTAATTGGTGATGCATGTTGGCAGCCGACATTGGGAGAGATAACAGTTTGGAGGGCAGTGCTTTATAGAATGCGCAGGCATAGAGGGGCTTGAAGGTGCACATACATAGATCTCTGAACAGAGTAAAACATACTGAGAAAAATTAGCAAAACCGGAATCTTGATCTTTGTGAATAAAAGTGAGTATAAAACAAAGGAAGTCAGGAAAATAGGACTCAGGAACAGTCGTAAACCATTCAGCCCTTTGAGCCAAATCTGTTATTCCCTAAGGTGATGGCAGCTTTAGCTGTGATTTGCTGTTTGCTATCCTACCATCCCAATAACTGTTGATTCCTTTGTCTGCCTAAAATTTGTTAAACTCAACCTTGAATAAATTCAACGTCACACTGTTTTCTGAGGAAAAGATCCGACTGTCTAATGACCCTCTGAGATTTTAAAAAAACTAATAATTGGTGACTTTAAAAATTGTCATCTCCAACTTAAAAGCAACATCTCTCATTCTTAAGTTGTGTCCCCTTGTTCTAACAAGGTCTGCCGCCGTATCAGAATCCAGCTGTCAGGTTTGTCCAGAAGCCCAAGATTCATTAACATCACCACTTTCTTCTAAACTCCAAACAGGTAAAGGACCACCTGTTCAGTCTTTCTTCATAAGTCCTTCATCCCAGGAATGAATTTAATGAACCTTTTCTGAATGACTTCTAATGCAATTATATCATTTTTCAAACAAGGAGAGTAAGATTGTATACTGTGCACCACATATAATCATACCAAGGCCCAGTAAAGCTGCAATTAAATTCTCATTCCTGATGAAGGGCTTTTGCCCAAAGCATCGATTTTCCTGCTCCTTGGATGCTGCCTGATCTGCTGTGCTTTTCCAGCACCACACTCTTGACTCTAATCTCCAGCATCTGCAATCCTCACTTTCTCCCTGCAATTAAATCTTCCTACTCTTATATTCCATTTCTGTTGAAATAAACAACATGGCAAAACATTGCAAATGTTATTTTTCATTAAGTATATATATCTTGAAACATTTTGCTACTTGCAAATTAGGCAGATCTCTTTAGGGATGCTCATAGAGCCCTTGGGAACCTAAGTTGAAAACCATTGTTATTCAAGTTGACAACAGATGGGAGAAAAATGGAAGGGGGCGCTCATGATGTAGTGGTAGAGTCCCAACCTCTGAGTCAGAAGTCCTGGGTTAAGTCCCACCTGCTCCAGAGATCTGTAAGAGTGGATGAAAGCTCTCATTTGAATTATACCCGAGAGGCTCTCCAATTTCGACTTTGAATTCAGAAGTTTCATAATCTACCTGGTAACATGCATGTTATCCTCACAGAGTGAGGACGTGCAGCTGTACTCATCAGCTATTGGCTCATGCTCAACAAGCATCCCAATATGTTGACCAGGAAAGTAAATTAAACTGGATTATTGCAGTTCACCTGTGAAGTGAAACTGAGCTTCAATATCCTCACTGAAGGGTTAAGTTTGCAATTTCACACCCACAGATAGTACAGAATGGTGACTGGGGTCTACAATTTTGAGCACAATTTTCCTGCAAAAAGCAAAGGTTTGTGGAATTAACTCCAATCATAACATGTGTAAATCACTACAGTAGTAATATATTCATTGAACCAATGTTAAAATGTAACACATTTTCAGATAGAGGCAGATGGGTTTTTACATCAAGGTCATAACATTACTTTTCATCCAATATCCATCCCCCACTGCCAAATCAATATTTTGTGTGCATTGCAATTTGCATGTGTTCTTGGTTAGTACTCTCAAAGGAATTTCTCATTTCTCCTACACCTTGTTGCATTAAATGACAGAATTTGAGCCTACCCATTCTGGTTTCTGCAAACAATTCTTCCTTTTGTTCGATCTTCCCTTCAGCTGCCTCCAGCAACGGGTTCCATTTGTTCTCCGAATGTCACATCAGCTTTTGGGTCAATTTAAATGCCTGCTCATACCTCGCAGTCAGCTCAAGCAGCCAAAGCTCCAGTTGTCATGGCAATTTTGAAAAGCTTGAAGATGAGCAAATCAATTTGGACTTCAGGGACCAACAGCTAATGTCTTCACAAATTCAAAGACTAGACTAAATTACGCTTAGAAAACAGAAAGCCTCCTTCTCTGAGGGTGCACAGGGATATATTGTTTTAAGAAGAATTGTCTTGGATAGAGAAGAGAAAATTGAAGAATTTAGAGGTGAAAGCAGGAGGAAGATACAAATTGCGAGCTAGATTTTTAACGTGGACAACTTGCAAAGTGCAAGCAACCAAGAACTGCTTGTTAAATGTATGAGGCTTTTAAGATTGTTTTGTTTTGGGAATGTTATCTTTAATTTAAGCTAAAATAAAGGGTCATGTGACCTGTTCTGCAGTCTGCTTGTCAGCAAGCCCAAGTTGTTTGAGTGCAAGAGAATAAAAGATCAAAGATTGTTTTACTCGGAAGAAGGTGCAAGAGACAACTGTAGAAGCCTGAGTCTAACGGCAAGTCCCTAAAGTCCCAACAAATAGTTGAGAATTTCGGATCGTAAACAATTGTGCTTTAATCTGTCCAGTTAATTTCAAGATGAGAAAGAGCTGAGCTCTCGAGGATAGCTAATCAGTATTTCTACCTGGACCCATGGGATCCGTGTTGCCATGGAAACAGGCTTCGAGAAGGCAAGGATTTCTAAGCTACCCTTGAAAACTCAGATCTAGTTAGTCAGCCAGGAATGAAGACAGGGAAAACAGCAGAGTTTACCACAGAGGAATATATGTTTAAAGGCATAGATAGGGAGAAACCTTTCCCTTCAGTAGAGAGGTCAATAACCAGGGGCCACAGTTCTAAGGTAAGAAGCCAAAGACTTGGAGGGGATTTGAGGAAAACCCTTTTCATCCATAGGGTGGTGGCTATCTGGAATTCACAACTGTTGGGTCTGAGGGAATGAAAACAGAGCTACAGAAAGTAAACTGGCAATTTAGGTTAAGGTTTAGATCAACACAGTTGCAGTGGGAAACATCAAAGAGGATATTCCAGAAAGTACAGAATAGATACATTCTAGCAAATAAGAAAAATTCTAAGGGATGGACTTACCATCCATGGTTAACTAAAAAAGTCAAAGATAGTATCAAACTCAAATAGAAAAGACATATAATTGTGCAAAGATAGGTGACAGGTCAAAAGATTAGACAGAATATTAAAAAAAGTTACTAAGTTTTAATGAGGGAAAAATAAGAGTGTGAGAGAAAGTCAGGCAAAAACATGAAAACAGAAATTTAAGTTTCTTCTAAATGAGAAGAGTTACTGAACTAAGTGTTGGCCCAAAAGAATATGAATCTGGGGAATTAGTAACAGAGGATAAAGAGAAGGCAGATGAATTAAAGAGATATTTTGCATCAGTATTTTGATGCAACATCCCAGAAATAGATGTAAATTAGGAATTTAAAGGGAGGGAATAAAAAAATACAATTCCAGAGAAGCAGTGTTGAGTAAATTATTGGAACTGCAAGTTGATAAGTCCCTCAGTTCTGATCTAGTTCATCCTAGGGACTCAAAAGAAGTAGCTAGTGAGGTAGTTGATGCCTTGATCTTAATTTACCAAAACTCATTTGACATCGGGAAGGTTCCTTAGATTGGAAAATAGCTCACGTAACTCTTTTATTCAAAAATGAAAGAAGGCAGAAAGCAAGAAACTACAGGCCAATTACATACCATTTGTCATCTGGAAAATGTTAGAAGCTATTAATAAGACAGAACATTTGGATAAGTTCAAAATAATCAGGCAGAGCCAATATCGTTTTGTCAAAGTGAAATCATATTTAACTAATCCATCGGAGCTCTTTACAGAAGTAGCTTGTGCTTTGGATAAAGGGCAACCAGAGGATTTACTGTACTTAGATTTCCAGAAGGCATTTGATAAGGTGCGACATCAAAGGTTACTCTGGGAAATAAAAGCTCATGGTGTTGGGGTTAACAGATTGACATGTGTAGAATAATGGCTACCAGGAAGCAAAGAGTAGAAATAAATGGGTCTTTTTCAGGCTGACAAGATTTAATGAGTGGTGTGCTACACGGGTCAGTGCTGAGCCTCAACATTTTACAATTTATGTCATTGCATGTGTGGACAGAAGTGTGGTAGCTAAATTTGCTGATGGCACAAAGATAGCAAAGAAAGTGAGTTGTAAAGAGGTCATAGGACATCTACAAAGAGTTATAGATAGGTTAAACAATTGGGCAAAGATCTGGCAAGTGAAGTACAATGTCAGAAAGTGTGAAATTGTCAATTTGCATCAATCGCAGGTTGGGTATGCATGTACGGCCAGTAATCAGGAAAGCTAATAAAATGTTACATTTCAATACACGTGGAATGGAATGCAAAAGTAGGGAGGGTGATGAAACTGCATCTGGAGTAATGCAATCAATACTGGTTACAGTACTTACATATGAAAGGACATTAATGCGTTGGAAGGCCTCTTTTCTTGATGTAAAAACTTTACGACTTAAAGGATAATTTAAATTGTTCCTGACAGAGGGTTTTATGGTTGTGTTCAAACGTTCTGTACTTTAGTGTACAAATTGTTACAAAATAGTGTTTAGTCAATAGTGCTTTTAGTTGGTTTGTTACAGTAAACATCTTGAAACATTAAATCTTGTTATGCTGCCTGTTAGCTATTATAAATTTAAATTTGAATTCATCTTTAAAAGTTATTAGCCTTTACGGACATTGTAATAAATTAAGAAATACATAAAGAAAAATCATAAAATATATCAGGTACTGATAACATGATAAGATTGTAAAAAGTTTTGGAAAGAAAATCAAGACTTGCCAATTACCCACTCTGGACTCAGGCAGTATGTATGGGGTGCATCCCTCAAGAGTTCCTGTTGCACACTGGAGTTCACCAGCAAGGTCTACAACGCATAGGTAACCCTTCAAGATACTCAACTCCCTCTCACCATCCTTTGGCCCACTTCCCCACCCCCATACTTACCTAGTCCTCAGCTCGAGGACTGAGAATCTGGGGGCCACTTGTACAAATGCTCCTAGTCATTGGTACCAACACACTGTTGGGACTACAGTGCTGCCAGCCAATGAGCTTGTCCAGCAGCTCTCAGAAGCTGCACCCTCGACTTACTCTTTGGGTGGCAGGACAGTAGACTACTGCATCCAAAACATCTGGCTTGGAGAAAAGTTAAGCAAGGTTTTCTGTTATAAATTCACTCACAGATGAACATGGCATTTTCCACAACTAAAAGATCACAGGCTGTAATAAACCAAAGCAACAATGTCATATTTTTCGAGATTGCTAAAGGCGCAATTGGAAAACAGTCATCCAGATATACTTCCAACCACCTTTACACCACAAGATACTTGTATTTTGTAATGTATTCACATATTTTAGATTATGTATAGTGTGTTTTATAGTCATTAAATATGTGCTTTGGCTATTATGATATCGTTTACCCATTGCAAGTCCTTCTTAAAAAAAATGTCTCAGCACCAATTTTGAGCAAAAATGGCACGAGTAATGAAAATGGCAGGAGGCTGGTATTCTTGCAGTCGGTCCAAGACAAAAATAAATGAACATAAGTTAGCAATTTCACACTTCGAATCGACTAATTACATGATTGAAAGCATCATGAATTGCAAACACAAGACTATTTCTAGCAGGAAAACAGAAATAGCTGAAAAGCACAGTAAATAAAATATTTAGTTGTCCATTGCAATGCTGAGCTTTAAATCCCAAGCATTGTCATGCCAGACACTGGTACACATCCAAGACAGCGGAATGCATTGTCAGCAGCAATGTCAGCCACAGTATGAGTATACTACTGGATTGATGAATAGTCAAAAATAATTTAATGAGCAATTTAAAAACCAGGTGCAATTTAAAATATGTAGAGAAATGCAAAACATCACTGAACTTATAAAATTGCAAAGCAATTATGTGAGGCTAAGTTTAACTTTAGTATATGTGAATATTTAACTCATCCTTTACCTAAAGGTGGAGAAAATGAGAACTACAGATGCTGGAGATCAAAGTCAAAGAGTGTGTTGTTGAAAAAACACAGCAGGTCAGGCAGCATCTGAGGAGCAGAAGAGTCAATGTTTAGAGCATAAGCCCTTCATCAAGAATGAGGGTGTGGTCCAAGGGAGCCGAGAGATAAATGGGAGGGGTTGAGGGGAGGGGAGGTAACTGGGATTGCGATAGATAGATGAAGGTGGGGGTGAAGGTGATAGATTGGAGAGAAGGGTAGAGCAGAAAAGGTGGGAAGGAAGATGGACAGGTAGGAGAGGTCATGAGGGTGGTGCCGAGTTGGAAGATTGGATCTGCGATAAGGTGGGGGGTGAATGGGGAAACTGGTGAAACCCACATTGATCCCGTGTAGTTGGAGGGTCTCAAGGCGGAAGATGAGGCATTCTTTCTCCAAGTTTTCGGTGGCTAGAGTTTGGTGTTGGAGGAGGCCCAGGACTTGCATGTCCTTGGCGGAGTGTGGGAAGGGGAGTTAAGTGTTCGAAACCTTGACTCTCCTGTTCCTTGGATGCTACCTTTACTGGCTGTACTTTTCCAGCACCACACTCTTCCCTTAAAGGTAACCTGCATCTCTGATTGTAACTTCTGAAGCTGAAGATTAGGTTTCCCAGCTTCACAATACTTTTCAGTAACCTATTCTGGAAAAGCTAGAAAACCTATTCTGGAGTGCATTTTTAAAAACAAAAGCCCTGTGCACTTATTCACTTGCATATTACTAAACGGTTTGAATTTCTCAGTTGTACTTCAGGACGCAGTAGCCAAGAAAATTAAAAGGACTGACAGTTTTAATTGGAGATTTGGCAGTGTGTGGAACCCAATGTATGAGTAAATACAACAATTTTCTTTGAAAAGGATATACTGTCAAATGATTATGAAGCAGCTTTATAAAATTGTAGTAATGCCATATTCAGAATATTGTATACACTTCTGGTGACCACACTACCAGAAGGATGTGGATGCTTTAGAGAGGGCACAGAAAAGATTTACCAGGAAGTTTCCTGGTATGGGGGAATTTTAGCCATCAAGAAAGGTTGGTTGTGCCTGGTTTGTTTTCACTGGAATGCAGGAGGTTGAGGGGTGACCTAATACAAGTTTCTAAGATTGTGAATGGCATGGATTGAGAGAAGAAAGAGGCTTTTCCCCTGGGTGGAGGGGTCATTTACTAGGGGGTCGCAGATTCATGGTCAGGGAGGGGATTTTTAATAGAGATGTGTGAGGCAAGTTTTTCAGACACATGGTGGTGAGTGCTTTGAGCGTTCTGCCAGAGGAGGTGGTGGAAGCAGACACAACAGCAGCATTCAAGCAGCACCTGGGTGAATGCATGAATAGGAGAGGAATCAAGGGATATGGATCCTGTAAGTGAAGATAGTCGTAGTATGGAAGGGCAAAATGTTTCAGCATAGGCTTGGAGCACCTATGTCAGGACGGGCAATGAATGCTGGCCAGCCAGCAACACCTGCATCCCACAAATTATTTTTTTTTAAATAAAGGAACAGCAGTTCTTGTTTTGATTTCTACTTTATGGTGTTCGAGATACAGTATTAAGTTCAACAATTTTGGTTCATGACTTATGATCAGTTGTTTTGCATGAGAATTGTGGTGATTGATCATGATTTCCTGTTGTGCTTTCTGTAGACCCCTTTTTTAGATTTTACTTCTGCCGTGCTATCTCTGTTGCCTTGTCTTATCATCCCCTTTGTTCATTAATTTCTACTGCCTTTTCCCCATCACAGGCCTTTATTTGTTGCATCTTTTTTATTACCTTAGTAATTGCTTAAACATGACATAATTGGCTGTGTTTGTGCATGAACACTGTGCTGCCTCAACAGGAGGAGGCCAGAGCAGCCTATTCACTCAGCCTGGAGAAATCTGTCAAATGGTGTCCCAGGAAACTTTCCCTGGGGACATAAGAAATAGGACCAAGGGTAGGCTATTCAGCCTTTCGGCCTGCTCCACCATTCAAATGGATCATGGCTCACATCTGTTTTCTTCCCCTTTCCCTGTAACTCTTGACTACTCTACTGGTCAAGCATTTATCTCTGCCTTAAATATGCACATGGATTCTGCCCTCACAGCTTTCTGTACCAAAGGCACTCAACTCAGCAAGAGAGACAGCCTTAAATGGATGCTTCTGTATTCTGAGACCGTGCCCTCTAATCAGAGTTTCCCCCATGAGGGTGAACGTTTTCAGCATGTACTCTGCCAAAGCTCTTAATCCTGTGTTGCAATGTGGTCATTCCTCATTCTTCTAAGACGATGTTGAACAAAAAAAAACAAAATGCAAAACTATGCTAAAAAATTCAGGATAGATCCTGGATGTAATTGAACTGAATGTTCAGACAGAATTTGTATTTGGAAGTCTATGATGATCTTGCAGGGAGTCTAAAGGTAGGTGTACTAAGTAATACTTGGACACAATTATATCTGCTTTATAATTTATACCATTCCTCCAGAGGCTTTCAGTCCTTTTCACTCTTTATAACTGCCCTAACTCATTGTACTGAGTACTACTTTTTGAATTTCCCAAAAGTTCCTCTGACGTTTCTCAATATTAATTCTTTTTATCATAGACTTACCATCACAATCTTTCTCGAACCCATGGCTGCCAGCTCTCTCCAAAACTCAACTGGTTCCTCCTCCTCCAAACCACTTCAACAAAACTCTTGAAGGCCACATGTGCTGTCTCTCATCTCGCATCACATTTGCATCCACGTCACCACAAACTGACACATGGTAATTATTTTCTTAGTATTGCTCATACCTCATTAGTCCTATATTAAAGTGTTTTACAGTTTACACACATGGTAGAAATAATATGAATATAATAATGTCGTTACAAGTAACTTTATATACACTGTTATTTTGCTCATTTCCTCCTTGTCATTGCCTGTACCATTTTGTTAAACAGCCCAAATAATTCCATTTCTATTTCCAATGGTTCACTTTCAGTCTATTACTTCTGCATAGGTCTTAGTAAGTTTGCAGATGACACCAAAATTGGAGGTGTCGTGGACAGCGAAAAAGGTTACCTTGGATTAAAACGGGATCTTGATCAGATGGGACAATGGGCTGAGGAGCCGCAGATGGAGTTCAATTTAGATAAATGCGAGCTGCTGTATTTTGGGAAAGCAAATCTTAATAGGACTTACACACTTAATGGTAAGGTCCTAGGGAGTGTTGCTGAACAAAGAGACCTTGGAGTGCAGGTTCATAGCTCCTTGGAAATAGAGCCGCAGGTAGATAAAATAGAGGTGTTTGGTATGCTTTCCTTTATTGGTCAGAGTATTGAGTACAGGAATTGGGAGGTCATGTTGCGGTTGTACAGGACATTGGTTAGGCCACCTTTGGAATATTGCGTGCAATTCTGGTCTCCTTCCTATCAGAAGGATGTTGTGAATCTTGAAAGGATTCAGAAAAGATTTACAAGGATGTTGCCAGGATTGGAGGATTTGAGCTATAGGGAAAGGTTGTATAGGCTAGGGCTGTTTTCCCTGGAGTGTCGGAGGCTGAGGGGTGACATTATAGAAGTTTATAAAATCATGAGGGGCATGGATAGCATAAATAGACAAGGTCTCTTTCCTGGGGTGGGGGAGTCCAGAACTAGAGGGCATAGGTTTAGGGTGAGAGGGGAAAGATATAAAAGAGACCTAAGGGGCAACTTTTTCATGCAGAGGGTGGTACGTGTATGGATTGAGCTGCCAGAGGAAGTGGTGAAGGCTGGTACAATTGCAACATTTAAGAGGCATCTGGATGGGTAGATGAATAGGAAGGATTTGGAGGGATACGGGCCAGCTGCTGAGACTAGATTGGGTTGGGATATCTGGTCGGCATGGATGAGTTGGGCCGATGGGTCTGTTTTCGTGTTGTAAATCTCTATGACTCTGTGGCTGCAGATGTAAGTTCAGTAATTGTCTGAAAAAAAGACCCTGAAATGTCACACCTGACAAGGTATTAAGAAAGCTTCAAAAAAAAAGGGACCAACTGAAAAGGTACAACTGCAAAACCAATTAAACTGCAATCTCTCGGGAGTTCTCTCAAACTAAGAACAAGCTGAGAGAAAAGGCTGGAGCCTGGGTGAGAGACAGGATTTGATTTCCCTTTCAAGAATACACAAGAACATCAGTTAAAGCAGTTCAACTCCGATCTGTATGGATTAGTGGATGGAAATGTGCTTGTGAGCTAAGGTGTTTATGCCAGTGGGCTGAGGTACTCAGTAGAAGGCTGGGTTCAAGCATTAGTAATGTATATTGTGAAGGTCACGGTCAAAGAGCCACCTAATCATTCCAGTGTTGCAGGTAAAGGAATCCATCACATTAAGTGCTGGAATCCAGAGAGCTTGTCAGAAGGAAATTGGACAAAGGGAAAATTCTTTCACCCAAAGTGCTGCCAGCCAGATTGAAAATAATCAGGACAAAGCACTTCAATAATACTACAAAACTAGGAATCTCAAAATTGACTGCTTAACTATCAATGTATCATTACTTAGTAATCATGATTGACCAAGAGACTGACCTGTACATCTTTTAACTTGTATCTTTCTACTAGATTCACTCATTTCTAACCAGTATCCATATATGCTTTGCCGTAACTTATTTTCATATTTAGTAACTAATAAATTTATTATTTTTTTAACTCAAGAACTCCTGGTTAAATTGACTCTTTTAAAACATACATTCACTTGATATGGGCAAATGTCACTGGCAAGAGAGAGGATCCTTTGTAAATTAATCTTGTTGCAGACAAACAAGGTGGCAGGCGAATATGGATGGGAACTAGTTCATCCTCCTCACCTGGGAGCAGTCCAATTTGGAGTAGCCCAATTGAAACCATAATAATTTGGGGACCCTTGCTTAGGGTCTGGTTGTAACAGTAGTAGATTTATGATGTTGGCAATGCAACAAATAATTTGTTAATGGAGCAGCTGAAAAGCTCTAAAACAGAGCAAAATTACTGTTGAATCTCAAACATTTAAATATGGCTAGCACACTGCTTGTCTGCTGTAAGACAGTCCATGTACCAATGGAGGAGCTGGGTGGAGAGAACAGACAGGAAAAATAAGATATCAAAGAAAATTAGAGAAAAAGTATTATTTTGAATTACCACTGAATTGTGTGTGTCAGTTGTTATTCTTTGGAGGTACACTTGCTTCTGATCCACAAAGTTCTTTGATTAAATTCCACTCCAGAGCTTGAGTGTAGAAATCAAGTATTGGCAATGATGGGCTGTATATCTGTACGTTAATATGTGTGACATATACCACAAAGACTGGATTCTTTTTGAGTCAAAATCTAAAGAGTTTATGTATATCATTGAATTTTTACTTGGCTGTTATATCATAGATTTATACACAATCTGGCTTCTACGCTTATTGATGTTACTGTACACTATAAGAAAAAAAGCGGACTACACTGACTCCATTATACAGAGTGACTGAAAGCAAGGCTTATACATTTTTTAATCAGAAGGTAACATGCCACAATGCCATCAGTCTATCAGTCTTAAAGGTATAGCCTTTCTGATATGGAATCTGTCTTAATACATCTTCCTTTTTCCCTTTAAAAGTGGGAATTTTTCCAACAACTTGTTCAAGGATGAATAGAATGAGTCAAAACATTCAGATAACTCCTTGTGCACTTATGACACAACCAGATCTGGTCCTTACACAGTTATCATGGCATAGTGGTGTAGGTTCAGACTATGGTGTGTTATCTGTTGTCACAGATATAAGTGTCTCACTTATCATAGAAATGCATTTGTTGTCTGGCATCCAACCCATCATCCTGTGTGATGGGTTGTTGATAACACATAGTTCAGAAATAGTCCATTTCTTTGCAGGATTTGACTATTTACCATTGTTCATGACAATGTCAAATGATTGCAGCTGAACACAGCATCAAAATATCTTTCCATGTACCCATGTGTTCATGCTAAAACCTCAAACTCAGATGCCTTGACTTCATGTTAGGACAGCTAACTACATGTTCATTAATCATGCTCTTGTCCCATTTTTCCCCTTCTTTCCAACAATATATTGTGCACAGTGTGTAGAAAGGAATATTAGTCTGTATCTTAAACATGAGAGCTGTGGGTGAAAGTTAACTGTTGCCTAAAGAAGTGGCACGTACATTTAACATGGGCACGTGAAAACTTTGGAAGTCATTTTACATTTAATGATCATGGATTTTACAGTAAAAATAGTGCATTCTGTGACTCCATTCAATGGATGGTAATAAAGAAGAGTTATATATTGATTTCCTGTACATGTCTTGGAAGGGTGCATTTAGTGTACTGTTATTGGATTCAATTTGTTGAGGTACACCAACATTACTGAATTCAATTTGTCAAAATCCAAGTGGTATCTTTGATTTTTCACACAAAAGGGAACTTTATGAAATAGTCAGTTACCAGGATGTATTTATGTCCTTGGACATGCAATGTTGTACCAGAGCTCAGGAAGAGAGGTTCTCTCAACATTTCAGGTGAAGAAATTGACATGTTTCACATGACTTGATTAGTCATAGAATCATACAGCACAGAAACAGACCCTTTGCACTAAGCCAACAAAGTTTCCCAAAATAAACTGGTCCCACTTGCCTGTGATTGGCCCATATCCCTCTAGACCTTTCCTATTCACAGACCTCTTCCAATGTCTTTTAAATATTGTAAATGTACATGCATCTACCACTTACTCTGGCAGTTTATTCCACACACAAACCACCCTATTGAAAAAGTTGCCACTCAGGTCCTTTTTAAATCCTTTACCTCTCACCTTAAAAATATGCCCCTAGTTTTGTACTCACCCATCCAAGGGAAATGACTTTTGCTATTCACCTTATCTATGCCAGTTATGGTTTTATAAACATCTGTAAGATCATCCCTCAACCTCCTACACTTCAGTGAAAAAAGGTCCCAAACTACTCTTATAACTTAAACTTTGCAGTCCTGGCAACATTTTGCGTAAATCTTTTCTGAACCCTCTCCAACTTAATATATCTCCTTCCTATAGCAGGGTAACCAGAACTATACACAGTACTCAAAGTGGCCTCACCAATACCCATTACAACATCAACATGATGTCCCAACTCCTATATTCAATCATCTGAGCAATGAAGGCATGTGAGCTAAATGCCTTAACCATCTTGTCTACCTGCAAGGCAACTTTCTTAGAACAATGTTTCTGAACCTCCAGGTCTCCATTCAACACCACCACCCAGGGCCCCACCATGAATCTAGGCATGTGAAAATAATAAATCAAATCAAATCTAATCAAATTCATTGCATAAGTCTTGCCCTTGTTTTCTTTTACAACATGCAATACCATGATTTATCCAAATTAAACTCCATCTTCCACTCCTCAGCCCATGGGCCCAATTGATCAAGATCTCTTAATAATCTTATATAATCTTTTCCACTATACCAATTTTGTTGTCATCCACAAACCATATCTTCTAAATTCTCATCCAAATTATTCATATAAATTACAAAAGTTAATCAATATCCTTGTTGACACAAGGTCAAAACATAGATTTGTATGCCAATTGCTTAAGTTATTTGCATATATGGATGCTGCCTAGCAGATCTTGCGACAGAACATGCAGAATTAGGACTTGTTTGCCTTTGAAGATTACATTTTTGGAGAATGTAAGTTGGTCTCTGAATGTGCTGAACAAACATATAAACAAGGTCTTGCTGCATGCATTTGGGCTATCCACTGACAATGATCTTCTTAAGTAATGTTTAACATGGCTTGCTGGATCTGCTTCGCTTGGCTGTGAATAAAATGTATGGAATCGATGTTAAAGATGACCTTCAAATTCAAATTCAAATTCAATAATGACCACTTGAAAGGTCTAAAGGAATATCTTTGCTCTTGGCAGTGTTGGGAAGCTGGCTAAAACATTAACGATGGCTGGTTGGGAACCTGGTTTGTACTGTACTTTCCAATGTTCTCCTTGAATCTTCACACATTAACATTGTAATCATAGAGGTGCACTTGAGAGACTATCAGCAGATCATGTCTAAATGGTTTGCGGTCAGTATGAATACTGAAATGGTGTCCAATAGGTGCATATGAAGCTGTTGTATCTCAAAAACTACAATAAGTGTATTTCAATACTGAAGTAGTTAATCTGAGCTATTGTAAGGACCTTAAAACTGAAGGCAAAAGGTTTGCTATCCTGCAATAGACATGTTCTGAGGTCTTTCCAGATACATCTACTTCCAATGCGGTGAGTTTACAAGGATCATAATATTGAAGAACATTTACTGTATGATAGAACATTTGAGAGATTGAAGAAAATGCTAGTGATCTTCCTGCCACATTTATGGTGTGTCTTTGTGGGGAAGATGTTGAAAGTGAGATACCTTGGCCTCACAATTGAGACCAAATAGGGACAACAACTTAAAAGAAACTGAGATAAGTCTTTGTAAGTCAGCTCTGTTTTAGGGTGAAAATATCTTCAATTTTAGTAGGGTCAGCTCTAATACCAGTAGATTAATCCAAAAACATTGATTTAGCTAATGATGATTTGGCATTTTTTTTTACTGCTAAATATAAGAACGTTTCTTTGCCACTGTCATGAGGTGATGAAGGATTATGTCATGCTCACATTTAGTTCTGTGTGCTGTGACATCTATGATACAGAGAAAATATGGTAGATTCTTGACGATTCTTTGTCATCAGAATTAGCTGACGAATACTCTAAATGGTCATCTGAGGCAACAGTGTTTGCCAAAATGTGGTCTAAAATCTTACGCATTCCTCAAGATGATGCATGGACCAATATCTAACCCTAGCTATTGGCATCTAGAGAAATTGTCAGAGAAATACTTGGCAGCTGAGAGCTTGTAATTAAGCTCTTCCTTAGTAGAAGGTTTGTCTGGACATCTGTTTTGTGTGTTGTTCATTTGCCTCAGAAGTAAACAAATATGTAAAATTACCATTTTTCTTCAAAACACACTAATAAGTATGATGCTCAACTTTCCATCTAAGATTGCTTCGTGTGATGGAATCAAATTTCAGTTTCAGCTGGTCTTGGACATTACGGCATTGGACATCATCTTTTAGATGCAGCATTATGTTGCCATTCTACTTGCCAATAGCATTAAGCCAGTCTCATTAAAAAGTTAGAGTTGAAAATTGTGGTGCTGGAAAAGCACAGCAGGTCAGGTAGCATTCATGATGAAAGGCTTATGCCCGAAATGTCAACTCTTCTGCTTCTCAGATGCTGCCTGACCAATGCCACACTATTTGACTGACTCTCCAGCATCTGCAGTCCTCACTTTCTCTCAGTCACTAATGCCAATGCATGGGATGTTGGACCTTGTAATCATTTATCTTGAATGGACTGTACACCATTGTGCTGGCTCCTGAATAAATTGTGTAACATGCCTGAAGTGCAGCACGGTGGCACAGTGGTTAGCACTGCTGCCTCACAGCGCCAGAGACCTGGGTTCAATTCCTGCCCCAGGCGACTGACTGTGTAGAGTTTGCACATACTCCCCGAGTCTGCGTGGGTTTCCACCGGGTGCTCTGGTTTCCTCCCACAGTCCAAAAATGTGCAGGTTAGGTGAATTGGCCATGCTAAATTGCCCATAGTGGTACGTGAAGGGGTAAATGTAGGAGAATGGGACTTCGGCAGGTCGGTGTGGACTTTTGGGGCCGAAGGGCCTGTTCCCACACTAAGTAATCTGATGATATTTGTACTAGCACCAATGTCTAATCTGAAATACAGAAAATGCTGCTCATTTCTTTTGGTGTATATCACATTAATTAGAGGTAAAGGCTTCAGCTTTTTCTAATGATACTGCCTGACTGGAATCTGTAAACTACAATGTTATGGCTATCTCTTCAACTTTGTTGACATCTTTGTAAGTTTCTTCAGCATTGTTCCTTTGGTTGGCTTTTCACCTATGTGGAGCGTTATGTTGTACCATAGGTTTCTCTGTGAATTACACAATTTAGCCCACTGTACTCTTGCAGAACAAAGCTTACATGAGTCATAAAAGTACTAAATACTGTCTTGATGGGGGAGACAAGCCATACCTCCCAAAATAGCAATAGCTATTCCAGAGTCAAGCACTTGCAGATGCTGCTTGCCTGCTACAGTAACTCTGAACTTGAGGTCGCCACTGATGATGTTACCTAGCCAGGTAATGAAACGTCTGGATATCAAACCTACAGCTCAGCGAGCAAACCTACACCCTAAACCTCAACCTGAGCTACAAACCTTCACAAACCTTGCACTTGCACTCTTCTAGTAAGCATTAATGCTTATCCAAAAATGTCTTTAATGATGGATTTTATGATTGTACTGACAATGAACAGCTTCATAAGTCTTTGCAGTGAGATTGCGTTCTGTATTTTTGTATTAAACACATGCCTACAAAATTGGCTATCGTTTCACCCTGTCATATAAATGAAGTCAAGCCCTTTTATTGCTCTTTAAAAATTACAAGCAAGAATCCATATTACTATATGGTGTAACAATTGTTCTTTGGCTTCTGTCTTCTTATGTGGCAGCTTTAAGAGTTGCTGCCACTTTAACAGTTGCAAGATATAAGCCACATTCTAAAATGAAGCAAGGATCACACAAACGTTTTTTTTTTAATTTTGCATTGGTCTAAAAAGAAAATGGCTGTATCAACCAATATCCAGATTAGTCAAGGCTTCTTTAATAGAAAAAACACCTTTTCTTAATGGTTTTAAGTTATATTTGCTGAAGAATTGCTCTCTTAGATTGGAGCTCTCCTTTCAGCACTTTCATTAAAAATTAGTCACCCTGTACTTAAAAAAAAAAACATTGGGGGCTATCTTGGGCCTCTTATAAAGGACTATTTTTCTTAAATGGAAAAAAAGGTATACATAAATGTGTTTCCATACAGGTATGTGGCCTTTGGGTTTGGTTATAACACTTTAGCCTTAATTATAGTTGTTGTTGTAGCTTCAGCTCTGAGCAAATGGACGAGTTATGGATGATTGCTTTCACAACTAGCCACCTTTTCAGTCTTCTGCATCCACATACTTCCACTAAATAGTTTTCACAGCAAATATTTAGTGTCCTTGAACTGCCACCATGATGCAATTTAAGATTTTCTATGTTCACCAAGTATCACGTGCTATGAAGACTGGAATCTTCTTGAGTCGGACATCTCAAAATCTATTTAACACATTAGCTATGTATGTGGCTGCAATACCACAGGCTTATAAAAACATCTGGGTACTGCGCTTACACTATACATTGCAGACACAGCTAACTGACTATACTGACTCAATTACACAGTGACAAAAGATATATGGATACAGTTATATTGCAAAGTCCCATGTTGTGATGTCATAGAACGGTGATAAAGATACAGACTTGTCCGAGTTGGAATCACTGTCATAATACAACACACAGAAACAGAGGCAAAATGGAAAAATGTTGGAGGCATTGTTTTGCAGAATAGATATTTTAGCGTAAAAGATTCCTGGGCACTACCCTGAAGCAAGCAGGGGAGTTACCTCTGCTTTATTCACAATTCAAACTGCTCAGATGCAAGTAAAAAATGAATTAGTCACTGAAATTACCAGGTTCTAAAAATATGTAAAATGTAACAACTTCAAATGAAAAGTCCAGACATTGGCACTGAGACTAACAATTATTTCGGCCATTTGAAATACCAAGTAATACTTACTGCACATACCTAGTAAAGTCAGGTAGTGGTTCAAAAAGACAATTCACCACCACTCGCTTAAAGGCAACTGTGGTTAGGCAAAAAAACAACTGGCCCTGTCTGCGACATTAGTATTCCATGAATGAATAAAAAATGTCTTAGAATCTTAAAGTCAAATTCTAGCAAGATATCAGTTTGTCTCAAGTTTACTAGAGCACAAAATGCATTAAATGAGAAAAAGTATTTGATCTGATTACCCCATTTTCCATCATTTAAGAATGAGGGAGATAAATTCACTCTTCCCACAGAAGATTTCTTATATGCACATCAAAATATTTTCACATTAGCTCTAAATCTGGCATTGGTTATTGAATGTAAAAGTTGCATTTCTCTGTGCTAATTTTAAAAGAACAAGTCCATTTAGTTCTTTTTCTTTATACCTCAGGTGAGTAATGATTAATGCAATTAATCCAATAACTGAGAATATTTTCCAAATCTACATATTAGACAGAATTATATCCTGTTATTGCCAGAAGTAATGTACTATCGTTTACTCTGGTGAGCACTGAAGAGTTTTAAGATACAAATCCCCTTGAATCATTTTATTATTTTTTTCCTGGAGGATGATGTAGCCCTAAAGAAAAATTGTCCAAGAAACAAAATGTCAAGTGCATGACAAATTCCATTCTAGAACATGATGGCTATTTGAACAGAATTGGTGGAAGGTTCTATTATATTGGTTTACTGCTCTGAAGGCAGCAAAAAAAACAAATGCTTTTATCACTTGGGCTGAAGACTAGGCTAAGTCAGCAGCCATGCAACAGGAAAGCAGTGTGCAATCTCATTCCCTTTTCAATGGCTCCACAATTCAGTACCATTCAATTTCCTGTCTCCATAGCAACACCACCATATTGCTGAAAGCATGCTGTGAAGTTTTACTCTTTACATTCAATCTTTTTGGCACAGACTAGAAATGCTGCCATTTTTATATTTTTCACCTGATTAGTCCTTTTCAGATAGGTAGAAACAAGTGACTGCTTCAGAATTGTCAAGGGTGATGGCCATTATAATTTCACCGTTTCTTTTTGCCACAGTGCAAATAGATTTTTGCCTGTAGAATTAAAGGTTTGTTTACTCCAACATGTCCTTGCCAGTTATGTACATAGAGCAGTAAGATCAGAAACCATTCCCTGATTTGCAAGTACAATTTAGAGAGAAAGCATTACCCTTCATTTTGTTTTGTATCCTAACTTTGCCTTTAAAAATCAATTATCCAAAAGGAGAGAGATTCTCAAATGGTCTTAAGTTATTTTGCAAACCTGTATGAGTTCATCTTTTGCTCTTCAAATTTGTCTTATAAATTACCTCCACTAGTCATGGAAATGCTCTCATTTTTAAAATATATTCTTGCTTGTCAAAGCAAAACTTCCTTTCCTCTTTTAATGCTTCAGGGAATTTGTTTTCTGGAAAATTCATCCTCTTCCTATATCTATCATTAGAAGCATTACTGGAAACAGTTCTTGAAGTATCCATGAACAGTCTGGACAGAAAAGCTGCCACAATCAAATGGCAGTAAATGGGGAATTAATGTACATACCAGTGTGTTAGGTTCTTTTCCCAAGGATTCACACATGAGATGCAACTCACACACACCAACTTCTGCAAACAGTTAAAGTTTAATAAAGCTTGTACAAGCTAGGTGACCCCTCTGACGCTCTTCATTGGTCATGTGAAGTCACGTCAAAATGAGGTACCGAACAAAGGAAACATATCCCATTTACACAGGTCAGTTGTTAATGCTCACAAATACTCCTGCCACCACCCCACCGCCCCACCCCATATGTTACCCCAAGTACAATGGTAGGATGAGGTCATCCTCAGAGATAATGCAAATGTAAGTGCCTTAATCCTGGGGAATCATTATGCAGACGATTTCCTGACTCAGTGATTCCAAGACAATGTAGGTATGATATATCCTAGCTTCAGATAGCCTTATAAATGAATTCTGGCTACGCTACTTCCCCTGACAATGTAGGTGTGATAGGCTTCAGTATCGGGGGAATGATCACATAAACAAACCTGATTGGCTGGGGCGTGGCTATGAAAGTATTTCTGAATGGAAGGGACTGAATGAGAGTTTAATTTGATAATAGTAGGGGAGTAATAGCAAATGACTGCCTAAATGAAGTGGGAGTCATCCGCATTCCTTCATGAATTTTGTCCCCACCCACTTCCAGAATGTTCAGCTTCTGGAGGAAGACAGTACAGTATAACCCTTTAACATTTCATTATTGTCCACAGAGATAGTCCAATTTAATCTTTTAACATTACAAGTGTGCCCAAATAAATTTTCCCAGCAGATTAAAGAACAACTTCAATTAGAAGAAACTGTTCCAAAGCCAACTGGCATTACTGCCAACTGGCATTAACACAGGTACCTGAGCTTTTGCATGAATATTTTGTATAGGTACATATTGTGGGTCTTTGAACTTTACAACGTAGCAAGCTCAAAGAGCCCAAACACAAATAGTCAGCTTTTGTCTGCTCCAAAACTTCTCTCTATCCTACTTACCTTTGTTCTATATTTCAGCCATTGAGATACCATTTTGTCTCTTAAAAATATACAGGAATTTCATAGCCTAAGTATTGCTTTCACTCATTTTTCAATTGCCTATCTTGGTTTCTTTCCAGAATATCTATCCTTTAAATCCTTCTTCATTTTTTGACCATGAGTCATTCTTTTTCCAACCTACTGACAGTAAGTTAAAATGTTCCAATGCTAGCACAAACTCCATTCTAAGCTCTCCCATTATTGCACTGCTCTCATTCCCATTCTATTCTGTGTGTGAGATTTCCTTCTTAGTTATTCTCCAAGATAAATTCCAACTTTAACAGTCATCATTCAATTTGTGCCACAGCTGCTACATTCAGACACCTGTTTCCCAATGTTGTGTTTGTAATGTGCATAGTTCACACTAAGGTTTAAATTACATTTTCATTTATTTTCCATAAATCATATAAAAAAACATAGAAAATTCACTCATTTTGCCACAAATATGTCCCAAAGCAGTAGAACAGAAAATTCAGTGCCCAAAAAGTCAGGAGTTCTAATTTTTTCCATAATTTCACTGAATAAGAATACTTCTGAAAACTTAATAAATCTGTGTTCTGCATTGTCATTTATTGTTAAACATATCAGACTAGGAAGTCAGTTGGGTAGCAGTAAATTCCCACCAGTGTGATTCACAGCCTAAGTCAAGACCAAAAATGTATACTGCCAGATTTGCACCTATTAAATCGAAGTGGAAAAGTCCAATTAGAACTGCACACCTTAGCATTCAAGTGGTACTGTAATTGATTATGCTAGCTAAGCATCTGCCAATGTCTCTTCCTGCTGACTCCCTGAGATCTCCTTAAAGTTTAAAATTTGAAAGTATGGTGCTGTACTGATTCCAACAATACTTCAGGAAGTGTAAATCAAGGATGTGTGAAGTTACTTTCACAGGATGGACAAAAAAAAAATCAGCTTGTCTTATGAATACATATTTGTTACATTACCAAGGGCTGGCAAGATAATTAGCTTGTTATAACTGCAGAACTACTTATTCATTGGCTTCAATTCAAAGAATTCTGCTGTCTCATTTGTTTTCCAATGGATCTGTGTTGTTAATCCACATGTAAGGTCATATGTAATAGGGAGAAGTTTTATTTTTGTTGAGGATTCTTCTCACATACCATACCAACTTTCGTCTTTTCCTTTTCTTTGATCAACTAAGCCCTTAATCCCACTCAAAAGGGATGTACTGTACAGGGATGCTCCCCAAACTGAAATGATATATTTAATTTGGAAAGGTGGAACAGCCCAGGGCCATCTCTCGGGAAAAGTAAAGGCGGAGGGCAGATTGATCTTTAAAATCAAGAAGGGGTTTTGATAAGGTAGACAGAGATATTTCCACTTGTGGGAGCAATCAACACCAGCAGCATAGGTATAATTCAGACTCCAAAAATCCATTGGGAATTCAAGCAATATGTATTGTTCCACCTTTGTATTGTTCCAAAATGTGGAACGAAAAAGGAATGCAGTACATTGCGGTGTGGTGAATTGGTTAAGCATATAAAAAGAAAATAAATAATTTAATAGGCTTAGATTAAGAATGCAGCAAGGAGGCCATAAACACCAGCATAGACTTGTAGGGCTGAACAAAATATATTAATAGTACACTATATATTAAAGCCTTTGGAATACAGAATATATTTATTGGTGCAGCTGCAGCTTAATGGTTAGATGGTCAGTCAGTGCTAAATTGGTTGATCTCAGGTAACACAGTAATTTGCATTGCTTCAATTGTCTTCATGTGTCTAAAACTGGGAATGGGAAAAAAAATCTGCCTCAACCCTTGATCTTAATCACGACAGTGCTGCCCAGTAGAAAGTGGATCTGTCACGCGTGATCAGAATATACTTGACTGTAGCATCCATCGACAGTCAAGCAGAATGACAGTGGGTGAGGGGCAAAGAAGGGCAAATGCCCAAGGGAGCTAGAGCCCAACAAGGATCACCAGTCCCTTCGAGAGAGGGGGGGGGGGGAGGAGCACTTGAAGGGGTGGGGGGGGGGGGGGTTCAATCAAAATTGAAATTAATTCAGTAACCGTTAAGTGAAAGTAATGTAGAAAGGGTGGCTTTACAAATGAGTTGTGTGGCTGACTGCTACAGCAGGCAGAACTGCGCATGTTCTCTGTGCTCAGATGACATCATGTACATCAATTTCAGGCTGCACCAGAGCATAAGAAACAGAGACAGAGCAATAAGGGGTTTGGGTGGATTGCACTTTGTTCTTGCGAAATATAGGAGTTATTAAATAGTTGATCCCGTTACTACCGGATGCATAAAGCCGGGGTAGCTAACCCGGAGTCAATAATTCCCCATCTTTGTACTGGGACACGGCAGGTTCCCCCACCCTGTCCTCCCCAACAATATCATGTGAAGTGTGGCGATAGAAAAATGTGACGCTGCCAAAATTGTATAAAAGTACATTGAGATTATCTTCCTCGCATGACCCACCTTGTTTTCTGAAATGCTTAGGTTCCCAGTAGGGAGACCCTGAATCCAAGCATAAATTTTCCGCTTAAAAAGAAAAACAATTTTTTTTCTCTCTGTTTTAGTTGCGGCGTTGCCTGGAAGTTAGAAATCTTTCCGAAAAGGCAGGTTGATTGACTGGAACTTGGAGCCTGATCATCGGTAAGACACAATGCAGAACCGTGCTTTAAAAATGGTTAGCGGAGGACGTAAAGCAATCGTTCAAATCTGAGCAATAATGACACCGGGATTTCATAACGCCCTAGACACAGCGACTGTGCCCTGACAGCAGAAACGGAAAACTGAATGACAGCGATTGCCCTGCCAACAAAGGGGACATAATCCGTTTAATTCTACACGGGAGAACTTTTAATTTCAACAAAATCCAATCCTCCCCGCTAAAAAATATAAGAAAAACTTTCACGGATTTTTTTCCCCAAAACGGGCGATTTTAAGAATAAAACCTACCCCTAAAAGATTGATGGTGTCGTCGCCTTTAAATTTCGGGATGAATTGGTCTCCTCTTAAGACTTCAGCTGGGCTCAGTGGCCTGAATCGACACATTACTTTAATGCTGCATTCGGCTGGGTCCGCCATCTCTCGCCTTTCGACAGTAACACGGGATCACAACCAAACCCCCCGAGGAGGCAAAGGGAAAAAAATATATTCCAACGCAGGCAATGCAGGAGCTCGCTCCCCTTCCCCTCTAGCTGAACATGGTAGCAGTCACTGATGCGAGGATTTCTGCATCGGGGCTGCAAAATGTGCTAGTTACAAAATATAACATTTAAAAGGCAAAAATAAACCGGAATCAGCGGGTTATTAATATGCTATTTCAGTGAAATAAGAAAGAAAGCAGCATTTCGCAATGGATGCATTAACTTCTCAAGGTCATTCTTTGCCTCTGCAGGGCGGACAACGCTCCTTGTTGGTTCAGCATCTTCGCCTTCTCCCTGCCATCTCGCATCAGCACCACAGACCTTCTCCTCTGTTCCAGCTCCTCTGCTGTTCGCAGGCTTTTCTGACATCACATCATTACCTCACCGCCAGCTCTTCCCCCCCCCCCCCCCCGCCTTCCTCTCGCGAGACTGCAGCTCCTTGGGAAATGGAGTTCCAGCGAATGGGGGTCTGCCTGCAAAAGAATCAACACTTCCCGGTGTTAGGGGTGAGACATCTAACTGCCTTAGGTTACATTGAGAATGCCCCCCACCTCAACTCCCCTCCAAGCCTCTGTGCAGAGCCTGAGTAATGGGAGAAGGAATGACAGTCCAGCTTCTTTCCCTCCCCTCTGAATGCAGGCTTGGCTGCTAGCCTCACAGACAATAGTTTTTTTCATGCATCTTGTGAATAGTTCAGTGTCTCCCACTTAACAGGAAAGGGAATTAAAGATGGTCATTCGATGGTTGATAGACAGCTAGAAGATATCACAAATCACTGTATTCATATTTTCCAAGAATTTTAAATTTTAAATCTCAGGTGGAAATCGGACAGTACTGAAGATCTTCATGGTTTGATCTATGGGTTGACTGTTCATTTGCAGTTAGCTGTGCTATGCCTTAAGTTAGAAATAGTCACATTTGAGAACCAAAAAGCTGGAACTTCATCCAGGGCATTTCTTAGTGCTCTCCAGCTGGCTGATAAATAGACACATTGAGTAGAATGTTATAGGAATCTAAGTAACATGAATTACATTTTAGGCAGACTTGGACAAGTTCAGTGAGGCCTATCTCAAATGTCGAGAGCAGCCCACTGCATCCTGCATGCATTTGCTGAGCAGCAAAGCCAGTTTCTCGCTAAACAGCAGTGAGTTGCCAATTAAGGAGGATTAATGCTTGTTAAGTGCCTTATTATCACAGCAGCTCACCTCATTAATACTTAGCAGCCTATCTTACCAAAATGAGCCAAACAAGCTAAACTTCGAGAATTCTCGAACTGACAGTGACCAGACCCTGTTGCTTAGGACCAAACACCATCTCAGGGTGCTATCCATGGTCATCAGTTACACACACCTCTTAGCAATGGACATTGGTGTTTGAACTTGCCAACCCCTCATGATGATCATGGCACCTCTCTGGTCCATTTGTAGCCATTTAGAAAGCACAGACTTGTATTATATGGCACACCAGCAACTAATATTGAATGGCGGTACAGGCACGCAGCTCACAGATTGAATCAAGTTGCATCTCAGGGCTGCTAACTTGCTGTTTTAGCATACCCAAACTTAGCCCCCACCTGAATGCTAACGGCATGATAACTTGCCTTCTGCTATGCAAAGCCTGTTAGCTGATTTGCATTTAAGCCAGAGCCATGAATCATACCTGCTGCCAAAGTGGATTCTGAGAGCTGCAGGAGAGGGAAGTCATCCTCTGCCGGTGGCTGCAGTAGGTGACAGCTGCTTTGAACTTCTGCGTGACTGGATCATTTCAGGTAGCAATGGGTCACCAGTATAGGATCTCTCAGTCATAATATTGGACAAAGACCAATATTATCTGTGCAAGAAAACAGCAGTTCATTTCATTTTCCCGGGGTGCCATAGATAGTAAACACAATGAGAGGGCCATTTCAGAATGCTGCAGAATTCATCAATAGGAAGGAGTTCCACTCAATTAATGTGCAGGTGATCTATGATCTCCCTCAACGTGTGTGCCCACTGCCCTTGTATTTGCACATCTCCTATATCCTGGAGCTCTATTGTTGACCCTGTGTGTTTGAGGGTCCAGGCGCATTTTAAGGCTGCTACTGGGGGACAAGGGTACCCAGTGCAACAATAGATCATGACCCCATTGTACAATCCCTTACTGATGTGGGCCACAGATACAATATTGCAAATGTTTCAGACAGGGCCTGAGTGGGACAGTCCATAGGACTGTTAAGTCCATTTCATGGACCAGTCTGGGGTGTTGGGGGATGCTCCCCAGACAGAGTGTACCACGTAATCCTGTCTTACTGTGCTCTACCCAGTTGAAGCAGGCGATGAGGTGATGTGCTGGATGCTGAGGAACTGGCAGAATTGGGGCCATCTTCTGAAAATGAGGATAAGGACATAAGGGAGATAAAACTCTCTTTGTCTATGACAGAGCTAAGGTGCATCAGTGTTACAAGCCTGACAAGGCCTGATTGACAGGTAGTTCCAGTAAATGAGAGCTCGGGTCATCAAATCATCATGGACCAAGACTAGTCATTAGTCATGATGCCATGAAGTGTCTCTTTCTGTGCTGTTTGACTTTTTAACTTCAAAATGATAAAATGTGTTCTTGGACATCTAGCTCAGAGAGCAATGTACCTTGGTTTGACATCTCATCGAAAAGACAGCATGATCGACATTGCAGCAAGACAGTGGAGTGCCACTGATATCATTTTTAAGCCACAGAGCAGTGAAATACACTGGAGGTTCCCACACATTTAATCTTTATTAAGAAAGCACTGGATAAAAATAGATGGGGCATTGAGTGTCAGTTGTTATTTTTGAATTCAAGTCCTTGAGCAGCTAATCCTACAGCTTTGTGACTCAACGACAAGGGCACTACTACCTGAGCACAGCTGATACAGAGGGATTGGTCAGTTTGGTTGGCTAGATTATAGTGCAGAATGGTACTAATAGCAGGTGTTCAATCGCTTTGCCAGCTATGGTAGTTTAAGATAGGTTGCTTCATTGCCTTTCCCTGTGCTTCATGGGAGGAAGTGGCCCTCTAACAGAGCTGGCAGTGATACCTCATGGACAGAGTTCCTGTGTGCTTCCAAGACTTGGACCGAAAAGCACCTCAAAACACTGTAGTTATAAGCAGTGAAGCATTTCACAGGGTCTTCCAAATGCAGTGGCAAGAAAGACAATCCCAACATCAACATCTCTTCCAAGCTAACTTGGACTAATGATTCAAAATCAACTTCACTGGGCAGGACACGTAGTTCATATGGTTGGTAGCAAACTCGTGAAGCAAAGCTTTACTTAGAGTTTGGTTGTGATAGGAGACTGTCAGGGGTAACACATCAAGCATTCCTGAAGAAGGGCTTATGCCCAAAACGTCGATTCTCCTGCTCCTCGGATGCTGCCTGGCCTGCTGTGTTTTTCCAGCACCACATTTTTCAACTCTGGTCTCCAGCATCTGCAGTCCTCACTTTCTCCTAACACATCAAGCATCCCTACTAATAGATCTGGAGACTTTGTCGGGAACATGCACAGGTAATTAGAAATCAAAAACTATTGAGAAAATGCACAAACTGCGTTGGAGGCCAAAATATTGAAACTTTGAATGTCAATTGTCCATATAGTAATTAGAGATAAACCTGCTAACAGTTGGAGCTTGAGCTGTGTGTTGCAATCTCCTATTTTTGTAGCTTCTATGAGACCAGCTGTTCAAGTTCACACAGATCCACTGAGTTTAGCAGAGGGTGGTGTGAAGATAGTCTCATTAGGAAAAATTACAGTGTAAAATTACAAAAAGATTGACGCATGAGACAAGCGGAGATGTACATACATAAGTCAGCAATGGTCATGACAAAGGGCTATAACACCTTTGAGTTCATAAACCAAGGAACGTAATTCAGAAACAAAGCAGTCATATTCATTTTCTACCTGGCACTGATTATACCATAGTTGGATCCACAAGCAACTAGCATATGAATTGCTCTAGTTAAGAGTGAGCAAAGACATGATAGGCTTCCTTCTGTGCTTGAAACTGCTGGAGTTATTGACTTGCTCCAGGAATGCTAATAAACAGCTCATGATTGCCACTTCCTGCAGTTACACATTGCACAGATGCCTGAGGTGCCCAGAGTACCTCCTGATAGGTTTGATAAATAGAGATGACAGATTTTATGTTTCAAGCTAGACTATTAAGAATGATTTATTGTAAGATATGAAGTTATGCAAATGTAAAACAAGTCAGCAGATCAAAATGTAATATTTAATTTGCACAGATATTTAAAATTATTTTCTGAAATGCACATTGTATTTCTTATTTCCTTTAATGAAAGCTTAAATGAACATAAAATGGACATTTCATTTCAACAGTCAGCTTTTCAATCTTACTATAAAGTCTGTTAGAAGAAATGTTTAAACTAAGGCCCTATCTTTCCTCTCAGAGAGGCATAAAAATAAATGTCTTAACCTCAATGCCCAACCAATATTTATTCCTCAACCATTACAAAATCTAATCACTATTTCTTTGCTGCTGGCAAGTGCGTTTATGTGTAAATTAAGCTGTTTGTTTCCTAACATGGCAGTAATTGGCGAAAAAGGCATCCTGTGATCATAAAGGGGCTATGTAAACACAACCTCATCACTTCAGGGGATCTCCCAACCACAGCTTCCAATCTCATAGTTTGGGAATCCTGCACCACCCGGTTCTACCTCCTTCCCAAGATCCACAAGCCTGACCACCCCGGCCGACCCATCAACTCAGCCTGCTGCTGCCCCCACCAAACTCATCTCCACATACCTTGATGCTGTCCTATCCTCTGGCCCAGGAACTCCGCACATACATTCAGGGCACCATCCATGCCCTCCACCTCCTCCAACACTTTTGTTTCCAGAGTCCTGATACACCTCCATCTGCCATGACCAGGGCCTCCAAGCCCTCAGTTTCTTCCTCTCCTGATGTCCCCACCAGTATCCATCCACTGACACTCTAATTTGTTTGGCTGAACTGGTCCTCACCCTCAACAATTTCTCCTTTCAATCCTCCCACTTCTTCCAGATGAAAGGACACCCGGATAGGGCCCAGCTATGCCTGTCTCTTTGTCGGTTACGTGGAACAGTCCATCTTCCATAGTTACACTGACGCCATTTCCCCCACTTTTCATCCGCTACATTGATGACTGTATCGGCACCACTTCATGCTCCCACGAGAAGATTGAACAGTTAATCAACTTCATCAACACATTTTTCCCCGACCTTAAGGTTACCTGGACCATCTCAGACACCACGCTCCCTTTTCTGGACCTCTCCATCTTCATCAACAGTGACCGACTCAACACTGACATCTTCTATGAACCCACCGACTCTCACAGCTACTGGACTACATCTCCTCCCACGGTGCCTCCTGTAAAAATGCTATCCATTCTTTCGATTCCTCCACCTCTGCTGCATTTGCTCCCAGGAGGACCAGTTCCACCACAGAACACACCAAATGACCTCCTTCTTTAAAGACCGCAATTTCCCCTCCCACATGGTTGATGATGCCTTCCAGCCCATCTCATCCACGTCTCACACCTCCGCTCTTGAACCCCACTCCTCCAACCGCAACAAGGACAGAACCCCCCTGGTCCACACCTTCCACCCCACCAACCTCCGTATACATCGCATCATCCTCCTCCATTTCCACGATCTACAAACGGACCCCACCACCAGAGGTATATTTCCCTCCCCACCCCATCTGCTTTCCGTAAAGACCGTTCTCTCCACAACTCCCTAGTCAGGTCCATGCCCCCATCAACACACCCTCCCCACCTGGCACCTTCCCCTGCCATCGCAGGAATTGCAAAACCTGCACCCATAGCTCCTTCCTCACGTCCATCCAAGGCCCAAAGAGCCTTCCACATCCATCAAAGTTTCACCTGCGCTTCCATACATGTCATTTACTGTATCCATTTGTTCCGATGCAGACTCCTCTACATTGGGGAGACAGGGCGCCTACTCGCGGAGCACTTCAGAGTACATCTCCAGGACACCCGCACTAACCAACCCTTCCACCCTGTGGCAGAACACTTCAACTCCCCCTCTCACTTTGCCAAGGACATGCAAGTCCTGGGCCTCCTCGATTGCCACACCTTAACCACACGACATCTGGAGGAAGAATGCCTCATCTTCTGCCTTGGGACCCTCCAACCCCATGGTCTCAATGTGGATTTCACCAGTTTCCTCATTTCCCCTCCCCCACCTTATCCCAGATCCAAACTTCCAACACGGCACCACCCTCATGACCTGTCCTACCTATTCATCTTCCTTCCACCTGTCTGCTCCACCCTCCCCTCTGATCTATCACCATTACCCCCACCTTCATCAACTTATCGCACTCTCAGCTACCTTCCCTCCAGCCCCACCCCTCTCCCATTTACTTCACCACTCCCTTCGCTCACAGCCTCATTCCTGATGAAGGGCTTTTGCCCAAAACGTCAACTGTCCTGCCCCTCGGATGCTGCCTGACCTGCTGTGCCTTTCCAGCACCACACTCTCGACTCTAATCTCCAGCATCTGCAGTCCTCACTTTCACCTATATAAATACAAGTCATTTTTCCTGTTTTTGATCAAAAACTCATTCCTATCCTTGTAGCTTTTAGCATCTGAAAACTTAAGCAAATGTCTTTACTCAATAGGAATATTCTTTTTACTATACTCACTGACAACTGGAAAGTAACTGAAATCTCCCTTGGCATGCCCAACGTTTGGCTTAAAACAATGTCAAGTGTTGAATATCAACAATGCATCAAAAGTCACAGTCTAGAGACAACTGATGTGTTATTAAATTAATGCTACTAGACATAACTATAGTAGTGCCATGTCAGTAATTTCAAATAATAACAAAAGCTCAAGCTGCAACACTGCCTTCCATTTAAACATTTCCAGTCCCCTGATCTATGTACAATATAAATAATGTAAAAATGTTTTTTAATGTCATACTGAATGGAGCCCATACCCATGAAATAAACATAAAATGCATATTAATGAGCAGTCCAGTTAACATCTGTGAATGGGTTAATATGGCTTGGATTTTTGTGAGGAAAATGTATTCATATACAGAGCAGACCACGTCCAATGCAGCAAGACCTGGACAATATTCATGTTTGTTCTGAGAAATGGCAAGTAGCATTCACGGTATAGAATAGCAAGCCATAGCCACCTCTAATCAGAAGGAATCTAACCCCTTGACAATCAATGCATTACTATCAACATCCTGTTGATTACTGTTGACCAGAAACTGAACTAGATTAGCCATATAAATCCTGAAGCTGCAAGAACAGATCAAGACTAGGCATCCTGCAGTCATTAACTTGCCTCCTGACTCCCCAGAGCCTGTCAGAACTAGGAGATAGTGAGGACTACAGATGCTAGAGAGTCAGAGTCGATAAAGTGTGGCTCTGGAAAAAGCACAGCAAATCAGGCAGCATCTGAGGAGCAATGGGCACTTAGGGTCATGTCCGAAATGTTGACTCTCTTGTTCCTCGGATGCTGCCTGACCTGCTGTGCTTTTTCCAGCACCACACTCGATCACCCCAGAGCCTGCCCTCCATTTGCAAGTCACAGGTCAGGAATGTGATGAAATGTACCCCCTCACCCTTTGGCTGAATGACAGCAGCTCAAAATATACTCAAGAAGCTTGACACCATTTTGGACAAAGCAATATGGCTGCTTGGCATCATGACCACAAACATTCACTCCCTCCACCATTAATGCTCAGTAACAGCACTGTGTACTATCTACAAGGTATACTGCAGAAACTCACCAAGGATATTTAGATAGCACTGTCCAAACCCATTACCACTACCATCTAGAATATCAAGGACAGCAGATAAATACAAACTGCACCACCTGCAAGTTCCCCTCCAAATCACCACCATCCTGACTTGGAAATATTCAATTTTCCTCAGAGTTGCCAAAGCAAATTCCAGGGAATTCTCTCCCTATTAGGATTGTGGGTTTACTTACACTAAATGGACTGCAGCAGCTCAAGAAGGCAGCTGATCACCACCTTCTCAAGGGCAATGAGAATGGGCAATAAGTGCTGCCCCAGCTAGTGGCATCCTCATCCCATTAATGATTTTGTTTTAATTCCAAAGGACTAATCTACAATCTGTGGATAACTATAATTGTTAAGGACAGTGTCAAACACAAAGAAAAATAACATAATAGTGTAAAGATAAGTGATGGGTCTGAAAATTGGACACAAAGTTAAAAAAAAGCTAATAAGAATATAAAAATGAGAGGAAGTTAACCAGAAATACAAACACAGAAAAGAAGTGCTTACGTGACTACTTGAAGAAGAAAAAGAAGAAAAGCAAAAAATGAGTATTGGCTCAAGAAGAAGTTGAGACTGTAGAATGAAAATGTAAAATAAGGAATTGGCAGAAGAACTGAGCAGGTATTTTGCAACACTATAGATATGCAAGTAACAGGCAACAAGCAGTAGCAAACCAGGAAAAAGATAACACAGAGGAACACAGGACCAATCATCAGTGAAGTGTTATTGAGTATACTTTTGAAGCTGTCGTCTGACTAGAGCCCAGATCCTGGTGGATGCCATCTTAAAGTATTAAAAGAAATGGCTAGTAAAGTAGTTGGTTTTAACCTTCTAAAACTCCCTTGATTCTAACTAGGATCCAGCAGATCAGAGGATAGTGCGTATTCGAAAAGGGAGAAACAGGCAATTATAAACCTGTTAGCTTAACACCTATCATTGGGAAAGCATTAGAACCTATTATTGAAGAAGTAATAGTCAGCCATTTAGAGAAGTTCAAGGTGATCATCAGAGTCGAGATGGTTTGGTGAAAGAGAAATCATATTCAACCAATTTATTGGAGCTGTTTGAGGAGAGAGCGTGTGCTGTGTATAATCATGAATGTGCTGCGTATAATGGTGAATATACTGTTTATACTTTTCCAGAAGGTATTTGATGAAGAGCTGCATCAAAGATTGTTGTGAAAAGTAAAAGCTCATGGTATAGAAGGTAACATATTGGCAGGGATAGAATTTTGGCTAGCTAGCAGGAAGCAGACGGTATGCATCAATGAGTCTTTTTCAGGTTGGCAAGATGTAATTGATAGTGTTCCATAAGGAACAATACAACGTATTCAACTGCTTACAATTTATTTCAATAGCTTCGATGGTAAGACAGAAGGTATTGTTGCCAAATATACTGATGGCAGAAAAAGAGGTAGGAAAATAAATTGTGAAGACGATATAAGGACGTTGCAGATGGACATGGATCCATTTTGGCAGGAAGAATAAAAAGGAAGCAAATAATCAAAATGATAAACAATTGCAGAGTTCATGAAATTCAGTTGATCTGGGTGCCCTTGTGCATGAATAAGAAAAGATTATGCAGCTACAACAAGTAATTAGGAAAGTTAATTTAGTCCTATCACTAACATGAGGAGAATTGATTACAGAAGTAGGGAAGTTATGCTTCAGTTAGAACACAACTGGAGTATCTGCACAGTATTGATAATCTTATTGAAGAAAGAATGAAAGTGTATTGGAAGCAGTTCAGTGGGATGACTTAGGAGGAAAGGTTAACCATGTTAACATTATCTCTGATGGTATTTAGAAGAATAAAAGGCAGCTTGATCAAAATACATAAAATCCTGCGGGATATTGGCATGGTGGATGTAGAAAGGACATCTTGTCTTGTGGGAGAACCTAGAACTAAGGCTCACTGTTTAAAAATCAAGGGTCACCATTTAAAATACAGATAAGGTGAACATCTTTCACTCAGAAGCTGAGAGTCTGCGGTACTCTCTTTCTGAAAAGGTGGTGCGAGCAGCATTTTTGCATATTTAAGGCAGAAGTAGATAGATTCTTATTTAGCAAGGAGTGAAACGTTATCGGCATAGAAAGGAATGTGGATTTGAGGTTACAATCAGAGTAGTCCTTATCCTATTGAGTGACAGGGCAGGCTTGAAAGGCTGAATGGCCTACACTTGCACCTTGTTCCAATGTTTGTATGTTTCTGCACCAATTACAATTCCCAGCAGTTCACTGTAAAAGTGGTTAAAGGAGAAGTGAATGAGGAATATGTAAACAAGGCACAATGTGTTAGAACCACTTGTCATTTTGATAAGAAACACTGATATTGATTGTGTGGCTTAAACAATTTTTGCCATGATGTAATTTGCATTACCACAGCATAACCTGAGTTCAACTTAAACCAACAAAATTCTATTTTGAAACAAAACTGGAAATTGCTGATGAAACTCAGCAGGTCAGGCACCATTTATGGTTAACATTTCAGGCAGTTGACTGTTCATCATAGAACATTGATGAGAGTTACCAGACTTGAAATATTAACTCTGCTTTCTCCCGACAGATGCTACCTGACCCACTGAATTTCTCCAGCAACTTTTGATTTTGTTTCAGATCTTCAGTGAAGTAACTCCACAAGGACTGGCATCCTATTACCAAGTCACCCTTTATTACACATGCATTGTTCATGACACTGACGCACCTAGCTCAGGGACTGCTCCTAGAGCAAACAGAAGCCCTGACACTCCTGTTTATATCTGTCAGCCAGGGCTCCCTGATTAGACCAGGTTATTAGCCCCAATTATGGAACTCATAGTCTATGAGGTCCATCTGGCTGACCTATTTCCAATCACTCCATCCAGCATCTGCAGTTTTTTGTTTTATTATAATTCTGATTTGGCATGGCAATGTCACAGTGTCATATGAGTTCAGGTTAATAAAGCACCTCAGTTTGGCTTCAAGGAGATTGTGTAATCACTTGATCAGCAGCAGCGTGGGTAGCTTTCATATATTTGTTGGTAAAATTGATTTAAGATAAAACCACATCTCTATCTATGGAAAGAGGTGCTTCCATATATCATCATTTGGTATCTAAAGCCACCGGAGCATCATCTGCAATCTTCTTCTTTCTAGTTGATCAGAAACCTTTTTTTTCCCATCCTTATGTTGTCATCATGCCAAGATTTAAAAATTATGTTCAGCTGAAAATGCCATGGAAATTCTTCCATTCTGATGCCATCATGTCAGCAGAGATTAAATTCCTGCTAAAGGTAAGGTACAGAGCAGGAGACAGCCTAAGGAACCTATAGCAGCTATGTTCTTTTTAGTTCCAGAGTTAGTGTTGTTGAAACCACAGCAACCATTTGAACTCTTTTGTTCACTGAGAGAGTGAATGTCTGTAATGTACTGCCAGCTCATGCGCATTGCTGCTTACTTTCATTCATTCAGATAATGTGAAATGTAATGGTAAGGTCAACATTCATTGCCTCGCCCTATAATTGGCCTTAAATGAGTGGCTTGCTGGAGTATTTCAGAGGGCAGCTAGGAGTCAACCACACTCATGTGGGTCTGGAGTTATTCATTGGTCAGAATGGACCAGGAAGGAAGATTTACTCCCGCAAGTGCATTACTTGGGTTTCTTACAATAAATAAATTTGGGGCAGCACAGTGGCTCAGTGGTTAGCATTGCTGCGTCACAGCGCCAGAGACCTGGGTTCAATTCCCGCCTCGAGTGACTGTCTATGTAGAGTTTGCACATTCTCCCGTGTCTGTGTGGGTTTCCTCTGGGTGCTCTGGTTTCCTCCCACAATCCAAAGATGTGCAGGTCAGGTGAATTGGCCATGCTAAATTGTCCATAATATTAGGTGCATTAGTCAGGGGTAAATTGTAGGGTGGGGGAATGAGTCTGGGTGGGTTACTCTTAGGATGGTCAATGTGGAGGACTTGTTGGGCTGAAGAGCATGTTTCCACACTGAAGGAATTCTAATTCTAATTTAAAGTCATCATAGTCCTACTCTCCCATTAGAGAAAGACTACTGGGAGAGGTTTAACCTGAGGGTCACCATACCCCAGTCAAAGGAGAGGTTGAGAGGGAGAGTCCTTCATGGTTACCTTAACTGGTGGAAGAATTGAACTCATATTGTTAGCTTTACTCTGTATTGCAAATCAGCTGTCCAGCTGTCAACAGTTCAATAGTTAAAAGATCACTCATGCTTATTTTTATTTTTATTCTATATTTATTTAACAAATTATATTGCTAAGCTGTCATTCTGAGATTTGAACTCCACTTTATTAGCCTAGTCCTTTGGTTCATTAGGTCCAGTAAACTAACCACTATGCTACTGTTCTCCCTGGTCGCATGCCTTCAAGAGGTAGTTGGACCAGTTGTTAAATGAGATCACATCACGTAGAAGATGTGTTTTCTATAGATTAGAGATGAGATACCATAAGCTGGTTGCAGTAACCTGAGATTGTTGATAAAACGTTTATCAGAGTATTTTCTTTTTTATTGGCCTGTTGGTTTATAGCCTTTCCAAGGAGATTACAAGATTGGTGGTAGAAGAGGTCAGCGTTAGTCAGAATGCTTCAGTCAGCAAGATGTGGATAAGCCAAATGGGAGACCTGGATTTATCCTGCCTTTGAATTTCATTATCTTCACAGAACCAAGTTCTTTTCATTCTCTCCTCAAGATTTTCTATGTTGAAAAGTCTTATTTACCTTTCCACTTACATGCTTTCAAACCAATTTTTAGTAGCAATTCTATCACAGACCCAATTTCTATTCCACAAGAATAGCCATACAAATCTGAAAGACCACCAATGTTTATACATTTTCCAGGCAAATCTAAACTAGCAAAACCTATTTTTTACACAGTTAAAACATTCACACAGATATCCACGTGAATTTTAGCTACAGAACATTTATTTCAAAGACTTAGATGATCCTAAGAGCTCAGGATGTCAGGAGAAGAAGTTGAAACACTATTTTACTTTTCTGACCAAGCAGGTGAAAAGTTATATTTCACTTAAAAGCTGAAATAAAATGAATAACATTTTAACTATCTGAAACACTCAGTAGAACTCTTTTCCAGATTCATCATACTAATTATGCAGCATCAACACCCATCAATCTGAGTGACTGAGACTAAAATGTCCCTGGTGGCCTCTGATCATAAATTTATGAATTAAAATTATATTTATGCTTGTAATTTTAGGAAATTCTCAAAGCATTCAGTACTTCTACATTTCATTAACATGCTTTCATGCTTAATTAAAGGAGTCTTTACTTCTGTTTTCTAGGAATCCTCTTAGAATTGGTGGTTGGGCTCCAATTTTGCTTCATTAAACCTAATAAGGATCATGCTATCATTAAGAATTATTCAAATTGCAATTCTGCTCACTGAGGGAATGATTCTTTCATTTGTGGCTTGAAACTACATCCTCTTATAGAATTCAGCTTAAATACTTCAAGGGTGAAATCAGATTCCATCTCATAAGAAGAAAATGGTGGATAACTTAGGACAATAGTTCAATATTGGTTTATGATTCGGAGATGCCATACATTCATGTAGAACTCTGAGCTCAAAAACTGCATGAATTTATGTAAAACTCTGTTATCTCACTTTTTAGATTAGAATCAATCTAAACATCAGGTCATAGACAGAGAACATAGGGGGCTAACACCTTCAACATATTGTCCAGCTATCACCATTGTTAACAGCTAACCCGAGAATGCAACTTTAAAAAAAGGGTTTTATGATTTACACATGAAAGAAGTGAAACTATCACTGTATTCTCACAGATGAAAGGTTTAACAGACAATCAATTCTTCAATGTATAATTTCAGTTACATCACACTGCAAATTTTTGCTATAAATTCTGTGTTACGATCAAGCCCTCCACAATCACCTGATGAAGGAGCGTCGCTCCGAAAGCCAGTGTGCTTCCAATTAAACCTGTTGGAATATAACATGGTGTTGTGTGATTTTTAATATTGGTTTAGGCATTGTCGAAGCCACCCAGTTTGGCTCTTAAAACAGGCATTAGGCACAATGGCATAACTGTTGAATGGAATAATAGTGAAAATAATGTTCCTACACTAGTAATCCAGTACCTGAACTAACAAAACTAAAATAGAACATAGAACATAGAAAAATACAGCGCAGTACAGGCCCTTTGTCCCTCGATGTTGCACCGATCCAAGCCCACCTAACCTACACTAGCCCACTATCCTCCATATGCCTATCCAATGCCCATAAAGAGGGAGAGTCCACCACTGCTATTGGCAGGGTATTCCATGAACTCACAACTCGCTGAGTAAAGAATCTACCCCTAACATCTGTCCTATACCTACCACCCCTTAATTTAAAGCTATGCCCCCTCGTAATAGCTGACTCCATACTTGGAAAAAGGTTCTCATGGTCAACCCTATCTAAACCCCTAATCATCTTGTACACCTCTATCAAATCACCCCTAAACCTTTTTTTCTCCAATTTAAACAGCCCCAAGTGCCTCAGCCTTTCCTCATACGATCTTCTTACCATACCAGGCAACATCCTGGTAAACCTCCTCTGCACCCGCTCCAGTACCTCCACATCCTTTCTATAGTATGGTGACCAAAACTGCACACAATACTCCAGATGCGGCCAACTGCAACATGACCTCAGGGCTCCGGAACTCAATTCTTCTACCAATAAAAGCCAGTATGCCGAATGCCTTCTTCACCGCACTATTTACCTGGGTGGCAACTTTCAGAGATCTGTGTGCATGGACACCAAGATCCCTCTGCTCATCCACACTACCAAATATCCGACCATTAGCCCAGTACCCCATCTTTTTGTTACTCTTACCAAAGTGAATCACCTCACACTTACCTACATTGAACTCCATTTGCCACCTCTCTGCCCAGCTCTGCAACTTAGCTATATCCCGCTGTAACCTGACACATCCTTCCTCACTGTCAACAACTCCACCAACTTTTGTATCATCCGCAAACTTGCTCACCCAACCTTCTAGCCCCTCCTCCAGGTCATTTATAAAAATGACAAACAGCAATGGTCCCAAAATAGATCCTTGCGGAACACCGCTAGTAACTCCAAGATGAACCTTTACCATCAACTACTACCCGCTATCTTCTTCCAGCCAGCCAATTCCTAATCCAAACCTCCAACTCACCCTCAATGCCATACCTCCGTATTTTTTGCAGTAGTCTACCATGGGGAACCTTATCAAACGCCTTACTAAAATCCATATACACCAAATCTACCGCTTTACCCTCGTCCACCTCCTTAGTAACCTTCTCAAAGAATTCAATAAGGTTTGTGAGGCACGACCTGCCCTTCACAAAACCATGCTGACTCTCCTTGATCACATTATTCCTATCCAAATGTTCATAAATCCTATCCCTTACAATTCTCTCTAAGACTTTGCCCACAACAGAAGTGAGACGCACCGGCCTATAGTTACTAGGGTTATCCATACTCCCCTTCTTGAACAAAAAATATTCAAGTCCCAGCACAGGAGCTGGAGAATTTATTTCAATTAATTAGAAAAATCTGGCATTAAAATACTAGAGTTGGTAATAAGAGCTACTGGATGAATCTAATGTTATAGAGCTTTCACTGCATGGAGTGTGGTAAAAACGTTAGTCCCTGTGGGTGTGCCAGTGATCATTCCATTTTCCACCACCTGGCTTTCTATGTCATTGACTCAACTGAGGATTGCTGGCAATCATGATCAGCTTCCTTCTTTTGTGTCTGTGCTAAATTGCAAGGCAATAGAGAAGTAACAAAAACCTGGTCTCTCTGGTTGAAGTGGCAAAGCATAAAAAGACAAGGAAATGTGATGTGAGGCAATGGTGCTGTTAGCATCCAGGTATGGTTTAAGTGAGAAACTGCTGTGACAGCGAGCAAAGAGCTGAGAGATGCAGCATGCTCCAGTTCATAGGATGGTGCTTGTCCCTGCGTGCACAGTGTCCTTGCTGCACCATTATACCAATAGAGACTGGTGCACACCAAAGTGCAGCATTGAAGTGCAGAAGTGTACTGTAAATGATTTAAGTTGATTTGATTTATTATTGTTGCATATACCTAAGTACAGTGAAAAGTTTAGTTTTGCGTGCAGTACAGGCAGATCATACCATAAAAAGATCACAAATCATAGTGTGTGGACAGCATGGTGGCTCAGTGATTAAGCACTGCTGCCTCACAGCGCCAGGGACCCGAGTTAAATTCCAGCCTCGGGTGACTGTCTGTGCGGAGTTTGCACATTCTCCCTGTGTCGGTGTGGGTTTCCTCTGGGTGCACTGGTTTCCTCCCACAATCCAAAGATTTGCAGGTTAGGTGAAGTGGCCAAGCTAAATTGCCCATAGTGTTCAGGGATCTGTAGGTTAGGTGCATTAGTCAGGGGAAATGTTGAGCAGTAGGGGAATGGGGGTTTGGATGAGGTACTCTTCAGAGGGTCAGTATGGACTTGTTGGGCCAAATGGCCTATTTCCACACGGTAGGGATTCTATGATTGAAGAGTTAGGAATACAAAGTCATGACTGCAGAGAAGGTGCACAAAAAGCAAGATCAACATTAGATTTGAGAAGTTCATTCAGAAATCTAAATCAGCAGGGAAGAAGCTTTCCTTGAACCTATTAGTAGGTGTGTTAAGCTTTTGTACCTTCTGCCTGACAGAAGAGGTTGGAAGAGATTAAAACCAGGGTGGGAGGGGTTTTTGATGATGTTGGCTACCTTTCCACAGCATCGAGAAGTGTAGATGGAGTCAATGGATGGAAGTTTGGCTTGTGTGATAGTGTGGGCTGTGTTCACAACTCTCTGTAGTTTCTTGTAATCCTAGGCAGTTGCCATAGCAACCTGTGATGCATCTAGTTAGAATGCTTTCTGTGGTGCATCTGTAAAGGTTGGTGAGGTTCCTGATGGACATGCTGAATTTTCTTAGCCTCCTGAGGAAGAAGGGGTGATGTTGTGCCTCCTTGATTATCGCATCAATGTGGGTGGTCCAAGACAGATCATTGGTGATTATCAATCCTAGGAACTTGATGCTGTCGAACATCTCACCTCAACTCTACTGACTATCAACTAGACATATTGACTATATGACTGTGGACAATAGATATACCCTGAAGATTTTTTGAAGCTGGGAGATTTCAGATGCCATTGTCCATGGATGTGGGTTGCATATGACCAGTGCCAAAGAGTGTGCCCTGATATTTTTGTGCCCAGTGTCCAACATGGATGTCCATTGAAGCACGTGTTGAGCTGAATTCGCCAGGTACCTGCTCTGGTTTCCATGTTAAGTTTTAGCTTGTTTGCTGAGTTTAGTAAGATAAAAAGTTGAATATTTTCTCACATGATTTTGGGCCATCAACAAGCAATACTCCCCCTTAATTGCCAACTCATAGCTGCCCAATGAGAATGTCACCATGCCTATTGTCTAGAGCATAAAAGATGGAGCAAGATTTCCCAACTTCTCATCTGATTCAGCCACATATTCAACTATAAAGTTTGCTCAAATCCCGATAAGATTCCAACCTGTGACACTATTGAATTGCTCATTTAGTTCACTAATGTCTATTTCAGGAAGCAAATCTGTCATCCTTTTTTTGTTCTGGACTCTATCTAACTTCAGACCCCAGTGTAACATGATTGCCTCTGACCATTCACAAACAATATGGCCGAACAGGACACTTAGTTTTATTTAACATACTGTTTACCATCACCTCCCCAAGGGATATTAGGAATGACCAATAAATACTCTACACCAGCAATGCCCAATCCCATTAATTAATAAAAGAACTATATGGCAGGAGGTGAGAACAGGAGCAGTAGGTCAGCATGTGAGAAGCTAGTGGTTACTAGGATGATTTGATTTGATTTATTATTGTCAAATATGCTGAGATACAGTAACAAGTATTGTTTTGCGTGCTGACCAGACAAATCATACCTTACATGAGTACATCAGGTAATAAAACAGAATGCAGAATACAGTGTTACAGCTACAGAGAAGATGCAGTGAAAGATCAACTCTATTACATAAGAGGTCTGTTTGTAAATCTGATAACAGCAGAGAAGGAGCTATTCTTAAATCTGTTTGCATGTGTGTTCAAACTTTTGTATCTTATGCCCAGTGGAGAGGTTGGAAGAGAGTATAACCATGGAGGGGTCTTTGATTATGTTAAAAAGAGCAATGAAAAATACAACACAGGAACAGACCATTTGGCGCCAAGTATACACATGTTGCCCTTCCATATTGAAACTGTGTTCACTTACAGGATTTGTATCCCTCTATTCCCTTCCATCTACTCTGGATGTATTCCTGCAGGTGCTTCTTGGATGCTGCTATTATGTCTGTTTCTACCGCCTCCTCTGGCAGCACAATCCAGGCACTCACCACCCTTTCGTGTGAAAGATGTGCCTCACACATCTTTTTTAAACTAACCCATTTGCACCTTGAACCTGTGTCCCCTAGTAAATTACCCCTCCACCCTGGGGAAAAAGCCTCATACTTGCCATTCTAGGTATGCTATTCACAATCATATAAACTTCTGTCAGGTCACCCTCGATCTCCTGCGTACCAGTGAAAACGTACTTAGTCTATCCAATCTTTCTTCATAGCTAAAATCCCCCATACCAGACAACATCTGGGTAAACATTTTCTGTACCCTCTCCACATCCTTCTGGTAGTGTGGTGACCAGACTGTATGCAATATTCCAAGTGTGCCCTAACTAAAGTTCTATAAAGCTGCGGCATAACTTGCCTATCCTTATACTCAATTCCCCTTCCAATGAAGGCAAACATGCCATAGGCCTTTTTTTCATTACCTTATCTACCTGCACTGCTACCTTCAGTGATCTATGGATCTGCACACCCAGATCTCACTGCATATCAATACTCGTAAAGGTTCTGCCGTTCACTGTATAATTTCCACCTGTACTTGACCATCCAAAATGCATCACCTCACATTTGTCCAGATTAAATCCATCTGCCATTTTCCTGCCCATTCCTCCAACTGTATCCTGCTGTATCCTCTGTCAATTCTCCTTACTATCCACAACTCCACCAGTCTTTGTATTGTTCACCAACTTACTAATTAGACCAGCCACGTTTTCCTCCAAATCATTTTCTCCACATGGTCCAAAGATGTGCAGGTTAGGTCAATTAGCCATGCAAAATTGTCCTGTCGTGACCAGGGATGTGCACCACGTTAAATTCAGGGTTATTGGAATAGAGTGAGGGTGTAAATCTGGAAGGAATGGTCTTAGCGCGTCGGTGCAGATTCAATGGGCCAAATGGCCTATCTTCTCATTGTAAGAAGTCTATTATTACATGAATTTTTGCATTCAGTGTGTGGTGAAATGTTTAAAATTCTCTACCTCAAAGAGCTGAAAAAGTTCAATTGTTGAAATCAAAGGATTTCTAATGACAAATGATTTTAAGGGATATGAAAATAGTGTGAGAAAGTGACATTGAGATAGAAGATCAGCTGTTGAATGATAGGTTGGGTTTGATGAACATCCCATTCCTTTACCCATGTTGCCTAATGATAGGATAGCAGTTGTACAGAAAGTCAGAATAACCTACAAGAAGTTCGGCAGTGTGCAGGCTTATTCAGAGGGAAGCTGCTGAAAATGTGTTGCTGGAAAAGCGCAGCAAGTCAGGCAGCATCCAAGGAGCAGGAGAATCGACGTTTCGGGCATAAACCCTTCTTCATGACCCTTCTGAAGAAGGGCTTATGCCCAAAACGTCGATTCTCTTGCTCCTTGGATGCTGCCTGACCTGCTGCGCTTTTCCAGCAACACATTTTCAGTTCTGATCTCCAGCATCTGCAGCCCTCACTTTCTCCTCCTTATTCAGAGAGAAGACATCTTTGCAACAGACGTGCTGTGATTAATAGTCTTGAAGCAGACTTTGGCCTGATAGAAATTGTGAATGGCTTAGAAGTCAGGATAAGAAAATCTCCAGAAGGAGATATAAGGTAATGTGACAAGCTGGGTTGATATTCACAGAACAAGCATGATGGGCCAAATGGTCATTTACTGTACTGATTCTATGATTCTATGAACAATGTTCAGAGCCTGCAGGAGTCAGCCGGATGGCCTCTTCCTGTTCCTTTGGTTCTACTTTATCTTCATGGTTATAAAGAAAACTAGCATAGACATCAATTGCCAAAGCCTAGGGGCCCTAGGGTGACCCCTTTACTGAACACCTCTAGTCTTTCAACAAGAATGATCCCAATTTTCCAGTTGATTGTTGCCTTCTTGCTCCCAAGCTAAGATTTCCATCATAGAGCTGCTGCCATGTTTCAGGAAAACCCAACGCAAGCTGGAGGAACAATTCCTCATTTTCCACCTAGACACTTTACATCTATCATACTCCAGATTGGATTGGTGCTGGAAAAGCACAGCAGGTCAGGCAGCATCTGAGGAGCAGGAAAATCAACGTTTCGGGCCAAGGTCCTTCATCAGGAATGAAAGCAGGGAGCACCCATGGTGGAGAGATAAATGGGAGGGGGGGTGGGGCTGGGGAGAAGGTAGTCAAGAGTACAGTAGATGGATGGAGGTGGGGATGAAGGTCAGAGGTCAGAAGGTCAGAGAGGAGGGTGGAGCGGATAGGTGGAAAGGAAGATTGGCAAGTAGGACAGGTCATGAGAATGGTGCTGAGCTGGAAGGTTGGAACTGGGGTAAGGTGGAGGGAGGGGAAATGAGGAAACTGGTGTAGTCCACATTGATGCCTTGGGGTTAAAGTGTTCTGAGGCAGAAAATTAGGTATTCTTCCTCCAGGCGTCAGGTGGTGAGGGAGTAGTGGTGGAGGAGGCCCAGGACCTGCATGTTCTCGGCAGAGTGGGAGGGGGAGTTGAAATATTGGGTCATGGGGCAGTAGGGTTGATTGTTGTGGGTATCCTGGAGATGTTCCCTAATGCGCTCTGCGAGACAACTTCAGAAAATGAATACTGTTCTGTTGATGTTAATTACACCCCACCCCCACCTCCTGTCTTATTTGTGTGGGTTTGGTCTGACTATCCACGGTATTGCTGAAGCTCCTCGATGCTGCCTGAACTGCTGTGCTCTTCCAGCACCATTGATCCAGAATCCTATCCACAGCCATCACTAATGTGTATTTTACATTAAGATCACTCCTTAACTACCATTAACAATCCTCTTGTCTTTTACTTGGTGTACTCTTGCTATATTTTCCACTCACTCCTCCCCTTTTGTTAACAACATAAATCCCATCACTTTCCAGTCCTTTTCAGCTTTGAAGAAGAGTCATGGAATTCGATAGTTTAATTCTGTTTGCATCCTGCCGGATTTGCTAAGTTTCTGTTTTTAAAAACGGAAATCTAGAGAACAATTTCAATCTGGAGAGCATGCTACCAAAAAGATTAAAATGTACTGAAAATATTTTCAAATTTAAAGGAATGGAAACACCAATGAAATAAAGTGAGCTTTACAAATGATTTGTTAATGTTTTTTATATGAATGTTCTTAATATAATGTGTACTTAGCCGAAACTGTTTGCTTCAGTCATGTAACATAGTGATAGTTTTCATTTCTCCAACATATATTTTCATAATTCCAGAATACTGCATATTTGACTTGATAAGTGATTAGCTTATGTTTCTGTGGAATATGGATCATCATAGTAATCCTTTAGTTTGCAGACCCTCTCCCATGGTAATTCCCATGAAACTTTTAATAATTCATAGGGTGCATCTCCCTGAAATACATGGATGGATAAACCAAGGTGATGATTTAATTATAATGTGAAAACTCTTGGCATTCTGAAATAATGGTTTTTTTACCCTGTAGTTGCCAATGTGACATCAGATATTTTAATGCAATGTCAGTCGAAAAAATTCCATTAACAAAATAAGGAATCGGGAATTCACTGTGCTGTCAAAGTGTTGTTGTTCTGGGTAATAGCAAAAGAAAGGTGTCAGATGTTAACAATGAAATGCTCAACAGGATATTGAAGCTTGCAAATAAAATGTCACATTTACTGAAAGAAATCCTTGAGACTTCCCTTAAGTTAGATAGCTTGTACTGTTTGCAAACTCAGTGCAACTCACTTCGGTATATCATTATAATTTCAGTATCTCAAATGTCACTACCCAATATCAATATAGCTCTAAGTCAGAAGATGCCTGATTTGAGAGGAATTCATGCATCTGCTGCACTTGTCTATTTACTTGATTGGCAGGTACTACCAAAGAGACCAGTGTGTTTTGTAGGTGGGCTGGTGGTGGAGGCAGTCATAGAATCATAAAATTATAGAGTTCTACAGCAAGGAGACAGGCCCTTTGGCCCAAACTGACCAAAATGTCCATCCACGCTAAACCCATTTCCCTTCACTTGGCCCATATCCTTCTAAGTTGAGAGTGTGGTGCTGGAAAAGCACTGCAGGTCAGGCAGCATCCGAGGGGCAGGAGAATCAATGTTTCTGGCATAAGCCCTTCATCATGCCTCATTCCTGATGAAGGGCTTATGCCCAAAACACTGATTTTCCTGATCCTCAGATGCTGCCTGACCTGCTGAGTGTTTCTACCATCACATTCCTGATTCTGCTCTCCGGCATCTGCAGTCCTCACTTTCTCCATATCCTTCTCAACTTTTATCATCCATGTATTTGTCCAGTGCCTTTTAAATGTCATTAATGTACCCGCCTCAATTACTTCCACTGACAGTTTATTGCATATGCATACCACCCTCTGTGTAAAAAAGGTTGCCCCTCATGTTCCCATTTATTCTTTCCCCTCTAACCTTAAACTGATGCCCACTTGAACTCGATTGCCCAACTCTGAGAAAAAGACTGAGTGCATTCACCCTATCCATGCCGCTCATGATCTTACTTTTATAAGATCCCCCCCCCCCCCTCCACAATCTCCTACCTTCTAAAGAAAAAAGTCCTATCTTGTCCAACCTCTCCTTACAACTCAGACCATAGAATCTTGGCAACATCCTTGTAAATTTCTTCTGCGGTCTTTCCTGTTGAGTAACATCCTTCCTATAGCAAGGTGACCAAAACCGAACACAATACTCCAAATTGCGACTTCACCAGTGTCCTGTATAACTGCAATGTAACTTTCCAACTTCTATACTCAGTGCCCTGACTGATGAAGGCCAGTGTGCCAAAAGCCTTCTTCACTGCCCTGTCTACCTGTGACTACTTTCAGAGGATCGTGCACCTGAACTCCAAGGTCCCTCTGTTCCACTATTCTCCTTAAGGAGCTACCATTCACCATGAAACTCCTACCTTGATTTTATTTTCCAAAATGCAATACCTCACACTTATCTATATTAAACTCCATTTGCCATTTCTTGGCCCACATCCCCAGCTGATCAAGGTCATGCTGCAATTTCTGATAACTTTTGTCACTGTCCATGATACCACCTTTTTTAGTGTCTTCTGCAAACTTTCTGATCATTCTTGTACGTTCTCATCCAATTGATATAGATAACAAACAGCAATGGGCCCAGCATCAACCCCTGAGGCACTCCATTTGTCACAGACCTCCACTTTGACAAGCATCCTTCCACTATTACCCTCTGCTTCCTATTGTGTATCCAATTTGCCTGCTTACCCTAGATTCCATGCGATCTAACCTGCCAAAGCAGCCTACCATGTGGAACCTTATCAAAGGCCTTACTGAAATCCATATAAACTACGTCTACCACCCTGTACTCATCAACCTTCCCGGCCACTTCTTCAAAGAACTCTGACAAATTTGTGAGCATGAACTCCCATGCATAAAGCCATGCTAACTGCTCCTAATCAAACCCTGTCTTTCCAAATGAATGTATATCTTATCCCTCAGAATCTTCTCACATAACTTACTGACCAAAAATGTTAGGCTTACTGGTTTATAATTCACAGGTTTTTCTTTATAGGCCTTCTTGAAAAGGGCAGAACATTCATTGCCCTTCAGTCTTCCGGGATTTCACCCGTGGCTAACGATGATGCAAGTAAATCAGCCAGGGCCCGTGCATTTTCTTCTCTAGCCTCTTGCAGGATTCTTAAATATATCTGGTCAGGACCAGGAGATTTATCCACCTTCAAACATTCTAATACGTCCAACACCTCCTCTACTGTGATATGGACTGTCCCTCGGATATCCCCATAAACTTACCCAAGTTCCAAAGTCTTCATGTCTTTCTCCATGGTAAACACAGAGAAGAAATATTCACTGAAGACCTCACCCACCTGCTGTGGTTCCACTCATACATGTCCACTTTGTTCCTTGAGCGGCCCTATTCTCTCTGTAGTTATTCTTTTTCCTTTAATATATTTAAAGAATCTCTTTGGATTTACCCTAAACTTCTTAGTCAAAGCAATCTCACACCCCCTTTTACCCTCCTGATTTCCTTCTTCAGTAAACTCCTGTGTTCTGTCTATATCTCCAGGGATTCCCTTGATCCCAGCTGCCTGTACCTGAATCATACTTCCTTCTTTTTTCTGATCAAAGCCTCAATATCTCTTGACATCCAGGGTTTCATATTCCTGCCAATCTTGCCTTTTATCCTCATAGGAACATATAGACCTTGAACTCTAGCTATCATACTTTTAAGGGCCTCTTACTTGCTGGAGGTCCCTTTGCCTATAAACAATCAACTCCAATCAAGCCCTGCAAGCTCCTGTGTAATTCCATCAAAATTCACCTTGGCCAAATTTGGAACTTGAACCTGTGGACCAGTTTTATCCTCTCCATTACTATTTTGAAATTAATATGACTATGTGTCGGAGAAATTTGCCCACTAAAGTAGAGACCACACAAACCAAATCGGACGAAATTGACATGCTGTTTATTACAAGCAATATGGCTGGATGAGAAAGTGACTAGGCTGACACAGAACTGATAGTCTGTACAGGTAGATCAGAATTTCTCTTCCTCGAGCTGAGGAAGAAGCCAATTTTTATAATAATCCTGTACAATGAGGGTAATTAGAAATGGGGAAAATACAATGTATCTGGAATGTATCTGGAAATGGAGTAATCTAGTTACAATGATGCTAATCAGAAAACAGTTATCGGAGGAATGTCCTAATTCTCTACACAAAGCAACATTCTGAAAGTGTCAATCGGTTCAGGACTTCCATTCCTCTTCACAGGTAGGTGCTAATGTCTCCTCTGAAGTGGTGAGGTGCTTCCATTGTCCTGTCCTGGGAGCAATGCTGTTGGTGGTGTCTCTCTGTCTGACCCGTTCTTTGTGTGGCTTTGATATTGCTGGGTTGTGAAACTGCCCTTGAGGCTTTGGGATAAGTGTGGTGCTCTGTCATTGTTAGTGGGTGCTTGAAGTATATTCCCTTGTCTGCGAGAGCTGTCAAGTTTCACTTGTCAGCCTGCTTGGTCCCCGCTGAGGCATTCTGAGTGTTTTTGGTACAATTTGGCCAAGTTTGCTTTTGTGGTCCTATTATGGGTTGGCAGGGTGGCAGATCTTTTCCCACACTATGGTCACTGGTCCCAAAGTGATCCCCACTGTCACCTCAAGGGCTTTTGCCCGAAACGTCGATTTCGCTGCTCCTTGGATGCTGCCTGAACTGCTGTGCTCTTCCAGCACCACTAATCCAGAACCTCAATCACTTGTCCTGCCCTATTTCCCAAGAGGAGTTTGAGTTTTGTCCCTTCCCAAGTAGGAGTCTTTAGATATTGTTTGAGGAAGTTTTCATGAACGCACTTACCAAATTCCACCCCATCTAAGCCCTTAATGCTATGGCAGTTCCAATCTATGTTAGGAAAATTAAAATCCCCTACTATGACAACCCTATTGCTCCTGTATATTTGTTCCTCTAATTCCCTTTAACTATTTGGGGGCTACAGTAAACCCACCATAATGTCACCATCCCCTTCTTATTTCTCAGCTCCACCCACAAAGCCTCACTGGATGATCCCTCAGTTATTTCATCTCTGACTATTGTTGTGATACTCCCCCAATCAAAACTGTAACTCACCCTTCCCTCTTTCCTCTACCTCGGTCCCGCCTGAAGCACCTGTACTCTGGAACATTAAGCTGCCAGTCCTGTTCCTCCCTTAGCTATGTTTCTGTAATGGCTATAATATCCCAGTCTCACGTATCTATCCATGCCCTGAGTTCATCGACTTTACCTGTCAGTCCACCCGCATTGAGATAGATGCAATTTAATCCAACAGGCATTCCTTACTCCCTGTTGTGTCCCACCTTGACCTGTCTCTTCAAATTGCTATCTTTGATTACTGTATGTCCTTCCAGCATTGCACTTGCCTCCCTGCCATTGAGGATCTCACCCACCTGCCAATCTAGTTTAAAACCTCCCTTGTAGCACTAGCAGTCAAAGCTTGATATGATGGATGCAGCCATCAAGCAGGTTCATTTGTCCTGGATGATGTCAACCTTCTTGAATGTTGTTGAAGCTGCACTCATCTAGAGAAATGGGGAGTACATGATCACACTCGTGATTGTGTTTTTGCAAGGGTAGAAATGTTTTTGAGAGCTAGGGGGTGGGTTACCTGACACAAAAACATATCTTCTAACCTATTCTTGTAGCCACATTATTTATGGACTGTTCCAGTTAATTTCTGACCTGACTCCCCCAGAATGTCAAATGTGAAAGATTCAGCAATGATAATTCCATTGAAAATCAAGGGGATAGAATTATAGAGATCTACAGCACAGAAAGACACCCTTCAGCCCATCACATCCATGTTAGTCAAAAACAATACCTAAATAATTTTATCCCATTTTCCAACACTTGGACCATAGCTTTATATATCTTGACATCACAAGTGCACATCTAAATACCTCTTAAAATATTTCTGAAATTTCTGCATCTACAACCCTTACAGGCAGTGAGTTCCAGATTCATACCAACCTCTCGGTAAAACCACAGGGGTTCATGCGGGGCAACTATTGTTTGTGATATACATAAATGATTTGGAGGAAGGTATAGGTGGTCTGATTAGCAAGTTTATAGATGGTACTAAGATTGGTGGAGTAGCAGATAGTGATGGGGATGGTCACAGACTAGAGTAGAAAATAGATGAATTGGAGAGTTGGGCAGAGAAATGGCAGATGGAGTTCAATCCAGGCAAATGCGAGGTGATGCATTTTGGAAGATCCAATTCAAGAGCGAGCTATAAATGGAAAAGTCCTGGGGAAAATTGATGTTGTTGTGGAAGAATCACTTCATGTTCTATAAAAAATTACCAGGAGATGCAGAAAATCCTTCACAAAATTAAACTTTAATCTTGCAAAATCAAAGTTGTGAGTGCCAACAAAAATGGCTTTCTGGCTCCCGCAGGTCTTTTGTTCTCCTGCAACTTATACAGTTATTCTTCCCACGCTTATTGGATAACATTAGCATAACCAACCATCCTGACTTGCTTTCTCTTTCTAAGCTAATCATCGTCTGCCACACTGGGTTCCTTCCATCACACTTAACCTATCACATTACAACACCATCATCTTCAGCACTAGCTCATCTTCCAGTGATTTAACTAACCTATCACAATGCACTACCATTATCTGTTACTGGAGCCCTGCAACATGATCCCGGGCATACATTGCAACACCAGGTTAACTACATAACTGCCAGAGTAACTTCCATAATGCACAGAGATCTGGGTGTTCAGGTCCATTGTTCCCTGAAGATGGCAACGCAGGTCAATAGGGTGGTCAAGAAGACATACGGCATGCTTTCCTTCAATGGACAGGGTATTGAGTACAAGAGTTGGCAGGTTATGTTACAGTTGTGTAAGACTTTGGTTCAGCCACATTTGGAATACTGCATATGGTTCTGGTTGCCACATTATCATATGGTTATGGTCGCCACATTTCGTGGGCGGCATGGTGGCACGTGGGTGGCATGGTGGCACAGTGGTTAGCACTGCTGCCTCACAGCGCCAGAGACCTGGGTTCAATTCCCGCCTCAGGCAACTGTCTGTGTGGAGTTTGCACATTCTCCCCGTGTCTGCGTGGGTTTCCTCCGGGTGCTCTGGTTTCCTCCCACAATCCTAAAAATGTGCAGGTTAGGTAAATTGACCATGCTAAATTGCCCGTAGTGTTAGGTGAAGGGGTAAATGTAGCAGATTGGGTCTGGATGAGTTGCTGTTCGGAGGGTCAGTGTGGACTTGTTGGGCCGAAGGGCCTGTTTCCACACTGTAAGTAATCTAATTACCAAAGGATGTGGATGTTTTGAAGAGGGTGCAGAGGAGGTTTACTAGGATATTGCCTGGTATGGAGGGCTCTAGTTATGAAGGGAGATTTAGTAGATTAGGATTATTTTCGTTAGAAAGACAGAGGTTGAGTGGGGCCCTGATTGAGGTCTACAAAATCATGAGAGGTATACAGGTTGGATAGCAAGAAGCTTTTTTTCCCAGAGTGGGGGAATTACTAGGGGTCACAAGTTCAAAGTGAGATGGGAAAAGTTTAGGGGTGATATGCATGGAAAGTTCTTTACACAGAGGATGGTGGGTGTCTGGAACGAATTGCCAGCAGAGGTGGTAGAGGTGAGCATGATGGCTTCATTTAAGATGTATCTAGACAGACACATGAATGGGCAGGGAGCAAAGAGATACAGACCCTTAGAAAATAGGCGGCTTGTTTAGTTAGAGGATCTGGATCAGTGCAGGCTTGGAGGGCCGAAGGGTCTGTTCCTGTTCTGTGATTTTCTTTGTTCTTTGTTCTAACATGGTTTTCCTCTAAACCTTCTGCCCCTTTCCTTAAATCTATGCCCCTAATATTGATCCCTTCATCAATGGAAAATGTTTCCTCCTGTCTATCCTATGTATGCCCTCATAATTTTATACAATCATGTTCCCTCTCAATCTGTTCTGCTCTAAGGGAACAACCTCAGATTGTCCAATCTCTCTTCATAACTGAAACTCTCCAGCCCAGGCAATACTCTAGTCAATCTCCTCTGTATCCTCTCCAGTGCTATCATATCCCTCCTATAATGAAGGTATCACAACTACACAAAATACTCCAGCTGTGGCCTAACCAACGTTTTATGCAGTTTCAGCATCACCTCCCTGTTCTTAATCTCTCTGTCTCAATTAACAACGGCAAGTATACCAAATGCCTTCATAACTAGTTTATTGACCTGTCCTGAGACCTTAAAGGGCTGGTGTATATGCACACTAAGGTCTCGCGGTATTTCCCAGGGTCCTAATATTCATCATCTATTCCCTTGCCTTATTTGTCCTGCCCAAGTGCTTCACCTCATATTTATCTAGATTAAATTATATTAGCAACTGATCAGCCTATCTAGATCCTTGTGTAGTCTAAGGCTGTCCTCTTCACTATTTACTGCCCAAATAATTTTTGTAACTGCATTGATTGTAATGAGGTCAGCCGGGTGGACCTCATAGGAAACAAATTCCCTGATTGGCGCTGTTGATCTGGTCCAGCCAGAGGCCCCTAACTGAAAGATAAAAACAGGAGTGTCTGAGGTTCTGTTCACTCTGAGAGCTGGCTCTGTAGCACCTGGATCAGTGTCAAGGACTCTTTACATGTAAGTAAAGTGTGAGTAGGTGACAGGTTTCCGGCCTGTGTGGAGTTATTTCAGTAACAGATGTAAACTTAATGATTAACTCTTGTATATTCACATCTGAGTCATTTGTATAAACTATAAACAACAAAGACCCCAACACTGACCCCTGGGGGACCCCACTGGATACAGACATTCAGTTGCAAAAACACCCCTCAACCATTACTCTCCGCTTCCTGCCTCTCAGCCAATTGTGGTTGTCATTAGATCCTCTCTTGTTGGAGATGAATATTACCTGGCAATTGTTTGACACAAGTCTTACAAGCTACTCTTCAGCCCAAATCGGAATTTGGCTAAATCTTGTTACTTCATAATCTGAGGAGTTCTGAATGGAACCAAACCTTGTCATCATTAGTAAACATTCACACTTTTGGCATTATGATGAAAAGACCGTCATTGATGAAGCTAGTTGAGCCTAAGACGTCATGGTGAAGAACTCTTGCAGTGAAATTATGGATCTGAAATGATTGGCCTCCAACAATCAAGAACATTTTCTTTTGTGTTAGGTAAGACACCAGCCAACATAAAGTTTCCCTTGATTTCCATTTACTTAAATTTTGTTAGGGCTCTTTGACGCCACACCATGTCAAATACAGCTTTATTGTAAAGGATTGTCATTCTCAACTCTGGAATTCAGACTTTTAATTCATGCTTGAACCAAGATTGTAACAAACTCTAATGCCAAGTTGACCTGGTGGAACCTAACCTGGGTACCTACAAGGAGATTATTGATGGACAAGATTTACAAATGATCATACAATGTAAAATTTTGATCCTTTCTGTGATGATGCTTCATGATGTGTTGGGACTTCCCAATGTTTCTGTTATTATTGTTTTATTTCACAATTCTAGCATATTGTGACTAAAATAAGAAGAATGAGCTATTAATCAAGCTCCACATTTCCACAAGTTCTTATGAATGACCATTTTAATCATTGTGAAGGCTAAAGTGCCTACTTTTGACCACTTTTAAGATAAAAGAAATTCACACCAGATCTCATCAATAAACAAGAACATAAAATACATACATATGGCAAAATTGGATTATTAATTATTAATATTGTCACAAAGCAAGTCGCTTTTTTTTCTAAAAGGTGTTCCTTAGCTCAAGGAGACTTTGTCCTTGATTTTTTTCAGAGGGGCAATAAACCAGGCTGGGCTCTAATCAGTCTGGTTTGGTACAGAGATGAAAAGGATCTTGAGAGACCTTTTGTTTATGTATAAACAGATTGAGAGCTCTTTAGCTGGCCTGAGCAGTTGTAGTTCATTCTTGAACTGGGAAGGTCAACAGGGAGCTGTGTGGAAACTCTTTCTATTTTCTGCCCTTCAACTTCAACCTGTAAGCATGCGTTCCATTTATACTGGGTTTTAAAGGGGGTTTGCTTATTGGGAATGTTGTGTATATTCGGAACAACATGATTTAGTCTAGTTGGATAGGCTGAGTTCTGAAGGGTTCTTTATTCTGTTCTTTGTGTTTAATTGTGTAATTTTGTGAATAGATTTTCGTGTGTTTTAAAATCTAGTAGACAACCTAGCTATCTTACTCCAGGTAATTTTCACTTGCCGAAACAAATTACAATGTTATGGTCTAGGGCTGCCTGCTTAAGAATGTTTTGGTGTGGTTGGCCTAGTCCATAACAACATGCAAATGTAAAGTAAACTCTCCCTAAATCCGAACATGAACATATTCATTCACAAAGAGGACTATTCACAAATAGCCAGGTAAGGCAGACAGTTCAATAGAACTCTCATGGGTGGGAAACATGGGAAAAAAGAAACAAATTCTATGGATCAAGAGTCCAAACAGCAGGAGTATAATGAACTGACTTTTCCATAGTTTTTTTGGTTTAGAGTCATAGAGATATACAGCATGGAAACAGACGCTCTGGTCCAACTCAGCTGGTGATGGTGTTGCATTATTGCTGACAATGGTGATTCTTGAATCTGTAGCTGGTCAGTTGGACCTACGAATTTTCTTGAGTCAGAATGTAGAACAGTACAGCATATGAATAGGCCCTTTGGCCCATTATGTCTGCACCTACTATGATGCCATTCTACACCAATTCCATCTTCCTGCATGTAGTAATTATCCCTATGACCCCTGCCTATTCATGTGTCTGTCTAACTGCCTCTTAAACATTACTATTCTATCTGCATCTATCACCTCTCCTGGCAGCACATTCCACCCACTATCCTCTATGTAAAAACTGTGGCTCACATATCTTCTTTAAACTTTACCCCTCTCACCTTAAACCTATGCTCGCAACTATTTGACATTTCCACCCTGGGAAAAAGAGTGACTATCCACCTTTCCATGCCTCTCATAATTTTATATACTTCCATCATGTCTTCCTTCAACCTGCAATGCTGTAATAAAAACAATCCAAGTTTGTCCAACCTCTAATGGCACTTTAAAAGGAGAAAGAGTCCACAGTGACCAGGTGGTCAGCAAATCCAACGAGAAAGAAACCTACACTGCTGTCTGACACAGCAGTGAATCTGCACAGTTACTACCTTTCCTATTTCAGTTCAAATATCTCTGGACTTTGAAGTGCGTCTAAGAAAGATTAACAAACGGCGACATTCATAACTGAGCTTGGAGAACCTGTGTGGGGGAGCTCACAGCATTGGAGCAGATAAGTGCATAGCTTTTAAGTGTAACCATGCTGTTCTTTGTAAATCTACAATAGTGAGTAGAATGGGTTGTTTTTTGATTATATGTTTCATTGAGATCTGTCTCTTGATTAAATTTTAAAAATATAAAACACCGGTACTTTGTTAGTCTGGAGCAGTGTTTTTTAGAGCAGTAAGACTGTGCTATTTTCTGGGTCTGTAGATTGTTAAGGTGCAAACATGGCCTTTAGCAGAGTGATGTGCTCTCTTCTTGGTGGATGTGGGAGATAAGGGACGGTATCCATGTTATTGGTGATTATGTCTGCACTTGGTGTTTGTTTGCAAATCCTATCAGATTGCATGGACCAGTTGGAGGGGCAGTTAGAGGTAATGAGGAATTACAGGGACTTGGGGCTGTGATAGAAAGGGAGAAAAACCACAGATCAAGTAGATGGGCTACCTCCAGGAAAGGTAAAAGATGTAAGTAGGTAGTGCAGGGATCTCCTGTGGCCTTTCCCCATCTCAAACAATTATGCTGTTTTGGAAACTATAGAGAGTGATGGACATTCAGGAGGATGTAGCACGAACAGCAGAGACTGGCTGTAATGTAATGAGGGGTACTTCAGGTTCCAAGTGATTGATTGTGATAGGGGACTCTCTAGTCAGCGACACAGATAGATATTCCTGCGGCCGACAGCAAGAAATCAGAATAACGTGGTGCCTCCCTGGCATAAGGATCAAGGATATCCAGGAGAGAGTGCATATTCTCAATATTCTCAAAGGGGAGAGGGACCAGCAGGAGGTCATTGTAGACATTGGAGCTAACAACATGACAAGGGAAAAGGATGAGATTCTGAGGGGGATAAGAGAAAGTTAGGCAGGAATTTAAAAAGGAGGTTCTCGAGGGTAGTGATATCCGGATAACTCCCGTTACTATGAGCTAGTGAGAGTAGGAAGAGGAGGATAGAGCAGAGGAATGCATGGCTGAGGAGCTGGTGCAGGGGAGAAGGTTTTGCATTTTTGTAACATTAGAATCTCTTCTGGGATGGAGGTGACCTGTATCAGAATGAAAGATTGCACATGAATTGGAAGGGGACTAATTTACTGGCAAGGAGATTTGCTAGAGCTGCTCAGGATTTAAACTAGTAAGGTGGATGAATGGGACCCAGGGAAATAATGAGGGAAGGGAACAGTCTGAGATTGGTACTGTTGGGAAAAGGAGCAAGTCAAACAGTCAGGGCAGGCAGAAAAAAAGCAGAGAACAAGATAGGATTGATAAATAAGTTTGCATTTATTTCAATGCAACAGGCCTAAAGGGAAAGCAGATGAACTTAGGGCATGTTTGGGAACATGGGGCTAGGATATCATAGCAATTACAGAGATGTGGCTCAACAATTGACAGGATTGGCAGCTTAATGTTCCAAGATACAAATGCTGTAGGAAAAATAGAAAGGGTGGTAAGAGAGTAGAGGGAGTGGTGTTTTTGATGAGGGATAATATGACTCTATGAATCTCTTTATAGCTAAAATACTCCAATCCAGGTAACATCGGGTAAATCTTGTTTGTACTGTCCAAAGCCTCCACATCCTTCCTTTAATGTGATGACCAGGACTGTAATCGATACTCCAAATTTGGCCTGAGTCTTATACAATTGCAACAGGACTTGTCAACTTTTGTACTCAACACTCTTATCAATGATGGCAAGCATGCCGTATGCATTGTTTACCACTTTATCCAGTTTCGAAGACCTATGGATTTGGAACCCAAGATCCCCCTATATGTCAATGTTCCAAAGGGTCCTGCCATTTACTGTATACTTTCCTCTTGCATTTGACCTTCCAAAGTAATGACACTTTCTAATTAACCCCCATCTGCCATTATTTCACCCAAATTTCCAACTTTCTACATCCTGCTATATCCATGTGACAACCTTCCTCACTATCCACAACTCCACTAACCTTTTAATCTGACCACTTACATTTTCATGAGATTCTGAGACTGATCCTTGCAGAACATCAAGATCACAGACGTCCAGTCAGAAAAACACCCCTCCACAACTACCCTTGTCTTCTATGGCTAATTTTGTATTCAATTTACCAATTCACCCTGGGTCTCATGTGACCAAATCTTCTGGACCAACTTACCACCAGAGATCTTGTTAAGTGCTTTAGTAAAGTCCATACAGACAACATCCACCACCCTGCACACATCAATCAACTTTGTCTCTTCCTCTAAAAACTCAATCAAATATGTGAGACAAAACCTCCTGGCACAAAGTTGTGCTGACTATCCCTTACAAGTCCATTCTTCTCCAAATCCTGTCATGACATGAGTAAATCCTATCCCTAAGAATCGTCTCTAATAACTTTCCTGCTACTGATGTAAGGCCCACGTCTGTAATTTCCCTGATTATCTCTGTTACCCTTCTTAAACAAAGGAAAAAAACTGGCTGCTCTGCACTTATCTGCAACCTGGCCTGTAGCTAAAGAAGATCCAGAAATATCTGTCAGGGCCCAAATAATCTCCCTGCTTGGCTCGTTCTGCATCATGGTCAATTCTATCAGGCCTCTCGACTTACCCACCTTCATGTTTCTCAACATATCCAACACCTCCTTCTTCTTTACATCAACATGCCCTCCAATATCAACAACCCCATCACTAACCTTACCATCATCCATGTCCTTTTCCCTGGTGAAAACTGATGTGAAGCATTCATTAAACTTGATCATAGAAGATCATAGAATCCCTACAGTGTGGAAACAGGCCCTTTGGCCAACAAGTCCACACCGACCCTCCGCAGAGCATCCCACCCAGACCCATTCCTCTACCCTATTACACCACATTTACCCTGGCTAAGGCATCTAACCTACATATCACTGAACACCATGGAAAATTTAGCTAGGCTAATTCACCTGACCTGCACATCTTTGGACGCTGGGAGGAAATCAGAGCACCCAAACAAAACCCATGCAGACATGGGGAGAATGCAAACTCCACACAGGCAGTCACTCAAGGCTGGAATCAAACCCGGGTCCCTGGAGCTGTAAGACAGTAGTGCTAACCACTGAGCCACCATACCGCCCCAAACTCACCCACTTCATCTGGTTCCATGCATAAATTCCCCTCTTTGATTGTGAGTGAACTTATTTTTTCCCTGGCTACCCTCTTGCTCATAAACTACATATAAAATGCCTTGGGATTCTCCCTAATTTTACTTGCCAAGGACATTTCATGGTCCCGATTAGCCCTCCAAACTTCTTTTTCTTCTTTTCAAAGATTTTGAGTGCTGTTTCTTGTTCACTGATAGTGAGCGAGAGAGTGAGAGAGACCTGTCTTGTTTGAATACTTTTTTGGAGGTCTGAATGCAATTCCCTTTCTCTCAGTGCCATGACAAACTGCAACTTAACTATTAAAGCTGTTACATCAGCATTTCTCACAAAAGTATGAAATCCAGTTTTTCCAAACATTATACGACCTTGTGTAATCAATAACTGAGCAATACAATATATTAATTTATGCTCATATCCATTGATTTAGTTGGCCTTGTAAACATGGATTCATTTCACTTACTCACACATAGAAACAGTTCACTGTTACCATTGCATTGACTGAGGTAAACTCTTTTTTTCTCATGATTTGGAGATGCTGGTGTTGGACTGGAGTGTACAAAGTTAAAAATCACACAACACCAGGTTATAGTCCAACAGGTTTAATTGGAAGCACACTAGCTTTCGGAGCGATGCTCCTTCATCAGGTGATTGTGGAGGGCTCGATCGTAACACAGAATTTATAGCAAAAATTTGCAGTGTGATGTAACTGAAATTAAACATTGAAAAATTGATTGTCTGTTAAGCCTTTCATCTGTTAGAATACAGTGATAGTTTCACTTCTTTCATGTGTAAATCACAAAACCCTTTTTTTTAAAGTTGCATTCTCATTGCACACATATATTTTGTGGGGTGAATTTGTACTTGCAGAGTTACATTGCACGTTGCTCAAAAACTGCATACATTCATGTCGAACTCTGATCTCAAAATCTGCATGAATTTATGTAAAACTCTGTTATCTCACTTTTTAGATTAGAATCAATCTAAACATCAGAACACAGGTGGCTAACACCTTCAATATATTGTCTAGCTATCACCATTGTTAACAGCTAACCAGAGAATGCAACTTTTAAAAAAGGGTTTTGTGATTTACGCATGAAAGAAGTGAAACTATCACTGTATTCTAACAGATGAAAGGCTTAACAAACAATCAATTTTTCAATGTATAATTTCAGTTACATCACACTGCAAATTTTTGCTATAAATTCTGTGTTACAATCGAGCCCTCCACAATCACCTGATGAAGGAGTGTCACTCCGAAAGCTAGTGTGCTTCCAATTAAACCTGTTGGTCTATAACCTGGTGTTGTGTGATTTTTATCTTTTTTTCTCATTTTACAGAATGGCACAAAGCCGAGGTGTATCATGACTGAAAACAAGACAGCAGTGTTCTCAGCAATGTTCTTAAAAAATTCTTAATTTAACCTTACTCTCATTCTAGGCAAATGCTTAGATCTGCTTATGGCATTTAAAATTTGTTTGCTAGGTTATGCTGCACTTCCCTTGCACTGGGCTACCCCATTACAAACATCAACAGGTCCTTCACCTCATGGTTCATCCACCACTGACTAATCTTGAACGGACCCCCTGATAACATTGTCCCTCCATACCTGGTTATAGCTTAGTTAATCTTTTCTGGACCGTCTCCAATGCTAGTACATCTTTACTTAGATAAGGGGACCGAAACTCTTCGTGGTTTTCCTGTTGTGATCTGACTACTGCCGTGTATAGTTTTAGCAAGACTTCCCTATTTCTATACTCCAGCCCCTATTACCCCTAATTCAATGAACAAGGACTCTCAAAACCTAATTTTGTCCATTACTTTCTCAAACAACATAAAGAAAGCCTCAACATCGTTTTTGACAATTTTTGATAATGCCTGTCAAAAAACGTTTAATTATTGGCCATTAGGTTATGGGTAGGATATTCCCTATTAGAGTCTACACTGGAACTGGGCTTTTTTTATACTGGTATTCCTATCTCTCTCCTGAAGTGTCCATTTTCTCACTTTCTATTCAAGCTTGAAATCTTTTCAATTTTTTCTCTGTCATTTTCAATTCTATTGCTGTTCGGAATTCTATTTCCTTATATTCAATTTTTTTTTTGGCTTTCAAGCTGCTTTAATTTGTTTCTCCTGCTCAAATTGCTTTAACTGTAACTCAGCCTGACCTGACTCTGATGCCTTACTACTTGTAGTACTCGGTCTCTCTTGTCAATATTTTCTCATCAATTTGTTCGGAGATGTTATTACACACCACAGGTGCCGGTCAGACTTGAACCTGGCTCTCCTGACTCAGATGTTGGAGAAACTTTGATTGTTTTCACTATTGTGTCAAAGGCTGAATGGTGACCTGATAAAAATATATAAAATTATGAGGGGCACGATGGATAGTCAGGGTCTCTTCTGGGTAGAAATGTCAAATATTAGGGATTTGATTTAAGGTGAGAAGAGGAAAGTTTAAAACACCTGCACAGAAAGGTTTTTACACAAAAAGAAATAGGTGCCTGGAATGCGCTGCCAGGAGAGATGCTAGAAGCTAGAAGCAGTTACGATAGAAAAATTGAGAAAGCATTTAAATAGACATATAAATAAGCAGCCTGCACATCATTCCTTTAGTGTGTGACCAGAGCTGTGCACTGTTCTCCAAATATGGCCTTATATAGTTGCAACATGACTTGCTAACATTTATATTCAATGCCCCAACCTTATCCACTTATGTTGCCACTTTCGGGGAGTTATGATTTGCAATCCAAGATCCCTCTGTGTATCAATGTTCCTCAGATTCTGGCCATTTATAGTATACTTTCCCCTTGCATTTGACCTTCCAAAATACACCACCTCACACTTGTCTGGATTAAACTCCATCTGCTATTTCTCCACCCAACTTTCCAGCTGATCTACATCCTGCTGCATCCTGTGATATCCTTCTTCATCATCCATATCTCCACCAAGCTTTCTAATCAGACCACCTATATTTTCATCTCAATCGTTTGTATAGATTATAAATAACAGATGTCCCAGCACTGATCCATGTGAAACAGACCTCCAAAGAGAAAAAGAACATCCCTCTAACACTAATCTCTGTCTTCTATGACAATTTTGCATCCAACCTGCCAGCTCTCCATGGATTCCATGTAATTTGATCTTCTGGATCAAAACAATGGGTTAGATGTGATTTGATCTTGGACTAATAACACTATTAATTTTATCAAGAACAATAAAAGAAAATTTACTGTTCTTAAACTTTACTCCTGTTAAAAATTTCCAGACATATACACAGACACACAAAGGAAAAATATAATCAAAAACACAACTATTATGAATCAGAGGAGAAGAAAGTATACAGGGGCTGTGTGTCATCAGTCCAAGTCTCAAAACTCGATGTGTTGGTTTCACAATCCTTTTGATTCCTTGATGAAGTTGCAATGGCATCTGCACGGGGATGTTTAACCTATAGTTCGCTGGTTACTTTGTTGTACACAGGGTGTTTCTGATTGCCTTTGGGTCTTCATATTATTTCTTTCAGCATCATCAAAGTTTAGTTTTTCGGCTCATTTTACAGGATAGGGAAGATAAAAAGATTGATCAGCCAACTTCTAGAGGTTTCCTTACTTCTCTCTGTTTCATTTCCCTCACAGAGTCTGTATTAAGCAGCATCCTGAGCAATCAGAAGGCTGTTACTATGCTAAGCTCTCCTGATCCCACAACAGATGATGCCGGATTACCTGGACTCAGTGCCCCAAAAAATAACATTGCCTCATAGGCATCAATTAGCTTCCTATGGTTTCCCAAAGGTGTAAAAACTCCTAATACATTCTCCCCTTTTACAGCATTGTCCGTTTTTCTTATTTTCAGTCCATAGTCCAAAAATAAAAAAGAGGCTTAGCCTCTACCTTTTCAGTATATGGAAGGTTAGACATTTAGAGCTAATTAGGGCAGGGAAATGGAGCCAATTGTTTACCCAATTATAAAGCTAACGAAGGCAGAGTGGCCCAATTGGCCTCCTTCTCCACTGCATCACTCTGATTCTACATGATTTAGCATCACTTAGCAACTTTTTTCAATAGCAGTTAGCAAGGGCTTTTCTCTTTAATATTGCACATTGAAAAAGCAAGAAATGTACTGGCAAGAATTAGGTAGCTAAACTGGAACTAAGAAGAAATCCTTGCAGACCTACTAACGGTAAATGAATACATGACCTTTAAAATAACATATATTAGAAATTTGAAGGTGATGAGTGGATAGTTTACAACCAGTAATGATACATTGCAACTTACAATATGGAAGAGAGAACCTCATTCATCTTCCTTATTGGCACTAATACAATAGTCATATCCATGAATTCTCTGCACACAGCAAAATCCCAACATTAAAACAATTACTTAGAACATAGAACATAAAACAATGAAGGGCAGAACAGGTCCTTCGGTCCTTGATGTTGCGCCAACCTGTGAACTAATCTAATCCCATCTCCCTACACTATCCCATCATCATTCATATGTTTATCTATGGATTGTTTAAATCTCCCTAATGTGGCTGAATTAATTACATTGGCAGGCAGGGCATTCCACACCCTTACCACTCTCTGAGTAAAGAACTTGCCTCTGACATTTGTCTTAAACCTATCATCCCTCAATTCATAGCTATGCCCCCTCGTACAAGCTAATGTCATCATCCTATGAAAACAACATTCACTGTCTACCCTATCTAATCATCTGATCATCTTGTATGTCTCTATCAAATCTCCTCTGAGCCTTCTTCTTTCCAATAAGAACAGACCCAAGTCACTCAGCCTTTCCTCATAAGACCTTCCCTCCAGACCAGGCAACATCCTCTGCACCTTTTCCAATGCTTCCACATCCTTCTTGTAATGGGGCAACCAGAACTTTACACAATATTCCAAGTGTGGCCGCACTAGTGTTTTGTATAGTTGCAGCATGACATAACAGCTCTGGAAGGCAATCCCTCTACCAATATAACCTAACACACCATCTGCCTTCTTAACAACACTACTAACCTGGGTCGCAACTCTCAGGGATCTATGCACATTGACTCCAAGATCCCTCTGAGCATCCACACTATCAGGAATCTTCCCATTGACCCAATATTCTGCCTTCCTGTTATTCTTCCCAAAGTTAATCATCTCACATTTATTTGCATTGAACTCCATTTGCCACTTCTCAGCCCAAATCTGCAGTTTATCCAAGTCCCCCTGCAACCTGTAACATTCTTCCACACTGTCCACTACACCACCAACTTTAGTGTCATCTGCAGACTTACTAACCCATCCACCTATGCCTGTGTCTAAGTCATTTATAAAAATGACAAATAGCAGTGGTCCCAAATCAGATCTTTGTGGCATGCCACTCGTAACTGGACTCCAGGCTGAATATTTTCCATCAACCACCACACACTCTCTTCTTACAGAAAGCCAGTTTCTAATCCAAATTGCTAAATCACCCTCAATCCCATTCCTCTGCATTTTCTCCAACAGCCTACCATGTGGAACCTTATTAAAGGCTTTACTGAAGTCCATGTACACCAAGTCAACTGCCCTACCCTCATCCACATTTGGTCACCTTCTCAACAAACTCGATGAGGTTTGTGAGACACGACCTACCCTTGACGAAAGCATGTTGACTATCTCTAATCAAATTGTTGTTTGATAGGTGCTTATAAATCCTATCTCTTATAATCCGTTTCAAAACTTTTCCTACAACAGATGTAAGGCCCACTGGTCTATAATTACCTGGGTCATCTCTACTGCCCTTCTTCAATAAGGGCACAACATTTGCAATCCTCCAGTCCTCTGGTACGAAACCTGTAGACAACAATGACTCAAAGATCAAAGCCAAAGGCTCTGTTATATCCTCCCTAGCTTCACAGAGAATCCTCAGATAAATCCCATCTGGCCCAGGGGACTTGTCTACTTTCACTCCTTCTAGAATTGATAAGACCTCTTCCTTACTAACATCAATCCTTTGTAGTCTAATATCTCGTATCACATTCTTCTCCTCTACAACATTCTCCTTTTCCTGAGTGAAACCCAATGAGAAATATTTCTTTAGCACCTCTCTGATCTCCATAGGGTGCACACACAGCTTCCCACTTCTGTCTTTGTCTGGCCCTATTCCTACCCTAGTCATCCTTTTATTCCTCACATACCTTTATTCTACCTGCTAAAGACTGCTCATGTCCTCTCTTGCTCTTCTTAACTCTCTCTTTAAGTCCTTCCTAGTTAATCTGTAACTCTCTATCGCCTCATCTGAACCATCTCATCTCACCGTCACATAAGCCTCCTTCTTCCGCTTAACAAGAAATGCAATTTCTGTAGTAAACGATGGTCTCCTTACCTTATCACTTCCTCCCTGCCTGACAGGGACATACCTATCAAGGACACACAATATCTGTTCTTTAAACCAGCTCCATATTTCCGTTGTCCCCATCCCCGGCATTTTGCTACCCATTACTATGCATCCTAAATCTTGCTTAATCGCATTATAATTGCACTTACCCCATGTGGCATGTACCTATCCCTTTCCATCACTAAATTAAATGTAACTGAATTATGGTCACTCTCTCCAAAGCGCTCACCTACCATTAAACCTGGCCTGGTTCATTAGCAAGCACCAGATCCAGTGTGGCCTCCCCTGTTGTCGGTCCTTCAACATACAGTCCTTCAGGAAACCCTCCTGCACACATTGGACAAAAACTGATCCATCTGATGTACTAGAATTATCGCATTTCCAATCAATGCTGGGGAAGTTAAAGTCCCCCATAATGACCAACCTGTTCCTTTCACTCCTACCCAGAATCGTTTTGCCGATCCTGACCTCCACATACCTGGAACTTTGCAGAGGCCTATAATAAACTCACAGCAGTGTTACCTCTCCTCTCCTGCTTCTAACCTCAGCCCATACTACCTCAGTAGATGAGTCCTCATCAAAAATTCTTTCAGCCACCGTTATACTATCCTTGACTAACAAGGCCTCACCTCCCCGTCTTTTACCACCTTCTCTGTTCTTTATGAAAGATCAAACCCTGGAACCTGCAACATCCATTCCTGACCCTGCTCTATCGATGTTTCCAAAATGGCCACAACATCAAAGTCCCAGGTACCTATCCATGCTGCAAGCTCATCTACCTTATGTCGGATACTTCTCGTGTTGAAGTAGACACATGTCAAACCAGCTTGCTGTCTGCCAGCACACTCCTGTGATCATGAAATCCTGTCCCAGTCCTCCATACTCTCATCCTCCTGTACACTGCAACTACACTTCAGGTTCCCATTCCCCTACTGAGCTAGTTTAAACCCATCTGAATAGCACCAGCAAATTTCTCACCCAGGATATTGGTACCCTTATGGTTCAAGTGAAGACTGTCCTGTTTATAGAGTTCCCACCTTCCCCAGAATGAGCCCCAATTATCCATGTACCTGAAACCCTCCCTCCTGCACCATCCCTGCAGCCACGTGCTCAGCTGATATCTCTCCCTATTCCTTGCCTTGCTATCACGTGGCACAGATAACAAAGCAGTGATAGCAACTCTGTTTGTTTGGCTCTCAATTTCCACTTTATTAGATTAGATTAGATTAGATTACTTAGTGTGGAAACAGACTCTTCGGCCCAACAAGTCCATACCGACCCTCCGAAGAGCAACTCACCCAGACCCATTCCCCTACATTTACCCCTTCACCTAACACAACAGGCAATTTAGCATGGCCAATTCACCTAACCTGCACATCTTTGGATTGTGGGAGGAAACTGGAGCACCTGGAGGAAACCCACGCAGACATGGGGAGAATGTGCAAACTCCACACAGACAGTTGCCTGAGGCAGGAATTGAACCCGGGTCCCTGGCGCTGTGAGGCAATAGTGCAAACCATTGTGCCACCTTAGCTCCCTGAGATCCTGCCTTACATCCCTATCCCTCTTTCTACCTATGTCGTTGGTACCTACGTGGACCATGACTTGGGGCTGGTCACCCTCTCCCTTCAGGACTCCAAAGACACGATCCAAGACATCATGGACCCTGGCACCTGGGAGGCTACACACCAACCGTGAGTCTCGTTTGTTCCCAATAAGCCTTCTATCTGATCCTCTAACTATTGAGTCCCCAATGACTAACACTCTCCTCCTTTCCCTCCTTCCCTTCTGTGCAACAGGGACAGGCTCTGTGCCAGAGACCTGCACCCCACTGTATACAACTGGTAAGTCATCCCCCCAACAGTATCCAAAATGGTATACTTGTTTTTCAGGGGACCGACTGTTGTGTCCCCCTTTGAACAGTTACCCAGCTTTCTTCGTGCCTAGGAGTAACTGCTTCCCTGTAACTCTTATCTATCACAGCCTCCCAAATGATCCAAAGTTCATCCAGCTCCCATTCCAGTTCCCTAATGTGGTTTTGGAGGAGCAAGGTTTAAGTGCACTTCCTGCAGATGTACTTGAACTGGACACTAATGGCATCCCTCATCTCAAACATCATGCAGGAGGAACATTCCTATCCCTGCACTGCCATCCCTGCTAGTCCCTTATCAGGATGTAAAAATGTAGAAGCTTACCTGATGTGTCCCTGGTGTTTAAGGTTAAAGGAGATGGTTGAGTGGGAGGCCCTACAAAGGTAGGGTCTCGTGTTTGAAAACACTCACTCATATCGCTGGAGGGAAATAAAAAAGTCCCTCCTTTCCCAGAAACCCCTGCTCTCTGATGTCAGGCGAAAAGACTCAAATTAGTGACTCACTGCTCCCGACAGGCCCATGGTCCAAGCTCCAAGCTTTTTACAAGAAAACACAGTTTGGGCAATTCAGTGACTCAGAGCACTATCACTCAGTTTTTACCTCGTTGATTTTTATCTCTATCGAATCAATCCCATTATGACCTGTTTCCAATCTGAACTGTCTTGGCAGAGAGATGCCAAGAAAACATTTCAACCTCTTGTTTTTTTTTATTGGCAGAGAAAAGATGAAAGAATCACAGCAACTCAGCACATTGGGTTTTCTAGAAAATGTTACAGTAAATTTTAGCAGAGTCAGCTTTATGTCAAGATTAGAATGGTTCTGGAAAAACACAGCAGGTCAGGCAGCATCCGAGGAGCAGGAAAATCGATGTTTCGGGAAAAAGCCTTCATCAGAAATGAGGCAGGGAGCTTCCGGGGGGAAAGATGAATGGGAGGGAGGTGGGGCTGGGGAGAAGGTAGCTAAGAGTGCAATAGATGGATGGAGATGGGGATGAAGGTGATAGGTCAGAGAGGATGCTGGAGCTGTTAGGTGGGAAGGAAGATTGGCAGGTAGGACAGGTCATGAGGATGGTGCTGAGCTGGCAGGTTGGAACTGGGGTAAGGTGGGGAGGGAAGGGAAATGAGGAAACTGGTGAAGTCCACATTGATGCCCTGGGGTTGATGTGTGAGCCAGCGGTCTGAGAAGGCTGGTGGACAGTCCAACCTCCGACCTATCACCTCGATCCACCTATTGCACTCTTAGCTACCTTCTCCCCAGCCCCACCCCTCTCCCATTTATCCCTCCACCCTGGAGGCTCCCTGCCTCATTCCTGATGAAGGGCTTTTGCCCGCAACGTTGAATTTCCTGCTTCTCAGATGCTGCCTGACCTGCTGTGCCTTTCTAGCACCACTCTAATCTTGACTCTGATCTCCAGCATCTGCAGTCTTCACTTTTGCCTGAAGTCAGCTTTATACCCAACACTGCAACATCATTGTTTGAAGAATTGTGTTTGTTTACAGAAAGACTTTCAGAACTTTCAGTACACCCTTGATGTTTGTTGTTAAACTAACAAGAGTACAAATGGCAGACTAAAGTATTCAAGGCCACATTCATTAGGAGAAAGTGAGGTCTGCAGATGCTGGAGATCAGAGATGGAAATGTGTTGCTGGAAAAGCGCAGCAGGTCAGGCAGCATCTAGGGAACAGGAGAATCGACGTTTCGGGCATTAGCCCTTCTTCAGGAATGCCTGAAGAAGGGCTAATGCCCGAAACGTCGATTCTCCTGTTCCCTAGATGCTGCCTGACCTGCTGCGCTTTTCCAGCAACACATTTCCATCACATTCATTAGGAGTCAAGTCATTGACATTTTAAAAGTAGAGCCAATTATTTGGACAAATCTGTGATCCAGACTGCAGATCTGAAATATCACATAATATAAATTAATGTCAATGTGGTTAAAAGACCAAGTTACGTCAGTCACAAAAAGTGACTTCTCAATAAGGGTATTGAAGTTCTGCTAGAATTGCCCAGACCAAACCGAATTCTGTAATGCTGTACAAGAAAATACTTTGACCAGTTGAGTGGCTCAGTTAAAAGGTTAGACATTCACTGTAGCAAAAAGCAATGTGCAAAATCTCTCCAACAAGCATAATCAGGCCACTGTGATTTAAAATAATAGGCTGCATTTTCCAAGGAGTGGAAATCTCACGCAGAGGAGGGATTCTCATTAGAATCTTCATTTCTTGAGTAAATCCTTCAAAACCTGCAATGATGGGGATTCCATAGAATCGTAATGTGAAACTCCCATCTGTGCTCAAATATCAACTCTCTGGCCTTTGAAAAATCCAGGTCAACATTACCGGCTATTTTCAATCATTACAATACTTGCAGTGACAGTGAGTGACAAATATTTGATTTATGTTCCTTGTGTGGATTCTGACTTCATTGTTTTACATTGTCATTCACTAGCAATGGCTCCCAAATAGATTATGGCATTTTGAAAATAAAGCTCATGTATTATCTTTTTCATTCTTTTTACAACTTAAGAGATTTGAGAGCTATGGTTTTAATAGAAATCTGTGCCGTCAAGAATATGTAGTACAGCTGAAGGAAACAATTTTATGTATAGTCTCTTTCTTCCATAGAAAGCTGTTGTCACCCCACAAATTATCCAATCATTCTTTGGCTAAATTTGGTTTCTTGTTTCCACTATCAGATCTGGAAGACAATTCCAGGTTTTTGTAACTCTTTATGTGAACAAGTATCTTTTGCCTTTGTGCCTGCGCTAGATTATTTCCAAAATTGTGTCTATACCTCCTTGCTGCATGACTAGGTTTAACTGTCTTTTCAACAATATGTTAGATCAAGGAACTGTGTCCCTCCTCAGGTATAAAAGATCCACAATACAATTCAAAGACGAAAAGGGGAGTTCCTTCCAGTGGCCAATATTTATCCCTCTCTCTACGTAAAACAAATGTTTATTTGGTCTGTAACAAAATGTAGTTTGTGGGATGTTAATGTGTGCAAATTATCAGCCACATAACCAGCATTTTAAGTGCAAAAGTGCTTCAGTGGTTGTAAAATGCTTTGGAAATGTTTGAGGTCATACAAGACTCTATATAAATGCAAATCTAATGCTAACAAAATAATGGTGTCAACATGAAGTATGATTCCCAATTGAACTTTATTGTTCCTCATGGTATCATATTCATCCATTAGCTTCCCTGTCATTCACCACTTTACAGTAGTAAAGCATGAGCATCTTTTCTCTCAACTCAGTTCTCTGGCACACACCATTACCCTCGTGTCCTTTCTGTGCATCACTTAATGGACTTGGATGTTTCACTGATGCCTGAGCAAGCAGAACTCAATATAGTACTTAAATTGCAACCAGGCTAAAGCATTATAAGGTTTCAGCATAAGTTCCTGAGATGAATTTGGGAATATAGTTCCTTGCTTTATTGATTACTGCTCTGCAATGACTAAACATTAGTTCAGGTTGGATAGGAAGCTGCTGTTCCCCTTAGTTGGAAGGTCAATAATGAGGGCCCGTAATTTAAAGGTGAAGTTCAAGAGGTTTAGAGTAGATTTGAATAAAAATGTTTTCAACAAGAGAGTGGTGGGAATCTGGAATACACGTCCTGGAAGGATAGTAGAGGCAGCAAATCTCACAACTTTTAATAGGTACATGGATGAGCACTTGAAATGTTATAACATTCGAGGCTATGGGTCAATTGCTAGAAAGTGAAATTAGCGTAATTAGGTTGGCGCAGACACAATGGGCCGAAGGGTTTGTTTTGTGCTGTATGACTCTGTGTACAATCTATTGGACTATCTATGTGAGTTTGTTTTATAATATTCTTGGTATGCTCCTAAAAATATTTACAAATTCTGCTGATGGAAGAAAAATATTAACTTTATTTAAAGAACATCTCATCATCTTTCTACAAGTTTGCATCACTTTCTGTGATGATGTATATTGTGTGTCATTGATATATCACACAGTCAGATTTCGGTCCTTATTCTACAGGTTTGACATAATTCCTTGAGAGTTATTCAATTGTTTCTCCTAGTTAGTAACACTCTCCACATATCCATTCCAAGTTACAATCACAAATTTTGTCTAGGTTCTTCCATAATGCCATGGTTGTTTTATCAGCTTTAGCTACCAAGCAAGGAGATTAGTCTCATCTGTAAAGTTATCAAACTCTGTTCTGCATTCTGCGTTTGATTGGAGAAATTAGGTACATCAGTATAATCTCATGGGACACCTCTGCACAGTCTTTACAATTGATGGTTTAGTCTGGCAAGTAAAGGCAAGATTAATGATTAGCTTATGCTACTTCTCACTTGTAATACAGTCATTAATTGTATTCTGAAACCACTGTGACTTGTAGGATTCAACTGCATATTTGCAAAATTTTTGTTGAAAAAGTCCTTAGGAGAAAATTGCACATCTGTTGGTATTTGAGTACGATGGTGGTAATCATGAGCTTTGTGCATTTTCAAATTATATCCATGTTTTATGTGCAATTTCAAGCAGTCAGTGGATGATCAATTACTAAAATTAATGAAATCCAACACATTAGCATCAAGATAGTTTGTCAAACTCATGTCAACTTCACATGATTTTATAGTCCCAAAATTAAAGTTGATCAGAGATGCTTAAACTTCTCAAGTCATTGGGCTAAATCTTACTCTTTGTTTTGGCTGTGCAAGTTGCATTTGAGTATTTTGGAGAGCTTGTCATTGCAAGCCCTAATGTATTTTCTCACCATAGCTTATCAAACATGCCTCATGAAGAAATGTTTCACCTGCATGGCGTCCCAATGTCTAATTCCAGCCCCAATTATCACACACCGTTCCTGGAAAAACTCACCTCGGCTGGGATATCCCAGTACTAAGCAGCGTCCCTTGGAGGTCCTGCCTGGAAGGGTAGTGCACAGGGAGAACATCCTCTTCCCCTAGAACCAGCAGAGGACGCCACAACCCCAGACCATGCCTGGCTCACCCAAGGCTTTCAACCAAGTTTTTAACCCAGTTTCAGCCATCCAGAGGAATGCATTTTAAGAAAAAGGTCAATGATGTTCTCCAGTGTAAGTGTCAGCATCTTCTCTCCAATAGCTCACACTCACTCCGTCTCTGCTGCTGTACATACCACCCACTAAGATTCATGCTGTATGACTCTCACTTTCTGTCAGCCACACCAACCCCATGATCTCTAACCGTGCATGCCCTCTGCGTTGCCTACTCACTCACTTGGGATAGGTTCCCCCAGTGTATCAAAAGTAATATCACACATAATACTGAGCTCTTGCTCAGTGTAGGAGGAAAACAGCTCATAATTTGGCAAGAGAATCAAAACAAGTGGTGGGCTGGCCAACAAATGGCTCTTCATCCCTTGTATGGAGAGCATCCTGACTCTGACCACCCCAAGTAGCTGACCGTGTCCAATTTCCTGGCCTGTATTGAATGTTGCCCTTGACTTACTGGACCTCCTCAATGAAGGCTATGCTCTTTGATGTGACTGAGGCCAATTGACAACCACAGCAAGTTTCCTTCCTTTGTGTCTGCGCTAAAAGGCAAGGCATGATATAAGTCAAACAAGCCTTGAATCTCTGGCTGAAAGGCAAAGCATAGAATGGCAACACCAGGATGCTTGCAATGAATGCTATGAGCACCTAGGTAGGCTCAAGGTGAGCACTGTGACATTGAGTGAAGAGCCCAGAGATGCAGTCTGGCCTAACCCATGAGCTGTGTGTGTGCCTCTGAGTGCACAGCATCACTGCAGCAGAATGACAAAGAAAGTTGCTGATACAGCTCAAGGTGCAGCATTAAAGTGTAAAGGGGCACTGCAAATGGATCAGAGATATGCAGGAGAGTTCTTAGAGGGTGGCGCACATCAGGTGCCAATGTCCATGAACACGATTTGCATGGGGCAAGTGTCCATGGAGTGTGCCCAGAGATGTTGGAGGCAGGTGTCCAAAATGGAGATCATTTAGAACAAGCCAAGCGCTGAATTCATTAGGTACCTGCTCTGGTTTCCATGCTGTGTTTCATGTTTAGTGTGTTTTGTAACATAGGAAGTTAAACATTGTTGAGCAGAGTTAGACCATTAACGAGGTGTTTGAAAATCAATAATATCCCTTCTTTGGCAATTCACCAATGAGAAATAAACCATGTCACTTGTAAAAAGCAAAAAAGGTGGAGTGAGACGCTCCCAACATTGAGATAGACCTCACCAGACTTCTCATCTGATTCTGCCACAAATCTTGCCACAGCCAATATCCTTCGAATCCTATAAAACTTCACCCATCTTTTCAATTTGGGGCAAGCAACAGTCAAATCAAATAATCAGTTTCAGGCAAATATTAAGAACTGCCAGAAAGAAGATGGTTCTGAATTAGGCAGAGCTATTTATAATAAGCACTAATTCTGATGTGTCCTCTCCTTCTTAAGTACCTTCAGATGCTTTTGGATTAATTTCAAATGGACAGGCGATCATTCTATATTGATTGTTCAAAGAAACATCTAGCAGCAAATCTAGAATAAGGGAAGTAAAATGACAGCTTTGACGCTATTTACCATTTCGAAATTATTTTTGGAGTCAGTAAATAAATAAAAATACATAAACAAACTATCAAAGTAAAATGAATATCAAATGTAATAGGCATAAAGCTGAAAAATCTAGCATATAAACCGTAGTGCAAGAAATGCATTTCTGAATCATTATTTAATATTGGAAATGCACTGTTCCTCATTCCTGATGAAGAGATTATGCTCGAGGCATTGACTCTCCTGCGCCTTGGATGCTGCCTGACCCGCTGTACTTTTTCAGCACCACACTCTTCAACAATACATTGTCCAGTAAGCAGGGTTGAGAGTGTGGTGCTGGAAAAGCACAGCGAGTCAGGCAGCATCCGAGGAGCAGGAGAATCAACATTTCGGGGAAAAGTCTTTCCTCAGGAATAAGTCTGTGAGCCAAAGGGGTGGAGAGATAAATGGGTGGGGGGAGGCGGGTGGCGGAGGGGTGCTGGGGGGAAGATAGCTGAGAGTGCGATAGGTAGATGAAGGTGGGGATAATGGTGATAGGTTTGAGAGGAGGGTGGAGTGGATAGGTGGGAAGGAAGATGGACAGGTAGGACAGGCCATGAGGGTGGTGCCGAGTTGGAAGGTTGGATCTGGGATAAGGTGGAGGGAGAAGAAATGAGGAAACTGGTGAAATCCTCGTTGATGCTGTGTGGTTGGAGGGTCCCAAGTTGGAAGATGAGACATTCTTCCTCCAGGCGTCAGGTGGTTCGGGTTTGGTGATGGAGGAGGCCCAGGAGCTGCATGCCCTTGGCGGAGTGGAAGGGAGAGTTGAACTGTTCGGCCACAGGTTAGTGGGGTTGGTTGGTGTGGGTGTCCTGGAGGTGTTCTCTGAAGCGTTCTGCAAGTAGGTATCTTGTCTCCCCAATGTAGAGGAGACAACGTCAGGAACAACTGATGCAGTAAATAATATGTGTGGAAGTGTAGGTAAAACTCTGACAGATGAGGAAGGCTCCTTTGGAGCCTTGGATAGAGGTGAGGGGAGAGGTGTGGGTGCAGGTTTTGCAATTCCTATGATGGCAGAGGAAGGTGCCAGGAGGGGAGGTTGGTTGGTGGGGGGCGTGGACCTGACAAGAGAGTTGTGGAAGGAATAGTCTTTACGGAATGCAGTTAGGAGTGTGGAGGGAAATACAACTCTGGAATGAGGTCCATTTGTAGGTGGCAGAAATGGCAGAGGATGATGCAATGTATACAGAGGTTGGTGGGGTGGAAGGTGAGGACCGGGGAGGGTTCTGTCCTTGTTGTGGTTGGAGGGGTGGGTTTCAAGGGCAAAGGTGCCGGAATTGGATGAGATGTGCTCAAGGGCATGTGGGAGGGAAAATTGCAGTCTTTGAAGAAGGAGGCCATCTGGTGGTGGAACTGGTCCTCCTAGGAGCAGATGTGGTGGAGGTGGAGGAGTTGGGAATAAGGGATAGTGTTTTTACAGGAGGCAGGGTGGAAGGAGGTGTCGTCCAGGTAACTGTGGAGTCGGTGAGTTTGTAAAAGATGTCCATGTTGAGTCAGTTACCATTGATGGTGTTGGAGAGGTCCAGGAAGGGAAGGGAGGTAACCGAAATGGTCCAGGTGAACATGAGGTCAGGGTGGAATGTGTTGGTGAAGTTGACGTGTTCGGCCACAGGTCAGTAGGGTTGGTTGGTGTGGGTGTCCTGGAGATGTTCTCTGAAGCGTTCTGCAAGTAGGCATCTTGTCTCCTTGTGGAGAGCATGAGGTGGCACCAATGCAGTCAATAGACAATAGACAATAGGTGCAGGAGTAGGCCATTCTGCCCTTCGAGCCTGCACCACCATTCAATATGATCATGGCTGATCATCCTCAATCAGTATCCTGTTACTGCCTTATCTCCAGAACCCTTGATTCCACTAACCTTGAGAGCTCTATCCAACTCTTTCTTAAATGAATCCAGAGGCTGGGCTTCCACTGCCTTCTGGGGCAGAACATTCCACACACCCACCACTCTCTGGGTGAAGAAGTTTCTCCTCATCTCTGTCCTAAATGGCCTACCCCTTATTTTTAAGCTGTGTCCTCTGGTTCGGCACTCACCCATCAGCGGAATCATGTTTCCTGCCTCCAGAGTGTCCAATCCTTTAATAATCTTATACGTCTCAATCAGATCCCCTCTCAGTCTTCTAAACTCAAGGGTATACAAGCCCAGTCGCTCCAATCTTTCAACATAAGATAGTCCCGCCATTCCAGGAATTGACCTCGTGAACCTACGTTGCACTCCCTCAATAGCCAGAATGTCTTTCCTCAAATTTGGAGATCCAGAACTGCACACAATATTCCAGGTGTGGTCTCACCAGGGCCCTGTACAGCTGCAGAAGAACCTCTTTGCTTCTATAACGGAGGAAAAAGTGGGTATTTGTGCCAGTGTAACTGCGGAAGATGGACTGTTCCATGTACCCAATGAAGAGACAGGCATAGCTGGAGCCCATGCGGGTGCCCATGGCTACCCCTTTGGTCTGGAGGAAGTGGGAGGATTCAAAGGAGAAATTATTGAGAGTGAAGGCCAGGTCAGCCAAACAAATGAGAGTGTCAGTGGAGGAGTGGTGGGGAAGACAGGAGAGGGAGAAATGGAGGACTTGCAGGCCCTCTTCATGGTGGATGGAGATGTATAGGGTCTGGATGTTCATGGTGAAGATGAGGTATTGGGGGCCAGGGAAACGAAAGTCTTGGAGGAGGTGGAGGGTGTGGATGGTGTCCTAAATGTATAGAGGGAGTTCCTGGACTAGGGGAGATAGGACAGTATCAAGGAATGTGGAGATGAGTTTGGTGGGGCAGGAGCAGTCCAAGATGACAGGCCGGCCGGGGCAGTCAGGCCTATGAGTCTTGGGTAAGAGGTAGAACCGGGCAGTGCAGGGTTCCTGGACTATGAGGTTGGAAGCGATCCAGTAAGCAGCTAATGTAGGAAACGTATGTCCAGATTATTGTCTAATGCAGTAAAGGCATCTCTAAATCAGTACTCAATTGGAAAGACACTTTGCCATCATTATCTAATACTGGGAAAGCATTTACAGATCAGTATCTGTAAAAGGCAGATATCTTTTTGTTGTATCCTTTTATCGTCACTCTTGCATGTTATTTTAAAAGGGGAGCTGGTGACTTGGTGGTAACGGACGAGTCATCCAGTCACTCATGCTTATGCTCTGGGAAGCTGGGTTCAAATGTCAGCTGATGGAATTCAAATATGACTAATTAATAAATTCAATTATTTAGTAAAACAAAATGGAATTGAGAACTACTTTGGGGACTAGGAAACTATCATCTATTGACATAAAAATCTGGTTTCACTTAATGCTCTTGAGGAAAGAAAATCCATATCTTTACCTTGAATGGCCTTCATTTGAATCCAGGCCAATAGCAATGTATTTGCCTCTTCACTGCTCTCTGAAATAGCCAAGCAAGCCATTTAGCTGCAGCACTTAGGCAAGGGCAACAACTGTTGGCCTTCTCAGGAAAGCCCTCATCCCATGAAAACATTTTAGAATTGGTGCTGAGGTAGAAATGAAGTTACCACTGAAACTGTTTCTCCCTCACTATCCTTTCACTGTGTGTCAAGTTTCTTCTTTTAGATCCAAATTTTCACAAGACAGAGGGCTCTGTATATTAGTCCAAATGCTGCCAGAATCTCAAACCCATAAACATTTCCCTTCACCCTATTTCTGGGACCTATCATTTTGCTGAGGGATAGTGTGGTAGCGGGGGCAAGGTATGTTACAGACATCTATACTTCATAGAGGCTGCACCACATTTAAAAATCAAAGTTACCTTCACTCCAAAACTATTTTTGGACCCATGCTTTCTGAAAAGTAACTCAAAGAATTTAAACATTTGAGGGAAATGTGTAAACCCATCAGAGTTACTTGGAGGGATAAGATGCCCCTCTGGGACTGTTAAAACTGAACTTGAATATACATAAAACATGGATATGGGCGATACCACTGTCATTCTATCAAGTCATTCAAATCCACTGCTCTACTTTGAGAAGAAAAGTCTGCTGTGTCTACAAATAGGTTAAACAAAAGGTGCTTGCAATTTCAACAGATGTTTGTTGACATTAGCCTGAGAGCTATGATTATTGTAATTAGTACTGCTTTACTGTGGTGGTAGGAGAGTTGGGGGTTGTAAATTCACAGTTTGATTGACTGTTCAAATTGATAATAAAGAGAATAGCCATCTTTGATATATGGCTATGAATCCCTATCTTATAAGGTTTGAATATAGCCCTATCCTTAGCATTTGAGATATATGCAGGAAAATGCACTTGATGGAATGAAAGCAGATCTGACATCTAGACTCACTCCTAGATCATATATAAATCTTTCTGAGGAGTAGTAAGACTAGTGTTCAATAAGAGTAACACAACAGTTATGCAACTTATTTTGGAGCTAGTCTTAGTAAGTTTGAAGCTTTTTTCTTAAACCATGGAGGAATCCAGGGCTGATGGTGGGGGCTGTGGATTTACAGGGATCAGCAAGGCCACTTGTTATTTTCCCACAGAGGTTGAGAGGGGTTGTCAACATCTCAGAGTAATCAAAAGCACACAAAGGTTGGTCTCTTCTTTGCTGCTCTTGAGCCTGCATTAAGCCTGCCAAAATAGTCCTATTCTTACCCTCTTTTGTTTTACCCCTGACAAAAGCCAGTGACACAGCTGTCAATTGAATGTCATTGAGAAATTCCTCAGATTGGTGCAGTTTTTGTCACCAGTCAGCATCACTCTAAATCTTCTTCCATAGGACATCTTGCTGCTTTCTATGGCTCTGTCAAGTTGGATTACCAACTTCCTGCTGCCTCGGAACAACCCTTCCCACCCAGATTATAACCTCTTGCAACTAATTCTGTTAGGAAAGTACAAAAACTTAAAAATAGGTACCCACAGATTCAAGAACAGCTTCTTCCCCACTGTTATTAAACTTCAAAATGGATCTCTCAAATTTCAAATTCAACGTTGACCTCACTCTTTGCGCACCTTCCCTGCAGCCATACCATCATATTCCTTTCTCTGTTCTATTATGAAGATGGTGTAGGTAAATTACCACGTGCCAACTTTGATTTGGCTACTTATTAAGAAATCTCACAGACAATCAGAGACTGAAACAATGATTTAGACTTTATCGCATGCAGCAATCAAAATAAGACCCCTCAAGTCTCACAGCTCAACTTGGCTTTTAATCATAGTCATAGAGATGTGCAGCATGGAAACAGACCCATCAGTCCAATCCGTCCATGCCGACCAAATATCCCAACCCAATCTAGTCCCACCTGCCAGCACCTGGCCCATATCCCTCCAAACCATTCCTATTCATATACCCATCCAAATGCCTCTTAAATGTTGCAATTGTACCAGCCTCCACCACTTCCTCTGGCAGCTCATTCCATACATGTACCACCCTCTGTGTGAAAAAGTTGCCCCTTAGGTCTCTTTTATATCGTTCCCCTCTCACCCTAAACCTATGCCCTCTAGTTCTGGACTCTTCAGCACCCAGGGAAAAGCACCTTTGCCTATTTACCCTATCCATGCCCCTCATAATTTTGTAAACTTCTATAAGGTCACCCCTCAGCCTCCGACGCTTCAAGGGAAACAGCCCCAGCCTGTTCAACCTCTCCCTATAGCTCAAATCCTCCAACCATGGTAACATCCTTGTAAATCCTTTCTGAACCCTTCCAAGTTTCACAACATCTTTCCGATAGGAAGGAGACCAGAACTGCACGCAGTATTCCAACAGTGGCCTAACCAAATTCCTGTACAGCTGCAACATGACTTCCCAACTCCTGTACTCAATACTCTGACCAATAAAGGAAAGCATACCAAATGCCTTCTTCACTATCCTATCCACTTTCAAGGAGCTATGAACCTGCACTCCAAGGTCTCTTTGTTCAGCAACACTCCCTAGGACCTTACCATTAAGTGTATAAGTCCTGCTCAGATTTGCTTTCCCAAAATGCAGCACCTTGCATTTATCTGAATTAAACTCCATCTGCCACTTCTCAACCTATTGGCCCATCTGGTCAAGATCCTGTTGTAATCTGAGGTAACCTTCTTTGCTGTCTACTACACCTCCAATTTTGGCGTCATCAAATGACAAAAAGTAGAGGGCCCAGCACCGATCCTTGTGACACTCCACTGGTCATACGCCTCCAGTCTGAAAAACAACCCTCCACCACCACCCTCTGTCTTCTACCTTTGTGCCAGTTTTCTATCCAAATGGCTAGTTCTCCCTGTATTCCATGAGATCTAACCTTGTTAATCAGTCTCCCATGGGGAACCTTGTCGAACACCTTACTGAAGTCCATATAGATCACATCTACTGCTCTGCCCTCATTAATCCTCTTTGTTACTTCTTCAAAATACTCAAATCAAGTTTGTGAGACATGATTTCCCATGCACAAAGCCATGTTGACTATTCCTAGTAAGTCCTTGCCTTTCCAAATACGTGTACATCCTGTCCCTCAGGATTCCCTCAACAACTTGCCCACCATCAACGTCAGGCTCACTGGTCTATAGTTCCCTGGCTTGTCCTTACTGCCCTTCTTAAACAGTGGCACCACGTTAGCCAACCTCCAGTCTTCTGGCACCTCACCTGTGACTATCGATGATACAAATATCTCAGCAAGAGGCCCAGCAATCACTTCTCTCGCTTCCCACAGAGTTCTCGGGTACACCTGATCAGGTCCTGGGGATTTATCCACCTTTACCCATTTCAAAACATCCAGCACTTCCTCCTCTGTAATATGGACATTTTGCAGTCTATATCTTCCATATCCTTTTCCACAGTAAATACTGATGCAAAATACTCATTTAGTATCTCCCCCATTTTCTGTGGCTCCACACAAAGGCCGCTTTGCTGATCTTTGAGGGACCCTATTCTCTGCCTAGTTACCTTTTTGTCCTTTATGTATTTGTAAAAACTCTTTGGATTCTCCTTAATTCTATTTGTCAAAGCTTTCTCATGTCCCCTTTTTGGCCTCCTGATTTCCCTCTTAAGTATACTCCTACTTCGTTTATACTCATCTAAGGATTCACTCGATCTATCCCGTCGATACCTTACATATGCTTCCTTTTTTTTCTTAACCAAACCCTCAATTTCTTTAGTTATCCAGCATTCCCTATATCTACCAGCCTTTCCTTTCACCCCAACAGGAATATACTTTCTCTGGATTCTCGTTATCTCATTTCTGAAGGCATCCTATTTTCCAGCTGTCCCTTTACCAGCGAACATCTTCCCCCAATCAGCTTTTGAAAGTTCTTGACTAATACCATCAAAATTGGCCTTTCTCCAATTTAGAACTTCAACTTTTAGATCTGGCCTATCCTTTTCCATCACTATTTAAAATCTAATAGAATTATGGTCGCTGGCCCCAAAGTGCTCCCCACTGACTCCGCAGTCACCTGCCCTGCCTTATTTCCCAAGAGTAGGTCAAGTTTTGCACCTTCTCTCATAGGTACATCCACATACTGAATCAGAAAATTGCCTTGTACACACTTAACAAATTCTTCTCCACCTAAACCCTTAACAGTCTGGCAGTCCCAGTTTATGTTTGGAAAGTTAAATCCCCTACCATAACCATCCGATTATTCTTACAGATAGCTGAGATCTCCTTACAAGTTTGTTTCTCAATTTCCCTCTGGCTATTAGGGGGTCTAAAATACAATCCCAATAAGGTGATCATCCCTTTCTTATTTCACAGTTCCACCCAAATAACTTCCCTAGATGTATTTCTGGGAATATCCTCCCTCAGCATAGCTGTAATGCTATCCCTTATCAAAAACACCACTCCCCCTCCTCTCTTGCCTGCCTTTCTATCCTTCCTGTAGCATTTGTATCCTGGAACATTAAGCTGCCAGTCCTGCCCATCCCTGAGCCATGTTTCTGTAATTGCTATGATACCCCAGTCCCAAGTTCCTAGCCATGCCCTGAGTTCACCTGCCTTCCCTGCTCGGTCCCTTGCATTGAAATAAATGCAGTTTAATTTATTAGTCCTACCTTGTCCCTGCCTGCCCTAACTGTTTGACTCACTTCTGTTCTCAATTGTACCGGTCTCAGATTGATCTCTTTCCTCACTATCTCCCTGGGTTCTCCCCCCCACCTTACTAATTTAAATCCTCCCGAGCAGCTCTAACAAATTTCCCTGCCAGTATATTAGTCCTCTTCCAATTTAGGTGCAATCCGTCCTTCTTGTACAGGTCACTTCTACCCCAAAAGAGATTCAAATGATCCAAAAATGTGAATCTTTCCCCCATACACCAGCTCCTCAGCCATGCATTCATCTGCTCTATACTCCTATTCTGCCCTCACTAGCTCGTAGCACCGGGAGTAATCCAGATATTACTACTCTCAAGGACCTCCTTTTTAAATTCCTGCCTAACTCTCTGCAATCTTCCTTCAGAATCTCAATCTTTTCCCTTCCTATGTCGTTGGTTCCAATGTGGACAATGACCTCTTGCTGGCCCCTCTCCCCCGTGAGAACCTTCTGCACCCTCTCTGAGACATCCTTGATCCTGGCACCAGGGAAGCAACATACCATTCTGATTTTTCGCTGCTGGCCACAGAAACATCTGTCCGTACCCCAGACTAGAGAATCCCCTGTCACAATTGATCTCTGTGAACCTGACATACCCCTCGTTTCATTAGAGTCAGTCAGAATACCAGAAACTTGGCTGCTCATGCTACGTTCCCCTGAGAATCCATCACCCCCTACATTTTCCAAAGCAGCACACCTGTTTGAAATGGGTATATCCACAAAAGACTCCTGCACTAGCTGCCTACCTCTCTTACCTTTCCTGGAGTTAACCCATCTATGTGACTGCTTCTGTGCTGTGAACTTCGCCCAACAGTCCCTCCAAGATCAGTTGTGAATTTCACTGTTTGTTAGTTTTCCCAGATGCACTCCGATATCCAGCAATACGTGAATTCAAACAGCAAAGGCAGTAACTGTGCAGGTTCTCTCTCTCTCTCTCTCTCTCTCTCTCTCTCCTGCAATGACCTCACCATGTGCTTCCTTTGTCTGTTCTTCTCCCTTTTAAAACTGCTGTTGTTTTGACTTTTTTTTTCCAAAGTTCAAAACAATGCAACATCTTTTAAAACAGTAATTGCTGCTCCTGGAATTCGAAGAAATCACCTCCAGCACCTAAAATACCTCAAAAAAGGAGCAGCTGTTACAACCAGAAATTTTTCCATCCTCCATCTTGGATTACCCAGAATCACTCGATTAATGGTAGAATTTAACTACAATTCCAATCAACAATATCTGTCTCTGGAAGTGTCCAGGGTTTGCTTCTGGTGCAGTGTTGTTCTTCTTCAAAGTTCTGCAAAGGGAGAGCTCTGGTTTTGGATTCTTATATAGATTTCCATCTTTCAGGTCTATGATGTGATATTATTGATGATCCCTTAGATTTTTTCAACCAAGTTATTGACTATTCCTCTGAAACAATCAAGTCTGAAGTTTGCCAGGCTAGTGAATCAGTGAAGAATGGGGACAATATTTCATCCTCATTAACACTCAACAGTAGAGCCCCCAGGGGTGCGTACTCAGCCCCCCACTATACTCACTGTATACCCATGACTGTGTCGCCAAATCCCAGACTAATGCCATTTACAAGTTCATTGATAACACCACCATATTTGGTCGAATCTCAGATGGTGATAAAACAGACTACAGACGGGAAGTGGAAGACCTAGAAAAATGGTGCACTGAGACCAACCTAGCTCCCAATGCCGGCAAAACCAAGGAACTCATCATTGCCTTTTGGCAGGATGTTACTCATGCCCCGCTACACATTAACAACACAGAGGTGGAATGAGTAGAGAGTGTCAAACTCCTGGGAGTGGTCATCCACAACAAGCTTTCTTGGACTCTTCATGTGGATGCACTGGTTACAAAGGCCCAACAATGTCTCTTCTTCCTCAGGCAGCTGAGGAGATTTGGCATGACAGTGAATACCCTTGCCAACTTTTATAGGTGCGTCATCGAGAGTATTTTGTCTGGATGTATCACTACCTGGTAAGGGAAATGTACCATTCAAGATCGGAGACGGTTACAGAGAGTAGTGAACTCAGCCCGGACAAACACAAAGCCAACCTCCTATCCATAGAATCCCCATCTACCAGGCCCACTGTCAAGGAAAGGCTGCCAGCATTCTCAAAGATCCATCCCACCCTGGCAATGTTTTTCTACAACCTCTACCATTGGGGAGAAGATACAGAAGCCTGAACAGACGCACCAGCCGGTTTCAAAACAGTTTCTAACCCCCCTGTTGTTAGAATACTGAATGGACTCACAAACTCTTAACATTTTCCTGTACTTGTGTTTTTGTTTTTGACATTGTTTACCTATTATTTACCTATCTATACTACTTAACTATGTGATCTGCCTGTATTGCCTGCAAGACAAAGTTTTTCACTGTGCCTCAGCACACCTGACTATAAATTCAATTCAAATTCGATTCAATTCATTTACTTCAAACATAAAATCAACATTTATACAATTCCTTTTAATCCTATCTAATTTCAACTCCTGATGTTCAAAATATAAACAGAGTTTTATAGCATTGGACACAATCCTGAACTGCCAATCCATTAAGATCTCCAGAACCTACCGGATGCGTATCTTAAAATACGCAAGCCTTTCTGGGGTTTTGCAAGTACTTTGAGTGATGGAAGCTTTGACAAAAAGACAAATGGTGCAATCTTTGGCTTAAAACCAATACCTCCCCAAAGATCTGGTTCGAGAAGCAAGAATAGAGACTCCATGGCTTCAACTCTATCAAAACCAATGGTCTACACTCAAAAGGATCCATATTCTCCATGCAAGGACATTACATCTCCCCAAAAATGAGATTCCAAGGAACAGCACAGTTTGCAACATTGGTCACCTAGATCCGGTTGTTCACTGCTGTTATGAATGGGGCTGGAGGAGTGTCCTGTTACTGTAGTCCCAGTACACTGGTCACAATCTAGAAAAAAAATAGTTTTTCCAGTTAACTAGGGTGACCAATTTGATACCTTATCCTGATCAGGTTTTCAGGAAAAAAGATCTATCAAGTTTCTTACTGAACACAATTAGGGATTTATCATGGAAACAAAACTTATTCAGTTAAGGTACAATAATTGGTGAACATACACAGTCAGTAATATGGAAATATAAAGGCTTTCCCTGTAAAATCTCTCTCTCTCTCACTCAGTCTCTCATACACATACACATACACTTGCTATCTTCAGGGTAAATCGATTTTATTTTGCAGACATTGACTCCCTGAAAATGGAACATATTGGCTAATGGATTAAAAGAGTAAGGTGTAGAATGTTTCAGAGTGTGTTGCTCTGATGTTCTGGCACATGTGCTCAAGTCACTTATCATGCACAGTTGCCTCTGAAATCTTGTAGACATAACTTATCAGGGAATACAATCTTGAGATGTTCCTTCAAGCACCTTTTAAAAGAACAAATAAGTTTGCCCTAAATTGATACAGAGAATTTTCTTACCAGAAATGGGACAGCTCAGCTGGATAGCTTGTATACAGCAAGTTTTCATGAGCTTAACTTGTTCTTAGCATGCCTCCATTCAATTCAACCAGATAAACAATGAACCACCCCAAGCTAGTCACCATTCAGAAAGCCCCAGCGCCATCAAAAGCAAAGCAAGCAGTTATCAACGATCATGTAGTTTCTAGGAAGCCCTGTTATAAAAAAACCTTTACTATCCGCTGTGAATTTTCAATCTGTTTTAAAGGAACCATTCCAGGTATGTCCACAAAAAATTCCTTTTTCTGCAATCCTTCAAAAATTAAGTTACCCAGCAATATTAAATATCAAGCTTCTTGTGATACTGTAAACTTTAGAACTTTAACAACTCTTCTTGGATTGAAATAATCAACAAAGATGATCTTCACACACAAAAAGATCAGTAATAACTCTGTCTGAAGTAAGCTAAAAAGGGACAATGACAAACCTATACAGGAATTAAAAGTAATTAACCATGTTTGGGAAAAGGAAGAGTTGGAGCTACATGAGACCATCTGCTTGATGACGCTCCAAAAGCTAGTGTGCTTCCAATCAAACCTGTTGGACTATAACCTGGTCAGGAAACTGAGGATCCAGTTGCAGAGAATGGAGCTTAGTCTGAGATTACTAAGATTAGTAATCAATCTCAAGGGGATAATAGTGTTGAAGGCTGAATTGTAGCCAATGAGTAAGATTCTTACGTAGCTGTTCTTGGTGTCAAAATGTTCTAGGAATGAGTGAAGGACAAGTGATACAGCATCTGATGTGGATCAGTTGGCCTGATAGGCAAATTGGAGTGGGTCAAGAGTAGTGGGACACTGGAGATGATTAATGCCATGACCAGCCTTTCAAAGCATTTCATGACAACTGAAGCCTTTCCACCAGCACATGGTCTACTTTCTAGCTGCTGTGATGTTACTAGGACGGAGAGTATAACTGTGTTAATGTGTTAGGCAGGCAACTTGAGTAAACAAATATAGTTTGCCTCTGCTCACACCTTTCACAGCAATGGGACCAATAATTAGGGTTGAGGTACAAAACTACTGCATATGAAGGTACTGAACTAACAACCCCAAGGTCACCAGTTCAAATCTCAATCATTTTTAATTGTGAAATGAATCTGTTCATTTCTGCACTATCGTTGGAAAAGTGAATGCAGAACATAGTTGTACTTGTAGCACTAATATCATGTGGGCAAGCTACTGCCACCCAGTCAGTCTTAAATGTGACTCAAATGTGATGCTATGTGGTTAAACCTTCATGTCTTCAAGGTAATTAGTGATGGACAAGAAGTACAGCCTTTTGAGTCAGGCCAAAAACATCACAGTAATCACATTACAGAAACCAATTTGTATGACTTACCTTCTGTTCCAGCTGCTCTCCTTTTCTGTAAAATGAGAGGTGACGTTGTTACTGTCTGACCAGTAACCATTTCTGAATGTACAGAAAAATGAAAACTGCTACAACACAAGTTACCATGCAAAAGAGCTCTGCTGAACTCTGGCCCTAAATACAGTTGTATAACTGTACCACCAACACTTTTGTGAAATTGAAAGGGCGAAGAGAAATTCTCCCACTTTGCTGCCTTCAAACCCACGAGCGTCAGTGCAAGAATCATGCTTACATTTCATAATTCATGGAATCATTAGGTATTTTGCTTTGGGGAAAATGTGCCTGCCTCATTCTTTCCACATCGCCATGACTCATGTTACACCACCAGGAACAAAGGAATTAAGCTCTTCGTGCTGTGCTAAACAATACTATCACTACTGCTTGTGGCACAAAAATAGATAGAACTCCCACTTAGAGCATCTAAATATTTTTAATCACAGTTACTGATTGCTATTATTATAAACTTGATGCCAAAGAACATTGGTAATATACTTATAGCTAATTAGATAGTTTATTGCAGTAATGCATATTAGCCACTGGGCAGATATTAATCTCCAGTTGCCGCCCTGCAGTCACAGAGCTCAAATTAATATTTCAAAAGCAACACCGGATGCAATGTCAAAGAGACTGTACATTAATCAATCCCTTAATGACCACAGTGGAGGAATTAGTGCTTCCATTGTGGCTTAGAATACCTGGAGTTAATTATAGAAATCCCCTACAATACTACATTTTTAATTGACTGTCTCTTATGCCAACATAACCTTTGTACTTTACCCTACAGCCAACAGACCCCTTTTTGTTGTCTTTAGAATCTATAGATTTTGTTTCCCCTTGCTGACAATATATTTGTTTTGTGGCCAGACCAGGTTCGATTACAATGCAGCTGATTTGTTGCTATAGCTACCATGAGCTTTTGCACTGTGCTGTCACTTTGCCGTCCATTTGAGGTAATTACTTATCTCTATCCACACAAACATTCTTTGAAATGTATTTGTGCCAGAAAATGTTTCTAAAGATTTTCTTGTCACGTGACTTAGGAACATCTCTGTCCATCCAAATGTTTAATTCAGGCTAGGGATGTCAGATACTGCAAAATATTGATTCATAACAAGTCAAAGACGTGGCATGCATTTCTCTAATAGTTCTTCTGTCTCAACTCCATGAACACTGAAGACAGATTTTTCAGAGTCTCAAAAAACATCAGCTTTCCTTTGCATTACCTACAGTATTAAAAGGGTCTCCAGTACTATAATCTTTCTTTAATATTTCAGCAAGGAAAGGGAAAATGCTTTATTCAAAAATTTTTATTATCTCTACATGCCTGTCACAGCAATTTTGCCACCATCTTGAGAACAATCCCAGTTGGTACTTAAATAAGAATAATCTGTTGAGTTCAATTTTAACTCTGTGTCAATGGATAGGTTTTGACTGAGTTAGAATCTCATCCAATATATTTCTAATAGATTGATAAAGCATTTTGTTTGGTAACTGAAGGACACTTCAAAACAATTTTTGGTGAATAGTCACATTTTGAACTCAATTATTTTTTATTCACTTATGAACTGTGTGTGTCACTGGCTGAACCAACATTTATTACCTTGAGAAGGTAATGGTGATTTGCCTTCTTGAACCACTGCAGTCCATTTGGTGTTGGTAAACCCATAGTGCTGTTGTCGAAGAAGACTACTGAGCATCGGTGGTGCAGAAAGTGAATGTCTGTGCACTTGGTGGCAAATAACCAGATTCCTTTGTCCTAAATGGTATTAGGCTTCTTGAATGTTGATGGAGCTGTACTCAAGAAAAATGATAAGCATAGTGTTTGTAATAAAGACAGCCAGCAGGGCATCATAAAATAGGAGTTCCCTGATTGGGCTGTTAATCTGGTCCAACAGGGAGCCCTGGCTGACAGATAAGAATAAGAGTGTCAGACATTCTAACATCCTGAGAGTTGGCTCTGAGGGAGCTGAATCAGTGTCAAGGACTTTCAAGATGTAATTAAAGGGTGACGTAGGTGGCAGGATACTGGCCTCTGTGGAGTTATATCATTAATTATTCCATCACACTCATGACTTCTGCCTTGTAGGTGATGGACAGACACTGGAGAATCAAGAGGTGAGTTACTCATTGCAGAATTCCTAGTCTCCTGACATGCTTTTGTAGCCATTGTATTTATATGGCTAGTCCAGTTCAGTTAGTAACTCGCAGGGTGCTGACAGTGGGAGATTCAGAGATAGTAATGCCATTGAATGTCATGGGGCAATGCAATATTGCTTGCCACTTGTCAGCCCAAGTCTGGATATTTACCATTTCCTGCTGTTTTTGGACATGGATTGCATCAGTATCTGAGGAGTAGTAAATGATGCTGGTTATTTTCCAATCATCAATAAACATACCCACCTCTTACCTTAGGATGGGGAGGAAAGGACATTGATGAAGCAGTTGAAGGTGTTTCGGACTAGGACACTACCCTGAGGAACTCCTGCAGAGATCTCCTAGAACTGAGATGACTGACCTTGAAATACCACAAACATCTTACTATGTCAGATATAACTCCAAGTAGAGGAGAATTTTCCCATGATTCCCATGCTCGCCAGTGTTTCTCGTGCTCCTAGATGCCACACTTGGTCAAAAATGGCATTGATTTCAAGGTCTATCACTCTTGCTTCACCTCTCACATTCAGCTCTTTTGTTTATACATCCAGAGACCTGAAGATCTGAGCCCATATGCTGGACCAATTGCATGGTTTGGAAATAATCACTTTGAAATTTCTTGCTTTTTGATAATAGAACAATAGTTTTGAATTTCTCCAGGTAACATAAAAGTAATCTTCCTTCCTTACCTCGTCTAGCCTACATGTGACCCCAGACCCCACAAAAACATGTTTGACTTATAACTGCTATCTGAAATGGCCTAACAAAGCACTCAGTTATAACAAAGCAGATAAATAAAATTTAGAAAGGAATAAGAAAAATGGAAATTTCTGGAAAAACTCAACAGGTCTGGCAGCATCCATGGAGAAAAATCAGATTTAACGTTTCAGGTCCAGTGACCCTTCTTCAGAACATTTTTTTAAAGGGATAAAATGGGACAAACCATGTAGCATAAATCCATGTCCAGGAAATTACAGTATCACACCACTCTGTTGACACTGCTAAGTGCTCTTTAATAACATTCTAGGAGCTGTGCCAAAATTGGGAGAGCCATCTCACAGATTAGTCAAGAAAAGTGACACAGCCATACTCACAGACCCATACATTACAGACAATATGACAAACTCCATCACTATGTGTGTCATTGTTGTCCAGCAGGACAGATGCAGCAGCATATAGTCAGGACTGAGTTATGCTGGAAGCTCTTAACATTGGCTAATCTCTTATGGTATCAGGTCAAACACGGATAAGAAAATATCCAGCTGATTACTACCTACTGCATCCCAGCTATGAAATTGGCATTCCTTTGTTGAACATCAGTTGAAAGAAGCACTGAGGTTGGCATGGGCACAGAATATATTCCTGATGGAGGGATTCAATGTTCATCACCAAAGGTAGATTGTTAGCATCACTACTGATTAAGTTACCAGAGTCCTGATGAACATCTCTGCCAGACCTGGCCTTTGACTGATAGTGAGGGAAGTAACAAGGATGAAAATCTACTCTATCTTTTCCTCACCCATCCATATGTTACAGATGCATCTGCCCATGATGAGATAGATAGGAGTCATCAACAGACAATCTTTGTGTAAATGAAATCCCTTCTTTACACTGAGTGTACCCTTTGACGTGTTATATGGTATAATGATGACAGTTTGATTTAGAACGCATAGCAGCTCAAAATTGGGTGACCAAGGGGCAGCAGAACAATTGTATTCAACCACAAGCTGCAACCTCAAATTCTGGCAAATCGTTCACTCTACCTTTGCCATTAAGCCAAAGGATCATTCTGGTCTAATGAAGACTAATAAAGGTTGTTTGAGGTCAATCATCTCAGTTCCAGAACAGTGTTGTTGGAGTTGCTCAGTGTACTGTCCTTGGCCCAAATATTTTCAGATGCTTCACCAAAATCCATCCCTCCGTCATTAAGTCAGAAAACAAATATCCAATGATGATTGCACAATGTTCAGTTCAACTTGTGACACTTCAACTAGTGAAGCAATCCACATCCAAATGCAGCAGGACCCTTAGAGTGACAACATTCATCCTTAAGGTGATAAGTTGAAAATAGCATCCATATCATACAAATGCCATATACACTGATTGCCTGTTACACGGGTGAATCTGACCAACGGCTCATGATTTTCAATTTTATTGCCACTCTTGAATCCACCACTGCCAACATCCCGGGGATAATATTAACCAGAATCTGAACTGGACTAGCCATATAAATACAGTTCTTACAAGACACTAGAAATTCTGCACTGTGTAACTTATCTCCAAACTCCCTAATATCCATCAACCATTTACAAAGTGACACAAATCAATGTCTGATGGAGTTTTCTCCACTTTCCCTGATGGGTCAACTCAAAAGAGACTCAAAACTATCTGAAGCAAAGCAGTCCATATGTTTAGTAAACTCTTTTACAAATTTAAACATTCATTGCCTCCACCATTCAGGTACAAAGGCAGTAATGAGTGCTTTGTACACAACACACTACACCAATTCATCCAGTCTCCTTTGACAGCACATTCCAAGTCTGCAACCTCCATCACTTCAAAGTATAAAGGTAATATTTGCATGGGAATACCACCACCCGAAATTTCCCTTCCCAGTCACACACCAACCTGACTTGGAACTATGTCACCATTCCTTCACCAATGCTGGCTTAAATTTCTGCAACTCCCTATGTACCAACGTTGTGGATGTACCTACATGCAAACCCAAAGGACTACAGCAGTTTTAGAAAGCAAATCAGCAACATCTTTCTCAAGGGCATTTAGAGATGGACAACAAGTTCTGGTTTTGCCAGTAACACCCACATTCTATGAGAGAACAAAAAATATCTTTGGCCAATAATTGTTTTTACTATATACTGTCTACCACTGTAAGAATTCTGATGTGCTTTCCATGTTCATATTAAGAGGTCTATTAAATAAAGTACATATATTTGAGAAATTTTATATATTTGATTACCCAAAATTCACAAACCAGGAGCCCCCCTCAGACCCATAGTCTCTCTACCTGGAACACCAACTTACAGAATGGCCAAGGAGCTACATCAAAGACTAAAACTTTTCAGAGAAGACTCACGCCACTCCATCCACTCCACACAAGAATTCCTGAAGACCATCAAAGACACTAAGAAAGAAGAGGATGAAATAATGGTCTCCTTTGATGTAACAGCCCTGTTCACATCAACCAACATTAACCTGGCCAAGGGAACACTGACTACACTATTAGAAGACCCAAAGACCCATACACCAAACACCACCAACTTCATCAGCATGGACAAGCTAGTGGCCCTATGCCTTACCACCCACTTCACCTTCAACAACAAAACCTACAGACAAACCAACAGAACACCCATGGGATCTCCGATATCATGGTTCTTAGCAGAGACAGTAATGCAGAGACTTGAACAAATAGCTCTGCCAACCATCCAACCCAAACTTTGGGTCCACTACGTGGATGACACCTTTGTCATCACTAAATGAAACAAATTAGAGGAAACCTTCAAGACCATCAATAATACCCTTACTGGTATAAAATTCACTAAAGAGGAGGAAAACAACAACAAATTGTCATTCCTAGATGTCACAGTAGAGCAAACAGCCAATTGGGAACTTCAAACCAGCATCTACAGGAAAACAACATATCGGAACAAATATTGAACTACAGAAGCAATCATCCCAGCATCCACAAACAAAGCTACAATAGAACATTATTCCAATGAGCCACCACACACTGCAGCACAGAGGAACTACACAGACCAGAGGAAAATCACCTATACAGTGTATTCAAAAAGAACTGGTACGCAATGAACACAGTCTGCAGATTTCTCAGCAACAATACCAAACAAGCAGACAAACCACATCCAGAAACCCTAGCCACTCTCCCTACATCAAAGACTCTCGGAAATGACTGCCAAACTATTCAGATGCCTTGACGTCATGGTAGCCCACAAACCCACCAACACACTAAAACAGCAGCTAATGAACTTGAAAGAACCCATACAGACAACAAGCAAAACTAATGGCAATTACAAAATACCATGCAAGGACTGTAACAAACACTACATTGGACAAACAGGCAGAAAACTAGCCACAAAATGACATGACCTTCTCTCACTAGTATCCTTACCTACTGATATCACTTCGACTGGGACAATACTTCCATCCTAGGACAAGGCAAACAAAGACATTCATGAGAATTCCTAGAAGCATGGCATTCCAACCGAAACGCTATCAACAAACACATTGACTTGGACCTGATTTACCACCCCCTGAGAAAAAGAACAGGAAATGACATCACCATAGGAAATTACATTACTACAGGACATGATATTACCAACCCAAAGAAACCCAAACATATAAATAGAAAGCAGAAATCATGAGCAATGCTTCGTCCGGAGGCTGACTGAAGATGTTACATAGTATGGTGACAAAACGTCTGAACATGAGCCTTCCAGCTCAGCGAGCAAACCTACATCCATATGGAAGCCAATTTAAACACAGCTGGACTCTGCAATTTGCAAACTACAGGGATGGAATAGGCAGTATTCATGGAGCCAGGCTTTGAACAACCACATTGTTTTGGAATGAACCGCTGTTTATGCCACCAGTAAACCTGCTTTGTTAGAAAAGTGCTATGCAGTTCAGTAGAAGGCCAGAGGCATCACATGGACAAGGACAGCATTTGAGATGTTGAAGGTTCAAAACTATGTTTTGTGATCTTCAAATATTCAAAGTAGTCACCTAATTGGATCTTTTTGCCCCTGCTTGCTGCTGGTATTTGAGGCCTCGGAATCTTTGAGAAGGGCACAAAGAGAGAGATAGAACCTGGATTCTGGATCAGTGGTGCTGGAAGAACACAGCAATTCAGGCAGCATCCGAGGACAGGCAAAATCGACGTTTCGGGCAAAGGCCTTCATCAGGAATAAAGGCAGAGAGCCTGAAGCATGGAGAGATAAGCTAGAGGAGGGTGGGGGTGGGAGAGAGTGGCATAGAGTACAATAGGTCAGTGGGGAAGGAGATGAAGGTGATAGGTCAGGGAGGAGAGGGTGGAGTGGATAGGTGGAAAAGGAGCTGGGCAGGTCGGACAAGTCCAGACAGGTCAGGGGATCGGGTTTCTGGAGGTTAGAATCTAGGATGAGGTGGGGGAAGGGGAAATGAGGAAACTGTTAAAATCCACATTGATGCCCTGGGGTTGAAGTGTTCCGAGGCGGAAGATGAGGCGTTCTTCCTCCAGGCGTCTGGTGGTGAGGGAGCGGCGGTGGAGGAGGCCCAGCACCTCCATATCCTCGGCAGAGTGGGAGGGGGAGTTGAAATGTTGAGCCACTGGGCGATGTGGTTGATTGGTGCGGGTGTCTCGGAGATGTTCCCTAAAGCGCTCTGCTAGGAGGCGTCCAGTCTCCCCAATGTAGAGGAGACCGCATCGGGAGCAATGGATACAATAGATGATATTAGTGGATGTGCAGGTAAAACTTTGATGGATGTGGAAAGCTCCTTTGGGGCCTTGGATGGAGGTGAGGGAGGAGGTGTGGGCGCAGGTTTTACAGTTCCTGCGATGGCAGGGGAAAGTGCCAGGATGGGAGGGTGGGTCGTAGGGGGGCGTGGACCTGACCAGGTAGTCACGGAGGGAACGGTCTTTGCGGAAGGCGGAGAGGGGTGGGGAGGGAAATATATCCCTGGTGGTGGGGTCTGTTTGGAGGTGGCGGAAATGTCGGCGGATGATTTGGTTTATGCGAAGGTTGGTAGGGTGGAAGGTGAGCACCAGGGGCGTTCTGTCCTTGTTGCGGTTGGAGGGGTTGGGTCTGAGGGCGGAGGTGCGGGATGTGGATGAGATGCGTTGGAGGGCATCTTTAACCACGTGGGAAGGGAAATTGCGGTCTCTAAAGAAGGAGGCCATCTGGTGTGTTCTATGGTGGAACCGCTCCTCCTGGGAGCAGATACGGCGGAGGCGGAGGAATTGGGAATACGGGATGGCATTTTTGCAAGAGGTAGGGTGGGAAGAGGTGTAATCCAGGTAGCTGTGGGAGTCGGTGGGTTTGTAGAAGATGTCAGTGTCAAGTCGGTCGTCACTGATGGAGATGGAGAGGTCCAGGAAGGGGAGGGAGGTGTCAGAGATGGTCTCCAACACACTGCATCCACCTGGACACCCCGCGCTGGCCTATTACCTGCCCTCGACCTCTTCATTTCCAACTGCCGCCGGGACATTAACCGCCTCAACCTGTCGACCCCCCTCCCCCACTCCAACCTCTCACCCTCACAACGCGCAGCCCTCCAATCCCTCTGCTCCAATCCTGACCTCACCATCAAGCCAGCGGACAAAGGGGGCGCAGTGGTAGTCTGGCGCACTGACCTCTACATCGCTGAAGCCAAACGCCAACTCGAGGACACCTCTTCCTACCGCCCCCTGGACCATGACCCCACCCCCCATCACCAAACCATCATCTCCCAGACCATACACAACCTCATCACCTCAGGAGATCTCCCACCCACAGCTTCCAACCTCATAGTCCGGGAACCCCGCACTGCCCGGTTCTATCTCCTTCCCAAGATCCACAAGCCTGACCACCCTGGCCGACCCATTGTCTCAGCATGCTCCTGCCCCACTGAACTCATCTCTACCTACCTCGACACTGTCCTATCCCCCCTAGTCCAGGAACGTTCGAGACACCACCCACGCCCTCCACCTCCTCCAAGACTTCCGTTTCCCCGGCCCCCAACACCTCATCTTCACCATGGATATCCAATCCCTCTACACCTCCATCCACCATGACCAGGGCCTCCAAGCCCTCCGTTTTTTCCTCTCCAGATGTTCCCAACAGTACCCCTCCACCGACACTCTCATTCGTTTGGCCGAACTGGTCCTCACCCTTAACAATTTCTCCTTTGAATCCTCCCACTTCCTCCAGACCAAAGGGGTAGCCATGGGCACACGTATGGGCCCCAGCTATGCCTGTCTCTTTGTTGGCTACGTAGAGCAGTTGATCTTCCGTAATTACACCGGCACCACTCCCCACCTCTTCCTCCGCTACATTGATGACTGCATTGGCGCCACCTCGTGCTCCCGCGAGGAGGTTGAGCAATTCATCAACTTCACCAACACATTCCACCCTGACCTTAAATTTACCTGGACCATCTCTGACACCTCCCTCCCCTTCCTGGACCTCTCCATCTCCATCAGTGACGACCGACTTGACACTGACATCTTCTACAAACCCACCGACTCCCACAGCTACCTGGATTACACCTCTTCCCACCCTACCTCTTGCAAAAATGCCATCCCGTATTCCCAATTCCTCCCCCTCCGCCGTATCTGCTCCCAGGAGGAGCGGTTCCACCATAGAACACACCAGATGGCCTCCTTCTTTAGAGACCGCAATTTCCCTTCCCACGTGGTTAAAGATGCCCTCCAACGCATCTCATCCACATCCCGCACCTCCGCCCTCAGACCCAACCCCTCCAACCGCAACAAGGACAGAACGCCCCTGGTGCTCACCTTCCACCCTACCAACCTTCGCATAAACCAAATCATCCGCCGACATTTCCGCCACCTCCAAACAGACCCCACCACCAGGGATATATTTCCCTCCCCACCCCTCTCCGCCTTCCGCAAAGACCGTTCCCTCCGTGACTACCTGGTCAGGTCCACGCCCCCCTACGACCCACCCTCCCATCCTGGCACTTTCCCCTGCCACCGCAGGAACTGTAAAACCTGCGCCCACACCTCCTCCCTCACCTCCATCCAAGGCCCCAAAGGAGCTTTCCACATCCATCAAAGTTTTACCTGCACATCCACTAATATCATCTATTGTATCCGTTGCTCCCGATGCGGTCTCCTCTACATTGGGGAGACTGGACGCCTCCTAGCAGAGCGCTTTAGGGAACATCTCCGAGACACCCGCACCAATCAACCACATCGCCCAGTGGCTCAACATTTCAACTCCCCCTCCCACTCTGCCGAGGATATGGAGGTGCTGGGCCTCCTCCACCGCCGCTCCCTCACCACCAGACGCCTGGAGGAAGAACGCCTCATCTTCCGCCTCGGAACACTTCAACCCCAGGGCATCAATGTGGATTTTAACAGTTTCCTCATTTCCCCTTCCCCCACCTCATCCTAGCTTCTAACCTCCAGAAACTCGATCCCCTGACCTGTCCGGACTTGTCCGACCTGCCCAGCTCCTTTTCCACCTATCCACTCCACCCTCTCCTCCCTGACCTATCACCTTCATCTCCTTCCCCACTGACCTATTGTACTCTATGCCACTCTCTCCCACCCCCACCCTCCTCTAGCTTATCTCTCCATGCTTCAGGCTCTCTGCCTTTATTCCTGATGAAGGCTTTTGCCCGAAACGTCGATTTTGCCTGTCCTCGGATGCTGCCTGAATTGCTGTGCTCTTCCAGCACCACTGATCCAGAATCTGGTTTCCAGCATCTGCAGTCATTGTTTTTACCAGATAGAACCTGGAGCCCAGCTGGCTCTGCTTTTCACATCTTCTTCAACAGCATTTTCAGAGAGCACCTTCAACTGGCAGCCAAGTTACACAGCATCTCCAGCTTTGAGACTCACCACAACCAGAGGACAACCTCAGTGAGAAGACCCAAAGGCCGGAACTGGCAATAGATGAGAAGCAAAGCCCAAATTGATGACCGCGGATTCTGAAACATCAGCCGACCCTCAAAGACCAAAGAACAGCCTGTCTCAGCCTATTGACAAATATTGCTCGTTCTTTCAGACAAATAGTTCAAATACAGTGGCAGTGACCTGTGGTAGGGTGTAGTGAATCCTCAGAAGCATGTGTCAGAAGTAGATAGCTAGTGTAGATTTAAGAATGGTTTCTGAAGAGTCCTGAAAAGATTAACAGCATTCAATTAAAATAGAGTCATAGAGTTATCAAGATATGCAGCACTGAAACAGATCCTTTGGTACAACTCAGCCATGCCGAACAGATATCCTAAATAAATCTAGTCCCATTTGCCAGCATTTGGCCCATATCTCTCAAAACCTTTCCTATTCTTTATGCAGAGGGTGGTAAGGGCGTGGAATGCCCTACCTGCTAATGTAGTCAACTCAGCCACATTAGGGAGATTTAAACAATCCTTAGATAAGCACATGGATGATTTTGGGATAGTGTAGGGGGACAAGCTGAAAATAGTTCACAGGTCAGTGCAACATCAAGGGCCAAAGGGCCTGTTCTGCGCTGTATTGTTCTATGTTCTATGTTCTATTCATATACCCATCCAGATGCTTTTGAAATGTTCTAATTGTACCAGCTTCCACCACTTCCTGTGGCAGCTCATTCCATACATGCAGCAACTCTGTGTGAAAAAGTTGCCTCTTAGATCCCTTTTAAATCTTTCCTCTATCACCGTATGCCCTCTTGTTTTGGATTCCCCCACCTCGGGGAAAAGACATTGTCTATTTACCCTTCCATGCCCCTCATGATTGCATAAAATTCTATAAGGTCACCCTTCAGCCTCCAGAGAAAATAGCCCCAGTCTATTCAGCCTCTCCTGATAGCTGAAACCCTCCAACCCTGGCAGCATCTTTATAAATCTTTTCTGAACCCTTCCAAGTTTCACGACATCCATCCTGTAGCAGGGAGACCAGAACTGCATGCAGTATTCCAATAGTGGCCTAGCCAATGTCCTGTACAGCTGCAACATAACCTCCCAACTCCTACACAACTGGCCAATAAAGGCAAGCATACCAAACCTCTTCTTCACTATCCTATCTACCTATGATTCCACTTTTAAGGAGCTATGAACCTGCACTCCAAGGTCTCTTGGTACAGCAACGCTCCCCAGGACCTTACCGTTAAGTGAATAAGTCCTGCTTGATCTGCCTTTCCAAAATGTAGCACCTCACATTTATCTAAATTAAACTCCATCTGCCACTCTTCAGCCCATTGGCCCATCCAATCAAGATTCCATTGTACTCTTCGCTGTCCACTACAACCCCAATTTCGGTGTCATCTGCAAACTTACTAATCATATCTTCTATGTTCACATCCAAATTATATAGATAAATGATGACTAGCAGTGGACCCAGCACCGATCCATGAGGCACACCGCTAGGCACAGGCCTCCAGTCTCAAAAGCAACCCTCCACAACCAGCCTCTGTCTTCTACCTTTGAGCCAGTTCTGTATCCAAATAGTTAGTTCTCCCTTTAATCTATGGTATCTAACCTAGCTAACTGGTCTACCATGAGGGACCTTGTTGAACATCTTTCTGAAGTCCATATAGATCACAACCACTGTTTTGCCCACCTCAATCCTCTTTGTTACTTCTTCAAAAAAACTCAATCAAATTTGTGACACACAATTTCCAAATCACAAAGCCATGTTGACTATCCCTAATCATTCCTGGCCTTTCCAAATACATGTAAATCCCGTCCTTCGGGATTCCCTCCAACAACTTTTCCACCATCTATGTCAGGTTCTATAGGTCCCTGGCTTTTCCTTACTACCTTTCTTAACTAGTGGCACCACGTTAGCCAACTTCTGGTCTTCTGGCACCTTACCTGTGGCTATCAATGATACAAATATCTCAGCAAGGGCCCCAGCAATCATTGGGAAATTGAGAAACAATTTTGTAAGGAGATCTGTTATCTGTAAGAATAATAGGGCGGTTATGATTAGAGATTTTAACTTTCCAAGCAACAACTGGGACTGCCAAGTGTTAAAGACTTTGATGGAGAGGAATTTGCTAAATGTGTACAAGAAAATTTTCTGATTCAGTATATGGATGTATCTACAAGAGAAAATGCAAAACTTGACCTAATCTTGGGCAATAAGGCTGGGCAGGTGACGGAGAAGTCAATGGGGGAGGCCAGTGACCATAATTCTATTAGTTTTAACGTGGTGATGAAAAAGGATAGACCAGATCTAAAGTTAAACTCATAAATTGGAGAAAGGCCAATTTTGATGGTATTAGACAAGAACTTGCAAAAGCTGATTGGGACGGATGTTCGCAGGTAAGGGGACAGCTGGAAAACGGGAAGCCTTCTAAACTAAGATAACGTATCCAGAGACAGTATGTTCCTAAGGGTAAGGCTGGCATGTGTAGGGAATGCTGGATGACTGGAAAAATTGAGATTTTTGTCAAGAATAAGAAGGAAGCATTTGTCAGGTATAGAGAGCAGAGATTGAGAGATGCCGGTGTATACATAAGAGGGAAGTCAGAAGGGCAAAAAGGGGACATGAGATAACTTTGGCAAATAGGGTTAGGGAGAATCCAAAGGGACTCTACAAATACATTAAGGACAAGAAGGTAACTAGGGAGAGAATATTATCCCTTAACAATCAGCAAGGCCTCCTATGTGCGGAACGGCAGGAGACAGGGAGATACTAAATGAGTATTTTGCATTAGTGTTTTAAAATAGATTAGTAGAGTTTGATAAATATTGTTGTTCCATGATAAACTGTTTGATAAGTTGTATTGGACCTTCCCCTGACCCTTGTCCCTTTTGTCTATCCCATTGTGTAACTTGCCAGAATTGAAAAGGGTAAATGGTCAATAGTCATTGTACATTTATCCACACTTTCACATTACAACATTTGGAATTGCAGCTTTGAAATATTTCTCAAATAATTTATTTACTCATAAGCGATATTTTCATGGCCTACTCATCATCTAATCTAATCAGCTATGAAACTTTGCTTCTTGGGGTCGAAGTGGCAGGCCAAATTTCCAGAAGTAATTAAATATAGATTGGCTAGAACATAATCTCAATCGTTACCATCCTATTTAACTAACTTCCTACTTAATCAGGGTAATTCATCACTCAATAAAAAGTAGAAAGAATCTAATATTTACAGAAGAGCAGCACTAATGATCCCTGGAGATGACTTGTGCTATAGAAAATGCAAAAGCAAGAGGCTTAATATTTACCAATGCAAGTAATGGGGGAGGAGGCCTTTGAGATACATTGCAGAGGAGGTATGACATGAGCAAGTATTGAGTGAGCAGAGTGGAGACACTCAGGAATACAGGGAAAAGAATTGGCAGAACAGGAAAATACTATGCTGACATTTCTGGATACAGAAAGGTTATAGAAAGATGCACCTGCAAAAATCACTGTGTATCTTAGTTTATAATACCTTAAGGATATACAGGTACATTTAGCACAGATATCAGCACTATGATTAAAATGGTTTTGACTTTCTTGACTACCTAAGCTGATGGTTCATGAATCCTGTGGTGTGTATCTGGGATAATCAACTACTCTCAAATATTTATGCAAATGGACAGAGTACGATGTGAAGGAAAATTAGATGAATTACATTAAGAAGATTGATGAAATATAGTAAGTACACATGTGAATAATATTTTTTGAGATGATATATTAAATGTCTGTAGTAAATGCAAAGGTTTGGCTCATGGCAGTTTTTTTATATGTCTTAGTACATTATGCTGCTTATAACAATGAAAGGAATGATGGATTTTAGGCCCACAATTATGTGTCATGAATTCCAACTTTGCCTTCCTTGGAAGAAATTAATTTATTCATCCTTTTAATTACGTATTCTGCTAATAAGTAGTGTTGCAAAAACAATAATATTTAACAGAATGTATTTCCTCTTCAACTAGCCACAAGTACCATTTTATTGCACATTTTTCAATATTTTGGAAAAGAGAAATACAAAGTTAGAAGTAAATGGATTAATTGGCATTGATTATTGTAAATAGAAGTGTTATGTTAGAAAATGCACAGTGCATCACATCTACATGCTGCAGGAAGGTTTTTGGTCTGTGAACAACAAAGGCAATGCAGACTGTTTATTAAACCTCAGCATTCACTTCTTTAATAAAGAATGTCATATCAAAAAAACACAAGCACTGTTTAATGATGAAAGGAGCATTTGCTTCAGGAGTTATTTATATATCTCATATTTTTTCAATAAAACATCATCCTCACAGGGTAACACAGGAAATCCATTTGTCAAAGGAAATAATTAATGGCAAATATACTCCAATTTACACTTCAACAAACCACACAGCTTGAGAGGTGGACGACTTTGTTCCAGGAAGTAAACCAAGAACTTCAATTTGCAAATCTATTTCACACTAAGATTCAAAATTGTTTACTGTGGAAATTACTTTTTTCTTGAAACTTTTTTTTTTACCCTTACTTATTCTTACCAATTTTTCTTTAACAATCTACTGGAAGTTTCTTATATCTCAAGAAAACAATGGATTCTTCATAACTTTAAAATGAAACATATGTTAATATTATTTTACACGGGTTGAATTAGAACATGTCCTCTTGCAGTAGACTACATAAATTATTTCTTACTGAAGAGGAGTCAGTAGAAAAGCCATTGAATAGTCTTTCTTGGTCTTCGTGCAGTTCACCTGCGAAAACAAAACAGACACAATCTGGTGTTTGTGATGTCCACTGATGAAGGGCAAAGCTGAAATATTGATGCTACTCTTCTGTTGATACAGCACCTAGTAGCAACATGCATTGAAATGCTGTTGGCCGCTGTTTACTATACAGTTGTGCCTTAAGCTGCCAAGATCCTAATATCTGAGATTGCCTAGTTTAACATCTCTGTCACCCTACTTCATGTGCCTCCTTTAAAACACTCTATAAACCTTTCTCCTTTACAAAGCTTTTTAACCACCTGCCCAACCCTCACTTAGGTGTCAAATTTTATAAATTTTACTGGTCCAGGTATCCCTGTTACTACAAGAACAGAAGTCGACCAAAGATAATACTCTGCAAGATTACCGACCTAATGTTGAATTCTTTTGGAGGGACGTGGGGAGACATCCACTCAGAACAGGAGTTTTGGAGACTGCTCCTTTTTTATGGCATTTGTTGTTATGTTAAAAGAGTTAAATTACTTAAAGGAAATACTGCTTTGACAGTGACTGAGGATAACATTATTGTGTCAAGTGTTTTTCTTCTTAGGCATTCCCTTGGGGTTGAGGATGACTTGATTCTGCATTAAGAATGTGTTCTCAGGTGACTGAAGAGTCTATGGCATGACTTACTGTGTCTGTCACAGATTAGACAGATGGTAGTTGAGTGAATTGGAGGGTGGCATGCCCAAATGCCACACACTGCTTTCCCTGTTGACTCCTAATTTTAGCCTGGTGTTGGCAATGAGACTCGAGCTTTACAGATGCTTCCCAGGTGCTGTAGCTTCATGATCTTGATGTAGAGGTGTCAGTTTGGACTGGAGTGGACAAGGTGACTTCTGACCTTCATGATCTTGGGCCAGGGTTTCCTGGGAGATTGCACTTTTAAAAGAGGCTTCAAGGATATCCTTGAACTATTTCCTCTACCCGCCTGGGATACACTTGCCTTGTTGGAGCTTCAAGTAGAGAGCTTGTTTCAGGAATCTCATATAAGGTATTGGACAGAGGGTGGACACCGAGTGGAACTAATTGAACATGGCCAATACTTCAAGGTTGGGCGTATTGCCCAAAGTAAAAAACCGATGCTAATGGATTTACAGGATCTTACAGCGGCAGAGCTCATGCTACCATGGTTCATGTCTCTGAGGTGTAAGAGGAGGGAAGGTATCACTACCGTTCTGTAGACCATAAATCTGGTTTGAGATTTGAGAACATGGTCTTCAAATGCTGTCTTCTCAACTGATCAAAGGCTGTGCTGGCACATTGAAGGATGTGTTGAACCTTTTAATCATTAATGGCTTTTTTGACAGTAGGCTCCCAATTAATGGAACGTTGTCCACATTGTGCAAAGCTTATTGTGGACTGGGATAAGGATGGGGGAGCCAATACTATGTGGCAAGGTCACATTAGTAGACCTTTGTTTTGCAAATGTTCTCCTTTACCTTAATGAAGGTGTTGACAGTTACTTGGAACTCAGCCTCTGAATGTATACGAATGCAAACATCTGAGTACTGTAGTTCAATGGCAGAGTATGAGATGACCTTTGATCTGGGCTACAGGTAGTGCAGGTTGAATAGGCTCCTGTTTGTTCTGTAGGTTAGTTCCACTCAACTGAGCAGCTTGTTGAGGGTGATTTGGAGCGTTATAAGGAAGTTCGAGACAAACACCACTGCAATGACACAAACCTGCTTTAACCCTGGTCCAAACGCAAATTGGGGTCTATGTGGAACCATAACTATTCACAATATATATATATATATATGAATGACTTGGATGAGGAATGTTAATGTACCATAGCCAAATTTGTGGATGTCACAAAAATATGTGGGGAGGCCACTGGTGAGGATGACAAAAAGATTCTGCAGAGAGATATGAACAGGTTCCGTGAGTGAGCAAGTACTTGCTACTTAGATTATAATGTGAGAAAGTGTGAGATTATGCACTTTGAGAGGAAGAATAAAGGATTTGAATATTATTTTAATAGAAGAAGTCAGCAGAAAGCTACAGGCCAGATAGATTTGGGAGTGCTCATGCACAAAAATCTAGATCCAAGTTCATTGGGTAATAGGGAAGGCAAACAGAATGTTGGCCACCCTCCACCTATCACAATTCCAACGCCCCTCCCCCAAGTCCCTCCTCCCTACCTTTTATCTTAGCCTGCTGGACACACTTTCCTCATTCCTGAAAAAGGGCTTATGCCCGAAACGTCGATTCTCCTGTTCCTTGGATGCTGCCTGACCTGCTGCGCTTTTCCAGCAACACATTTTCAGCTCTGATCTCCAGCATCTGCAGTCCTCACTTTCTCCTTTACTTCAAAGGGAATGAAATACAAAAATAAGGATGTTTTGCTATGTGATATCAGAAAAAGAGGAGTGTCTGGGGGCTAAGTAGGTTGGACCTTGGATTTCCAATTATAAATTGAAATCTCAAAGAATGAAAGGCAACTTTATTGAAACATGCAAGGTTCCAAGGGGACCTGACAGAGTCATGCGGAGAGGTTGTTTCCCCTTGTGGGAGAGTCTAGGATGAGACAGCATAACCTCAGAATAAACGGTTGTTCATTTAAAACAGAGAATGAGGAGGAATTTCTTCTCTCAGAAGAGTGAACCTGTAGAATTCTTTATGCCAGGGGCTTGTCATTGCTAGGTTGTTGAGTACACAGATTTTTAATCAGTAAGAGGTTCTAGAGAAGGGGCACTGGGCACAAAATAATAATTCTATTTTCTTTCCTCAGATGCTGCCAGATCCGCTGAGTATCCCCAGCAATGTTTGTTTTCATTGCTGGGAATCAAGTGTTGTCAGGAAAATCAGGAAGGTGGAGTTGAGTGTGAAAGGAATATCAAAGTTAGCGCACAATAGTACAACACAAATTACATCACACTGTACAAGATGTATTGGAATGACCTCATTACATCAGAAAGAAAGGTCAATCCCTTTTACCTCAGCTATGCCCTTACAGACACTAAAATCTTGGTAAAGCATCACCCCATCTCCATGTTAAAGCTTGAGCTTGGTTGACATAGCTGTGATCATTTTCCTTTCACAAATTGCTAAGCATTCACTAAATGCTATTTTCTTAAGTAATGTCTCTTCCCCAAGACCATTGATGCAAACTATAACTCAGCCCACTGTTATTTAACATAAAATCATAGAATCCCTACAGTGTGGAAGCAGGTTATTCAGCCCATCGCGTCCACACTGACCATCCCATCCCATCCAGACCCAAACCAACCTACTCTATCCCTGAAGCTCTGCATTTACCATGGTTAATCCACCTAGCTTGGCCAATTTATCTAAGCTGCACATTCTTTTAACATGGGATCTCTTAACTCCTGTCTTCAAAGAGTTTTGTTGGATGTCTTCCTCTCTGATATACTGCTATTTCTTCTTACTGACCACAAAATTTCTCAGGATGTCTCTCCAGCCCTGACTATTTTCCTGTAAACCTGTTTATGACCACTTCCCGCTCTCCTCTTTCTCTCTCTCTCTCTGTTTCTCTCTCACACACACACTCTGGAGATTGTATAGTTCTAGACAATAAACACCTTATCAATTACCTTCCCAGCCCTCTTGCTGGCCATTTAACTAAAATCACATAACTTCTTCTAAATGTTATTTTGAACTCACTATTCAGATTGACTTTCTGATCTTTACAAAAAAAAGTAAGAGCTTCATAGAACTGAAAATAAAACCCATTTTTCAGTTTTCTAAATAACGGTAACAAAATGTGAACCTTCATCACAAAGGCAAGAGAGGTGGTAGATGGTGTGTGTAGGTAAGAGGGTAGTGCAGCAGGTTGGTAAGGGGATAGGGTGCCTGGTAGTTTGGGAGGCAGTCAGGTTCATGACTATTCATAGTAGGTCAGGGGATGTTGGTTCCAGGTTGGGGGTCAGACAAGCGGGATTGAGTCATACAATCACAGAGTCATAGAGATGTACAACACTGAAACAGACCCTTTGGTCCAACTCGTCCATGCCGACCAGATGTCCTAACCTAATCTAGTCCCACCTGCCAGCACCCAGCCCATATCCTTCCAAACCCTCCCTATTCGTATACCCATCTGGAGGCCTTTTAAATGTTGCAATTTTACTAGCCTCTATCACTTCCTCTGGCAGCTCATTCCAAACAGGTACCATCCTCTGCGTGAAAAAGTTGCCCCTTAGGTCTCTTTTATATCTTTCCCCTCTCACCCTAAACCTATGCCTTCTTGTGTCAGGTTGGTTTAGGGAACAGGGTGAAAGGAGTAGGTTTCGGGGAAGTGTTGGGTTGAGATAGGGGTTGTGTCAGGGTTGAGGTACAGGAGATGCAGTGGGAGTGAGGGCCTGACTGGGTGTGCTCACGCTGAAAGTAGGGAAAGCATGGACAAGCGGGGCAAAGACCTCAGGCACAGGTACCTTTAGGAGTTTTATATTTTAGCTTCATTTCAGATACTGGCTGCTGCTAGTGTAACAAAGATAGCACTAACTTCAGAGAAACTTCCACACCTCAGTTTCAATCTGGGAACACCATTAATGGGCTGCTTGATTGGCCATTAACCCTAAAAGCTTGAAATGGGTTGGACCATGACTGCTGTTGCTGATTGGCCAGCACTCAGTGAAGCTGAAAGCTGATTGGTCTGATGAATGGCACTCATAAGGGGCAGTGCGTTTGAATCAAGTAAGACTGCGTGGAAAGAAACATCAGTGTACAATCAACATTCAAGATATGTGTTGTTATAGAGTCATAGAGTCATAGAGATGTACAGCATGGAAACAGACCCTTCGGTCCAACCCATCCATGCCGACCAAATATCCCAACCCAATCTAGTCCCACCTGCCATCACCCAGCCCATATCCCTCCAAACCCTTCCTATTCATATACCCATTCAGATGCCTCTTAAATGTTGCAATTGTACCAGCCTCCACCACATCCTCTGGCAGCTCATTCCATACACGTACCACCCTCTGCGTGAAAACATTGCCCCTTAGGTCTCTTTAATATCTTTCCCCTCTCACCCTAAACCTATGCCCTCTAGTTCTGGACTCCCCAACCCCAGGGAAAAGATTTTGTCTATTTATCCTATCCATGCCCCTCATAATTTTGTAAACCTCTATAAGGTCACCCCTCAGCTCCAGGGAAAACAGCCCCAGCCTGTTCAGCCTCTCCCTGTAGCTCAAATCCTCCAACTCTGGCAACATCCTTGTAAACCTTTTCTGAACCCTTTCAAGTTTCACAACATCTTTCTGATAAGAAGGAGACCAGAATTGCACGCAATATTCCAACAGTGGCCTAACCAATGTCCTGTACAGCTGTAACATGACCTCCCAACTCATGTACTCAATATTCTGACTAATTAAGGAAAGCATACCGAACGCCTTCTTCACTATCCTATCTACCTGTGACTCCATTTTCAAGAAGCTATGAACCTGCACTCCAAGGTCTCTTTGTTTAGCAACACTCCCTAGGACTTTACCATTAAGTGTATAAGTCCTGCTAAGATTTGCTTTCCCAAAATGCAGCACCTCACATTTATCTAAATTAAACTCCATCTGCCACTTCTCAGCCCATTGGCCAATCTGGTCAAGATCCTGTTGTAATCTGAGGTAACCCTCTTCACCGTCCATTACACCTCCAAATTTGTTCTATCTTCTTTGCATGTCAGAAATGGAGGGACGGCAGGCTGGTAGAGAGCAATCTGTGGCAGACCTTGTTCCCCAGTTTATGACCAATTGTAAAGCTGGTGCTTTCATTAGTTTGGCTGAATGCTCTGTAAATTATCCATGCTGTTGTCTGAATGCTTTCTTTAACTTCTCTCAGTCATGTGCTTTTTGCATTGTGACTGTGGGCTTAGGCCTCAACACATATGGCTAATGCTTTGCATTCAACATCACATGTCACATCTATACCCAGGGTCCAGCTGAAGGCTGGAAGCCACAAAGGAACTGCTTAAAATGAACAGCTGTATAATGGACAAAATCCAAGATTTGAACAAGAAGCCATGTACATCCACTTCATTTGTAAATTGTTGCACTTTTGTGTTCAAGTTGGCAATAATGGTTGCAATGTGCTATAATTGCAATGTGCAATTCATTAATATCTATATATTAATTTTATTTCACTTTTGGGGTGCGTTTTGTTGGAGTTTCGCTATCAATGTTTAAAATTGAGCTTTGCCTCAATTCAAGTCCTTCAAGTTCAATTAAATTCAGAGCCTGAGATCATTTGATTTTCACCAAGCATAATTCACCAATGAAGCTTAAAATCCACACTAACATCGAACAGCAAATGATTAAAATCTGCAGATTGGGAAAACATCCACATTGGTGAGTAGCAACCTTTCAAAGCTAGTTGCTGATACCCTACAGTGCACTGTAGTTGTAAGCGAGAGATATGGTTATGGTCCTGAGTGGGAGAACACGTGGCAGATGCCAACGTCCATGGATGAGGGATGTATGTAACAGGTGCCAATGGATCATGCCCTGAGTTTCAGTTGGTGCTGAGCAACATGAAGGCCACTCAGAGCAAGCTGCATGTCTTAAAATGCATAAAGGTGGATAAATCCCCAGGATCCGATCAGGTGTATCTCAGAACATTGCGGGAAGCTAGGGAGGAAATTGCGGGGCCAGTGAATAGACATTTGTATCAATGACAGTCATGGACGAAGTGTTGAGAGAGTGGAACGTGGCTAATATTGTGCCATTGTTTAAGAAAGGCTGCAAGGAAAAGGTAGGGAACTACAGACTGGTGAACCTGATTTTAACCTTTCAAATATAGACTGGTTTTGCCATTGGGCTTGGATGAGAGGAATTTGTTTAGCAAGTACCAGAAATTGCTCCTATTCAATATTTGGATGCTCAAAGTTTGTGAGAAGATTTGTAGCTCAGGTGCTTGTTGTGGTTCTGTTCGCCAAGCTGGGAATTTGTGTTGCAGATATTTCGTCGCAAGGACTGCACAAAACACTACATAGGACAAACAGGAAGACAGCTAACGATCCGCATCCATGAACACCAACTAGCCATGAAATGACACGACCAGCTATCCTTAGTAGCCACATACGCAGATGACAAGCAACATGAGTTCAACTGGGGCAACACTACTATTATAGAACAAGCCAAACAGAGAACAGCCAGGGAATTCTTAGAGGCATGGCACTCATCCACAGATTCTATCAACAAACACATCTTTCTGGACCCAATATACCAGCCACTACAGCGGACAGCTGGAACTGACAACTGGAAGCGGCAGATTCAAACCACTATAAATGCCAGAGGAAACATCACAGAAGTGTTTCACAGGAGGCTCCCAAGCACTGAGGATGCCACCTAGACAGGGGACGAAATGTCTGCAACACAAATTCCAGCTTAGTGAACAGAACCAAAATATTTGGATGTAGCTACTCGAGAAGGAGCAAAACTTGACCTTCTCTTGTGAAATAAGGCAGGGCAAGTGACTGAGGTGTCAGTGAGGAGCACTTTGGGGTAAGTGATCATATTAGCTTTAAAATAATTATGGAAAAAATAGACCTGATCCAAAAGTTAAAGTTCTAAATTTGAGAAAGGCCAATTATGATGGCATTAGGCAGAAATGTTCAAAACTTGACTGGGAGTGGCTGATCAAAGGTAAAGGGAAGTATGTTCTAATTAATGCAAAGGACATGGCTATTAGGTATAGGAAATGCTGGATGGCGAGAAAGATTGAGGCTCTGGTCAAGAAAAATAAGGAGACATACGTCAGGTATAGACAGTGAATCTTTAGAAGAGGAGAAGGGCAGTAAGAGTACACTTAAGGGAAATCATGAGGCTAAAAAGGGGACTTGAGATAGCTTGGGTAATTAGGGTTAAGGAGAATCTAAAGAGTTTCTACAAATACATTAAGGACAGCAAAGTATCTCGGGAGAGAATAAGGCCCCTTTAGTTTCACCAACACCATCCACGTGTGGAACCATAGCAGCTGGCTGAGGTGCTAAATGAATATTTTGCTTCAGTATTTATATTGGAGAAAGACAGGGAGCGAGGGAACTTGGAGAAATAAATAGTGATATCTTGCAAAGTGTCCATATTACAGAAGAGGAGGTGCTGGAGGTCTTAAAACACAGAAAAGTAGATATGGCATTTTGTGGCTGTACACGATATTGGTAAGGTCACTTTTAGAATACTGCATCCAATCCTGGTCTCTCTGCTATAGGAAGGATATTGTTAAACTTGAAAGGGTTCAGAAAAGGTTTACAAAGATTTTACTGGGATAGGAGGATTTGAGCTATAGGAAAAGTTTGAATTGGCTGGGACTTTCTTCTCTGGAGCATCAGAGGCTGAGGGGTGACCTTATAGAGTTTTATAAAGTCATGAGGTGCCTGGATAGGGTGAATAGCAACAGTCTTTTTCCAAGGGTAGGAGAGTCCAGAATAGAGAGCATAAGTTTAAGGTGAAAGAGGAAAGATTTAAAGGGGACCTAAGAGGTAACGTTTTCATGCAGAGGGTGGTGTATGTATGGAATGAGCTGCCAGAGGAAGTGATGACAGAGGGTATAATTACAATATTTAAAAGGCATCTGGATGGGTACATTAATAGGAAGGGTTTAGAAGAATATGGGCTAAATGCTGGCAAATAGGACTAGATCAGTTAAGGATATCTGATCGGCATAGATGGGTTGGACCAAAGGGTCTGTTTCCATGCTGTATGACCCTATGACTCTATTCCCATTAACCAACTTCCACTTGCCTTTAACTAAGGGCTGAAGCTCAAATGTTTTAAATCAGAGGAGTAGATGAAGAATATCGAATTAAGTAAGTCAACTAAGCTAACAAAATAAACTCCTCTTTGCAGAATGTCAATATTTTAACATTGTGATTGCCTTCTATTGCTGCTCTTCAAAGGCCTGTTTTGTTCGCATATGTTCACTAAGGCACGAACATGAGGCTGAAGGCTAAAAACAGAAAATCACTCTACATAATGCACCTTCTCTCTCCAGAGTTTTAGGTTTGAGTGATCAAAAATAAGGGAATGCTGAGTAAATAATTTTTAAAAGAACATTTTATCTCTAATTCTGTTCTTTTGAAGGATGACATTCAACTATGAGTGATAATCTATGTTTATTCATGGTCTACAATGGCTTTCTGACCAGCAGATGGGCAGAAGATCAGTGGCTTAGATTTTCAACAGTGACTGACAATTGCTAAAGAAAGCCACAAAGAATTCATCAGAACTTTTGTGGATATGTCGCCCGCATTACTGTTTGTTGGCCAATGAAAAACAGGATGTACAGTCTATAGATAGTGCCTTGCTCAGTTTTAGCACAGCTCAAAGCAGTTTACAAACAGTTTCCAGTCCTCAGTTTTAGAGAAATGTCTGTCCATGTTCCCAAGGAGTTTCCCACATTCCTATAACTGTAATCCCTTCCAGCCTACAACACTCTGTGTTCCTCCAATTTTGGCTACTTATGCGCATCCCCAATTTTCCACTACTTAAAGCCATGACTCCAGAATTAATTCCTTCTGAAACCTCTGCTGTTGCTCCAAAAACACTCCAGATGCTTGACACTATCTGAGGCAAGCCAGCATGATTGGCACACCATGCACCTCCTTCAACGTTCACTCCTTTCAACACTGATGCTTAGTAGCATCTGTGCGAAACATCTACAACATGCACTATATAACTCACCAAGGCTTCTTCAACAACACCTTCCAAACCTGCTCCTTCCATCAGCGAGTGCAGCAGATTTATGGGAATGCAATCACCTGCAAGTTCTGCTTCAAGTCATACACATCTCTGTTCTTTCCCTGTCACTGGATCAAAATCTTGAAACTTCCTTCCTAACAGCACTGCGGGTGTCCCAACACCCCAAGGACTGCAGCGGTTACACCTTCTCCAGAGCAATTCGAGATGGTAAATAAATGCTGGCCTAGCCAGTGAAGCTCACGAGGGTTAAAAGAATTTTTAAAAATGTGGTGATGTTCCTGTTAAAGGCCTTGGAAGGTTTCAGAATGTTAAAGCTGCTGCATAAATACAAACTGTATTGTCATCTGATATTTATTGTAGTAACAAAAACAGAAAATACTGGAGATGCTCAACAAGTCTGGCAGCATAAAGTGAAGAAGAGTGATCCTGGAGTTGAAGCATTGCTTTGTTCTCCACAGACGCTGCCAGACCTGCTGAGCTTCCCCAGCACTTTCTGTTGTTATTTCAGATCCTCAGCATCTGCAATACTTTGTTTTTATTCTATTGCAGTGTATTCTAAGAGACATGGCCCACATGTAAAGTACCAGGATAGCATATCAGGTGGTCTTTATAGGATGAGTGTTAAAGTACTGCTGCAGGTTGCTTCAATAGCAATTCCAACCATTTTTAAAGGTTTCTAATTCAACCAAGACCTGCTGTAGAAAGGAGTTTTTTGCAAATTTAAACTGCAGGCCAGTGAAGCCATATATCTTGGAAGAATGACTCAGTGAATTATTTCTTTTCAGCTTGATGCCATCACAGTAAACACTGTCTTGGCTTTGATTTTTACCGCCTTAACTCCACAAGTAAGTGCGATACCTTATTGTAGTTTAGAGACCCTCATGTTTGTCACACTTTATCATCAGCGCGCCATTAATCCAGTAGCACATAAATTGAAAATACCTACTCAACAACAAGATTAGTTCCAATTAACAGGAAGATAAAATATTGCACTTAGGTAGCCAGTCAGAACATGAATTGACAAAATACTATAAATGCTGCAGTAATAACAGAAATGAAAATAAAAATCTCGTCATTATCAGTGAAGAGAGAGAATCAGATTAACATTCTGCTTGACAACCTTTTGTCAGGACTGGATTCCGAGCTAGCATTTCAGGTGCAAGCTTATGAAGTTTCTGTAACTATTTAGAGTTGAACTCAGATGACTGTGACATCATTAGACCCATCTGCTCTTAACTTTGTAATTGGTGATAAAGTCTATCAGCATTTCATAAATCTTCCTAAGCCATACACTAAGTAGAAATGGCAAGTTATGAAAGAGGGATGGAATAATAGAATGTTTACAGCACAGAAAGAAGTCATTCAGCCCATTCTGCCTATACTAGCTTTTTGAGAGAGCTACCTTCTCCAAGTGTATGTGCAATTGCTCTTTGAAAGTTACCGTTACATTGCTTTCCACTAGGATATACAGTTCCAATCTTAATTCTCCATGAATTAAATCCTTCATTTTTTTTCCCTCTGGGTCCTCTACTTTTTGTCATTTACATAAATGATTTGGATGCGAGCATAAGAGGTAAAGTTAGTAAGTTTGCAGATGACACCAAAATTGAAGGTGTAGTGGACAGCGAAGAGGGTTACCTCAGATTACAACAGGATCTTGACCAGATGGGCCAATGGGCTGAGAGGTGGCAGATGGAGTTTAATTCAGATAAATGTGAGGTGCTGCATTTTGGGAAAGCAAATCTTAGCAGGATGTACACACTTAATGGTAAGGTCCGAGGGAGTGTTGCCGAACAAAGAGACCTTGGAGTGCAGGTTCATAGCTCCTTGAAAGTGGAGTCGCAGGTAGATAGGATAGTGAAGAAGGCATTTGGTATGCTTTCCTTTATTGGTCAGAGTATTGAGTACAGGAGTTGGGAGGTCATGTTGTGGTTGTATAGGACATTGTTTAGGCCACTGTTGGAATATTGCGTGCAATTCCGGTGTGCTTCCTATCGCAAAGATGTCGTGAAACTTGAAAGGGTTCAGAAAAGATTTACAAGGATGTTGCCAGGGTTGGAGGATTTGAGTTATAGGGAGACGCTGAACAGGCTGGGGCTGTTTTCCCTGGAGCATCGGAGGCTGAGGGGTGACCTTACGGAGGTTTACAAAATTATGAGGGTCATGGATAGGGTAAATAGGCAAAATCTTTTTCTTGGGGTCGGGGAGTCCAGAACTAGAGGGCATAGGTTTAGAATGAGAGGGGAAAGATATTAAAGAGACCTAAGGGGCAAATTTTTCACACAGAGGGTGGTACGGGTATGGAATGAGCTGCCAGAGGATGTGGTGGAGGCTGGTACAACTGCAAATTTAAGAGGCATTTGAATTGGTATATGAATAGGAGGGGTTTGGAGGCATATAGACCGGGTGCTGGCAGGTGGGACTAGATTGGGTTGGGATACCTGGTTGGCATGGACGGGTTGGACCGAAGGGTCTGTTTCCATGCTGTACATCTCTATGAGTCTATGACTCTGTGGTTACAAGCCTAAGCCCAGAGGAGGTAATTTCTCCCAGCTTGCTCTTTCAGAAGTTTTTGTATTTTTGAAATTTATTTGATTATGGAATGAAGCTTTTGCTAGCTACACCATCATTTATTGCCCATCCCTGGTTCCCTGTGAGAAAGTAAGGTAAAAGTTCTATTAAGTTTCCTCTATTATAACCTCCCCACAACCTGCTCCGTATTAAGGGGAAGTATGCCATTTGAATAAATGAATGATTGATTTATTGTTACATATATCTAGAGATACGTTGAAAAGTGTTTCATTGTCACGATTTGGCACCATTTTGAGGTACAAAAGAATACATTGTCTAGGGAGCCGAACACTTATGCAATGTCCTCAACTCCAGGCCTACCGTAGCCAGGAATCCTCACCCGCACCATCGCAGCAGCTGACATTTCGCTACCAATTCCAGAAGTTCATACATCGGGCCTACGAAGCCAGGAGGCTCTTTTCTGGTTACCGCTGCCCTGCTCTGGCCTTCCCATGACATCAGCAAGATGGAGAAAAGAAGAAAAAGGTAAAAAGGTAATAGAGAGAGAAAGAAAAAGAATGCAGCCAGCTTGGTGCAGATGGACCTACTGTGCCAGTGCAGCCATCTTGAATAGGTGGGCCCACTCACCCCCTCCACACTGCAGGGCCCGTTCTCCCTCCTGCACACTGCAGGGCCCGCTCTCCACTCCACGGTGCAGGGCCCGCTCTCCACTCCACGCTGCAGGGCCCGCTCTCCACTCCACACTGCAGGGCCCGCTCTCCCCTCCACGCTGCAGGGCCCATTCTCCCCTCCACACTGCAGGGCCCACTCTCCCTTCCACACTGCAGGGCCCGTTCTCCCCTCCACACTGCAGGGCCCGCTCTCCCTTCCACACTGCAGGGCCCGTTCTCCCCTCCACACTGCAGGGCCTGCTCTCCCCTCCACGCTGCAGGGCCCGCTCTCCCCTCCACACTGCAGGGCCCGCTCTCCCCTCCACGCTGCAGGGCCCGCTCTCCACTCCACACTGCAGGGCCTGATCTCCCCTCCACACTGCAGGGCCCGTTCTCCCCTCCACACTGCAGGGCCTGATCTCCCCTCCATGCTGCAGGGCCTGCGCTCCACTCCACGCTGCAGGGCCCATTCCACCCTCCACACTGCAGGGCCCGCTCTCCCCTCCACGCTGCAAGGCCCGCTCTCCTCTCCATGCTGCAGGGCCCGCTCTCCACTCCACACTGCAAGGCCTGATCTCCCCTCCACACTGCAGGGTCCGTTCTCCCCTCCACACTGGAGGGCTCACTCACCCCTCCATGATGAAGAGCTCGCTCTCCCCTCCACACTGCAGGTCCCGCTCTCCCCTCCACGCTGCAGGGCCTGCTCTCCCCTCCACACTGCAGGTCCCGCTCTCCCCTCCACACTGCAGGGTCCGTTCTCCCCTCCACACTGCAGGGCCCGCTCTCCACTCCACGCTGCAGCTCCCGTTCTCCCCTCTACACTGCAGGACCCACTCATGCCTCCACACTGCAGGGCCCATTCTCCCCTCCACACTGCAGGGCCCTTTCTCCCCTCCACGCTGCAGGGCCCGCTCTCTCCTCTGGAATGCAGCGCCCACTCTCCCCTCTGGAATGCAGGGCCCATTCTCCCCTCCACACTGCATGGCCCATTCTCCCCTCGACACTGCAGGGCCCGCTCTCCCCTCCACACTGCAGGGCCCACTCTCCCCTCCACACTGCATGGCCCACTCTCCCCTCCACACTGCATGGCCCACTCTCCCCTCCACGCTGCATCGCCCATTCTCCCCTCCACACTGCATGGCCCACCCTCCCCTCAGGAATGCAGGGCCCTTTCTCCCCTCGACACTGCAGGGCCCGCTCTCCCCTCCACACTGCAGGGCCCACTCTCCCCTCCACACTGCAGGGCCCACTCTCCCCTCCACACTGCAGGGCCCACTCTCCCCTCCACGCTGCATGGCCCATTCTCCCCTTCACACCACATGGCCCGCTCTCCCCTCCATATTGCAGGGCCCGCTCTTCCCTCCACATTGCAGGGCCCATTCTCCCCTCCACGCTGCATGGCCCACTCTCCCCTCCATATTGCAGGGCCTGCTCTCCCCTCAGCGCTGCAGGCTCTGCTCTCCTCTCTGTACTGCAGCGCCCGCTCTCCCTTCCATGCTGCAGGCTCTGCTTTCCTCTCTGTACTGCAGCGCCCGCTTTCCCTTCCACGCTGCAGGGCCCATTACCCCCTCCACACTGCAGGGCCCATTTTCCCCTCCACATTACAGGGCCCATTCTCCCCTCCACGCTGCATGGCCTGTTCTCCCCTCCACACTGGAGGGTCCGTTCTCCCCTCCACACTTCAGGGCCCGCTCTCCCCTCCACACTGCAGGGCCCGTTCTCCTCTCCATGCTGCAGGGCCCATTCTCTCCTCCATGCTGCAGGGCCTGTTCTCCCCTCCACGCTGCAGGGCCCGCTCTCCCCTCCACACTGCAGGGCCTGTTCTCCCCTCCATGCTGCAGGGCCTGTTCTCCCCTCCATGCTGCAGGGCCCGTTCTCCCCTCCACGCTGCAGGGCCCGCTCTCCCCTCCACACTGCAGGGCCCGCTCTCCCCTCCACGCTGCAGGGCCTGTTCTCCCCTCCATGCTGCAGGGCCTGTTCTCCCCTCCATGCTGCAGGGCCCGCTCTCCCCTCCACGCTGCAGGGTCCCTTCTCCCCTCAACGCTGCAGGGCCCATTCTCCCCTCCATGTTGCAGGGCCCGTTCTCCCCTCCATGCTGCAGGGTCCCTTCTCCCCTCCACCCTACAGGGCCCGTTCTCCCCTCCACACTGCAGGGTCCCTTCTCCCCTCCATGCTGCAGGGTCCCTTCTCCCCTCCACACTGCAGGGCCCGTTCTCCCCTCCACCCTACAGGGCCCGTTCTCCCCTCCACACTGCAGGGTCCCTTCTCCCCTCCATGCTGCAGGGTCCCTTCTCCCCTCCACACTGCAGGGCCCGTTCTCCCCTCCACCCTACAGGGCCCGTTCTCCCCTCCACGCAGCAGCTCTTTCCAGAAGCAGAGCTAACCTACGCACATCTGCACAGGTGGTTTTCGGACTGAAGTGTATACTTCAATGCCCAATATCTTGGCCAGCCTTGCTAAACAAACTGAAGTTTATCAGAGAGGAATACATTTAGTCCCCTGAGTTCATCATTTCTTGAAAGAGTTGCACCCAAGCATGAGCGGGAGCTCAGTTTGCAGATCATGACATGAAGAGTTTCTTGGAACACTGGTAGCACATCTCTATCATCAAGGCTTTACTGGTGTTTGATAAGCCACAGATAACTCTGCATTCATTGTGGAATGATATTCGTTAAAGGATTCACCAAGGACTCTGAGGCATGACTAAGAGCAGAGCAGGAGCTTGTGGAACATTTTTTTTAAAGATCCCCTACAGTGTGGAAACAGGCCCTTTGGCCCAACAAGTCCACACCAACCCTCCAAAGAGTAACCCACCAGTCTCATTTCCCTCTGACTAATGCACCTAACACCGTGGGCAATTTAGTATGGCCAATTCACCTGACCTGCACATTTTTGGATGGTGGGAGGAAACCCACACAGACACAGGAAGAATGTGCAAACTCCACACAGACAGTCACCCAAGGTGGGGATTGAACCTGGGACCCTGGTGCTGTGAGGCAGCAATGCTAACCACTGAGCCATCGGGCCACTCAAACAGTTAGAGGACTTCGCAGAATTGTATTTGCAGACACATTCTATTTTTGCTCAAAAAGCACACAACCTGCAGGCAGTCAATCCATGCAACATTTTATAAATCCCTACTTTGGAAGTAGAACCAATCTTACTCAAGATTGGGATACGGACAGACTCTAACCTCACACCTTTAATACATTGTCTGAGCTGAGATGTCACTTTGTATTTAAGTTACAAAACCTAAACTTATCTCGAGAATGTGACTGAAAAGAAGTTCTGGGATTTACATATTAATGAATCGAAACCTGCAACCCATTCTAAAAGACTTAACAGCAATTTAGGATTGTTCAATACATCATATTAATTGCATGATACTGTGATCTTTTGCTATAAATTCTGTATCTTATAATTCTGCCCACTAGTTACCTGATGAAGAAGCAATGTTCTGAAAACTAGTATTTCCAAATAAACCTGTTGGACTATAACCTGGGTGTTGTGTGATTTTTAAATTTTTTTCAGAACTTTTGTAATGTCTACTTTATCAACAAAAGGCTGTCTCCTTTCAATAACACACACACACACAACAGTTTGTAATTCAGCAGAGCAAGTCAATGCATTTGGATTAACTAAGTGAATCACTAAGAAAGGACGCGACTAACAGATTTTTTGTTTCCCCATCGATATACTATATACAAGACCAGAAATTATTCCGTGATCCATCTCACAGATCCAAAAATTAATAGTTCTCAATTACCAAGTCCCTCAAGTATCTAACCATCCCCAAACCATCATCTCCCAGACCATCCAGAACCTCATCACCTCAGGGGATCTCCCATCCACTGCCTCCAAGCTCATAGTCCCACAACCCCGCACTGCCCGTTTCTACCTCCTGCCCAAAAACTACAAACCTGACTGCCCCGGCCGACCCATTGTCTCAGCCTGCTCCTGCCCCACCGAACACATCTCTGCATACTTCAACACGGTCCTGTCCCCCTTAGTCCAAGAACTCCCCACCTACGTTCGGGACAACACCCACGCCCTCCACCTCCTCCATGATTTTCGCTTCCCCGGTCCCCAACGCCTTATCTTCACCATGGACATCCAGTTCCTGTACACGTCCATCCCCCATCACGAAGGACTTAAAGCCCTCCGCTTCTTCCTTTCCCACCGTACCAATAAGTACCCTTCCACTGACACCCTCCTTCGACTGACTGAACTGGTCCTTACCCTGAACAACTTCTCTTTCCAATCCTCTCACTTCCTCCAAACCAAAGGAGTAGCCATGGGCACCCACTCTTCGTAGGATATGTGGAACAGTCCATCTTCCGCAGCTACACTGGCAGCACCCCCCACTTTTTCCTCCGCTACATCGCTTACTGTATCGGCGCTGCCTCGTGCTCCCACGAGGAGGTTGAACAGTTCATCCACTTTACCAACACCTTCCACCCCGACCTCAAATTCACCTGGACCGTCTCAGACTCCTCCCTCGCCTTCCTAGACCTTTCCATTTCTATCTCGGGTGACCGAATCGGCACGGACATCTACTATAAACCGACCGACTCCCACAGCTACCTAGACTACACCTCCTCCCACCCTGCCCCTCGTAAAAACACCATCCCATATTCCCAATTCCTTCGTCTCCGGCGCATCTGCTCCCAGGAGGACCAGTTCCAAAACCGTACAACCCAGATGGCCTCCTTCTTCAAGGACCGCAATTTCCCGCCAGACGTAGTCGACGATGCCCTCCACCGCATCTCTTCCACTTCCCGCTCCTCCGCCCTTGAGCCCCACCCCTCCAACCGCCACCAGGACAGAACCCCACTGGTCCTCACCTACCACCCCACCAACCTCCATGTACAACGTATCATCCGCCATCATTTCCGCCACCTCCAAACAGACCCCACCACCAGGGATATATTTCCCTCCCCTCCCCTATCAGCGTTCCGAAAAGACCACTCCCTCCGTGACTCTCTCGTCAGGTCCAAACCCCCCACCAACCCAACCTCCACTCCCGGCACCTTCCCCTGCAACCGCAAAAAATGCAAAACTTGCGCCCACACCTCCATCCCCTTACTTCCCTCCAAGGCCCCAAGGGACACGTCCATATCCGCCACAAATTCACCTGCACCTCCACACACATCATCTATTGCATCCGCTGCACCCGATGTGGCCTCCTCTATATTGGGGAGACAGGCCGCCTACTTGCGGAACGTTTCAGAGAACACCTCTGGGACACCCGCACCAACCAACCCAACCACCCCGTAGCCCAACACTTTAACTCCCCCTCCCACTCCACCAAGGACATGCAGGTCCTTGTACTCCTCCATCGCCAGACCATGGCAACACCACGGTTGGAGGAAGAGCGCCTCATCTTCTGCCTGGGAACCCTCCAACCACAAGGGATGAACTCAGATTTCTCCAGTTTCCTCATTTCCCCTCCCCCCACCTTGTCTCAGTCAAATCCCTCGAACTCAGCACCGCCTTCCTAACCTGCAATCTTCTTCCTGACCTCTCCGCCCCCACACCACTCCGGCCTATCGCCCTCACCTTAATCTCCTTCCACCTATCGCAATTCCAACGCCCCTCCCCCAAGTCCCTCCTCCCTACCTTTTATCTTAGCCTGCTGGACACACTTTCCTCATTCCTGAAGGAGGGCTTATGCCCGAAACGTCGATTCTCCTGTTCCTTGGATGTTGTCTGACCTGCTGCGCTTTTCCAGCAACACATTTTCAGCCCTCAAGTATCTATCCAAGTTAATCTTTCCATACCATCTGTTGTCCTGGGCAGTTAATTTTTATTATTGGAGTTCGATTTACCACTTCCCTTAAGGGATCTGAATATTTAAATGATGCCTCCCCTGAGTCTTCTCTTCAGAATAAACAATCTCAGGATCTTCAATCACTCCAAAGGTCATTTGCCAAAAATTATTTTTACAACGTGGTTGCCATCTTCTGCTCTGTTTCCAAATCCAGAAGATGAAACAGAATCACGTACAGCAGTCCAAGTGTAACCATACATGTGTTAGACTGATTCGTTAAAACTGTTACAAATGTTGTGCATCCCCCGGCTGCATGTCCTACAATCCAGAAAATCTTTCTTGCTGCCACTGCACAGTTTCAATGTCGCTCTCCTACGTTTTCTCCTGTAACCCAAAATCATCAATTTGATGGACATAAATAGGAACGTAGTAGTAAAACATCTTCTTTAAACTAAAACATGGTGATTTTTTAAAAAGGTTTAAGAAGTTGTGTCGCAATGCACAAAGCAAATGATGAAACTTTATTGCTGGAACAGCACAGCAGGTCAGGCAGCATCCAGGGAACAGGAGATTCGACGTTTCGGGCACAGGCCCTTCTTCTGGAATGCTTTATTAATACTTATTACAAGATTTGAGTGTTACTGGCAAGACTAGCAATTATTGGCAATCTCTAGTTGGGGAGGACTCATTTGGATTCTTGATTATTGCAGTCCACGTGGTGAACATACTCCCACTGTGCTTTTAGGTTTGGAGTTCCAGGATTTCGGTCCAGTAGTGGTGAACGAATAGCAATATATTTCCAAGTCAGGATGGTCTTTGATTTCAAGAGAAATTTGGAAGTAAGGGTAATCCAATGCATCTACTATCCTTATAAAGAACAAAGAACAGTACAGCACATGGTCCTTCAGCCCACCAAGATTACCTGACATGTGATGCCTTTCTATGCCTTTGCACAGTATGTACCCCTTTATCCCCTCCCTATTCATATTCAGATGCCCCTTAACCATTGCCAATGTATCTGCCTCTACTACCTCTTCTGGCAGCACATTCCAGGCACTTTTTAACCCTGTGTGTAAAATAACCTGCCTCCAACAACTCCTTTAAACTTACCCTATTTTAATTTAAACCTGTTTCCCAGTAATTGACATTTCTACGTTGGGGAAAAAATTCCAACTATCCATTCTATCCCTGCCTCTTTTGAAAACTTGGATTACGTTGCCCCCCCTTAGCCTTTGAAAGCAAATCTCCCAAGTTAGTCCAAATTCTCCTCATATCTAGCATCCTCAAAAACAGGCACCATCCTGGTAAATGGTTTCTGTACCCTCTCCAAAACTCCATATTCTTTTAGTAGTGTGGCAACTAGAACTGGACACAATTATCCTTTTGGATAATTGAGCTCACAGATTTGGAAGATGTTATCAGAGATGCATTGGCAAGCTGTAGCAGGAAATCCTCACTGGAGCCGCACTGCATCAGTGATGGAAAGAATGAGTGTCAAAGTTGGGAGATGAGGTGCTGATAATTATCAATGATGTTCACAGCTCACTCATCCAGGCACATAGATTATATTTCATCACTATACCAGACTTGTGCCTTGTAGGTGATATTGAAGGTTTTGAAGAATCAGGTGAGCTACCTCAATCCAGACAGTCGATAGTGGGAAATTCAATGTCGTCCACTTCTGTAGGAAGGATAGAAAGGCAGTTTTTTTTTCAAATGGAGAGAGATTGCAGATCTCTGTGGTGTGAGGTATCTGAATGCCCTGGTGCATGAATCACAAAGTTATTATGTAGGTACAGAAAGCAATTAGAAAGGCCAATGGAATATTGTCATTCATTCAAAGGGGAATGGAACTAACCGTGGCAGTGTAGAGAAAGTTGACTCAGCTGATACCTGGAATGAAGTGGTTATCCTGTGAAGAGTGCTTAGAAAGGCTGGGCCTCTATATTTTGGTGTGTCGAAAAATAAGCATGGTTTTTATGGAGATCCTGAGGAGATTTGGCAAGGTAGATGATGTGAGGAAGTTTTCCCTTGTGGAACGGAATATGACTACAGAAGACAGGCCTTCTTGTGGCGCAGGTGGTAGTATCCCAGGTTCAAGTCCCACCTGCTCTGAACAGGTTGATTAGAATAAAGATTAAACTTTTTAAAAAAATAGCAACGAGGCTTCTATTTAAGACAGACAAGGAGATTTTTTTCTCTCTCTCAGATGTTCATGAATCTTTGAGACCCTTCCCCAGGGAACATTAGAGGCAGGGTCACTGAACATTTTCAAGGCAGTGGTGTGAATCATTGGCTAACAAAGATAGGTGGGCCTGAGGAGATGAGGCCACAGCCATTCATTATTGAATCATGGATTGTAGAATTAGACGAAACAGGTAATACACATGAGAAAGTACTAGAAATTCCTCTGTTATTTTTCATTAAAATCGTAAGGGAGAAGTTTCATGTTATTGCTCACTCTAGGAATTTCCACAATTGATTCCAATTATTCCTGTGTAACAATCAGCAATTTGCTACAACACCAAAGGAGACAATTTGGCCCAACATGTCAATGCCACAAATGCTGCTTTTTGATTATTCATTTGAAAGCCAGCATTAGAATTGGAGCAAAAGATATCATTTTGCAAATACATAACTAACAAAAAAGACTTACGATTCCCAGTTTATGCTTCTCCCTGGTGTTGCTATCAAATTCCTTTCTTTTGATTGGTTGTAAAATAACGTGACACTGTAGGGAGGCAGTCAATCAGCAAACAGTAATTTCACGGTGTCTCATGCTATTAATTTGAGCTTATGCTAACCTGTGACCTCTATGAATAGTAAAATAGAGTAACAGCGTTCCCAAGGTACATACGTTCCACAATTTCTGATTCCATTAAAAATGGATATCGTGGAACAAGCTAAATATCAAATTGAAAAACAATCTCAATCAGTGAAATGAAATCAATAAATTGATTTGCAAAAAAATTGATCTGACTCTGCAGTGGAAAATGAATAAAAGATTAGTCTGAGTTGTTTGGCTTAATAGAATTCTGGAAATGTATTTATTGCTGAAAGAGTAAAGCTAATGTTGTCAATTAATCTTTACTGAGTAGTTTTTTTGTGTTTCCTAACTCAATTTAATAGATTTTTGTGTACGTTGAATTGAAGTGCGAGGTAAAAATAGATATGTCCCCAGTTCTCAAAATACAAAAAATGTGAAAAGGAAATACTTGCTTCAGCCTTGTTATGTCTAACAGTGGCAGTGTGGGAATGTGGCAGTGTGGGAGGAGCGAACAAAAATACAATATGGAGGATTAGAGGACAGGATAATGAGGGCAAGTGACACTGTTATCTGCAGCAAAGAAGGCTGTGTTACCTGCCCGCGGATACGGTTAGGGACATGTGCTCAGGGCTGAAGAGGAATGAATGGTGAGAACTGGTCTTTGAAATGTCTGTAGGTCTCATCAATAAAGTATAGGCAAGAGAGAGGAAGAAGTAATGCATTGTCAATGTGAGGAGCTAGGCATCAAATTAAGAAGGAGACTTCAGAGGTGAAAAATCTCTGGATTATTATGAGTCACATGCAAATTGGCCGAGGGTTAATAAGATGAGAAAAATTAATGCGTGAATCAAAACCTGGAGTGGTAGAAGTGGGGTATGATACATGATACTCTGGCAGCAGCATTGAGGCAAGTATGATCTACACTGTTGGGATGGTCCACACTTGAACTGTGCTGCAACAAATGTTCTGGAAAGCTGTGCAACGAGAGAAGTAGAGAGGGGTTTAAATAGTAGGTGCAACAATGCTGTAAAAGCAAAGGTGATGGAGATCCAAAGTAAAAACAGAAAGTGCTGGAGAAACTTAGACCCTGTAGCAGCTCTGGAGAGAAAAACCAAGTTAACATTTCAAATCCAATATGATTCTTCTTTGGAACTGAAAAAGCCTGAAAGAGTGATGGTTTCTATACTGTCAAGATGTATGGGAAAGAGGAGCAAATGGATGATAAAGGTGCCTGGAGTAAAAGTCAAAAGGAATTACTAATGGTAATAGAGGAGCGATAAAGATGAAAGGTAGCTATTAATGGTAATGTTCATAGCAGAAAATAGGTCAGCTGTGCTGAGAGAAAACCTATGCAAGCAATATACTAAAGGCTTGGTTGTGGATGAGACTTAATCAAAATACTGTAGTGTTCATGGTCTGAAGTTGTTTAACTTGATGTTGGCTCCTAATGGCTATAAAGTGCCTAAGTGGAACATGAAGTGCTGTTTGTCCAGTTTGAGTTGAATTCAGAGGAACAATTTTTGTGATGACGTAGTAAATCAAATGGTAGTGAAAAGGCAAAAGAAAAGGTATTAATATGGGAAATGATAAACAGACCATGATGGGATGGGATAGAGAGTACAAATCAACAAATAAGGATAGACATTACAAAAATATTAAGAAGAAAATTAAAGACTCTGTATCTGAATGCACAAGGCATTCAAAACAAAACAGAAAAACAGATGATATCACAAACTGAAGAAATAATATGATCTAATTGCCACCACAGAGACATGACTGCAGGCTGATATAGGTTACACCTTGAATATTGAATGGGGCACAGTGTTTAGGAACAACAGGAAGCTAGGAGAAGGTGAAGAGGTGGGCTCTGTTAATTAACGATGGTATTAGCATATCAAAAGGGATTGCCTGAATTCAGGGAAACAGGGAGTAGAACAGTTTGGGTCAAAATGATAAAGGATAAAGGGAAGTAGTCTCTTGTTGTAGTGGTGTACAGGCCACAGAAAAGTAACCTCATGGTAGGTTGTGTATGAAAGAAGAAATAATGGAAACTAATCAGAAAGATATGGCGAGAATTATGGGAGATCTTAATCTTTGCATACACTGGAAGGGACAAATGGGCAAAAGTGAATTAGATGAGTTCATGGAATGTTGTCAGAATAGTTTCTTTGAACAGCACATTCTGGAGCTGTGAGAATGAGATAGGATTCATTAATAAACTCATAGAAAAGGTACGCCTTGTTAGTAGTGACCATAATATAATTTAATTTTACATGCAGTTTGAGGGAAAGAAGACTGGGTGAAAGTAGTTTAAACTTTAAGATCATTTTGGCCGGCATGAAAGCAGACCTAGCTAAAGAGAATTTAAAAATTAGGTTAATGGATATTTCAATGGAGATTCGGTTGCAGACATTTAAGTGGATATTTGGGAAGACACAGAATGGATATAAGTTAATATGGAAAGAAAAAATTTAAAGGGAAGACCCCTCCAATCCATGGTTAACTAAAAAAAGTGAATGCTAGCATAAAATTTGAAGAGAAAGTCTATAATTTCACAAAGAAGTGTGATTGGTCAGAAGATTAGACAAAATATAAAAAGTAGCAAAAAAATTAAAAGATTCTTCAGAGAAAAATTAGAGTTTGGAAGAAAAATATAAAATCAGAGAGTAAAGATTGCTACAGATAGCCAAAAATGAAATGAGTGAACATAGAGAGAATTTAAAATGAATCTGGGGAATTATTAAAGGCAAAATAAGGATATGGCAGATGAATTGAATGCGTTATCTGGTATTGGTCTTCCCTGTGGAGAATACAAGCAAAATCCCAGAAATAACAGCAAACCAGGAAATAGGAGGGAGAAACTCAAGAAAATTGCAATCACCAGGAAATGGCACTGAACAAGTTATTGAGCTGCGGGCTGACAAATCCCCAGGTCCTGGTTGACTATATCCAATGGTCTTAAAAGATATGGCTAATGTGATGGTTGATATATTGGTTTTAATTTTCCAAACTTCTCTAGATTCAGAGAAGGTTCTATTAAGTTGGGTAATACCAAATGCAAACTATTTAATCAAAAGAAAGATGGAAAGCAGAAAACCACAGGACACTTAGCCTAGATCTGCTGCAGATAAAACATTGGAAGGTATCATTAATGACGTTTTGGTAAGGAACTTAGAAAAGTTCAATTTTTTTCAGTGAAAAGGAAACTCATATTTAATCAATTTATTGCAGGATTTTGATTTAGGAAGTACTATGCTATAGAGAAAGGTGAAGTAGTGACTGTAATGTACTTGAATTCCCAGAAAGTATTTAATAAGGTTAAAATCACATTAAAGGTTATAGCAGAAAATAAAAGCTCATGATGTAGAGAGTAACGTATTGACATGGATAAAAGATTGGATGGCTAAAAGGAAACAAAAAATTGGGATAAATGAGTCTCTTTTTGGTTGGCAAGATGCTAATGAGTGATATAGTACAGGAAGCCTTCAACCTTTTGCAATTAAGCTACAAAGGATACAGACAGGATGATTGGGCAAGGTTCGGCGAATAAAGAAAACTGTGGGGAAAATGTGAAAAAATCCACTTTGACAGGAAGGAAATCAAAAAAGCATAACATCTAAATGGTGAAAGATTGCAAAGCTCTGAGATGCAAAGTGATATGGGTGTCCAAATGCATGAAATACAAATTGTTTGTTTGCAGGCACAGAGAGAAATTTGGAAAATTATTAGAGTGTTATTGTGAAGGGAGTTGAATACCAAAGTAGAGATGTTATGCTTCAGTCATGTGGAACACTGGTGAGAACAGATATGGAGTAGTGTGTACTTTTAAAGGGAGGGTATAAATGCATTAGAAGCAGTTCAATAAATAAATAAATAAATAAAGATTTAACCGACTAATACATGGAATGTGGGTGTTGTTTTATGGAGAAAGGTTGGACAGGCTTTTAGAAAAGTAAGAGGTAACTTGATTGAAAAATCTGTGGAGACTTGACAGAGTGACTATGGAAAGGAATTTTCCTCTTGTGGGAGAACCAAAGGTGTTTGTTTAAAAATAATGGTTTGCCCAAATAAGACAAAGGTAGAGAGACTTTACTTTTCTGAGAGAAGGTCTGTTAGTCTTTGGAACTCTTTTTCCCAAAAGGCAGTGAAAAAAAAAAGTCCTGGAATATTTTAAAGGCAGATTTAGTCGATTCCTGATAAGCAAGAAGGGGAAAGATTTTTGAAGGGAATGTGGAGTAATCAGATTAGCACAGTCTTATGGAATTGTGAAGTAGGCCTGAGGGGGCAAGCGTCCTTCTCCTTTTACTAATTCATACATGTACAAGTTTGTAAACAGAATGGTGCCAATGGCTACTAGAAATTCGAGAATGTTCAAGAAGGACATTTTCCTTTATTTATTGTAACACAATCTACATTTTCTAAATAATGGACCAAAGTATCAGAGACCACCTCAAGAATTAAGGAGGTTGTATAGAAACACAGAAAATTATGAAGGGAATCGATAGGATAGAGGCAGGGAGGTTGTTTCCACTAGCAGGTGAAACTAGAACTAGGGGGTACAAGCTCAAAATAAGAGGGAGTGGATTTAGGACTGAGCTGAGGAGGAACATCTTCATCCAAACAGATGTGAATCTGTGGAATTCCCTGCCCAGTGAAGCAGGTGAGGCTCCCTTGTTGAGTGTTTTTAAAGCTAACTTTTTGGACAGTAAGGGAATTAAGGATTATGGTGAGCAGGTGGGTAAATGGAACTGAGTCCATGAGAATGATCAGCCATTATCTTATTGAATAGCAGAGCAGGCTCAAGGGGCCAGATGGTCTATTCTTGCTCCTATTTCTTATGTTCTAATGTAAAAAAAGGGACTCAATGACATTAGGTCAACTTCGACATAAAACTTCATTCTGGGTTGTGACCAATCTTTCCTGTAAGAGTGTAAGGTAACTAAGTCTAATAATATGAAAAGACAGGTACTCCTATCACTTTCTTGGCAAAAGAAGAACATGGTTGATCCAAACATCCCATATAGGTTCCACTTTTAAAGTTATAACAGAATATATTGTTGAAAAAAATGAAATCCAGCCGTGTCTGTTCATAGTTACCTCGGAAATGTTGGACTATTGAAAATCTATTCCAACTTCTGGGTAACTATTAAATTGATGATGCCCCACCCTCACCCCTACTCTCCCACCCCCCACCTCCCCAACATACCACACACACATATATCCCCAACTAAACCTCCCCAAGACTCTTTACATACCCTGACCCAAAGTCCACCCTTTCTTATAGGACATCCCTGTCCTCTGCTCGGTCTGGCATCCTCCTTCTCTCCCCTGCACCTGACAAAAATCCTTCCCCATCGGACCCAACAACCAACTTCACCCACTGTCTGACCTGACATGTCACACTCCTTGTCGGAGCTAACATCCTTTTGAGACATGACACCACATCCTCTGACAGGGTCTGACATCCCCTACCTATGCCACATAATTTAAATGCTTGGCATCCTTCCTGTCTTGTATCCTGTTGCCCTACACATCTGAACTCCACACTTCCCTCACATACTTACCCTTTCCAAGAAGCTGTCATAGATCACAGAATATGGCAAAAACTGACATGAAAAAGGGGCTACGGTTTGAGTTCACTTAACTACCCTGCACTATGATGGACATATTACATGTATGGTGTACTCTGTATTTCTGAAGGAACTATGGTATGACGTCCTGCCAGAAATGTGGAGCTTTGTCTTTAGACAAAAATGTAAGAGTGTAATGGAAATCTGACTGTGATCACAACTCTTCGGAAAATCCAGCCCATTTTCATATTGCATTCCTAATCTTTACACAGAGAATGCCCAATTTCATCAATTATTAATGCTCTAAAAAGAATAAGCTGAATCACAAGTAATGTAGAATTTAGGTAATCTTTTATGCCATATAAAATCATAGAAGTTTACAGTAACAGAAGGAGGCCTTTCAATCCATTATGTCTGTACCGACATCCAGGGTTGTAGAGGAAAGGAGAGCATAGATGACTCTCGATAGCAGCGACAGTATCAGGGTAGTTGTTATGGGGGACTTTACCTTCCCAATATTGACTGGGAATACTATAGTTCAAGTAGTTTAGATGGGTCAGTTTTTGTTCAAGGTGTGCAGGAGGGTTTTCTGACACAGTATGTAGACAGGCCAACAAGGGACGATGCCATATTGGATTTGGCACTGAGGAATGAATCCGGCCAGGTGTTAGATTTTGAGGTAGGTGAGCACTTTGGCGATAGTGACCATAATTCAGTTATGTTTAATGGGCAAGGATAGGTATATACTGCAGGGAAAGAGTATAACTGGGGGAAAGGCAATTATGATGCGATTAGGCAAGATTTAGGACACATAGAATGGGGACGGAAACTGCAGGGGATGGACACTCTGTAAATGTGGAGCTTATTCAATGAATAGCTACTGTGGGCCTTTGATAAGTATGTACGTATCAGGCAGGGAGGTTGTTGTGGAGAGATGGTTTACTAAAGAAGTTGAAGTTCTTGTCAAGAGGAAGAAGATTTATGTGAGGATGAGGCATGAAGGCTCAATTAGGGAGCTTGAGAGTTATAAGTTAGCCAGAAAAGATCTAAAGAGAGGACTAAGAAGAGCCAGGAGGGGATATGAGAAGTTATTGGCAGATAGGATCAAGGAAAGCTCATCTATAGATATATCAGGAATAAAAGACTGACTAGAGTAAGATTAGGACCAATCAAAGATGGTAGTGGAAAGTTGTGTGTAGAATCTGAGGACATAGGGCAAGTGCTTAATGAATACTTTTCATCAGTATTCACATTGGAAAAGGGCAATGTTAGTGAGAATACGGAGATACAGGCTACAAGATTAGATGGGATTGAGGTTGACAAAGAGGAAGCTTTAGCAATTTTGTCAGATCTGAAAATAGATACCACCCCTGGGTTGAGTGGAATTTATTCTTGGATTCTCTGGGAAGCCAGGGAGGAGATTGCAGAGCCTGTGGCTTTGATCTATATGTCATCATTGTTGACAGGTGTAGTGCCAGAAGACTGGCGGATAGCAAATATTGTTCCCTTGTTTAAGAAGGGGAGTCAGGACAACCCTGGTAATTATAGACCAGTGAGCCTTATTCAGTAGTGGGTAAGTTTTTGGAAAAAATAGCAGTCAGTGACCAGTGGGATTCCGCAGGAATCAGTACTGGGACCGCAGCTTTTTACAATATATGTTAATTATATAGAAGATAGTATTAGTAATAATATTAGCAAATTTGCTGATGATACAAAGCTGGGTGGCAGGGTGAAATGTGATGAGGTATTAGGAGATTACAGGGTGACCTGGACAGGTTAGGTGAGTGGTCAGATGCATGGCAGATGCAGTTTAATGTGGATAAATGTATGGTTATCCACTTTGGTGGCAAGAACAGGAAGGCAGATTATTACCTAAATGGAATCAATTTAGGTAAAGGGGCAGTACAGAGAGATCTGGGTGTTCTTGTACACCAGTCAATGAAGGCAAGTATGCAGGTACAGCAGGTAGTGAAGAAGGCTAATAGCATGCTGGCCTTCATAACAAGAGGGATTGAGTATAGAAGCAAAGAGGTTCTTCTGCAGCTGTACAGGGCCCTGGTGAGACCACACCTGGAGTACTGTGTGCAGTTCTGGTCTCCAAATTTGAGGAAAGACATTCTGGCTATTGAGGGAGTGCAATGTAGGTTCACGAGGTCTATTCCTGGAATGGGTGGATTACCTTACACTGAAAGACTGGAGCGACTGGGCTTGTATACCCTTGAGTTTAGAAGACTGAGAGGGGATCTGATTGAGACATATAAGATTATTAAAGGATTGGACACTCTGGAGGCAGGAAACATGTTTCCGCTGATGGGTGAGTGCCGAACCAGAGGATACAGCTTAAAAATACGGGGTAGACCATTTAGGACAGAGATGAGGAGAAACTTCTTCACCCAGAGAGTGGTGGCTGTGTGGAATGCTCTGCCCCAGAGGACAGCGGAGGCCCAGTCTCTGGATTCATTTAAGAAAGAGTTGGATAGAGCTCTCAAGGATTGTGGAATCAAGAGTTATGGAGATAAGGCAGAAACAGGATACTGATTAAGGATGATCAGCCATGATCAGGCTCGAAGGGCCGAATGGCCTACTCCTGCACCTATTGTCTATTGTCTATAAAAGTTATGAGATAGGATTTACAATCATCTGGAAAGGAATAATTTGATTAGGGATAGTCAACATGGTTTTGTGAATGGTAGGTCATGCCTCACTAATCTTATTGAGTTCTTTGAGAAGGTGATAAAACAGGTGGATGAACGTAAAGCAATTGATGTGGTGTATATGGACTTCAGTAAGGCGTTTGATAAGGTAGGCTATTGCACAAAATATGGAGTTTCGGGATTGAAGGTGATCTAGCGGTTTGGATTAGAAATTGGCGAGCTGAAAGAAGACAGAGGGTGGTGATTGATGGGAAATGTTCATCCTGGAGCTCAGTTACCAGTGGTATGCCGCAAGGATTTGTTTTGGGGCCACTGCTGTTTGTCATTTTTATAAATGATCTGGATGTGGGCATAGAAGGATGGGTTAGTAAATTTGCAAATGACCCTAAGGTAGGCAGAGTTGTGGATAGTGCCAAAAGATGCTTGGGTTACAGAGGGACATAGATCAGATGCAGACCTGGGCTGAGAAGTGGCTGAGAAGTTTAATGCGGAAAGGTGTGAGATAGTTAACTTCGGAAGATGTAACAGGAATGCAAAGTACTGGGCTAAGAGTAAAATTCTTGGCAGTGTAGAAGAACAGAGAGATCTCAGTGTCCAGGTGCATAAATCCCTGAAAGTTGCCACCCAGGTTGATTAGATTAGATTAGATTAGATTACAGTGTGGAAACAGGCCCTTCGGCCCAACAAGTCCACACCGACCCGCCGAAGCGAAACCCACCCATACCCCTACATTTACCCCTTACCTAACACTACGGGCAATTTAGCATGGCCAATTCACCTAACCTGCACATCTTTGGACTGTGGGAGGAAACCGGAGCACCCGGAGGAAACCCACGCAGACACGGGGAGAACGTGCAAACTCCACACAGTCAGTCGCCTGAGTTGGGAATTGAACCCGGGTCTCTGGCGCTGCGAGGCAGCAGTGCTAACCACTGTGCCACCGTGCCACCGTTAAGAAGGCATATGGTGTGTTGGCATTTATTGGCAGGGGGATTGAGTTTCAGAGCCATAAAGCCATGCTTCAGCTTTATAATACACTGGTAAGGCCACACCTGGCATAAAGTGTGCAGTTCTAGTCACTGCATTTTAGGAAGGATGTGGAAGCTTTGGAAAGGGTTCAGAGGAGATTTATGAGGATGATATGGAAGGAAGGTCTTACGAGGAAAGGCTGAGGAAACTGAGGCTGTTTTCATTGGAGAGAAGAAGGTTGAGAGGTGACTTAATCGAGTCGTATAAGATAATCAGAGGGTTAGATAGGGTGGACAGTGAGAGCCTTTTTCCTCGGATGGTGAAGACTAAGACAACGGGACAGAGCTTTAAATTGAGGGGTGATAGATTTAGGACAGATATCAGCGGTAGTTTCTTCACTCAGAAAGTAGTAGGGGCGTGGAACAGCTGCCTGCAACAAAAGTAGACTCGCCAACGTTAAGGGCATTTACATGGGCATTGGACATGCATATGGAAAATAATGGAACAGTGTAGGTTAGATGGGCATCAGATTATTTTCACAGATCGGTGCAACATCTAGGGCTGAAGGGCCGATAACGTTCTATGTTCTATGACTCCTGAAAGATCTACCCAGCTAGTTCCGTTCTCCAGCCCTATCTCTGCAACCTTCTAAATTAATCATTTTTAAATATATTTGAAATCACTTATGGAATTCACCTCCATCACTCTCCCAGGCAGCACATTCCAAACCCTAACAACTCTTTGAGTAAAGAAGTTTCTCCTTGTCTCACTCCTAGTTCTTTTGCTGACAATCTTGATATTGTGACAAAAATAGCGATTGCTTGAAACGCTCAGCAGGTCTGGTAGCATCTGTGCAGAGAAATCAGAGTTTATCAGATCAAGTGAGCCTTCAGGAAGGGTCTAATTTCTCTCCCAAAATGCTGCCAGACCTGCTGAGCTTTTCCATCAATTTCTATTTTTGTCTCTGATTTACAGCACTTCCAGTTCTTTCAGATTTTACTTGACATTGTGATTCCTAATTACCGACATACTGACATAGTGGAAACAGAATACATTTCAACATATCTACATATAAGTTTTTTTTAGAAGTTGCGTCAAAACTAGTTTATTATTTTTATACAACAGGGAAGGAATCTCATTGAAATGTATACATTTCTGACAGGCAGGTCAGACTAGATGCAAGATGATAGTTTCCCTGGCTGGGGATCCAGAACAAAGAGTTTCAATCTCAGACTGAGACAACAAGAAATTGCTTCAGAATTCTGTGAAATTTTTTATCAGAGAAAACGGTGGAGATTATGTTGATTAATATATTTAAGAAAGAAATAGTCTCCTAGAGTCTAAAGGCATCAAGGGATTGGGCAGAAACTATGAATATGGCATTGTGACAGAGAATCAGCCATGTTGAATGGCAGTGCAGGTTCAACGTGCGGAATAGCTTTCTCCTGCCAGTTTTTGTTTTTAACAAGAATACGTAGATACCCACAATGGTTAAGTGGTTAATATTTGCTTTGGCACAGCCTTAAAAGCAGCTTAGACCAGAAGACTAGCAGAAATAGGAACAGGCATAGGCAGCTTCACCCCTCAAGCCTGCTCTGGCATTCAACAGGGTCGTGGCTAATCTGACATTCTTCATGCCCACTTTATTACATTAACCCCATAATCCTTGATTCCCCTATTGATCAGGAATCTATCAATCACAGCCTTAAATATACACAGGGGCTCTGCCCCCCACAACTTTCTGTGGCAAGGAGTTCCAAAGACTCTCAATCCTCTGAGAGAAGGAATTCCTCCTCATCTCAGTCGTTAATCGGTGCTCTTTTCTCCTGAGATAAACTCCTCTGGTCCTAGACTCCCCTTTGAGGGGAAATATACTCTCTGTATTGACACTGTCAAGCCCCTTAAGAATCCGATATGTTTCAATGAAAATACCTTTCGTTCCTCCCACTCCCAGTAAGTAGAGTCCCAATCATTTTAGTTTTTGCTGATTAGACAATCCCTCCCTTTAGGGAATCAGCCTTATGAACCGTCTCTGAACGACCTTCAATGAAATGATAGCTTTTCTTAAATAAGGAGACCAAAACTGTTCAGAATACCCCAGACGAGGTCTCATCAGCACCTTGTACAGTTGCAGTAGGACTTCACTACTTTGAAACTCCAGCACCCTTGGAATAAGGGCTAACGTTCCTTGAGCTTTCCTAATTACCTGCTGTACCTGTGCGATAGCTTGCTGTGTTTCATGCACAAGTCCCTTTGTGTTGTAGTTTCTCTCCATTTAAATAATACACTATTCTTTTGTTCCACCTTTCAAATAAACAGCTTCATTGTTTCCCACATTACTTTATTTGCTGACATTTTGTTTACTTTCTTAACCTATCAATAACTCTCTGTTGACCATTTGTATTCATTTCGCAATCTGTCTTTCCACCCATTTATGTAGTGGTAAAAGGCGATGCAAATTATGTATATGATTCACCACTTTCAACATTCCCTTCCTCCACCACTGACGGAGAATGATATGTACCACCTCCAAGCACTGCAGTAGCTCTCCAAATCCATAACCTCCACCATCTAGGAGGACGAGAGCAGCATTGCATGGGAACATTATTACCTGCAAATTTCCTTCCGAATAACCCACCATCCTGACATGGAACAATACCATTGTTTCTTCATTACTGCTGGGTCAAAATCCTGAAGATTTCTTTCTGACAGCATTGTGGGTGTACCTACATCAAATTGACTGCAACCATTCAGCAAGCAGCTTAGTATCACTTTCTCAAGGGCAATTATGGTTAGGTAATGAATGCTTATCTATAAAGCAAGACAAACATCCCACAAATAAACTTGTTTGTTCAGTGCAACTGTCCAATATTGAAACAAAAACAGAAATAGTTGAAGAAACCCAGCAGATCTGTCAGTATCTGTAGAGAGAAAGCAGTCAACATTTTGGGTCCAGCGATCCTTCTTCGGGGGTTGTAGTTAAAGGAAGGTTGGTATATAGACTGAAATCAGGGGGTAGGGGAGGGGTAGATGATAGGTGGAGATGAAGCCAGAGAAAGAACAAAAGTTGGGAAGGCAAAGGAATAAAGGTAAGTGAGGGAGAAAGAAAAGCTGCTAATAATGCGGACCATTAGAGGTGGAAATGGATTCTAGAACATAGAACTTAGAACATTACAGCACAGTACAGGCCCTTCAGCCCTCAATGTTGTGTCACCCTGTGAAACCAATCTGAAGCCCATTTAACTTACATTATTCTATTCTCATCCATATGCCTATCCAATGACCATTTAAATGTCCATAAAGTTGGTGAGTCTGCAACTGTTGCAGGCAGTGCATTCCATGCCCCTACGACTCTGAGTAAAGAAACTACCTCTGATATCTGTCCTATATCTATCACCCCTCAATGTGATGCTATGCCTCCTCATGCTATCCATCACCATCCTAGGAAAAAGGCTGACATTGTCCACCTGATCTAACCCTCTGATTATCTTATATGTCTCTTTTAAGTCACCTCTCAACCTTCTCTTGAACAAAAACAGCCTCAAGTCTCTCAACCTTTACTTGTAAGACCTTCCCTCTAATCCAGGCAACATCCTAGTAAATCTCCTCTGAACCCTTTCCAAAGCTTCCACATCCTTCCTATAATGTGGCGACCAGAACTGCATGCAATACTCCAAGTGCAGCCACACTAGAGTTTTGTATATCTGCAGCTTGACCTTATTGCTCCGAAACTCAATCCCTCTACTAATAAAAGCTCACATACTGTATGCCTTCTTAACAGCCCAATCAATGTGGGTGAAAGTGAGGACTGCAGATGCTGGAGATTAGAGACAAGAGTGTGGTGCTGGAAAAGCACAGCAGGTCAGGCAGCATCCAAGTAGCAGGAAAATCGATGTTTCGGGCAAAAGCTTTTCATCAGGAATGAGGCTGGAAGCCTCAGGGGTGGAGAGATAAATCGGAGAGATGTGTAGGGTGGGGGGGGGGGAAGGTATCTGAGAGTGCAATAGGTGGATGGAGGTGGGGGTAAAGGTGATAGGTCGGGGGGTGCAGAAAGGTGGGCAGAAAAGATGGACAGACAGGACCGATCATGAGGATGGTGTTGAGCTGGAAGGTTGGAACCGGGGTAAGGTGGGGGTGAGGGGAAATGAGAAAACTGGTGAAATCCACATTGATACCATGGGCTTAGAGGTCCCAAGGTGGAAGATGAGACGTTCTTCCTTCAGGTGTCGGGTGGTAAGGGAGTGGTGATGGAGGAGGCCTAGAATCCGCATGCCCTCGGCAGAGTGGGAGGGGGAGTTGAAGTGTTGGGCTACAGGGAAGTGGGGTTGGTTGGTGTGGGTGTCCCAGAGATGTTCTCTGAAGCACTCTGTGAGTAAGCATCCTGTCTCCCCAATGTAGAGGAGACAGTGCGTACAGTCTGTTTGGCAACTTTGAAGGATCCATGTACATGGACACCAAGATCTCTTTGCTCATCTACATTATCAAGAATCTTACCATTTGCCCAGTACTCTGCATTCCTGTTACTACTTCTAAAGTGAATCACCTCACACTTTTCCACATTAATCTCCATTTGCCACCTCTCAGCCCAGCTCTGCAGCTTATCTCTGTCCATCTGTAATCTACAACATCCTTCAGCACTATCCACAGTTGTACCGATCAAATGAAAACAGCCTCAGTTCTCTCAGCCTTTCCTCATAGGATCTTCCTTCCATACCAGGCAACATCCGAGTAAATCTCCTCTGAACCTTTCCAAAGCTTCCACATCCTTCCTATAATGCAGTGACCAGCACTGTATGCAATACTCCAGGTGCGGCCTTATCAGTGTCTTGTACAGTTGAAGCATGAACTCGTGGCTCCGAAACTCAATCCCCCCAACAATAAATGCCAACACACCATATGACTTCTTAACAACCCTATCAACCTGGGTGGCAACTTTCAGGAATTTATGCATTAGGACACCGAGATCTGTCTGTTCATCTACACTGCGAAGAACGTTACCAATAGCCCAGTATTCTGCATTCCTGTTACTCCTTCCAAAGTGAATCACCTCACACTTTTCTGCATTAAACTCCATTTGCCACTTCTCAGCCCAGTTCTGCAGCTTATCTCTGTCCATCTGTAATCTATAACATCCTTCAGCACTCACCACAATTGTACCGACCTTCGTGTCATCTGTAAATTTACTAACCCATCCTTCCACACCCTCATCCAGGTTGTTTATAAAAATGACAAACAGCAGTGGACTCAAAAACAGATCCTTGCGGTACACCACTAGTAACCGAACTCCAGGATGAACATTTCCCATCAATCACCACCCTCTGTCATCTTTCAGCTCGCCAATTTCTGATCCAAACAACCAAATCACCCTGCCAAGATTTGCTTTTCCAATCGCATTTATCTAAATTAAACTCCATCTGCCACTTCTCAGTCCATTTGCCCATCTGATCAAGATCCTATTGTAATCTGAGGTAACCTTCTTCACTGTCCACTACACCTCCAATTCTCGTGTCATCTGCAAACTGACTAACTATACCTATGTTCAGACCCAGCTCATTTATGTAAATGATGAAAAGTAGTGGACCCAGCACCGAGCCTTGTGGCACTCCACTGGTCACAGACCTCCAGTCTGAAAAACAACCCTCCACCACCACCCTCTCTCTTGAGCCAGTTCTGTATCCAAATGGATAGTTCTCCCTGTATTCCATGAGATCTAATCTTGCTAAACAGTCTCCCATGGGGAACATTGTCAAATAGTTTACTGAAATCCATATGGATCACATCCACCACTCTTGGTTATCAATCCTCTTTGTTACTTTTTCAAAAAAACTCAGTCAAGTTTGTGAGACATGATTTCCCATGCACAAAGCCATGTTGACTATCCCTAATCATTCCTGGCCTTTCCAAATACGTGTAAATCCTGTCCCTCAGGATTTCCTCCAACTACTTACCCACCACTGATGTTAGGTTTGCCAGTCTATATTTCAGGGACTTGTCCTTACCACCTTTCTTAAATAATGGTAATATGTTAGCCAACCTCCAGTCTTCTGCCATCTCACTTGTAAATATTGATGATACAAATATCTCAGCAAGAGGCCCAGCAATCACTTCCCTAACTTTCCAGAGTTTTAGGGTACACCTGATCAGGTCCTGGGGATTTATCCACTGTTATGCATTTCAAGACATCTAGCACTTCCTCCTCTGTAATATTTACATGTTTTCAAGATATCACCATCTATTTCCCCATATTCTATATCTTCTATGTTCTTCTCGTCAGTAAAAACTGATGCAAGATACACATTTGGTATTTCCCCCATCTCCTGGCTCTACACAAAGATTGCCTTGAGGACCTCCTTTTTAAATTCCTGCCTAACTTTCTATATTCCTCCTTCAGAATCTCATCCTTTTCCCTCCCTATGTTGTTGGTTCCAATGTATATAAGAACCTCCTGCTGGTCCCTCTCTCTTTTGAGAACATTCTGCGCTCTCTCTGAGATATCCTTGATCCTGGCACCAGGGAGGCAACACACCATTCTGATTTTTCGCTGCTGGCTGCAGAAACATCTGTCTGTACCTCAGACTAGAGAGTCCCCTAACACAATTGATCTCTTGGGACCCAATGTACACCTCATTGCATTAGAGCCAGTCTTGATACCAGAAACTTGGCTGTTCATGTACATTCCCCTGAAAGTCCATCACCCCCTACATTTTCCAAAACAGTACACTTGTTTGAATTGGGAATAGCCACTGAAGACTTCTGTACTACCCACCTAACTCTCCTACTTTCTTTGAATTAACGTGTCTTATGGACTGCATCTGTGGCTTTTCTCCCTTCCTATAACAGCCATCCATCACACGCCCTAGCTCTTGTAACTTCCTCATTGCCTCTAACTATCCCTCCAACTGATCCATTCGATCTGACAGAATTCACAACCAATGACATTTAATGCAGATATAATCCTCAGTAACCCTTAAACTCTCCTGAAATTTCCATATCCGACAAAAAGAGCATATCACTCTACTAAAGGCCATTTTGCTCCTTCCAATCTACAGACCCAGAAAATAGCATAAAACACTGCTCCAGGATAACTTAATACTTATGGCTTATATTTTTAAAATTTAAACAAGAGACAGATCCCAATAAAAACACACAATCAAGAAAGAACCCACTCTACTCACTTTTGTAGATTCACAGTAGGACAATACTTAAAACTATTTACTTATCTGTTTCTGTGCTGTGACTTCTCCCAAACAGGTTCCTCCAAGATCAGTTGTGAACTTTGCTGTTTGTTAAGTTTTCCTAGACATACTTCAATGTCCAGCGGTACATAAATTCAAACAGCAAAGGCAGTAACTGTGCAGATTCACTGCTGTGTCTTCCTCTCTCTCCCTTACAGACCATGTGCCTGCTGCCTTTGTCTGTCTTTCTCCTTTTTAAAAGTACTGTTGTTTTGACTTCCGTATTCAAAGTTCCAAAACAATTGCAACAGCATATAAAACAGTAATTGCTGTTCCTGGAATTCGAGGAAATCACCTCCAACACCTAAAAGCCCTCAAAAAAGGAGAAACCTGTTACAGCCAGAAATTTTTCCCATCCTCCATCTTGAATTACCCAGAATCAAGGGAACAACATTTGCTATCTCCAGTCTTCTGGTACTATTCCTGTAGACAATGATGACATAGGATCAAAGCCAAAAGCTCGGCAATCTCCTCCCTAGCTTTCCAGAGAATCCCAGGATAAATCGCATCTGGTTGACAGGACTTATCTATTTTCACACTTTCCAGGATTTCTAACACCTCCTTCTTGTGAACCTCAATCCTGTCCAGTCTAGTAGCCTGTTCCTCAGTATTCTCCTCGTCAACATTGTCTTTTTCCAATGAGAATACTGACGAAACATATTCATTTAACACTTCCCCGATTTCATCTGATTCCACGCACAACTTCCCACTACTGTCCTTGATTGGCTCTAATCTTACCCTCAAGATTAGAGTGGTGCTGGGAAAGCACAGCAGGTCATGCAGTCAGATGCTCGGATGCTGCCTGACCTGCTGTGCTTTTCCAGCACCACTCTAATCTTGACTCTAAACTCCAGCATCTGCAGTCCCCACTTGTGCCTAATCTTACCCCTGTCAATCTTTTATTCCTGATATACCTATAGGAAGCTTTAAGTTTTCCCTGATCCGACCAGCCAACCCACTTCTCATGTCCCCTCTCGCTCATCTTAGCTCTCTCTTTAGATCTTTCTTGGCTACCTTGTAACTCTCAATCACCCTAACTGAGCCTGTTAGTCTAAAAGCTCATGTAAGTATTCAAAATATCCTCAGAGTAGAAAACTGTCACAAGTACCTGGGAATGATTCCATACCAAACAGCCACTTTACAACAGTGACTGAAATCTCGACATCTCATGGAGCGTATGAGCCTGTTGAGGTGCTAAAGGATAGTTCTTCACATTATACAATTGTTTAAGACTCTCTCTATGAAACTGTGAAGGAGCTAAAACACGCATCTGGCAGCGTGACAAATGAAATTTATTCTCAATTTGAAAATGGAGATTTGAATATTGTGGTACAGTGTTGAAAAATATGATGCTGGAAAAACACAGCAGGCCAGGCAGCATCCGAGGAGCAGGAGAATCGACGTTTCAGGCATAAGCCCTTCTTCCTGACACGGCCTAGCACTCGCGCATCCTCCCCAGGTCAGGCGGGTCGGTGAAAGTGAGGAGCACGTCGTCAGTGTAGGCCGAGAGGACAACCCCCATGCCCGCGCCGCGCAGAACCAGCCCCGACAACCTCCTCCGCAAGAGGCGCAGGAAAGACTCCACGCACAGGGAATACAGCTGGCTGGATAGGGGGCAGCATTGATGCACTCCTTTCCCGAAGCGAAGGGGCGCCGTCAGGGACCCGTTAACTTTAACCAGACACTCTGCGGCGGCGTACAAAAGTCGGATCCGGGCAGTCCTGTTCTTTTTTCTTTTTGTTTTTTTTTAAAGACACAAAGTGCACGAATCTTTATTCAATTTCCACCACCAGGAAGATAGGAAAACACCCGGGGGGCCAGTGACAAACACCGCCCTTCACATCAAAGGGCAGTGCTGTGTGATCAAAACAGTGAAGGGGAGGATAGGGACTAAATCAAAATAGAGTTGGAGGGAGAAATGATGCACTCCACTCCCTGCGGTGCCACCTCTCCCTGAACAACTCCAGGGTGTTGGTGGACACCGCGTGCTCCTTCTCCAAGGACACCCGGGCCCTAACGTAACCGCGGATGAGGGGCAGGCAGTCGGCCCTAACGACCCCTTACAATCACTACAGGAGGTCTCTTCAACTTAGCTAACAGTGTTGAAATTTTTATTTTTATGGATGACTTTATACTTTTAAAAATGGACTGTTTGTGAATCCACTGTTTGTTTTATCTTTCATTTTCTCCACACCATATACCTATGTTAAATTTATTCCTATACTGTTAAAAAAGACTTCTACCATGCCTTTCATTAGAAAACTGTTTTATGAAACATAAGATTTAAAAAAATTAAGTTCACTTTCAAATGAAAATTTAAACATCTTTGACCTATATACTGCTTTTTTTTAGATTACATTACAGTGTGGAAACAGGCCCTTCGGCCCAACAAGTCCACACCGACCTGCCGAAGCGCAACCCACCCATACCCCTACATTTACCCCTTACCTAACACTACGGGCAATTTAGCATGGCCAATTCACCTTACCTGCACATCTTTGGACTGTGGGAGGAAACCAGAGCACCCGGAGGAAACCCACGCAGACATGGGGAGAACGTGCAAACTCCACACAGTCAGTTACCTGAGGCGGGAATTGAACCCGGGTCTCTGGCGCTGTGAGGCAGCAGTGCTAACCACTGTGCCACCATGCCGCCCACTGCTATCCAATTAATTTCTAATTCTTGTGTTAAATAGCATTTAATCTTAGCAAGTTTGGTGAAGATTTGTAGCTTAGGTCAAGGTTCTGGATATAAGTTCTAAGGATGTAAGTAAACCTATATCCACAACATTTAATCTTTAATTCTCTATTTTACCCAGTTATGATCATCCTTGTGTAATGATCAATGCTTTGCTATTGGCAGTTTCTAATAAAGTGCCTGGCAGGACTAAGCTGGTGTTGCTTACAATGAATTGAAATGATATGGGCCAGGTGCAGGCAGGTAGGACTAGTTAGTTTGGATTTATGTTCAACATGGACTGGTTGGAACAAAGGATTTGTTTCCGTGCTGTATGACTCTAAGATTCTATGACTCTAATTACCTTTTAGAGGTTAGAGAGAAGTATCAAAGGTTTATCTTCTACAAATATGGTAATGCACTATTCTTAAACAATTGAGTATCTAAGGTTGCCCCCAAAGTTAATAAGCTATGGAAGCTGAATTGTCTTTTCTTGTCATATTATTTCCCTTCAAAGCAAAATGGTTTAAGATCAATAAATAAGTACACATCAATGCTAGCCATTGTTAACACTGAAGTAAAACAGATTTCACTTTCCACAAATCTTCTCTGAGATAATTTAGTAATAAAAAATGATTTAGAAAGATTAAAAATTCTTCATTTCATCTTTGATAGCATTCAGAACGAGAGAAAGGAGTAGACCATGTGGATCTAAAGCCTGTTTTGCTATTCAAGAAGATCATGACTGACCTTTGTCAAATCCATTTTCCTGGCTGATCGCCATATCCCTTAATGCCCAAAATTCTAGCCCTCAATCTTATATACTCAATGATTGTGTTCAAAGCCCATAGTTTCAGATTCACCAGTGATAAGTCAAACTAGTGAGTTTTGAGAAGATTTGTAGCTCAGGTTGAGGTTCCGGATGTACGTTTGCTCGCTGAGCGGGCCATATCACCAGTGCTTCACCGGAGGCTCACTGATGATGTTACCTAGTATGGTGACAAAACGTCTGAAAACAAACCTTCCAAATAAGTGAGCAAACTTACATCCATAAGTCAAACTGTCAAGTATACTCAGAATCTCGTAGCATTCAATGAGATTGTGTCTTGTTTCTAAATTTCAGATACTATTAGTTCAATTTTCTCAACATCTCAGAGGAAAACACTCTATCAGAACCCAATCAGTTCAAAATACCATCTCTAGGGAAAATACATTTTTTCTTGGTTATGGAGGCCAAAATGGCAGGCAAAGTCTAACCAAAACCTTATATAGTTTTGTAAGATTTCCTTATTAATTTAGCCTTTGTAATGTGGCACACGTTCTGTGAGACTTCCTAACTGTTCTCTATTTTGCTTGCAAACCTTTGTGTTCTTTGTATGAATATATCCATATCTCTGATCATCAATATTGAAGTTCAGCTCTATTATGTATTTCCCAACATAACTTATATCCCAATGTATTGCCAACTCAATTAACTTGTCTGTATCTCTTTGTAGTTGCTTTGTGTCCTTCTCAGAACTTACTGACCCACTTGATTTTGAATCACATGTAAACTTGGATACATTAATCTTGGTACCTTCATCTCACACTTAAAGCTAAATTGAAAATAGCAAATACCTTTCTACTGATAGGAACACAGGAGTAAGAGTAGGCCATTCCTCCTTGTGCCTGCTCTGCCATTCTAATTTATGACAGATCACTCACCTCCTTACCAGATTACTACACTATCCCCAAGTTCATTGAAGTATTTGTTAACTAGATATCTGTCAGTCTCTGACTTAAACTAACTTAGTTACGGAGCTTCCACCACCCTCTGGGGTATGTAATTTCAAAGATTCACTAATTTCTGAGTGAAGAAGCTCCTCATCTCCATTCTGAATGGTTTGATCTTTATTCTAAGATTGTGTCCTTTGGTCATTAGTTACAGTAGGTCAACCTGAAAATCCTCCACTTACTGCAAATCCACTTCTGTTTAATAACTAATCTGCTGTTCACGCTAACATATTACTAATAATCCCAAGAGCCCTTTTCTTTTAAACGGTACATTGTTGAATGCCTTTTAGAAATCTAAATATACTAAATCCATTAATTCCGCTTTATGTACCAAATTGGTTATTGTTTAATAAACATCCATAATAAACCCCATGGTCATTAAGACAAATAGAGGCATTTCCTTAAAAGTTTGCCTCAAAAACAGGCACATGGATTTAAATCTAATCAAGTTTCACATTTGTTTTATGACATATTTTGATCCTTATTATAATTTCTCTGAAATAAAACCATTTCTAAATGATATCTACACTTACATTTACTTAAAGTCAAAAGTATCAGCAAATACTTTAACTTACACCAGGACTCAGCGCTTTGTGTTACAGAAAGTTATGGTCAAGATGTCATGTTCTCAGGCTCATAATTTGCTGTAGGCCATGTCATTTTAATATGTTGTATTTCCAATATGTTCATAAACCTACTGAGGTCAGATGTAGTTTGGAGTGCCATCTTCTGGTTATTTTCTTTCAGAAGTAGGAATAAGTGGCGACAAAAATTATGCATATTCTAATACAAAAAAAGGGAGCAGTTATTATATTTCCATTGTCTAGTAACATTAATAAATTTTCATTGAAGATTTCTGGAGTAGTTTATCGGGAACTCAGCTGCAACATCCAACCAATTATGCTTATTTAGTATTGCTAAATGTGATGCTGGAACAGCATAGCAGGTAAGACAGCATCTGAGGTGCAGGAAAGTCAAGGTTTCAGGCAAAAACCCTTCATCAGATCTGTAGAGGGGAGCCCAGAAATAAATAGACAGAAAGGAGTAAGGGTAGGTGGATGGTAATAGGTGACTGCAGGTAGGGGGTATTGTAATTGGTCAGTGGGAAGGGTAGATCGGATGTGTAAGATGATGGACAGGTTAGAACAGGTCAGGGAGGCAAGGAGGAGGGGTGGGGCTAGATTATTGGACTGTAAGCTTCCCAGGTGAAATATAAAGGTGTTGTTCCTGCAGTTTCTGTTTGGCCTCACTCTGACAGTGGAGGAGGCCAAGAATGGATATATTACTCTGAGTGGGACAGGGAATTAAGGTGGATGGCAAATGGAAATTCGGATTGGTTAGTGTTTGCAGAGGGCTGATCCAATTGGATTTGATTGCCTTCTTTTTGAGGCACAATGGGTTTAAGGGGTGGACTCTGAAAGCTACTCCCTTACCCTTGCCTCTGATATCCCTTTTCTTGCAACAGGAAGAAAAAGAAATTGCCTTCTCATAGCTGGATCTCTTAAGTAAGCTTTAACGGGTGATCATTTGGAACCATAATTGCTTCAGTTTGGCTAGCAGCTTCTGACAACTTTGGATATAAGTGTTAGGGCTTATGATAGACCATGAGGCACCCCGATCACCTCTTTAACAAACATGACTGAAATGTAGTAGGTTTAGTCATAGTAATATACTTGAACAAACCAAAAATTGTATCAGATGTTTCAACAATCCTGGTTTAAGGATAGGATACTGGTAGAACTCTCCTGCAATTGAATTGTAACATAGTATCTTATGCCCATTTAAGAGAGGATAAAGGATCTCCATTTGACACCTCATCTTAAGTTGCAGTACTTCTTTCATAATGCAGCCTAGAATGTGCTCAATTCTCCAAAAAGGAGTTACAATGTTCAACTCTGCATTTAAGGAATAGTATTGTCACTTTTTGTTAGTATGCCACCCTACCAGTAGGCCAATCTCAGTGTTACTGAATCAAAATCCTGGAACAATAATTGCCTTTATAGTTTAAATAAGTATTGCTAAACTTGACAAAATCTGATGCCAAAATTTATAGCATCCAATGAAACAAAAAAACAAAGCCAACTGAGTAACATAATTGTGATAAACTATCAGACCAAACCAAAGCAATATGTTTACATTAACAAAAATAGCATCAATGCTTGGAATATCAGAAACTAATAGTCTTTATAATATAGCAAAACAGCACTTTTGTACCTGCAAGAATGCTTTTTGTGTTAGCAATCACTACTGTACAGCAGTAAATTTGTGACAGGCTTCGTTTAACTACTGCCAATGCATTTTGGAGTTTACTTCATACTAATACCGATGAATTTCATAGAATCCCTACTGTGCAGGAAGCCATTCAGCCCATCCAGTTCACACTGACCCTCTCAAGAGAATCCACCTGGACCCACCCCCTTACCCTGCATTTCCCACAACTAATTCACCTGGCCTGCATATCTTTGTGGACAGTGGGAGGAAACAGGTGCACCCAGAGGAAACTCTCAAACTCCACACGGTCACCCAAGGGTGGAAAAGTGTTACAGTTTGGCGAATAAGTTTTATGGAAATGTGTGGGCGTATTATACATATCCACATACTCATTGTCATCACCAACCTTAGTGCTCTTGTCCTGGTTTGCATCAGGTAATGTATCAGTTCTTTTCGTAACAACAGAATCATTACAGCACAACAGGCCATCCAGCCCATATGTCAATGCCAGCTCTCTAAAATGAGCATCTCACATTGTGTTATTCACTTGCCGTCTCCCCAAAACCCAGCATTCTTCCTTTGCAAATAACTATCTAATTCACCTTGGAATATTGTGTGACCATGCCTCCAGTGGAAGAGGTTACAGTGTGACTTCAAGATAATAAGGGAACAGGCTAGAACATATTAGATGGATTGTAAGTAAATGTACGGCAGCTTGGAGACCTCACTTCAAGTGTTGCGCAGAGTTCTTGTTTCCTTATGTACACAAGGACATTGTCATTGAGGTACACCAGGTTAATCCCTGGGACAGCAGGGCTTTCTTATGCTGAATTGAGCAAACTGGGTCTATATTTTTCAGTTTCAAAGATCGAGAGATAATCTCATTGAAACTCAAAATTCTTACAGAGCATAATATGGTTGGCCAAGTGTGGATATGAATAGGATGTTTTCCCTGGCTGGTGATTCTAGCACCACTGTACATAATCTCAGAGTATGGGCAGTCTATTTAAGACTGAGATGAAAATGAAATTCATCACTCTAGAATCCCGTATCTTTGGAATGCTACTTCAGAGAGTTGTGGAAACCCAATCACTGAGGCGGTCAAAGACATTCAGGGATACAAAGATAGTTGGGAAATAGCAATTGGATGATCAGACATGATCCACAACGGCAGAGGCAGCTTGTTAGGAATAGGAGTAGGCTATTCAGCCCATGTTCCACCACAGTCTCAGGCAGAATATTCTGGACCTTAACAACTTGTTTTATCACTTTTGCCTTTTTTTTTTACTAATAGAGGACCCAGCACAGATCCTTGTGGCACTCCACTGATCACAGGCCTCCAGTCTGAAAAACAACCCTCCACCACCACCCTCTGTCTTCTATCTTGGAGCCAGTTCTGTATCCAAATGGCTAGTTCGCCCTGTATTCCGTGAGATCTAACCTTGCTAATCAGTCTCCATCAGCACTTGAAGCCCCAAATTGCTTCACAATATACTTTTTTAAAGACTGAAGACTGAATGATAAAATATTGAATTTTAAACAGATTTGTTACAAACTAGACCTTGCTTTGTACATCAAATGTATGAGTAAAAACATTAAACCAACATCAAAATATTTCACTGCATTCAACTAAATGAATGTTATGCCAAATTAAAAAGTAATCTAGATACAGTATAGGAACAAAAGCAGCAACATCTTGCATGAGCTCATATTTGGAATTGTACAATGGGAGGCTAGCCAAGAAAGCATTAGTGTAGTCAAAACAGGAGGTGACAAAGGCATAAAGGGTTCAACAACAGTTGAGTGTAAAGCCTGAGGCAGGTACTGTTACGATAACCTGGAAATAGGATAGCTTTTTGACAGATGATATGAATCAAAAATTCAGTACATGGTTGAAAAGAGTATTAGGTTTTCTTGAATCAGAAGAGAACCCAATCAACAACAAGTTCATTGAAGTTTGTGATGTGGATTTTCCAGTCAGCTCGGAGATGAATTGAAGGAAACAGTGTTGTGCGATTACAGAATGTCTGTTTCCCCACAACTACTTTGTAAGGGAGTATTTGTAATAATGCATACTAGTTCAAAAATCCATTGTCTAAAGCAGTTCCCTGCTACAAAACTGACCACAGTCCTGAAGTAATTTGGCAAATTTATGCTGATTGCACCTGACTATGGAGTGTGTATTCAGATTGTTCAGTGTATAGGCATTCTTGGTTATATGAATCCAGACCTAGTTTTGTTTTGCTGGTTGCTACTGCAAATACTGTACGTTTAAATTAGTCTACAGTCAGTCAACTACAGCAGAGTAAACATGTAAATTCAAATGACTGCAGGTCATGAGGCTCACGTACCAAATTCAGATTAAGTCAATTTCAGATCATTAAGAACAATAGATCAGTCAGTTGAAGAATGATTCGTTTCCAGGCAATTTCCCTCCTCTGTGATGCTAGAGAATATTCTGTTCCAGTCAGAAATTGATTATAATTGTTGGCTGGGTTGATTCATGGTAGATTTCATATTCAGATTATGCAAAGCAGCTTGCATGGAAACCTGAGCATTCACTTCTGACAATACAAGACCTGCGCAGTTTAGACACAGGGCAGAAAACTCAGATCCTTGTCTCAACTATTGCCAAGTCTGCTTATCCAAGTTGTACTGGCAAATTCTTCTCATTACACCTCCTTCCAGAAATCACACACCTCAGATGAGGCAATGCTATAGAAAATGCACCAGACTACAACAAAATCTTTTCTCTAAATAATATTAATAAAACATTTACAAAGAATGCATTAACGTTTGGATTTGATTGCAGTAAAAATCAACATTTGTCCTTTTTTTAGTTAGCAATATATCCTCTGCTTTGTGAAATAATATTAGACCAAACAGATATTCTGATATGTATGTTTAATTTCCCTGCATTTTTTTTCACTTAACAAGATCAAGTAACAAGGAAGTTGTCTGATGTAGTGCTGACACTAACATTCCAATACTAATACTGTTGAAAAGGCCTATGTAATAGTAATTGTATAAACTCATAAAAACACTATACTATAGGAGTCCAAACATAAAAGTCAGACAGTCTTTCTAACCTGTTACTTGCCTTGTAGCCACAGGAAAAGGAGCAAGATGGAAGTCAATAATCTTCAATTCTGTTTCACAACCCTCACCCTCCAAAACAATAGAAAATACTATTTTTTTTTGTCTTGACTTAAATGTCTGATAAAGAAATGTCACTTAGTATTTACCAAACATCCATCTATTCAATTTGTGAGAAAAAAAAAGTGAAAACTTTACAATGTACAAAAAATGACAAGGATTTACATGGCCTACCTAAATATCTTTAAATTTTTTTTAAGCACAAAGTTGATTTGTACAAGTTACAAAATGTAAACATGGCAAAATAAATAGTTAAAACAAGTGACAAAAGGATCCCAATTTCATGCTCATGATCCCATAGATTTGTGTCATTTTCATTCTGTTGTAATTTCAAGTGCAAAGCATGATGAATATCTAGTATTCAAGTAACAGAAATACATATGATGATACAAATAAACTATTGTACAAGGTAGTGATCACCTGAACTTTACAAAATTTACATTTATATATATAGACAGAATTTTACATTAATGATATGACACCATTCAGGACCACATTTAGCACTTGCAATTGATTGGGTGCCTTATTCTGCATTCTTTCTGGAATGCAATATTTCCATCTCTATGTCTTAGAAGAGGTGCGTCGGTAGAGGTTATGTCACCTCCATTGCTACTGTTTTATCCACAATACCATTCAATAATCTTTCTGGTTCACTGCTCTCCCTGCAAGAAAATAAATGATGCTTAATTTGTATAAACATTACACATGTACAACATGATTCTTGAAAAAGCAACGCATGTAGATAAAGGTAAGTTTTTAAATCCACATAAAAGAAAATCTAAGGAACACTTTCAATGCACAGACTGCAATATTAACATAAGAACAAAATTAATTTGATGTAGTTTACTTTCAAATACTGGTAGTTCAATCAGTGATGAAAACAGATCTCTATTCATTATTTCTGTCACATTTTTAATTTATGCTGTATAAATCCAATTTTGTTATTCAGGATGAGCTAATTTATTTCCAAACTGAATCACCAATCAGCAAATTACACCTCAATCGTTCATTTTATACATTTGTGGCATTTATAAGAGGCAAATATCACTGTTCACTACCCAATCCCCTCAACCCAATGAAGTTCACTGCACAATTTAACTCAACAGTTACAATCTTATCCAGATGTATGAAGCCTAGAATAAAACTGCTGCCTTGAAAAACTTTCCTGAGGTTTAATCATTCTGTTAGTCATGATTTTAGAATAATCCTGAAGGGAAAACATACTTAATCCTTGAGAGCTATAAGAAAAACAACGTACCAATGGCACACTACAAAAGTAAATTAAAGTCTACAAATAGAACTGAAATCGCACATTTGCACCATTAATACAACTGAAGTAAAAGCTAGTTAGGGAACTGTAAATATAGATAAGACTTCAATACTTCTCAGAATATTGTGGAAAATATGAATCAATTATAAATTTCACACAAGCTATCCAAATTCAAAAAATGCATTAACTAGATACAAAATTTTAATTGTCAACACTGATCCAACATTTTAAATGAATGCAGTTTTAATATCTAAAACATTCTTGCTCAGAAGAATGCATTAAATGATCCAAAAGCTGCATCATGCAATTTCACCCTTCAGCTATCACTTCCATTCCTCCTGGCTTGTTAATGTACACCTGTTGCATATCACTTATTTTACAAGGCAAATGAAAGAGGTCATTGCAAACACTTCAATGAGGAAAAAATCTGACTGGCCTCATTAAACTTACATCAGTGCTCCCCATAAGGATTTCTTTTTCCAAATAAAGCACACATACACACGTTGCAGAAGGATCTCTTATCAACATGTCTGAGATAACAGACTAAAAGTTAGTTCTCAGAAACTACTTAAGCCCCTTGAGAATACAATTACGTACAGCTTCTTTACCTACCTAGACAAGCTACTGATGGCACTACTGGGGGTCACTTTTGGCACCCTGTCAAGATTGGTAGCAGCTGTGGCCAGCTTTAAGGCAGAAGGAGAAGGTGCTGAAGTCCTTGTACTGAGATGCACATTGACAGGAGTAACCACATTCATACTATTTAGCCGCACAGCAGTTCCTATACAGGAATTGTTCACTGGAAATGACTGGGGACTGCTTGTGCGCAATGCAGGGAACACGTGATTTGCTGAGGTGCGACTGACAGTCCGTATAATTTGTACAGTAGACAATCCTGGACTGGTGGAGGAAGTAGCACTGGATGTTTGAAGATTCCGATAAGTGCCTGTTAAAAGAAGTAAAAATATCAATTTAAAAATGGTTAATCTCTTTGCATATGAATAGTAAAGTAGTTTTAAATTTTTACTTGCATCTGCACAAACTAAAAATTGCCCAACATTAGAATTTTGAAATTGAATAGCAACAGAAACAATGTTTTTATGCAGACAGTTCAAACACAAACTTTTAGAACCTCCAACTCATTATACATGCTTCCAAGTTCTAGATAAGAAAACTAGAATTTGGAACACAGGATTTTGTTTTTGCTACTGAGCCAGATGTACAATTTACAAATCTCCCACAACTTCTTCTGGCTGTAGAAACTTGGTTTTGTAATATTGCAATGCCAGAACATAACATTACCAGTTGGTTTAGGATCAATGCATATTAAACTCTTGGATTCAAAATTCTGGTTATAGGTAGATGACCAAATAGTTTAAAAGGAATGCAGATCGAGAACAAAAAAAAAGTACAGTACAGGAACATGCCCTATGGCCCATCAAGCCTGTACCAACATGACACCTTTCCAAAACAAAATCCTTGTACCTCTACACGATGCATATCCCTCTATTCCCTGTCTATTATGTATCGATCAAGATGCCTTTTGCCATTGTATCCTCTTCTACCATCTCCTCAGGCAGCACATTCCAAACACTTAACCTCTGTGTAAAAAAAAACTTGTCTCTCCCATCTCTGTTAAACTCACTCCTTTTACCTTAAGCCTATGTCCCAAAGTAATTGACATTTCTACCCTGGGAAAAAGATGCCAATTATCCATTCTATTCATGCCTCTCATAATTTTGGGAACATCTATCAAGTTGCCCCTCAGCCTCCAACATTCAAGAGAAAACAAGCTTAGTTTGTTCAATCATTTTTCGTTGCGAAACCTTTTCTGCACCCTCTACAAAGTCTCCACATACATCTGGTAGTGTGGGACCAAACTGCACACAATATTCCAAATGTTGCCAAGTAATGCTCTTACAGCTGCAACATGAATTTCCAATTTTTATATTCCATACCCCAACAGATGAAGGCAAGCATGCCATACACCATCCCGACTACTTTATCCACTTGTGTTACCACTTTCAGGGACCTGTGCACCAGTGGGCCTAGATCCCTCTCTATGTTACTTTGTAGGGTTATGCCATTTACTGATTACCTCCCACCTGCATTAGACCTTGCAAAATGCATCTCTTGCATTTGTCCAGACTAATTTCCATCTGCCATTTCCCTGCCCAAATCTCCAGCCTATTAATATCCTGCTGTATCTTCTGGCAATCCTCCTCATTATCTGCAGCTCCCCCAAACTTTTTGTGTTGTCTGCAAACTTACTAATTAGACACCAACATTCTCCTCCAAATCATTCATACAGATTACAAATAGCAGGGGTCCCAGTACTGATTCCCCAAAATACCACTGTCATGTATTTCCCATCAGAAAAACAACCTTTCAAATGCTACTCTCTGTCTTCGAGGACCAAGCCAGTTCTGTACCTGTCTAACCAGCTCACAGCAAATCCCAGGTGAACTTTAGTTCGGCAACATTTGAAATATTGCGTGCAGTCTGGTCACCACACTACCAGAAATATGCGGAGGCTTTGTAGAGAGCGCAGAAAAGCTTTACCTTCTGTATCAGCCTGCCATGAAGGACCTTGTCAAAGTCCATGTCCACAACATCCACTGCCCTGCCCTCAATCATCTTTGTCACATCCTCAAGTTCACAAGACACAACCTTCCCCACACAAAGCTATGCGGCTTAATAAGTCCATATTTTTCCAAATGTAAATAAATCCTGCTCCCAAGATGTTTCTCCAAATATTTTCCCTACCATTGACATGAATTAAACTAGCAAAAAACATAAATGACACAAGTCCTCTGCAGGCTAGAGCAGAAGAATTAACAGGAAATGGCAGAGAAATCACTTTTCGGAAGATACAAAAAAAACCCAGAAAGAGAGATTCAAGGGACTAGTAAGAAAGCTGAATTGAAAGAAATCAATACTAAAAGAAAAGTAGTTTTGGAAAATTAATGGGACTTAGAAGTTGACAAATCGTGTGGAAATGACAATCTGCATTCTCGAAAATGAACGTAGGTGCCGATAGAGATGGTAATCATCTTTCAAAATATAGAGATTCTGGAACCATGTCTGCAAATTGGGAGATTCTTCCTTAAATAGTGGATATTTCGAAAGGGGAGAGAAAACTGAGAACTTCAAATCTGTTAGCTTGCTTTCAGCAGTCAGAAAAACACTTGAATCTATTATGAAGAAAGAGGGGTAAGTCAATTATAATTAAGAGGAGAAATTTCTTCAGTCAGAGGATAATGCAACTTTTGAATTCTGTACCCAGAGGGCTGTGGGAGTTCAACAATTGAGTACATTCAAAGCAGAGATCAGTAGACTTCCATATACTCATGACATCAAAAAGGTTATGGGAACAAGACAGCACGGTGACACTGTGGTTAGCACTGCTGCCTCACTGTGTCAGGGACCTGGGTTCAATTCCAGCCTTGGATGACTGTGTGGAGTTTGCATATTCTTCTGCTGTTTGCATGGGTTTCCGCCAGGTGCTCTGGTTTCCTCCCACAGTCCAAAAGATATGCAGGATAGTTGCAATGGCTATACAAAAAATTGCACCGTAGTGTCTAGGGAAGTGCAGCTAGGTGAGTTAGCAGTGATTCAAAACACCAAGCCGAGCTATGGAGAAGGTCGGGGTGGGATACTCTTTCTGGCCTCTTTCTGCACTGTAGGAATTCTATGACAGTGCAGACAAATGCCTTTGAGTAGATGATCAGTTGTGAGCAGGTGCGATGGCTGGCCTCCTCCTGCTCATATAATAAGAGCATTGTTTTAGAGACATAAAAACTAAGAACAAGGAAGTGATGCAGTAGCCTGACTACCACACTCAATTCTAGACACCATGTTTCAGGCAGGACGTCAAGGCCTTGGAAAGGATGCAAAAAAGATAACAGAATGATATCAGGGATGAGAATCTTCAGTTGTGGAGAGACTGCAGAATTTGGTTGTTCTCCTGAGAACAGATCTACTCAAGTTATTTAAATTTTGGCTAAGATTACCAGTTTCACCAAGTTCAAATGAAGACAATCCTGAAAGTACAACCACAGATATAACCCAGCCCGACTTGCGATTACTGAAATACCATTTGGTGATGTACATGAAAATAACTGGCAGGTTTGTCAACATCTGTCAAGATTAACACAGAATCCATGCTTCACCACCTGAAACATTAACTTTGTTTCTTTCCTCATAGATATAATGAAATCTGGTAACTATATCCATCATTTTTGACTTTAGTTGTATTTAAGAAATGTAGGAATTCAACCAAAACATGGTCACTATTCTCTCTCTGGTTGTGATCAGTAAAATGTTCACAATTAATAGAATCAGAGAATTTTACAGAACAGAAGGTGGCCATTCGACCCATCATATCTGTACCAGCACCTGAAAGAGCCACCCAGCTTGTCCCACTCTCTAGCCCCATCTCCTTAGCCCTCTAAATTCATCACTTTCCAATATATATCCAGCCTTCTTTTGAAACCTCCAATAGAGTTCGCTCCACTACTCTCACAGGCACTGCATTTGAAATCCTAACAACTGAGTAAAGAAGTTACTCCACGTCACACTCCGAGCTCTCCTGCTGACAAGCCTGAAATTACGACCCCTAGTTACTGACATATTGACTAGTGGAAACAGAATAACCTTCTTTACACTGTCAAAATTGTTCATAATTCTGAACACCTCAATAATGTCATCTCTTAATCTTCTCTGCTCTCAGGAGGATAAGCTTAATTTTTCTCTTAATCTTCTCTGCTCTCAGGAGGATAAGCTTAATCTTTCCTTGTTTTTAAAACCCCTAATCTATGGTATCATTCTAATAAATTTCCTCTCCAGGGTTTTAACATACTTCCTTAAGTAAGGTGCCCAGAATTAAGCATAATACTCAAAATGTAGTCTGACCAATGATTTGTAGAGGTGTAGCATCATTTCCTTGCTTTTATATTTTATGCCTCTACTTATAAATCCAAGGATCCTATAAACCGCCTTAACAACTGTTTCAACTTGCCTGCCCAACTTCAGGTTCATGCATATGAACCCTGAGGTCCCTCTGCTCCTGTACACCCTCAAAGTTATACCACTAAGCCTGTATTATATCTCTACGTTTCTTCTAAAAAAAAAATCACTACCTCACAGCAATAATGTCCAGCAGCAGAAACTGTCAACTGATTATTTTGGTTTTGCTTTGCTCGACTTCAACCACTAATGTTTAACTACGTTTCAGTGAGCACAGAGTTAATGGTAGGATGGGGGATTTCAAGACAAGGGGGCAGATTTTTAAGGTGAAAGGAGAGAGATTTAAAATAGATACGAGAAGCAATTTTTTTTGCAGAGGGTGATTTGTGTATGGAATGAACATCCTAAGAAAATGGTGGATGTGGGTACAATTACATTGTTTAAAAGACATTTGGATAAGTTCATGAATAGGAAAAGTTTGGAGGGATATGGGGTAAAAACAATGACTGCAGATGCTGGAAACCAGTGGTGCTGGAAGAGCACAGCAATTCAGGCAGCATCCATGGACAGGCAAAATCGACGTTTCGGGCAAAAGCCCTTCATCAGGAATAAAGGCAGAGAGCCTGAAGCGTGGAGGAGGGTGGGGGTGGGGAGAGAGTAGCATAGAGTACAATAGGTCAGTGGGGGAGGAGATGAAGGTGATAGGTCAGGGAGGAGAGGGTGGAGTGGATAGGTGGAAAAGGAGCTGGGCAGGTCGGACAAGTCCGGACAAGTCAAGGGGACAGTGTTGCTGGAGGTTAGAAACTAGGATGAGGTGGGGGAAGGGGAAATGAGGAAGCTGTTGAAGTCCACATTGATGCCCTGGGGTTGAAGTGTTCCGAGGCAGAAGATGAGGCGTTCTTCTTCCATGCGTCTGGTGGTGAGGGAGCGGCGGTGGAGGAGGCCCAGCACCTCCATATCCTCGGCAGAGTGGGAGGGGGAGTTGAAATGTTGGGCCACAGGGCGGTTTGGTTGATTGGTGCGGGTGTCTCGGAGATGTTCCCTAAAGCGCTCTGCTAGGAGGCGCCCAGTCTCCCCAATGTAGAGGAGACCGCATCGGGAGCAACGGATACAATAAATGATAACCGCATCGGGCCAAGCAGATGGGAAAAGTTTAGCTTGGGATTATATCCAGTATGAACTGGTTGGATCGAAGGGTCTGTTTCTGTGCTTTATGACTCTATATCAGAAATCCAATAACAAAATTAAAAATGAAAAATAAGTCTCTCAAGAGATTTTGAAAAAATGTGCAAAGTATTTAATTAGCACAATCTTTTATTAAAACATCCACCAAAAATTAAACTTTTGTGATGTGCATCTGTGGTATACCGAAATTATAGTATAGATCTTCTTAAAAAGCAAGAGTAGGAAACAATAATAAATACCTGGTCTTACTTTTGTAAATGCAAAATGTTTGTCCAGAAAGACAGAACCACAGCTTCAGATTAGAAGTTCTCGTACCGTGGCACAAAATTTAATTCATACCAAACTGCAAAAGCTGCACTGATTAATACTGGTAATATAATGTTACAGTTTTTATTCTCTTCCTAACAGCACTGTAGGTGTACCTACTCCACATGGACTGCAATGGTTGAAAATGGCAGCACACCATTACTTCAAATTCTGTGTTAGCTAATGTTGCCCATGTTTCATGAATGAATAAATTATAACAAGTTAATGAAAGATAAGCCTCAACTTTCTACAGACAAGTAAATTAAACTTCACTCATACCTACGTGTGAGGTAATAGTAGGATTGTTTACAATCGGCTGAGGTGAAAATTTTGTCATTGTTCTGATATTGAAATATCTGTCATTAAAGTCATACTTTCTTAGAGAACCTAATGGAACAAAAGTGTCAGGAACTTGCTGCTGAATGTTTCTACTTCATATGATAAGTATTGTTCTAAACTATCTGTTCTAACCACTTCTTGGTGGAAATGATTTCAAGGATGAGCAGGTCACTTACACCAGATAAGATGGTCATTAAGGAGTGAATTTATTCTTTTTAAGAAGAAAATATCAAAGATATATGCTGTTCCTCAGAAATCGAGATAGCCTGCTTTCAACTTCTAACTCAGCCGATGTTCTGTTGCTGGAGTCGGAAAGGAATAATGCTTAATTAAGCTTGAAATCCTATAAAACTAAGGTGCAGTTATCCCTTCAACTGACAGGCTGGTTTGGTAAAGACACAATGCAGAGACTATTCTTAACACAGAAGTGGGAGAGAAGCTACTAATGCTGATAACTTAAATCACTAAATAAGTATTCATTAAATATCTGAATTACACAAGAAAAATTTGCTAAAAATCATTTTGCTGTAACGTTTGTGAATATTTAGAAAAGCTAATACACGGATAACAGTATCGTACCTGGAGTCTGAACAACACCATTCATGTTTGTAGCATGATCTGCAGTATCCTTAGAAACATCTGCTTGACCAGGTCCAGGAGCACTAACTACTGCTGATGCAGCAAAGTGGGCACTAGCTGAATCCAGCGTTTTTGAAGAGCCCTCAGATATCCTGGATCCCTTAAAAAAAATTCAAAGCAAATTTTAAAAGGAGGACAGTTAGACAGGCAAACAAGGGCGAAATGAGCAGAATACACTAAAAGGGTGAAATGAAGGTTAGCGATACAAATCCCAAAGCCTACTGAACATCACTCCCTTGCCTCCCCAATTCATACATTTATTTTAGTTATATGTGTCAGTTAATGTCCAATTCATAAGTAACATTCAACTACAAATTACCTGTTAATTCATAATTAACTTATGTTAATTCTAGATGTTAAAGTACATTATAGATTATTTTCAGTGTTTACTTTGTTGCCATAATCTGGTTAAAGATTATTGTTTTAAACCGTGGAATCTTGAGGCTTTATTCTTCAGTAATTAACTGGGATTTTGTTCATTCAAAAACTATTGCCAACTTCCATTTGGATTCCTGTGATCTTTAATCAAGATAGAATAATGAAAAATAATTTAGTATCCTTTGTTTTAGAATATCTCCAAAAGAATTTGGAGCTCTTATTAGATTGGCACGGTAAGAAGCCAGGTAAGTCTATACATTAGTGTTGCTAGACTAATGAGAAACTCTGCAATGGGACACAGTCACAAAGGATTCCACCTGATTGTTCAATTAGGGTTAGAATAAGGTAAATTACATTCTTGCTGGAAAAGCGCAGCAGGTCAGGCAGCATTCAAGGAGCAGGAGAATCAACGTTTCGGGCATGAGCCCTTCTTCAGGAATGAGGAAAGTGTGCCAAGCAGGCTAAGATAAAAGGTAGAGAGAAGGGACTTGGGGGAGGGGCGTTGGAAATGAGATAGGTAGAAGGAGGTTAAGGTGAGGGCGATAGGCCGAAGTGGGGGTGGGGGTGGGGGTGGAGAGGTCAGGAAGAAAATTGCAGGTTAGGAAGGTGGTGCTGAGTTCGAGGGTTGGGAGTGAGACAAGGTGGGGGGAGGCGAAATGAGGAAACTGGAGAAATCTGAGTTCATCCTTTGTTGTTGGAGGGTTCCTAGGCAGAAGATGAGGCGCTCTTCCTCCAGCCGTCGTGTTGCTATAGTCTGGCGATGGAGGAGTCCAAGGACCTGCATGTCCTTGGTGGAGTGGGAGGAGGAGTTATCAGCGTTCCAAAAAGACCACTCCCTCCGCGACTCCTTCGTCAGGTCCACACCTCCCACCAACCCAACCTCCACTCCCGGCACCTTCCCCTGCAACCGCAAGAAATGCAAAACTTGCGCCCACACCTCCCCCCTTACTTCCCTCCAAGGACCCAAAGGACCCTTCCATATCCATCACAAATTCAGCTGCACCTCCACACACATCATTTACTGCATCTGCTGCACCCGATGTGGCCTCCTCTATATTGGGGAGACAGGCCACCTACTTGCGGAATGTTTCAGAGAACATCTCTGGGACACCCTCACCAACCAACCCAACCGCCCCGTGGCTCAACACTTCAACTCCCCCTCCCACTCCACCAAGGACTTGCAGGTCCTTGGACTCCTCCATCGCCAGACCATGGCAACATGACGGCTAGAGGAAGAGCGCCTCATCTTCCGCCTAGGAACCCTCCAACCATAAGGGATGAACTCAGATTTCTCCAGTTTCCTCATTTCCCCTCCCCCCACCTTGTCTCACTCCCAATCCTAACCCGCAATCTTCTTCCTGACCTCTCCGCCCCCACCCCCACTCCGGCCTATCACCCTCACCTTAACCTCCTTCCACCCATCACATTTCCAACGCCCCTCCCCCAAGTCCCTCGTCCCTACCTTTTATCTTAGCCTGCTTGGCATACTTTCCTCATTCCTGAAGAAGGGCTCATGCCCAAAACGTCGATTCTCCTGCTCCTTGGATGCTGCCTGACCTGCTGCGCTTTTCCAGCAACACATTTTCAGCTCTGATCTCCAGCATCTGCAGTCCTCACTTTCTCCTAAATTCTTGCTTTGTTCTAAGAAGACCTCATAAAATCCATATTTGCTGCAAATCTTAATCACCTTGTTGGTAATTTTATTAATTTATAACCTGAACAATGACCTGATAATGTATTCCTTCACTTTCCAAGCAGAAGATCACATGGCGGCCCAGAATAAAATGAAATAAATTCGGAAATATAACAGCACTTATTAGTTCCCTGGGCCTCACTACATTTACCTAGATAGAAGGATGCATATTAGCTCATTAAGAATGGAAATGTGATGCTGAACTGATGGAATCATATAACAGGCAACCAAATCCATAACAACCTAGCTACCAAAAACATAGCATCTCTTTGTGAACTACAAGCTTGATAAGTAATATGTTAACTTTATCGCCATACCTACACTACAACATTATTACCATGTAATCAACTAGTACAATGTTTCTATGGTAATTGATGGGTGAGGAGAAGAGAGATCAGAGCTTCTTAATGTGTTCTTAGAAGAAAGATTAACTTTATTAAGGCAGATAACAGACACAGCTACACATTTCCTGCTGTGGCAATGGTCAAATGAAACACTGATGAATGGAATATTTGAACCCAAAGTCAATAATGTTTTCGTTTCTTCCTGTCTCCTTGGAGGAGCATAAAATACATTTAAAACGTCAAATGAGTTACCTGTATGCTTCCATGGTTGATGTTTGAGGAATGTTGGGACTGTTGACGCTGCATCTGTGCTAACTGTTGTCTCTGCATTTGAACAAGCTGTTGTTGATGGGTGTGGTATTGCTCTTCCGTTATACCGCCTGTCACTGCAAAAGGAAAAAAAGTTTATATTTTAACAGCAGCCGAAGTTTAAATATTTAATATTTTTAAGTTAATCAGGGACAAAGTGACAAATATTTCAGACGTTTAAAAACATTCATAGTTTGTGCAATAGACATCAATGTACACATCAAAATGATTTTCCAAGATGAGTCCAATGTACATGCAGAGCAAAGTGTAAAGGTAAAGTTGTCATAGTCCTAGCAGACCATAGGGCTATCATTAGACAGAGAAACAACTGATTTAATCTGAGGTTGAGAAAGACAGTCCTCCATGGTCACCTCAGCTGGTGCAGGAATTGAATCTACACTGTTGCTGTTACTCTGCGTTGCAAACCAGCCAACCAAGATAACCGATCCCCAGGGCAAAGCATATTATGAAACAAATGAAACTATAATGTGTAAGCACAGAAAATATTTGTACAAGGTAATGTGAAGAGAACAAGGGAGAAAGAGAAAAAAAAAACAAAAGGAGAAAAGTTATTTTAAATCTGAACATTACTGTTGTAATCACTTCTAACCAATTGTTCAGAATCTGCAAATTCTATGGTTATTGAAACAGAAAGACTCACATAACTGCATTACTCACCAGATATCCTATTCCTACTGGTGATCATGGTACTTGATGATAAAATAGAAGACACTGGAATTCTTTTTTTATTCACATTCTGTCCTAACTTTTTGGAAGTACTGTGGTTATCACTGTCCTGAAGCGGGGATAACCGAGGCTGGAAGTGCCGCAATCGGCATGCTTTGATATTGCTTAGTATTTCACTAAGTGATAGTCTATTTGAAAAGTCTTTATTGGAAGAAATGGTCCATGAGTCATCAGACGGAAAAGCAGCTGGGGAACTAGGAGATGACAGCATTTCAGGATCAATTTGGCGTAGAATATGATCATGATCTGTGGATGCACGATCTAACAAAAACCTAGAAGGGGAGAAAAAAGTCTGTTTTAAATCTCCGCAGTTGCTCTGAACACAAAGAAATAAGATCAGGTGGTTGCTGCAAAAACCATAAAACATAGGGATTGGTGTAGGCCATTCAGTCTCTCAAGTCAAATAGGATTCAATAGATTGGATGTTCTACAAAGCCATTCTCCTATCTTTTCCCCATAATCTTTTGATTCCCCTATTGATCAAGAATCTCTCTCAGCCTAAATATACACAAGGAGTCCTTACCACAACTTTCGGTGGTAAGGAGTTCCAAAGACTCACAACATTCAAGAACAATTTCCTCCTCTTTTCAGTCTTACATTTGTACCCCTTTATTCTGAAACTATGCCCTCTAGTCCTTGATACTTCCACGAGGGAAAACATTCTCTCAGAATTAACCTTG